>NC_083761.1:22526164-23216164 GCF_963514075.1 Conger conger | reverse complement strand
CCATCTGCCACTTCAACACTAAAACACACATTACTGAGTCATTACACACAGGTACACACACTCATACACACACACACACTGGCCATCTGCCACTTCAACACTAAAACACACATTACTGAGTCATTACACACAGGTACACACACTCATACACACGCACACACACACACACACACACACACACTGGCCATCTGCCACTTCAACACTAAAACACACATTACTTAGGTACACACCAGTGGAGGTGGAGGAGGCCTGGCCTCCCCAATATTTTGAGAGAAGAGAGAGATTTAAAAAAAAACAATAAATATATTTATTTTATTTATTTATTTTAACAAAAAACATATTTTTTATTTTTTATATTCATATTATTTTAGTTTTGTTCATAAATCTAAATTTTCCCATGGCTAAAACCCAATATTGCAATTGTAAAGCAACAAGCCAGATTTCCCTATCAGTTTGTATTAAGGGAGGCCAGGCCAGGCCAGGCCTCCCCTAGGAAATGAGATTCTCATAGAAGTCAATGTAATGAATTTTTTTTCATGCCAATATGTGATTGGCCAGATCACTGAAAATGGGTGGGCAACGGAGGCCTGGCCTCACCATGCATTGTGTCCAGGGCTGAAAGATTGACATTTTGTTCGTCCAATCACATGCTACTGGTTCATTTGGAATCAACTATCCTTTCCTTTCCTATTCAACACAGAAGCCATTTTGAGAATTCGCTAGTCACTTCAGTCAAACAAACTCTCGCCATAGTGGCTACGAGTGTCCAACTTGTGCTTTTCAGGAAATTTTGAGAACACCCCTGGCTATCATCCCTGGAGTTTATAGCTCATTTGGCCAAACACTTTTGCTTAAAACTACCTCGGAAGTCGGCGAGATTCTAGCGCAATTTGAGATCTTGGGCTGGAGATATGCAGATTCCAGATACTAGGGAGTGAGAATGACATTCAATAGGTCATGTTAGACACCATTTGGGATTTATTGAACAGTTTTTGTCACGTTTCAGGTCTGTCTCGCCATGTTTTATGTTGATTTATGTTTATTTATGTTGTCTTAGTCACGTAGTGTCTTATCATGTATTATGTTGTCTAGGTTCGTCATGTTGTTTAGTTATGTTTCGTTACGATTTATTTTCTTGTCATGTTTAGTTATGTCTCGTTACGATTTATTTTCTTGTCATGTCTAGTTATGTTTTCGTACGATTATATTCCTGGTTATGTTTAGTGGTTATCGTCTTAGTTTCGCGTTGTGTCATGTTTTGATTTATATTTATTGTTACGTTAACTGGTCACGGTTTATGCATACACTTTTACATGTTTTTCCGCAAACCTTGCGTTCCGCCTTTTCTCTCCCTCTCCTTCTGTCATTCACTTCCTAATTGTTTCTATTTGTCTATTTACTAAAACTACTAACGCTAGATCAGGATTGGGTAGAGACTAACAAACTAATCATGTGTTCATGTTACCTTACGTTTCTCGTGCATGTCATTTACTAATTTACTAATGCTAGGGCAGGATAGGTTTATTACTAACGATTACTAATCTCCTTGTTAAACTTGTCATCCATCGCACCTGTTTTCCATTTCCTTGCTACGCTCTAACTAATTGTCTACACCTGTCTACACCTGCATTTATAGCCCAGTCGCGCAACTGTTCACTGCGAAATTGTCTGCCTCTGGTTTCCACGCAACTCTTGAGCATTTACTGTTTTGATTACACGTTACGATCCAAGCCCGTCATCGACTATTGATTATTGATTTCTGTTTTGTGACCTTCGTTTGTTTCTTGACTACGTCCCCGCCTACCGTTTTTGTACTTTTGCCCCGCTGATTGTTTCATGGTTTCGACTCCCGCTTCGCCCACGACTACGCCTCTGCCTGCCGTCCGCCTGTTCATCTGCCCCGCTGACAGCTCTCCTGCTACCGACTACGAGTTTGCCTCTTCCCTCGGCACCGTGCTTTTTGTTTGTTTACTTTTTGTTTGGCTGGATCTACGTGTATGGACTTTGCTGGTGTTGACTACTCTCCTGGGATTCGTCCCGAATAAAGCCCTGAGGGGTCTTTATATTACTATTGTTTCTGAGTCGTGCATTTTGGGTCCAACCCCCACGCACCCGTCTCAGTTTTATTTTTAATGTAGTCCATTTCGTTTTATTACAAGTCAATTTAATAATCTTCCATATCAAATTACTGAATTGTTGCTCTGTGAGGAAATTCACTCTAAATACGAATAGAGTGCTGCCCTCTAGTGGATAACGTTAACGTTAGATAAAGCCAACTGGAACCATATTTTTACATATTTTATATTAAATATATTGAATAAAACTACATATGATAAAGAAAGTGTTCTTATCTTTTTTATATGCTAAACTTGATTAAATTGGTGATTACATGTTGAAGCTGTAGAAGAATGAAAAATGTAAGCTAAACAAAATTGTTTTTAACTACATAATTAAAATTCCTGCCTTTTACACATGTTCACTTGGCATTTATATTACATCCAAATGTCATTTCTCAGCTTAATTATCAGGCAGGCTCATAGACTTACAGCAATGTCATTTCTTCAGGAAGGCACAAGGCTAAGCTCTGCACAATGAATTTCATCAGCCAGAACTTTCTGACTGTAGCTTACACTCCAAATAGTATGCCTTTGGCCAGCACAAAGACAGATAAGAGAACAGGGAACATTCCATCGCGAGTGAAGTGAGCAAGCGGAAAAAAATGGCCTCCTCAATTCTGGAAGTCACCAGCCTCCACTGGTACACACATTCATACACATACACACACACACACTGGCCATCTGCCATTTCAACACTACAACACACAGTACTGAGTCATTACACACACACACACACTGGCCATCTGCCACTTCAACACTAAAACACACATTACTGAGTCATTACACACAGATACACACACACACACACACACACACACTGGCCATCTGCCACTTCAACACTAAAACACACATTACTGAGTCATTACACACAGGTACACACACTCATACACACACACACACACACACACACACACACACAGGCCATCTGCCACTTCAACACTAAAACACATACTACTGAGTCATTGCACACAGGTACACACTCATACACACACACACACACACACACAGGCCATCTGCCACTTCAACACTAAAACACACATTACTGAGTCATTACACACAGATACACACACTCATACACACACACACACACACACTGGCCATCTGCCACTTCAACACTAAAACACACATTACTGAGTCATTACACACAGGTACATACACTCATACACACACACACACTGGCCATCTGCCACTTCAACACTAAAACACACATTACTGAGTCATTACACACAGGTACACACACTCATACACATACACACACACACACACACACTGGCCATCTGCCATTTCAACACTACAACACACAGTACTGAGTCATTACACACACACACACACACACACACACACACACACACTGGCCATCTGCCACTTCAACACTAAAACACACATTACTGAGTCATTACACACAGATACACACACACACACACACACACACACTGGCCATCTGCCACTTCAACACTAAAACACACATTACTGAGTCATTACACACAGGTACACACACTCATACACACACACACACACACACACACACACAGGCCATCTGCCACTTCAACACTAAAACACATATTACTGAGTCATTGCACACAGGTACACACACTCATACACACACCACACACACACACACACACACAGACACACACTGGCCATCTGCCACTTCAACACTAAAACACACATGACTGAGACATTACATACATGTATGCACACTCATACACACACACATACGCCATCTGTCACTTAACCCATCCACCCTGTCTGGCACCAACAATCATTCCACAGTCAAAGTCACTTAGATCACATTTTTTCCCCATTCTGACATTTGCTCTGAAAAACAGCTGAACCTTTTGACCATGTCGGCATGCTTGTATGCATGTAGTTGCTGCCACATGATTGGCTGAAGAAATATTTGCATTAACAAGCTGGTGTCCAGGTCTACCAAATAAACTGCTCAATGAGTGTATATGAGAATATGTTTTTATAAAGCATGCCCAAAGTGTCCAAAAAGCTCTCCAAAAAGGATTACTCATCCTAATGCATTGTAACCAACATGCACCACATTTAAAAAGGAAATTTATTTCAATTTATTTATTATTTATTATTTAAAGTTAGCCCCATTAGCCAGTACAATTACAGGTTTATCTATAGTTAGTCCAAATCCTGTAATTGTCTGTTACTACCTCATACGAAATGGACATGGGGTTGGATTTTATGAGGCAAATGAACAAAAACTATTTACAAAAGTTCAATATCGGAAAATACACAGACCGAAAGCAATATCACGCCGGCTGTACCACCAAACTTCAATCCACGCACACGCAAAATAAACTATCCTCTGATATCGATGTATCCTACAGGAATGTATGCATAACAGGATAAGCTAAAAACAAAGTTTTACAGTGATCCCTGTAGTGAAAGCTTTGTGTATTCTGTACAGGTTTGCCTGCAACGTCCATCACCTGAATATGACACATGACTCAGACACACTATGCCACATACTACATACTACATACACCCTGCCTCACCAGTCTTCAGCATTCACACCCTAACCGAGCATCTCAAACACATTATGCCACATACTACATACACCCTGCCTCACCAGTCTTCAGCACTCACACCCTAACCGAGCATCTCAAACACATTATGCCACATACTACGTATACCCCCCTCACCAGTCTTCAGCACTCACACCCTAACCGAGCATCTCAAACACATTATGCCACATACTACATACACCCCGCCTCACCAGTCTTCAGCAGTTTGATAGCCTGTGTTCTCTCATCCTGCGCCTCCTCTCCATACTCCTCCAAAACGTGGTTCTGGATCTCCTCATCTCCCTCCATCAGTGGCTTGAGTCTGTCCAGAACCCGCCCGGTGAACTCCCAGATCCGCGGCGAGGTCGTGGTGCGGGTGAGCGGCAGGTTCACGTCCAGCAAGAAGATGTAGGTCAGCACACTGAGAGAGAGAGAGAGAGACCCAGAGAGACCCAGAGAGAGAGAGCGAGAGAGACCCAGAGAGAGCGAGTAAGAGAGTGAGAGAGAGAGAGAGAGAGAGAGAGAGAGAGAGGGAGAGAGACCCAGAGAGAGCGAGTGAGAGAGAGAGAGAGAATTCATTTGAATTCCACAGGCCCACGTCCTGTGTGTGTGTGTGTGTGTGTGTGTGTGTGTGTGTGTGTGTCTCGTGAGGCTTACCTTCCGATGCGTTCGCGCACATTCTTGTACACCTGTGTGAGTTTGGGCTCCAGGTAGTCCAGCAACCTGTGCAAGAGCTCCGGCACACGCCACTGCTGCTGTGCTAGGCCGCCCTGTAGCACGTACAGGCGGCTGAGAGACAGAGAGAGAGACATATAAACACACATACAAACAAGTAATTTGCACATAGTAAACACACTGTACACATAGTATATACACATCATGCAAATATCTATGCACACACACAAGCAACCATTATATGTGGGAAACTGTGTGTGTGGTTGTGTGCGGGTGCATGCAAGTGAGTTGGAAGGGGCTTTCTCACCAGGCGTCCACGAAGGACCCCCCTTCTCCGTTGACCGGTGACTCCATCAACATCTCAAACAGCCAGTGCAGCTTCCGAGGGTCTCTGCTCTCCTGTAAGCCGATAGCACCAACAAGTAAGGACACTCGGCAGATTTATGTGAGAAAGTGAGGACCAGGGGCCATATTACAGAAACTTCCTAACTCTGAAATCCCATCTTATCTGTATTGTTACTGTGGCAATTTCAATTAGGACCGATGTTTATTTTCCTATCCTAACTGCAGATAAGAAATATGTATTACAGAAGCATCCTAACTTGCCAAAATCCCAACTAAAGAGTCCTAACTTTAGGATAACCCTGTTGGTGTCATAACATAGAACTAACTGTTAACATTGATTAAAATTTGCTAACGCTGGTAAGCTGACTAACTTCCAAAATGGTGCTTGAACCTAACATCACCTTCTTTAAAATAAACAGCGAATGGACTGGCGACCTGTCCAGGGTGTATTCCTGCCTTTCGCCCAATGTATGCTGGGATAGGCTCCAGCCCCCCTGTGACCCTGTTCAGGATAAGCGGGTTAAGATAATGGATGGATGGATGGATTTTATAGTATATAATTACACATATACGATTACATATAATAATGGGAACCTTCAGTACTTTCAATTCAAATCTGTTTTGAAATGTAAAATGAAAATAATGAACAAAAACTCACTACCACCTCCGCTAATGGTTGAAATTAATAAAATAATCAAAACCAAAAAATGATCTCCAAATTATACAAACTAATATCAACCGCAGACCTAACAATATCCCTCCCCATCCAAGTCTGGGAAAAAGACTTATCACTCTGCTACTGCTAATTATTGACTTCTGGACTCAAATCTGTAGGATACAATATAAGGCAATTCACAGAACTCATATCACCCACCAAAAGATGTACAAAATGGGAATTGTGGGCTCAGACACTTGCACTCACTGCTCTTTGAACACCCCAGATAATTACTTCCACTCAACCTGGCTCTACCCACAAACTCACCATTACTGGAAACAAGTCACAGATCACAGCTCATTATGAGCTGTAGCATTCCACTCTGTCCATCCTTCAATCAACCAACCAAATCAAAATACCAAACCTATACTCATTGCCCTAGCTATTGCTAAGAAAACCATCCTCTTAAACTGGAAAATAAGACACACAATAAACATAACACATACACATATCCATGGAAATAATCTCAAACCAGCACCAAAGCTCACACTTGGCAAACATTTGATGTCCTTTCATAAAATCATTCAATTTGCCTGTAGACTAATCCCCCCAACCCCACCCTCACCTACATATACTCACATACTCCAATCCAGAAACACTCTCCATGCAATACCATATCCTAATCCAGCCCATCCATAATCATGCATACTTTCCTTTTACTGTTCTTTTTTTTGTATTTAGGAATGTATTATTCATATTCATCATGTTATCTTTCCCCCCCCCCCTCTTATGTATGGAAGCATAGGTTTGAGACAGGGACATATCACCCCCAATATTTTTGGATGAACTCCAAGACAGTTAGTATGCGTGTGGGACCTGTATCTATGCAAGACGAGGTGGTTTGTGTGTCTCCCCCTAAGTTTAAATGAAAATAAACAGCACCGGCCTACGGCCATAGTGGTACCAGGCTTCAGTAGCCGACCTCTGCTTGCCTGTGCTAGAGATAGCTAATCCAGCTAACGTCAGTTTGTTTAGTTACTTAACCAATCAGCAGTGCGCAATATGAAAAAAGTGGAGTAGGCTGCTAGGTTACAGAGATGAAAGTTGATAATCGATTTCAGGTTTTTAGTTAGTTTCTGTAATCTTACACTTGTCCTATCTTAACATCGGACTTAAGATAGGAAGTTTCTGTAATATGGCCCCTGGTGACTAAAGAGCGCAATCTGCTGATGTGATGCGTGGAAGTACCGATTCAACACAGAGACCTTGAAGAATGCAGAAACAGATGCAGTGTGGGTGGGGCTATGACACAATCTTGCAGTGTGTGCATCTAGGTGTGTACGAGTGTGTCTATACGTACACAGGCGGTGGCGATGCAGGTGCCCCAGTCAACGTAGGTTTCCATGGTGATGTTGGACAGTGCAGTGCGGATCAGAGAACTGAGAATCTCCCAAAGTCTCACCACCTGTCAGAGGAGGGTTACAAATATGAAACGCACGCCGCATACAGTAACAATTGTTCATGTGGAGTACTGTGTATGTGTGTTTGTGTGTAAAGTATGCATGTATACTGTGTGTATAGTGAGTGTGTGTGTGTATGTGTATACTGTCCATTCTGTATGTGTGTTTGTACAGTGTGCGTGCGTCGTGTACTGTATGTTGCTTTTGTATAGTGCGTTTAAGTGTGCGTGTAGATTGTAATGTACAGTATATTGTGTATGGAGTATGTCTGCTTGTACAGTGCATGTATGTGTGTGCATGATTTAGTATAGATGTGTTTGTACAGTGCGTGTATGTGTGCATGGTGTAGTGTATGTTTGTACAGTGCGTGTATGTGTGCATGGTGTAGTGTATGTTTGTACAGTGCGTGTATGTGTGCATGGTGTAATGTATGTGCACTCTCACCTTGCTGTAGCTCCAGTGTTTGGAGCCACGGATCAGGCCCGCCATGATCTCAGCGACGCAGCGCTGCGTGCTCTCGTGGGAGTCGGCCACCAGACGCTCCATGTGCGGCAGGAACACGGGCAGGAAAGCGTCGCCGAAGTTCCGGAACAATCCCTGCGGCGCAAGACACAAAATGCTCAGCAGGTCATACACTGAGAAACCAAAAAACACAAGCCTCTGAGTAATTCAGATACAGAACCAGACAATTCAGAACCAGAAGACCAAAAACACAGGCCAATCTGAGGAGTGGACTCAAGCCACAATTTCAGATATGCCCAAACGTGAGCCTGTCAGCAGGTTTGATTCAGACTGGTGAGTAGAGAGAATATGGAAAAGGGCTGGAGAAATTAACCAGAGCAGGGATCAGCAATTTGCGGCTCTTGAGGGCCAAGAACTGCTGGTTATGCACCCTCTTTCTACCTGGGAGTCAGGTGTGAAGAGTCTGGCCAATTAGCAGCACTAATTAGCCGATGGAGAAGAAAACCAGAAATGTAGATTTGAGGGCCAGAGTTGATGATCCCTGAACCAGCATGGGAGTTTGGCCAGTTACGGTATATCTGCAAGCCTTATTTTGGAGACCACAGCAGTTTATTGTGTGTGGTTGTGTAAAAGGTGTGGTTACCTTGAAGGGGCATAGCCTACATAGTGTACAGTATTGTTCTGTTTGAGGAGCAGGTGTGGTTACCTTGAAGAGGCAGAATCGTCGAGGGCTGAAGCGGTCCTTGCCCTTACGGTCCTCAAGGCACAGGAACTCAATTAGCTGGTCGACGAACTCGGGGTCGGAGAAGTAGTCATACACAACCTGTTCCCTCTGACACACACATAAAAACACAGCCAAGCATGACATTACTGGGACTCGCAAGGTCGGCGGTCCGATTCCCGGTGTAGCCACAATAAGATCTGCACAGCTGTTGGGCCCTTGAGCAAGGCCCTTAACCCTGCATTGCTCCGGGGGGAATTGTTTCCTGCTTAGTCTAATCAACTGTACATCACTCTGGATAAGAGCGTCTGCCAAATGCCAATAATGTAATGTAGCTGACACTTTTAACCAAAGTGACTTACAGTTGATTTGGCTAAGGCCAATCCACCCTGGAGCAATGTGGGGTTAAGGGCCTTGCTCAAGGGCCCACAGCTGCACTGAACTTATTGTGGTAACACTGGGGTTTAAACCACAAACCTTCTGGGTCCCAGTCAAGCAATTTAACAACTAGGCAATCGGCTGCCCTATGTGTGATTCTACGTTACTACTTCTGCCCAAAAGCATCTGTGTGTGTGTTGAACGTGCAAGAATGTGTGTGTTTGTGCATGTGTGTGCAGCTGCAGTGTGTGAGTGTGCAAAAACATTTGTGTGCATGTAGCGTGTGGTGAGTGTGTGCATACCTCACTCATCTCCTCTCTACTGAGGTCTTGCTTTGGCTGCTCATGTGTAGGAGCATATAGCATCAGTTTCCTAGACAGAGCGAAAGGGGAAGAGAGAGAATGAGAGGGAGGGGTAGGAGAAGGAGATGGAAGGAGAGAAAGTAAAACGGTACGTCAGACACAAAGAGACATCGAGGAAGCCTGAGTGAGGAAGCAAGAAAGAAGGGGAGAAGAGTTACAAATCAGTCAAACTGAAATGAGAAAAGGAAAAGTAGAGGAAAGGCAGTGTGATCACATCGTGTGTGTGTGTGTGTGTGTGTGTGTGTGTGTTCAAAACGTATTTGCACCTTCTTCTATTGTTGCATGTCACACACTGAATGGTTTCAGATCTTTAGAGAAAAATGTAATGTTACACAAAAGGGAACAAATAAGAAACACTTTTTTTATTTTATTATTTTAATTATTTCATGAAAAAAGTTATCAAGCACCCATAGCATCCCCTTAAACTTCATAACTGGTTGCACCATCTTTAGCAGAAATAATTGCAACAAATGCTTCCTATAATTTGATTGTCATTGCTCTTTGCAGAACTGCTTTAAATCAGGCAAATTGGACATGACATTACCACATCATCTCTCTTCGTTTCAAGTTGAGGCTTTGACTAGGCCACTGCAAAGTCATTTCTAAAGCTCTGGGACTCCACCGAACCACAATGAGAGCCATTATCTCCAAATGGAGAACACTTGGAGCAGTGGTGTATCTTTCCAGGTGTGGCCTGCCTGCCAAAATTCATCCAAGGGTGCAGCAACATCATTCATGAAGTTAAAAATATCGAAATAAAGGGCTGCAGGCTGCACTAGCTCCAGCTATGGTCAGCATCCATGACTCCAGAGAAAGAAAGAGACAAAAAGTAAGGAAGGGCAAAAAATGGACCAAGAGAACCAACTATGAATGCACGTCTCACATTTGCAAAAAAAACACCTGGATTGGAGATCATCCAAGTGTGTTTTTTTGCAAATGTGAGACGTGCATTGATAGTTGGTTCTCTTGGTCAGCAGTTATGGCATAATGTTCTATGGACAGATGGAACAAAAATTGAGGTTTTTTGGATGACAGGAATCATATAAATATCTGGCATAAAGCAAAATACAGCATGTCACAGTAAGAACATTGCACCAATATTCAATATATATGATGGTGTGGGGATGCTTTTCTGCATCAGGACTTGCCGTTATTGCTCTGTTCCAGAAAATTCTTTATGAGAATATCCCATCATCAGTCCATGAGCTGCAGCTGAAGCGTAACTGTATGTTTTGCCAAAAACTAAGAACCGCTACCAAATCAGGTATCAGGTCCCTTGTTCTCGTTAATCCCATTGGCCATCTATACAACGGAACCTAGCTACCATATATGTACCGTATATGTACTGTACTGTATTATAACGGACATCTTTACTTACGACAGTTGTCTGATGTTAGGTGCGTTTGTTGAATCCGACTTGGCACACTCGTATATGCCCTTCTTTCAAAAAAACTAAGAGAAATTTGATAAGAATACAAAAATGTTCTTGCATGAGGCCCAATGATACAAAACATAAAAGCAAGTCCACATCTGAATGCTGAAAAGAAACAAAATTATTTGAAATGAGTTTTGGAGTGGCCTTGTCATTCACTTGAGTCCTGACTTGAACTCAATTGAGATGCAGTGGCAGGACCTGAAATCAGCAGTTCTTACTCAAAACAACCAATTTCTCTGAATTAAAGCAGTTCTGCAAAGAATAGTGGAGCAAAATTTGCCACTGTATGTGTGTATATGAGCGTACCGTGGCCAGCTGTAGTAGCCCAAGTGGGTTTTCTCCACAAAATGGCAGCTGTCCCACTCCTGCTGTGTGTGGGGCAGACGCTTGCTGTCATAGAGAAGCCACCAATTATCAGGCCTGTCCTCAGCCACCCCACCCTCAGCCTCCCTGGTGCCTGCAGGGGACAAGGTCATGTGATTATGTATATGCAGTGATGTCATAAAAACAGACACCACCATCAAAACCATTCCCATAGGAGGTCAGTAGGAAAGCTAACCTCCCGGCATGAAATTAGTCTTTCATTGATGGAACTGAAGGAATATTGCATACCTTGGAAAGCAAAGACACTCACTTTTGGTGAACATGTTGTTGTTATGCCCGGGCAGCAAGGTATCTAGTCAACTAGCTAAATAGCTCAAACAGATATCTTTCCAACTTGATAGCCTGGTCAGAAAGCTTGCTATGACACATTTCCCTGTCCAAAAAATCTGGAACATTACCAATTTTTTTGACACAAGTGTGTCACTCCAAGAAAAGTTATAATTGATTCCAGTATATAACAAAGACTCTAGTACATAATAAAGACTCTGGTAAGTAACAAAGACTGTAGTATATCACAAAGACGGTAGTATGTAACAAAGACAAGGTAAAGCAAGACTGATCATGTGAGTTATTACTCACAGATTTCTTCAGGACTAGCAGGAACTTTCTTATGGGGTCTCTTGAGTTGCTTGAAGATGCCAGCAACCGATAATATTGCTACCTAGTGGACAACACAGCACAGAATAGAAGTTTCACTGCAGGTAGATGGGTGTGTGTATGCATGTGTGTATGTGTGTATGCTTTGTATGCATTTGGCAGACGCTCTGGATAAGAATGCCAATAATGTAATGTTGTGTGTGTGTGTATAGAACACATGGTTTGTGTGTGTGTGTGGGTGTGTGTAATTGTGTATGGTTTGTATGCACTGTGTGTATATGGTTTGTGTGTGTGTATGCGTTGTGTGTGTGTGTGTGGGGGGGGGCATGTGTATGAAACATATGTTTGTGTTTTTGCATGTGTAATGTCTGTTTGTGTGTGTGTATGCGTAGTGTGTAGGTAGAGTCTGGTTTGTGTGCTCGTGTATGTACGTGTGTGTATATGGTTTGTGTGTGTTCTTGTGTGTGTGTGTGTGTGTGTGTATGCTTAGTGTGCATGTAGTGTTTGGGTTGCATGTGTGCTCGTGTGTGTGTATACATAGTGTGTGTGTGGGTGTATGCATAGTGTGTGTGTGTGTGTGTGTGTGTACACATAGTGTGTGTGTGTGTGTGTGTGTACATAGTGTGTGTGTGTGTGTGTGTGTGTGTGTGTGTGTGCGTGTATGCGTAGTGTGTGGTTTGCGCATGCGCGTGTGTATAACTGGCAGTACAGTTGTCAGGCTGACCTGGCGCACAGTGAGGGAGTCGTGGTTGAGGCACTGGATGAAGAAGCTCACAGCAGGGACAGGGAGGGGGTGATCGTCCCGCAGCAGCAGGGACAGGAACCCGATGGCCATGTGTTCAAACTTCCAGGGCCTGGAGTGCAGATAGAGTAACAACACATAAAAAGTAACTCAACAACTCTCTCTCTCTCTCTCTCACACACACACACACACACACACACACACACACACACAGAGGAAAGTATGCTTGAACTCTTGAACTTACAGGTCTCCATCATTAAGGCAGTCCAGGAGCTCGCCGATAAGCCTCTCGTACGTCCTGTAGGGCAGAGAAAGCGATCAGCACTGCTACACATGGCATGGCAAAACAGACCCATACAGCAAGGTGGTGAAGCAGTCAGAGTGTGTGTGTGCGTGTGTGTGTGTGTGTGTGTGTGTGTGTGTGTCTCTCCATCCGAAAATTTAGCCGTAGCTACAAACATTAAACATAAATACTCACTGTTGTGAGTCCTGATTTTTTGCCTGCTGGCGCTGTAAACCCAAGTCCAGGTCCTCTGGAGAGAGCAGGGCCACGGTGGGGGCGGGTCTACAGGACTCCATGATCATATTGGCCAGAGATACCGCACTCTCTGGAATCTGCAAGGAAGGGTGGCCCAAAAGGGTAAATAATCAAACAATAAAACAAAAACCGGGTTACCGTGTAGTGTAGTGATTCTCATCTTAATTAGTGTTCACTATAATACCAGTTGTTCTGTATCTGTATCTGATATTACAGTACATATTTGATGTACTGTGCCATATTATCCTTATAAGTCCCTCTGGATGTCAGTGTCGACCAAACAAGCTTGCTCAATACACTAACTCCCTGCATTATGCACAACTCGTAGTTTATTTCCGTAGCGTTAGCCAGGCATAGCCACTTACAGTAAAGTCAAGGCCGATGGTCTCATACTGCCGGTGGACCTTATCGGTGAGGTCGTCGAAGAGGCGCACGATAGAGGGCTTCTCTAGACACATGACCGGACTGAGACCGGCACGGACCATGACCGGCCACGTCTGAACCACACAGTCCCAGTCGTGGAGACAGGCCATGCACAGCCCGCCTTGGTTACCTAGGAGACAGTACAATGCACCCTGCCAAGAAAGAGATAGAGAAAGATAGGATAAGAGGGCTCTTGTGATGTATTTAGTCCTCATATTATGTTAAGATTTTATGACCGCTTTTACACTCAGTGAGTACTTTATTAAGTATTTATCAGACTTATGTTTTAGACATATTAAGTCTACTGCTGTAGCCTATCCATTTAGAGGTTTGACGTGTTCAAAGATGTGTTGTAATGTGTGGTTATTTGCGTTACTGTCATCTTCCTGTCAGCTTCAACCAGTCTGGCCCTTCTCCTCTGACGCCTCTCATTAACAACACCTTTCTGCCTGCAGAACTGCTGCTCACTGAATGTTTGTTGTTTTTCGCACCATTCTCTCCAAACTCTAGAGATTGTCGTGCATGAAAATCCCATGAGATCAGCAGTTTCTGAGATAGTCAAACCACCCTGCCACCACCAATCCTTCCATGGTCAAAGTCACTTAGATCTAATTTCTTCCCTATTCTGACATTTGGTCTGAAAAACAGCTGAACCTCTTGACCAGGTCTGCATGCATTTATGCATTTTGTTGCTGCCATATGATTGGCTGATTAAATACTTGCATTAACAAGCTGGCGTACAGGTTTACAGCAAGGTCACACACATTTATGGCAAAATCAATTGATTTACACCTTGTGTGTTGCCTTCCTACTGTCTCCTAAATGACTGTCTCCTAGCTGCAGTAAGTGAAAGTTTGGCACCTGTAAGTGCCACCAGAATCATCCACCAAGAAATCTGAGATAAAATAAAAAATGGTATATTTTCTTACATTTTATACAGCTTTTTTTGAAAACACCAAAAACCAACCACCAAATGAGAAAATTATAAAAATGAAGTGAAAAGTGAAATTAAGGTACACAAAGTAAATGGTAGTTACCACTGAAAACAAGCCAAGGAAAACCTAATGTACAGACTAAGAGAGGACAGTCTGTTCATAGAGACCAGCTGTCGCAGGCATTGCCCACAGGACAGCGTTCCTGCTGTAATCGGAAAGCAGTGGAGACAGGGCAGAACTAGAACAAATACTGGGAATTAAGAATAAAATTAACTTCTTCAATCCATCTTCCGGGAGGGCACGCTGGTGCAAGGTTTAGAAAATGGATGGAATCCATCTTCCCTGTATTCCATAATTACAGAGACATAAACTCTGGTACACTGGGTGAATGTTAA
Source organism: Conger conger (assembly GCF_963514075.1). Taxonomy (NCBI): domain Eukaryota; kingdom Metazoa; phylum Chordata; class Actinopteri; order Anguilliformes; family Congridae; genus Conger; species Conger conger. The sequence goes on along the minus strand of NC_083761.1, from coordinate 23,201,015 downwards.
AAACTCAAACTGAGGGACAACCACACCGATTTAAAAGTTTATTGTTATTATTTATGTTCCATCACTTCATCATTGTGTTGGTATTAATTTCATTCCATTATCGACATTCTTCATTTATACTTATTGGTGTACTGAATGCTTTATTGCTATGCTTTGGCAATACTGTTAAATTCAATCATGCCTACTGTGTAAACCATTACTGAACTGAAGATGAATGCATCTGAGAGAGAGCTTTCATCAGATGAAAATTGCAAGTGTGTTCTGAGCAAAAGCCATTATGGGTTCAGTGAGAAAAACACACACTAGTGTAGAGAGAGACGAGGAAGGAGAGTGGGCGAGTGACAGAAAGAGGAAGTAAGGGATGGAGGGAGAGAAAAGCTGCCGTACTTTGAACTGTTGCTGTGTGACGTCGGTGCGGTCCGGTTCCAAGAATTTCAGCACGCGTGGGAGCAGGTCCCTGCAGCAGAAATTGTAGCTTCCCAAAGCTGAGAAGAACACACTCTGAGCCTTACTACGCACCTGCAACAACAAAGAAAGCACTCTGAGTCTTATTGCACACCCGAAACAACAGTGAACACACTCTTAACCTTACTGCACACCTGAAACAACAGAGAACACACTCTGAGCTTTACTGTGCACCTGCAACAATAGAGAACACACTCTGAGCCTTACTGCACACCTGCAACAACACACATAGAACAGACTCTGAGCCTTACAGCACACCTGAACCAACAGAGAACATACTCTGAGCCTTACTGCACACCTGCAACAACACACAGAGAAGAGACTCTGAGCCTTACTGCATACCTGAAACAACAGAGAACACACTCTGAGCCTTACTGCACACCCGAAACAACAGAAAACACACTCTGAGCCTTACTGCACACCTGCAACAACACTCACAGAACACACTCTGGGCATTACTGCACACCTGAAACAACAGAGAAGACACTCTGAGCCTTACTGAGCATCTCCAACAGCATACGCACACAAATACACACCGCACACACACACACACACACACACACACAAGGCTTACCTGGCTATATGTGCTAGTGGAAAGCTGCAGCAGGTCTACAAGAAGGTCCTGGTGAACTGTCTTGTATTCAGAGCCCTCCACTGTTAGCTTTCGCAGCTAGAAAAAAAAACAAAAAAAAAACACACGCACACGCACACACACACACACACACACACAGACACATTACAGCAGTATTAGCACATTATCATACAGGGAGGCTTAAAGTGCTAATAAGTGCTTCTTTACTGAGCTAAACCCTGCTGGAAAATCCAGCTATGCCTACTTGACCAGCTTGAAAATTGAGCTGGTCAAGCTGGTCATAAGCTGGTCTAGCTGGGTATGAGCTGGTCAACCAGCATGGCCAAACTGGTAATAAAGCTGGTCTAGCTGGGTATGAGCTGGTCAGCAAGGCAAAACTGGTCAACCGGCTACCAGCTGCTTCAAAATCTAGCTTCTCAGATTTTTTCAGCAGGGTAGCTCACTGTTGGCCACAGCGCCTTTGGGTGCAGATAGACCTCCACATTTACATGGTTTTGCACAGAGAAACCCACACCCTCTTTGGAGGTTAAGAGAGATCGAGATAAGGGCACACAAACAGATATGGAAGCAAGAGACAAACAGACAGACATATGGAGTCCCAACAGATGTGGAAACCAGAGACTGACAGACAGACATATATACAGCGCAGTGCATAAGTATTTGGACAGTGACTGATTATTATTATTATTATTTTTTGTTTTCACTCTGTATGCCGGCAAACAAACAGTTGAAATAAAACATTATGCATCACAATGGACTATTGGAATTACATATTTTTTTTATACATGGTTTTTATTTTCCCAGAGTTGAGGAAAGAGCCCAGGGACGGGCAGACGGGCAGACAGACCAGGTGTGGACAGACGCATCGAGCCTCACCTCGTGTTGTAGCATGACCCTGTCGATGAGCAGGGCTCGAATGTGCTGCTTTCTTCCGTGGAGCTAATGGTGGACAAACAGGGAACACCATGGAGGTTTATAAACCCTACCAAGCAACACTGAACACCACTACAATGACAGTTAACACACCCTGCCCAACAGTGGCAACCATTACAGTGAGGGTTCAAAAACCAAGCCCAAAATACTGAACACCAGTAAAATGGAGGTTTAAACACCCAGCAACAGTGCACATCAATATAGTAAGTAAATGTCCATATATCAACAAGTGAAGAATCGGTTTAAATGTTTGAGAGCTCTGAATTTGATGGCTTCGATGGCTTGTACATAACACTCTACTACAATACTGGTTCTCTGTGGCAGAACAATTCATTCAGTATGGCTTGGACCACTGACACATGTATCAGGTCATTAGGACAACTTTTCAAGTACCAACAAAACCAACTGCACCTTTATTATTATTATTAACCTATAATAATAAACTCCCTGGTTATTATTATTAACCAGGAAGTCTCATTGATATCTAGAATCTCTTTTTTAAAACAGACTTGGCCAAGGTAGCTGCCAACACAGTATCAATATACATAAAACAATACAATACATACAGTGTAACATACAAAACAAAAAAAATATAATCTGTACCCCGACACTCCCACACCAATATGAAACAATATGAAAACCCTGGGCAAGTTTATACTTCATGAACTGAAAAATACTGGTTCTGCAGAGCCCACAGGGTACTGACCCGGTTCTCCATGGACTTTTTGACCAAGGTGAAACTCTTCCAGCGTGAGTCAAACTCGGTCTTGTGAGAACCTTTGAAGTGTAGCAGGTCATTGATGATCTGAGGGAAGACACAAAATGTATATATATATATATATATATATATATATATAAAGAGAGAGAGAGAGAGGGAGAACCCACATACACAAATGCACGTACATACTGTATTTACATGCACGGACACACACAAAGATATTGTCTACATTACAGCTGCTTTTGAAACTTTTTTTTATTTAAAAGTAAATCTATTTGTTCTACAAGCAAATGATAGTCGTTTGTTGCCAAGTTTAGATATTTGTTAAGACTTTTATAAATTACCCACAATTTCATATCCTAACCTGCAGTCCTGTAGCTACATACCTTAATGATGGAGAAGAGGGACTTTGTGTCATCCTCAGAATGTTCCAGAATATAATCTAAGGAGACAGAGAGGGTATGGGGGGTATAACTGATTAGATTACGGTTGTTCGAGTAGGGTGAAGATAGGGAAAACACCCGTTTTGGGCACTGTAGATTAGATTAGTGTTCTAATATTGGAGAGATGTGGTCGACCTGTTTTTAAGTTTAACAGAAAGTGAGAATGGTGTGAGTAGAAAGCGAGTAACATATGGGAAGGGTGCAGCAAAGACTTGAGTAGTGTGTGAAAACAAAGTACTAGAGGTGTGTGGTGTATGTAAAAAAGGTTTTTTGGTTCGTCTCCATACAGAAACCATTTTAGTTCTTTATGGAACCCTCCATTGTACAGTAGAAGTGACGTGTGAATGAAATGAATGAGAGGAAAGAAAAATTGCCGGACAAATAGCTCTAACTAGACGGGGTACTTCTATGGAATCACAATTTGTCTGAGAGTGTATAGCAGGAATGAGAAGTGTGAGAGATTTGAGTAGGTTGTGAGTAAGTGTGTGAGGGCAAACTCACGAAGTAGCTGTCTCATGACCATGCAGATGGTCTCTCTGTAGTTCTCACGGCTCCTGTCTGTAGGTGAGACAGGATAGCACATCAATAACACAGGGAAAGTCAGCTGCAGCACAGCAGCAAGTGAGATAAGAGAACACAGCTGCTCTTTGTCTGAATCTCTCGGGCCAATGAAGCAGAATTTGACTGGAGCAGTGGTCCTCACTCCTGGTCCTGAAGAGCCACAGGGTGTGCTGTTTGCGCCTATAGCGTCAGTGCAAAGAGATGGGAGTCAGTGTCATGACACTCACCATATTCCATGCCCACATGCAGTTTGGTTTCCTCCAGAGTCACCAGACTGCGGACCCTGCAAAAGACAGACCAGATTACACCTCTGGCACGCACATACACAGGGACACACATAAAACGCTGTGGAACAACCGGACATGTAGGACCTGAAGAACATGGACATGCGAGAGAAAAAGATGCGAGGTTGCAGAAAGCTCCAGAAAGGAGTGCAGGATCGGCAAATGTGAGTGTACTGACAGGTGAGTGGAGACAGATGTGTACAGACATAATATACAGAAAATAGGGATACTGCAGGCGTGTATGGACAGGTGTTAATCCCAGCAGGTGTATACAGACAGGTGAAAGATATAGCCAGGTGTGTGTACAGTCAATGTGCAGCCAGATATGCATACAGACAGGTGAGTGGACAGAGGCATGTGTACAGACAAGTCAGGACACAGACAGGCATGTACCCACAGGTGATAGAAACAGGAGGGTGAATGGACAGTGTGCAGACAGGAGAGAGTAGGGTGGATAATGGCAGTGCGGTGCGTAAGAACAAATGAGGGTCGATGTACTGTGGGACTCACAGGCCAGACACCACCTGTCCATCCAGGGGGGGTAGCATGCTCCCAGCTCCAAGCAGGCAGTGCTGCACAATGGCCAGGCTCTGGAGGACATCATCCCTGACAACAGAGCACCTGACTATTATATGCATATAATATACACTCAGTGATTTTCATTTTTATTAAGACACTTATTTTTTTTTTTTTTACTTCTGCTGCTGTAGCCTATCTACTTAAAGGTTTGATGCGTTGTGTGTTCAGTTCATGCTCTTCTGCATACCACTGTTGAAATGTGTGGTCTCATTAACAATGCATTTTCGCCCACAGAACTGCTGCTCACTGGATGTTTTTTTGTTTTTCACATCATTCTCTGCAAACTCTAGACTGTTGAAAATCCCAGAAGATCATCAGTTTCTGAGATACTTAAACCACCCTGTCTGGCACCAACAATCATTCCAAGGTCAAAGTCACTTAGATCACATTTCCTCCATTGACATTTGGTCTGAAAAACAGCTGAACGGATTGATCATGTCTGCACGCTTTTAGGCACTCCCTGTCCCTGTCCCATATCTCCGAACTGCCTATATCTTCTTCTCCCTGACCTGCTCATGTCCCTCTGTCCCTGACCCCTGACCTGCTCACGTCCTGTGGGCCCTGACCCCTGACCTGGTCATGTCCCTCTGTCCCTGATTCCTGACCTGCTCATGTCTCTCTGTCCCTGACCCCTGACCTGGTCACATCCTTCTGTCCCTGACCCCTGACCTGCTCATGTCCTGCAGTCCCTGACCCCTGACCCGCACACGTCCTGTGGGCCCTAACCCCTGACCTGCTCACGTCCCTCTGTCCCTGATTCCTGACCTGTTCATGTTCCTCTGCCCCCGACCCCTGACCTGCTCATTTCCCCCGATCCCTGACCTGCTCATGGCCTGCGGTCCCTGACCCCTGAACTGCTCACATCCTGCGGTCCCTGATCCCTGACCTGCTCATGTCCTGCTGTCCCTGATCCCTGACCTGCTCATGTCCTGCTGTCCCTGACCCCTTACCTGCTCATGTCCTCCTCTCCCTGGGTGTGTCTCTGCAGGCGCTGAAGTTCGGGCTGCAGCAGCAGGTCAAGCAGGTCGAAGATGACTTCCGTCTCCTCTGCGCTGGGAACGTGCCACTGGACCTGCAGGTTCCGCAGGTCCCCATGCCGACCCCAGTCCTGCAGAACACAGAGAGGACCGGGTCAGAACACAGAGGAGATCGGCTCAGAACACAGAGAGGACCGGGAGAGAACAGAGAGAGGACCGGGTCAGAACACGGAGGACCAGGTCAGAACACAGAGAGGACCGGGTTAGATCACAGAGGAGATCGTCTCAGAACACAGAGAGGACTGGGACAGAACAGAGGAGATCGGCTCAGAACACAGAGAGGACTGGGTCAGAACACAGAGGACCAGGTCAGAAGAGAGAGGACCGGTTCAGAACAGAGAGAAGACCGGGTCAGAAAAGAAAGAGGACCGGGTCAGAACACAGAGGACCGGATCAGAACATAGAGGACCAGGTCAGAACGCAGAGGACCAGGTCAGAACGCAGAGAAGATCGGCTCAGAAAAGTAAGGACTGGGTCAGAACACACTCATGCACACACACACACACACACACAGCCAGGACTAGGCCAGAACTACATACATAGGAACTGACACACGTGGGCATCTCATGTCCTGTGTCATTATTGCTGCAATGGGAAAAGTCCATTGAAAGCATTGCTGGGGTTCTACTCATGTGATGCCATAGACTTACAGTATGCCACTGTGGAGTCAGCCCACCTGAGCAATGACGACTCCTGGGCTTATATTTCTGAAATGTAAACTTAGTTACTATTAGGAAATATAACAATGAATGAATTGAGTGACTGATATCGCTGGTTTGATGAATGTTGTAGGTGAAGTCCCCCCTTGTGCGTGTGTGTGCGCATGAGTGTGCTTGTTTGTCTTTGCTGGTGAATGTGTGCGCGTGCATGTTTCACTGCAGTGGTGATTTATGTGTGTCTGTCCATTGTACACTGTAAATTGTGTGTGTTTCTTTGCACTGGCGAACTACGTGTGTTTCTGTGCATTAGTGAACTGTGTGTGCGTGTGGACTTCCCTGTGCTAGTTAGACTAAGTCATGGAACGTGTGTGCGTGCTTTTCTTTTCCGGTAAAAGGTGGGCTTGTTACAGAAGACCCTCTTTAGCCAAGGTCAACGGCAATGCGAGACAATATGTCCCCAAAGCCCGATTACTGGGCCACAGAGAGAAGCTTAGGAAGAAACGTCAGCAGGCAGCCAAAGAGGCCTTACTTAAATCTCAGGTCATTCTGCCCCACCACCCAACAAGGAGCAAGCAGGGAGATTTAATTGGATCAGCCAGAGTACTGGGTAATCTGTTTGTACGGTTGGGGCAGGCCCAAATGTCGGATAGGAGAAGGAGAGGCTGTGCGTTATGTAACGTTATGGACACTCCCACCGCTCACCGTGTTACACCATCACCGGACGTGCCCCACGCTGAGATTAAACCAAGATAACAAAATGGCCGTAGACCGATTAGTGGGCCAGACTTCACTAGCATACATGAGAGGGACATACTGTAGAAATTTTTAGCTTTTAAAAATGTTCACAGTATTCTTTAAGATTGCCATTAATAACACACTCACGGCATATGCAAAATATTCAAATAGGACTGAGGGAGGAATCCACAAAAGGATTTTGTACCTGTTAAACTGTCGCAAGTACAAGAAATAAATTCTGTATTTTTCACGAAACACCTGTGGGAAATGCACGCGACTACACTACCAAGGAAACAGCAACACAGCACTATCTGAACCATGCAAATTTCAATAGTTTTATCTACATAAATTTTGCTGGAAAAACATAAATGTTTTATGCAAAATGAACTCAAAGCCAGGTGTGTCTGATTCAAAGATTACTACTCAGTAAATACATTTTTAAAGAGCTGAAACCTAACGATTATGCAGAGCTTCTGTATGACGGTATCCATCTTTGGATGAACAGACAGAAATTATTATTTTTTTCCAGTCGTATCATGCAATACTAAAATTGCTCAGCGACAAAGGTGACATTGAACCTTCCTCCAGTGATTTAATTGCCAAAAGTTAAGTAGCCTATTTTTTTGTACGGAGACAAATACGTATTTAGACATTGACTCCAATAAACAAATCATTGTGTTGGGGTACATTCATGGGTACGTAGACCTGATGTGTGTTCAAGACGGCGAAAGTTCACGGCAAACTATGTTTGCAGCAAACAGATACCATTTTAAATTAACATTCCATTTAGTTTGCCACCAGCGCCTTTTTAATACAAATCGACTAACAATGCTAGTTAGAAGATTAGCATCTTACCTGGGATTTATTATTGAAGGTAAGAACAAATATTACATTGATTAAAGTGCCTAACAGTCAAATGATTGTCAGATTTTTTCTCTGAGTAATCCTGTAGGCAGCGTTTTTAATTTCTCTTCATACTGTTAGTTAACGTTTGAATATGTTGCCGAAAGTTAGCTAACGTTAGCTAACGTTGGCCGTCTTGGACACGCGTCTGTATAGGGGCTGTGTGACAGGAAGGCAGTTTAAGGGACAGTACCTTGATGGGCAGGTACTCCTGTAGGGGGCGCTGGAACCCCCCCGGGACGCTGCAGTACTCGGTGGGATAGATGAGGGCGGTAGAACGCAGGATGTGGTGGAGGAGGTTACACGCCAGACTGTAGCCCTGCTTGCACTTCACATGGAGAGTCAGCTGCAGAATCTCTACCAGGTGTGTGCGGTAGGGTAGGAGCTTCTCCCCGTCCACACGACTCACCTGAGAGACAAAACGGGGGAGGAGGAGGGGGGGAAAAGGAGAGAGGAAGAGTGATAGGACAGAGTTAAAATAGAATAGAATCCAACAAAGGCTGGAAATTTGCCTTTGGTCTCACCTCAAAAATATGTACATGAAAAAAATAACAGTACACATAGAAGTCACACAAAAATAATTTCTCATCTGGTTTTGTTCAATTGACTGACTGAAGTTTGGACAAAGGATCGCTTATTGATGTTCCTTTTGGCTACTGGCGCTCTAAAACGTTGGCCAGAGGGAAGCAACTCAAACTCGCTGTGGAAGGGGTGACTGGTGTCATTTACCATAGTCAGAGTGTGTGTTTACACTGAATTCGAGGAAAAGCTATGGGGAGAGAGGGAGGGAGGGTAAGAGAGGGACAGGGATTGGGAAGGGTTTGGAGTGAAAGAAAGAGGAGGAGAGATAAGAAGAGAGGGGTTGGGAAAACAAGGAGAGGTATAGAGAGTCTCAAGAGAGTAAGGTAAAAAAATGTAGTCAAGCTTTTCTTAGAAAACCAGAAGAATCTTGCAGTATAATATGAAGGCTTAATTTCCTGATTCAGAACTGTAAACACTGGACTGATATGCAATAACACCTCTGAGATACACATGCATTAGAAATGGATTTAATTCTAAACTGAAATGTTCATAGGTTTGAAAGTGAAGACAAATTACACCGGTTTTAAGAATTTAAGCCCTATATCAATTGTTTCTTAGGAAATGGTAAACACAGAGAAACGTATATTTTATTATAATTTTCTGTCTTCGTTTACTGCATTGTTTCTCAGTGCATGAATGCTGTCTGTAAATATCACCAACCCCTTCTGACCTATGACCTATGACCTCACCTCAGATAGTAGCTGGAGATTCCACAACAGGTCTTTGTCCAGTTCCTCTTCACTCAAAACGTCCTCATCTGTTGAAAACGCAAACGTAAGTGTCACACATACAAGCATAAACAACAGTGTCACAGGATTAAGAAATGCACACACAAAAACACAACTTTATCTTTAACACACATATACACACTTATGTGTGTCACTTACTGGCAGTGATGTGTGTTATTGCACTACAACAGTGTGGCACAAAGAGCTTCAGTGTTTCTGCTGGGTGACACTGGAAGAGAAACAGAGAGACATGGTTAAGTTACTGCTGAGATACACACATTCCAAACTGTACCACTGGGGTAATGTAGACCACAAAAACACATAAATTATGGTTCAAAGGACTGCACCCATGACCAGTTTTAGGCATAGGCAATATAAGCGGTTGCTTTTGGCGCCATGTGTAAGGGAGGACTTTAACCATCTTGGGGGGCAGCTATGCAATAAATCAATTATGAGTGTTATAAGAATAACAGCCACCATGGGGTGTACAGGCAATATTTTTTATTTTTTCTTCAATCATACCTGATGCGGTAGTAAACAACCGACAGGGGCCATGAGAAACACTTCCGGAAAAAAAACATCCCCGATATTAGAGTATTCTCTGCTGATAGCTCCTCGGTGTTGGTAAATCAACCAATCGGCAGCATGTTGTGAGCATGTGATTTGTTTTTTTCAATCAGGCGGAAGCTGCAAGGCCTTACTGCTGAGTGGCTGTATTCAGATATCAGTGATGTTTTTTTCCAGAAGCATTTCACATGGCCTCTTAGACTAGGTTGTTTACTACCCCATCAAGTATGATATAAAACCTGTATGCCCCATGGCAGCAGTTATTCTCCTTAAAAATATATCATACAGCCCTACCCAGGCAGTCATTGTACTAACAACAAACACACACCAGTAACCACTCCAAACACAAGGTTCAGAAGTTATACCCTCCAACCACACAGTTCTAAGTTGTTCTGGATTTTCCAATTGGATAATACAGCTATAGAGGTTTGTCCCTTGCTCTGTGGTTTTGGCTCATCTTGGGCGCTCACCTTAGCGGCAGCTCTGCACATGTCCGCCACCATCCTCCCGGCTATACGCGTCTCAAAGATGTTGGTGGTGGCAAAGTTGAAGACCTTATTCAGGGCCATCTGCGGACAGGGAACACAAAGGAAAAAATAAAGTGAGACAAGCAGGGCTAAGATCCTCAATGCTGTCCTCAAATCAGTTCTAACAGTAGAGCGAGAAAGAGGCAAACAGGAAAAGGATCGTTAGCACTGTTCCCAGGCCAGTTCTCACGTGATATTGCCGAATAAGGCAAAATGAACTGAAGAGACTTCATGCACACATTGGGTATATGTCTGAAGATGGTTTGTATATGTGTGTGTAGAAAATATGTAATTGTTTTGGATTCGAATAGTTTTTTGCGCTCGATTGCCTGGTGCCAACTAAGAAGACCAGACCCCTTTTGCACTTTTTGAGGTTTCAAAACACCAAGTTCAGTAAAGCATAGAAAAGTATTTGAATCAAAAACAATTATATATCTGACCCAGGTCTGGTGTGGATGTGTGTGTGTGTGTGCATGTGTGTGTCTGAATTTTCGTCTGTGCATGTGTAAGACCTTGAAGATGTCCATGGAGCACTGCGTAAGGATGGTGCTAAAGGTGGAGGAGAGGCCCAATTCGACCAGGCTCTCTAGGTGGGTCATCTTCTCCATCTCCAGCTCCTCCCGGGTGTGTTCCAGAGTGCTGGTCTCAATCAGCGCAAAGCATCTGCACACAACACACCATTATTAACCTCGCACATCCAAACAGACTGTATATGCAGCCATGTCTGTGTATGCACTTCTATGGATGTGGCCATCTGGAACATGTACACACAGCTACAGTTATCCCATCCACCCCATCCACACTGTACCTGTCAATGAACTGAACCACAAAGTCCTCAAACTCTGCGGAAGCTGAGCAGAGCTCCCGCTCCACCTGAGAGAGAGAGAGAGAGAGAGAGAGAGGGGGGGGTGGCAAGAAAAATATGAAGATGACTGAGAGGATGAATCGGCATTAATATTGAATGAGGACCACAGACTCAAGAAGCTACTGTAGGTCTATTGACACAAAAAGAGAGCAATAACACACACACACACACACACACACACACCAACATAAATATGTGCACAGACAGGCAGACACGCATTCACACATGCATGCACGCACACACACCTCTGTCAGGTTATCTCTTTCATGAAGGGCAGATGAACAGTCGACCAAAGGCACCAGAGTTGTAAAAGTAGCGATGAACTGGAATGTGATCTGCAGTAGGGACAGAGAAGTTCACTTTTGCAACATTTCTTTTCACACATTTCAAATGTAACCGCAATGTGAGACAAATAGTATAAAAACAAACCAATTATCAATTATTATTTCAGATTAGGAAAATTCAAGGCTAATTGCAACATGAGGACATTCCATCTACCCACCATGCACTTGCTGAAGTCATTGGGGTCGACGCCCGGCAGAGCCCTCATGAGCAGGGGGAGTACGTGCGTGGGGCCTTCTGGGAACTGACGACCTCCACGGACCAGGCTGCGCGCCATGCCAATCATGCAGCTGAGCGTAGCCGTCAGCTGGTGCGGCTCTGTCAGAGTCTCCATAGCCAGGTACGTCCTGAAGGGGGAGCCAGAGAGCAGAAGAGGAAGTTATTCTCCCTCCTCCTATCTTCTACCTTGGGCTGCTATGGCCCATGGTACTTTCCCTCCCTCAGTGAAGCCTGGGTTGCAGCAGCTTGTAGAACTAGAACACTAATTGCGACAGGTTTAGCAAACTAGCTAGCTTAGTACCGTATATATATTTGGTCAAAATACATTCAAGAAAAGCTGCCTGCGAAGTAGTATGCAGGGCAGCATACTGGGACCCGCAAGGTTGGTGGTTCCAATCCCAGTGCAGCCACAATAAAATCCGCACAGCCATTGGGCCCTTGAGCAAGGCCCTTAACCCTGCATTGCTCCAGGGGAGGATTGTCTCCTGCTTAGTCTAATCAACTGTACTCGCTCTGGATAAGAACGTCTGCCAAAATGCCAATAATGTACACATAATCTGTGTTTTGTTGAGCTGAACCTCCAGGCAGCTGCCTTTCAGGCATCACAGAGGGTAGAAAAGTACCATGGGCGCTACTATGCCCAATATTGGTCCAGCTCTTTGCCCTATCCTGCTCCGCCCTACCCTGTCTTGGCCGACACCACCCTACCCTGGCCCACCAAACTATCGTAGCCTAGTTTTGCACCGAAATCCTCTTGTCCCCACCTGAGTATACAGCCACCTCCAAAAGTATTGGACAAGCAAGGTGAATTCCTTTGTTTTTGGAATATACTGAATACATCTGGGGGTGAGATGAAAAGATTAACACGAGACAAGAGTTCAGAATTTCAGCTTTTATTTCCTGGTATTTATACCAAGATGTGTTAAACTACTTAGAACACTTTTTGTATCACACCACCCAATTTCTAGGTGAGCAAAAGTATTGGAACAGAGAGTATTTAAGAAAATGAAAGTAAATAATACTTAAAATGTGGTCTAGTGATTGACTGATTCAGTCTAAAACCTTCCACTTTTCTCCCTAATTAAGTCCTTTGTTGTTTTTGTAGACTTCTGAATTCATCCTGCTGCTACCATCATGGGTCTCTAAGTCTTCTTTGAACAGTTGATTGAGATACCTTCACCCCTGCCCTGAGGAGATTGTTTGTGATGTCACTGACTGATGTTTTGGGGGTTTTCTTCACATCTCTCACAATGTTTCTGTTATCAACTGCTGTTGTTTTCCTTGGTCGACCTATTCGATGTCTGTTCCTCAGCGGTTTCTTTCTTTTTCAGAACATTCCAGGTTGTTGTACAAGCCATCCCCAATGCTTATGCAATGGCTCTGATTTCCCCTATTTTCTAAGCTTCAAAATGGCTTGCATTTCTCCAAAAGACAGCTCTCTGGTCTTCATGTTGGTTTATCTTTTCTAAGACAAATGCTGTCTTCGCAGTCAAAACCCAAGGCTAAAACCAAGAGTAGACATTCAAAACTATTTATTGCTTAACCAATCAATCTGACAGGTCACATGTGGGTAACAAGAAACATCTGTCAATCACATGTTCCAATATTTTTTCTCATCTAAAAATCTGAAAAGGTGATATGTTTTATGTTGCTTAATTAACAAATGTAGATAAAAAACCAGGAAAAAAGCTGGAATTCGGATCTGTCATCTCATGTACACCTTTTGACCTCAAACTCAACTGTCTTCAGTGTATCGCATAAAGAAAGGAACTGACCTTGCTGTTCCAATACTTTTGGAGGGGACTGTACACTCAGCGAGCACTATATTAGGTATACCTGTACACCTGCGTGTTAATGAAAATGTTTAGTCAGCCAATCATGTGGCAGAAACGAAATGCATAAAAGCATGCACACATGGTGAAGAGGTTCAGCTGTTTTTCAGACCAATGTCAGAATGGGGAACAAATGTGATCTAAGTGACCGTGGAATGATTATTGGTTTCAGAAAGGGTGGTTTTAGTATCTCAGAAACTGCTGATCTCCTGAGATTTTCAACAGTCTCGAGAGTTTGCAGAGAATGGTGCGAAAAACATCCAGTGAGCAGCAGTTCTGTGGGCAAAAATGCCTTGTTAATGAGAGAGGTCAGAGGAGAAGGGCCACACTGGTCGAAGCTGACAGGAAGGTGACAACAACAGTGTCTTGGCAGAAATACATTGACGCACCCAGGGTGGGGAATCGTACCGGCAACCTACTGATTGAATGATGACCACTCTTACCTCCTGAGCTAACATCGGCCACATCGGTGAAAACCCTTAGCTAAAAAGTCGGCCCCTCGTTGAACCCCCCCGTCCCCCGTCCCCGTGACTCACTTCTCCAGCACGGGTGGGATGACGAGTCCGGGCCGAACGAGAGCCAGGTTCTGCAGAGCGTGCGCCGCGTCCAGGCTGCCGGTCTTGCTGAACATGGCCAGCAGCACGGGCTGCTTCATGCTCTCCACCAGCTCGGTCACGTCCTGCTCCGTCAGCCTGTGGCTGTCCGGAACGGCGGGCAGCCACGTCGCGCACTGGTAGCGCTCGCGGTGCAGCCGCCGCACCACGATGGCCGGGAGACGCTGCAGGAGCTTCATCAGCTTCATCTGGACATGAGGAGCGGACGGGCGGGCGGGCGGGCGGACCGACGGGCGGGCAGAGAAAGAGAGAGGACGGATTCGCACAGTCAGAAGGGCTGCAGGATATATCGTATATTTATCGTCACTGAGATACGAACACGCGAGATGAACACCTTGAACTGTAACGAATAGTATTTATTTCAATTGACGTTCTGTTAAATTCATTGGCTGTTCATGTGCAATTTATTCAATAAAGGCATGTGGGCAATAATGTAGAGGGGAATTTTCTCCTGTAGGAATTGCAAATGTAAATCAGAGAGCTTGCGTTCCAGTATGCAGTTTCACGTCCTCTTGGGGCAGATAACAAGCTATTTAATACCATAAGAATCAATGGGGAAAAGGGAGAGAGATAGAAGATGATTCACTGATGTCCCTGGCTTTGGTTCTCAAAGCAGTACAGACAGCCAAAATGGAACGTGCCGTGCATAACTGTCTCACCGCTTATAGCCCAACTTGCCCCACGGGAGGCAATGAATGTCGCTGCAGCATTTCTGAAACTACACATACACCCAGCTGACCCTAAGCACACACCCACCCACCAGCTGGACTTCCAGGAAAGGTCTGGAATTGGGGCAGGAGGTTTAGAAGGGAGGGGGCTGCATATGGAACAGTTGCGAGAAGGGCAGGGGGCAGTTTTTAGGAGGTGTTCATAACCTTGTGCCTATCATTTGGTTACCTGTCAAGACTTCCATTAGTTATGGTGTGTTTCAAGCCCCTACAGATTAACTGTAAGGCAGACCTCTGACATGGACATCAAGGAATATCATTAGATTAACCATTCCGGTGGGTCATAGTACTGCAGGCTACATTCAAAACCACACTTCATACGTGTTAAGACCTTTCTTAAAATGCTATTTAGTGCTTTGTCCAATGTGGTTGGCACTAATCACAGATCAGTTGGGCTCAAGGAAGCAAAGAGTATGTTTATGAATTTGACATTACACATGGGTGCAAAAACTATGGTTTCCTTCACCATTGCAGGATATCAACGACAGCAGGTCCTTCACAAACACAGAAGGCTATGAATGAAGCCTTAAAACAAGTTGCCACTGCTAGGATTTAATCAATACATCTGATTCTACTTTTTCAGGTGCACGGAAGTGCTCTGAAGACACTTTTGCCTCGTCTTCCTATATACCACAAATCAATGTACATTCCCAAAGCAGTAAACTGAAAGCAGGAAACAGGAAGTGGGAAGTGACTTACCAGCCAGCGGCCATTGTTGGAGGGGTGGAAAAAGGTGGCAATGCTGTTGAAGAGACCACTCAGCTGCTTCTGGGCCTGCTTACTGGGTCCTCCCTGTCATGGACATGATGGGCTCAGAGGTTTTTTAATTAAAAAAAATATATACATTTTTTTCAATCCTCAGTTTAGAATGGCCATTGTGCCTTTCAGGACAAAGACCACAACTATGGAAGCACCTCCACCCCCCAATGTTCTACAAGAAATCTAGTGATCTAGTGCTAGCAGCTACAGTAGCTGCTTTCATTGATGACACCAGGTAACCTAAGTGCCTCTGGTGGATTTTTGGTAGGTTTACATAAACCATGCATTTGGTAGGTAAGCATAAACCCATGTTAGTCCTGGCCAGAGAAGGACAACTGTGTCCCATCATTCGCTACTCTGGTTAATTGTCAGCTGATGATTGGCAGTGAATCTGTGATGTCTCAACTTTTAGAAAATTCTTTACCAACTGAGATGCTCAATGCTGGCTTGAAATTACCAGCTAGCAGCTGTAACATAGCTTGAGCTGGTCAAACCGTGTTGAGTATGGAGCTGGTCTGAACTGGTCACATTTTTTCCCCCCAGCAGAGACATCTACCTTGCCACTGACATGGCAGTGATATTTTAACTGGCGAATCAGGAATGGCACTGGTGGAGCACGCTGAACATATCGACCTTGGACCTTTGACCTTTGACACTGACCAGCATGGAAGAGATCCAGAGCGCTACGTGTCCTATGTCGTAGGCGTTGGTCAGGTATCTGGGGACGAGCAACTGACTGGCACCCACTGGCAGGTTTAAACTCCGTAGGAACCTGGTGAATATCTGAAATGTACAAGTAAACCAAAAACTCATCATGGACATTAGCGTAATGCGCTCAAACGAATGTCTGTGCATGTATAAACCCACACAATCTTCAACACATTTACACACAGCAAAAAATGTCTGTCTTAACAACAATTCTGATCTTGTATTGAGGCTTAAGATCTATTTTGTCTATAAGTAGAAAATCTTGTTTTAAGAGTTGTTGAGTTGTGTTGTGCAGTGTACAAGTGAGTAATAGTAATATGACTTTAAGCTAAAATATAAGAGTAAAATACTTTCAATTATTTAAACTTATTTTTGGGTTTTTGCTGTGCATTAAGTGATTCAGCAGACAGTCCTATCCAGAGTGAGTAATGGCATGCTTATGACATGTGTGCTTAACGTTGACAAGCAGGCATTGGAGCACGCATAGAGTGTTTTGGTTGGGATATAAAAAGCAGCACAGCCACCTTGGGGATGTAAGGGTCCCAGTCGATGTATCCAATGTTGTCGTTGGCCAGGCGAGCAAACAGGTTCACCAGAGTCTAAGAGATCGACAGGTCAGGATATCAGTTTTCACGTGACTTGCTATGCATTCTCCGCAACAGTCCCTCTGCATGCGCACTTTTCACCTCCACAACAAAACCTATTTATAATCGTCCATACCTCATGGACAATGTCATAGGAATTTTAAATTCTGAAAATGACTAAGAGGAACTATTTTGAGGGGTGAGTGGACATGATTTACTGGCAGACGACAACTGTGTGACTCACCCCATCCCAAGCAGGCAGGTTCTGCACAGACACCCACAGATCCATCAGTTCTTCGAACCACAGCCTGAAACACACACATTACATTACATTACATTATTGGCATTTGGCAGACGCTCTTATCCAGAGCGATATACAGTTGATTAAACTAGGAGACAATCCTCCCCTGGAGCAATGCAGGGTTAAGGGCCTTGCTCAAGGGCCCAACGGCTGTGCGGATCTTATTGTGGCTACACACAGTCTCACCAATTCACCCCGGTAACACATTCATTACATTAAATTACATTAACAGCATTTGGTAGACGCTCTCATCCAGAGCGACGTATGGTTGATTAGACTAAGCAGGAGACAATCCTCCCCTGGAGCAATGCAAGGTTAAGGGCCTTGCTCAAGGGCCCAACGGCTGTGCGGATCTTATTGCGGCTACACCGGGGATTGAACCACCAACCTTGTCGGTCCCAATCATGTACCTTAACCGCTACGCTACAGGCCGCCTTAATGAGACTATCCTGATTATATACAGCACCACCATAATACCTTGTTAACACATATGTACAGCATCACTAGTACACAGTCACCATTACACCCTGGTAACACAGTGTCACCATTTCAATGTGTTTACATATTGTTTATGTAGATACAGGATTATAGGTTCAAATAAACATGTAACATTATATATTTATTTTAGGTTTATAGATATAGGGCATAGTATGTTAGATTCAGGTAAGGATATAGCACCGTAGATTTATTAAGTGTATAGTATATATTTAAGTAAGGGTGCACTAATATGGATTTAGTTTTAGGGTTTAGCACTTTAAATTCAGGTAGTATATTACTGTAGATACCAAATATAAGGATACGGATATTATACACATAATCCAATTAAAAACTTTTTTATTAACAGTGTCATTTCAAGAACAATTTACAAGGAAATAGTTCCCTGCTGCTCCAGATAGTGCCAAGTGGTAATTAAACTCCAAAGCACACTGTTCTGCCAAACTTGCTACTAAGCTTGCAAGCTACCATGAGTGAGAAAACAAGAGACCTTTTTGATGTTTATTTGTACAGTGGGGTCCAATAGTCCACCAGAGAAAATGCCTCTATTTTGCATTCTTTTCTAATTTAATACATTCTTTTCGAATTTTTCATTACAAATGATATTATTAGGACAACAATTTGAGCAAAAATTCCCCCTTTTGCTTTAATGGCAACGTGCACTTAAGCTTGTATGGACTCTGAAATTTGTACAAACCCTGATAATCCATGTTTTCCCAGCATTATTTGGCAATGTTCCAAAGAGCATCTTGTGATGTTACTGAATACTTTGCTTTTGTCAGTCTTCAAGTGTCCCCATAAATATTCAATGGGGTTTAGGTCAGGTGATTGTGGATTGTACAGCATTCCCTTTCTTATTTGGTCTTCAAGTTGTTCTTGCAAAGCTTTGAAGCAACTTTAATTTGTTTCAATAAAAATTGAATCCTAAAACTTATTCTCATGATTACATGAAAAAAAAACCTCCAAGATTTTCAACGTGGTCTCAGAATTGTGGACTCCACTGTATGTTCCCATTGTGCAAACACTGAAAAGCTGTTCAACATCTGTGGGATCATGTTGCATAGGTCTACTCATTCTAATTTTTGGAGAGGGCGTATTGCTTGCTGTGGCGACTGCCACTCTCCTTTCTCCAGTCCGCAAGTTTCGGTCACCCGAGAGAACTCTCGCACTTCTGCCCGCTTACAGACACAAATCTCTCTCGCAAATCAAGACCGGCATCGGATAGTTTCTGAATGATGGAATGGAATGGAAGCAGAGGCAGTCTGTTGCTCTGCACCCCTGCTTGTTTGCAAATCCTGGGAAACATTAGTGCAAAGTGATTGATGTGCATCGGAGTGATAATTGAAATAAGAATTTGTAAACAAGCATTCAATGTAATAGGAGTGGTATATCGTTATTTTATCAATGCTATTAACCTGTTGTCCTTCCCGTTTTAAAATATAGATTTTATGTAAGGGTATACTATTAAAGATTCAAGTAATTTTGTACGGGTACTCACTTGAACCCTAGGTGGTGTTGCTCTGGGGGTAGGATGGTGGGCAGGAACAGCTCAAAGTAACTGATGGCCTTCTGCATGGTGTGGTCAAACGGGCACAGCAGTGGTCTCCATTCGTCCAGCATCTCCTGAGTGGAGGATGCTGGGAAATATCTGCCATACCACACGCATGCATATACACAGTTCAGCGGATACACACACACACACACACACACATGCACACACGCACACACACACACACACATACAAACACACACATACACATAAGAATGTCACACTGCAGTCAGAATGTGAATAATCTCTATCGTGTCTGTATCTGCATACACATGCACTGCAACCAGTGCTAATGTAGTCTTGATGGAATGATAGAATGACTTTTGTACACAATAGGCTAATAGACTCTTATCTAGCACCACACTAATCATGCCCAGTGTCTTTAAGTACAGTAAGCGGCTCACGGCAAGTCATGGGAGGATGGCGTGTCGGGCAAGGTGTGTGCTTGTTATTTCTCTGACAGCCAAAAGGGGGCAGGCAGTATGAACGTAAAGGTGTACAGGTGTACAGTCACTCACGGTCTGCAGCTTTTCACAAGCATCTTCAACGCACCCTCCACAGAGCTGGAAGAACAAAGAAGACTGGGTCACTAAAATTGTATCCCTTTAATTGTGTGTGAAGCGCATTGCCATTCCAGTAAAAGATGTGCTTTGCAAATAAAGTTTGACTGAGTTTAATTGATTGAAAGCACAGTGATGGATCCAAACCAGTTTGTCATCTCTGATTGTCTGAAGCAGGCTAGGGCACAGCCACAGCCAAACAGTGTCCTTTCATGTAAAAATCAAGTCCCTATCTTTTGATGCTAAACACAAAGAAGCGCCTAAAAATTAGGACGAATAAGCTCTGCTGTGTCTCTGCAGCCCTGTAGGGAACCTGGGTAATGTGTCAAGTCAAGCAAAAGTGTGGGCAGTGTGTTGTAAAACAACCCAAATGTATTTGCAGCCTGCAAAATATATCTTTCACTCTACCAAAATCTTCATGACTCGTGCAAAGAACAGCACTGGTTATAGTCCTTATTCCTTAAGCTGCTTTTCAGCACAGAGACATTCTCGCTGCGGCTGTCCTCTCTTCTCACACACACATGCACACGCACACACACACACACACACACCCTATCAACAACACACTACAGCTGGACAGTGTCCGGGTGGTGTGTCAGATTAAAATAGCCGAAACTCGACACCACTAAGAAACTGGCATAGACCCAGTGACCTTTACAGCCGAAAGTGGGGTACTGACCACTGACGCCCCAACACATCCATGGGGAGAAGCCTGCTTCACCTGGCCTTGACAGGGGGCTGAGCAGGGTGGGTGGCATTTCACATTTCCAATAGAAATCTTCTCACACACCAAGCTCTCTTAACCCTTTCAGGTAACACATCTAGGCTGCCTGCCCTCCTATCTATTAGCTGTCCATACTGAAAGCTGAGAAGCCAACCCCTAAAATGGGGACCAAATGTATAAAAAGTAATGTATAATAGGGATGGGATGTATAAAAAGGGATGGGATTCCTACACACATCACCAAATATGATGTAAATACCCTCAAATTAAATGGAAAAGTCTGCACTTAAGCCTCACTTAAGCCTATTGTTTCATTTCAAATCCAATGTGCTGAACTACAGAGGCAAAGGAATAGAAATTCTATCAACTGTCCAAATACATACAGACTGCACTGTATATAATGATATGTTTCCAACTGCTGTTAAAAATTCAGTTTAAGCTTTAAGTTATCGGGGCCTCCCAGAGAGTTTGGTGCCACAGGGTACAGAAATGGACTGTGACAGTACCAATATCAACTGTGGTTGGGAGATTCGGAGGGGGGTGCATAATTGATCAGAGACTTCATACTTCTCTTCAAAGCAGTGGGAGAGTGAGATTTGAGGCATTATTGGTGGAGCAGCAATGTACGCCTGCACAAACCAATGAAAATTTTTTTTTTTTAAATACTGTTTCATTGGTAGACCCTTCATTGATAGCCTGTGGTAGACACACCTGTTTGTGGGCTCAAGATGCAACACTTTCCAATAACGACCACTCTCCAACAGGTGCCACCCACTGAGTGTGCCCTAAAAATGAGTGAATAGGCCAATAGAAACAAAAAGAAAATTGGGAGGGACCTACTTGGGAAACCAGTTGAGACCCAGGTGCTCGGTTTTGGAGTACAGAATCCTCTCATATAGCTGATACAGTGGTCTCCATGGCAATTGCAGATCATCCTGAGACAGCAGCTCCTTCTTCCTAAATGTGTGAGAAGGGTATAGGAAGTGAGTTGTGAAACATTAAGGTGACCACTGAAGGTATTCCTAGTGCTCATGGGAGATGCAGTCCTGAATGTATTCTTCATTAATTTGCAGCTATGGACAACATCTTCCATAAGCACATTTAGCCCAGGTCCTTATAGTCACTCATACAGAAGTGATCACCAGAGGAAAAGACAAAAGTTCACACGGTGCATTGAATCAGTACTGTTTATTTATAAATTAGCCTATCTTCTCACTCGACTATGATATTGAAATTGATCTTAGAAACCCTTTCAGAAGGGTTATCGACTAGCTTGCAACCTTGAGTAAATTCCATTATACCACCAAACAAACTTGAGTAACTATGAGTAAGTGAACTTAATGTTTTTTCATTCATGAAAACAAAAATAGAAGTTAAGGAATATCGGCTATGGCTACGTCAGGTTTCTTGGGTTGGAGTTACCCATTCTGCAAAACACGATGCCTTCTAAGGTGCCTTCATTAGGGTGATTTTGAAGACAGCATTGATGCATCCTTCGCCGGCTATGATATCCCATAATTCTTTGCGAATAACCTTGAGCTTCTTACTTCTGTTAAAACGAATGCCAACTGAAAACAGAGGCGGAGTTTGCGCAGAGCTAGTATACAGCAAGCGCGATATTTTGTTGTAGCTATATTTTAATTTTAATTACTTAACAAACTGAAATAATGTATTTAGTGTTTTATGCCTCTGTGAGCTTTCCATGAACTAGGCATCAAGTAATCATGTCTTTCTGCCGTCAAAGATCAATAAGCAAAGCTTTGGCCCACTGTTCAAAAAGTGTGCCTGCTGTTGGTGAAGAGAGAATTTCAGGAGAGAAGCCTCACTTGAGTAGGCTGACCATCAGTCGAGCGAAGCCCTGCATCATGCCGATCTCCAGGGTGGGGATGGTGACCAGCTCGTACAGCAGCTTGATGAAGAGCACGTGGTCCTCTTTGGTGAACTTCCTGCCGTACAGTCGGATGTAGCTGTGGGAGAAGTCATGTGACAGAGGTCAGTGGGGTCATTTGTCCATCTGCAAGACAATGGGCGGGGCGGGGTAGGGAAATTCCTAAAAACAAGGGCACACAGAGCTTAGGGGTGTATTTACGTTGAGAATATGACTGAGAATAGTGTCACTGAGACAGGTTGTGGGTGAAATTCCTCACCCATTAAAATGGTACACACACACATTCCAAAAAAATACAGAATAATGTATGAATACAATGAATAGAAGATCATGATCACAACACACATATTTAAATGTGTACATTAGGCTACAGTATTACAAGACAAGTATGTTACAAGACATTACTGAGGCTAATAGACTCTGAATCAGGATCAAGCATCATGTGCTTTTGGAACAGCTGGTCCACAGTCACCCAATCAATCAGAGATAGGGACAGGACACTGATGTCCTGACCTTTTGCATAGAAACCTGAGGGGCTCCACCAACCCTTGAGAACAACAAATAGAACAACGGCAGTGGTAATTGGTGGACACCAACTGGGTGTACTTTCCCCCAGCTACCGTAAGGGACCCCGGAAGTATAGCCAGTAAGCATCTACCAATCACCATTCACTGTTTCTTATTGCCAGTGTCTGGTTTGTGTGTGAAAGGTGGTATCGTGACTGCATCTATTTTAGTCTCCCTTTTGGTGCAAGCTTTTGGCCAAAAAGCAGGAGGGAAGCACAGTCAACTGAACCCCCAGCCTGATGCTTTTATCCAAAGCAACATGCAGTTGATTAGACTAAGCAGGGGAAAACTCTCCGGGAGCAGAGGGGTCAAGTGGGGTTAAGGGCATTGCTCTTGCTGCATGGATCTTACTGAAGCTACACCGGGGATTGAACCACCAACTTCCTTAGCCAGTAGGCCACAGGCTAATGTTTCTTTTTTCTGTGTGTGTTTAGTCAGTGGTGATATATGAGCTGAGAAGTTAACTGGAGTAATGGGTACATGTGCACTTGCAGTGTTTATGAAAAGAAACACTGGCACAAACAAGTTTGTCACCCAGATAATTATGAAATCAATGCAAACGCTCTGGTTTTCTGTCTGTGACTGGGCCAAGGGACAAGGGACAAGGGAAGACTAAACATACATTTTTATCATATTTATACATCGATCAGAAGGTAAATTTGATTTAATTCAGCATTTCATGCCATCATCTTTCTGCTCACACTTCCTTTGATATCAACCTATCAAACTTTGAGTAAATCAAGTTTCCTTTCCTCAATTCCGTCAAAAGACAATTGTATTGGAACTTTTGTATTTATATAAATGGATATTACATTGTATTCAACTGATATGTGTATGCACTGATGAAAGCTTCATGTATTTCCTATGTACCAGGTGAAGGGGGTGAGGAGTAATGGGGGGGGGGGCTGTTTTCATGAACATAAACAAGAGTCAGGTGTCCATCCAAACAGCTGCCTGAGTTACAGAACACTATTCTGTTTACCGTCCCCATAGATCAGCTGATGATTTTGTTTTCCTTCTGGTGACCCAGAATTTTCCAAAAGATCATTTGAGTACATCCTATGCTTCACCTTCTTATAGCTGCACTGCAGTGGTTTGCTAGTTACAGTAGTTACTTCAATTTAGGAGAGGAAAGAAGGTTAAAAGAGTTAAAAACACATTTTACCAGCCACAATCTGTAAAATATGTCTTGTGTATTATGTTTTCAGAATACCTTTGTTAGTATAATGGAAACTACATTGATTCCACATGAAACAAGACTGTTGTTTCTGACCCTGCATCCAGTGTAGCCACAAGCTACTGTAACCAATAGTACCGGAAACACGCAGGGAGGGCAAAATAAATCTAGAAGCCCATATGAAACTTGGGACACAACCAAACATTAACTCTCTCTTACTTTCCTGCTGGCTCGGACAGAGGCTGAGATCCTACCACGCAATTTGTGCAGCTTACTTCACAGTAACTAAGTCTACGACACTTTCAACACTGGTGAACTAGTGTTCGCACAGAGCTACGCTAGATAGGCACCGAGAAGAACTTCCAAATAACCAGGCACTTGGCACACGCCATGTGTATCACAACCAACAGCTAAACAAACTTTTGCAGCCTGCGACCAACGCCAGCAGCGGACCTCTTTCAAATGACCGGACCAGACATTGCGTTACCCAGGCTAAAGCACTCCAACTGGCACGCAGTTCCCCACTGAAATTCGTCCTCCCCTCTCTTTGTCCAGAGACAAAAAACAACCATGTGCATACATGCACCAACACACACACAAACCTCGCTTCTCCTTTGTCCAAGGCAAAGTGTATGTGCGCTCATGCACACAAACCCACACACATTCCTACCTTCCCTTAGTCAGCATTGTTCCCTGCATTTAGATTAGTCCCTGTCTACTCTGTGTTTGTAGTTTTTTGTTAATTATTTTATTAAACCTGATGTCTGTTTTGGTGGTGCATGGCATGGGGACCGAGTCAAATTAGTTTTCTGAAGAACTCCAACCTTCAGGTTATCTGGATGTTTAATCATTAATATTGGTTATTTTAATTATTCATTAAAATACTAAATTTGTGGTTAGATATTTCAGATAATAGTAATTTTAGTAATTGCACTGCTTCCGGTACTTAGATGTATACGTTTGAAATAATCGTCCTCAATATTTTGTAGAGCGTAAAACACCTTATTATTAAAATCTATGTTTGTTTTTTAATACCATTTAATACCAAGCACGCAAAGACTTGCATTCTTGTGAAGTATGTTCTTGACATGTTTGCTTGGGAGACGGCACTCCCAAGAACACAATGACAGACAATGCAGTTATGAGCATTTGAGATGCAATGCGTGCTTGTGACACGCAGATATGCAAACATAATGCATCAAATCCAGTAATGAATAGACGCTTTTGGGATCTTTATTTGTTCTTGCTTCTTTTTGTTCTTGGTTTTAGAACAGGACTTAGGCGGTTAAATATGATGTCACACAAGTTCACAAGACCAAAAGTACAGACATTGAGACACACTCAAGGAAAAGGAATCTCAGGAACGGTGCATCTGGACACACAAAGAATGTGCGATGTGAATGGCTGCTGCTAGGCAGCCAGGCTTCACTTGTCCAATTAAACGATTTCCCTCAGTTAAGCAATATCCGGAAGCAGGCCTAGTTACAACAACCGCACCTTCAGGTCAGTAGATCACAGAACCACTAGACATAAAATGACTGTTCCCTCAACTGTGCAATCTGCCCCTAATCCATTGGATTTAATCCCTGGCTAAATCTCTTTCCCAGTACCTCAGTACTGTGAACCGGTCAATAGGAATTAGGGAGTGACAAGTCTTCAGCGCTGTTGGTCTATATTCCACAGTGGGGAAAGAAGTTGGAGGAAGACGGCAAGGGGAGCAGCAACATGGCATGAAGATAAGAACCCTGAAACTTGGATGATGCTCACGGCACGGCCTCAGTTTGAATTTGGACCGCTGTTATGAGCCGATCTTGGGTCAGACTGTAACAATACGGAAATAGTCAGGAATGCGGAGTGGGAACAAAACTGCAGACCAACAAGTAACTCCAGTCCCATCTGCCTAAACAAAACTAAATAAACCTTGGCTAGTCTTTGAAGGTTTAGCTACTGGAGCCAGTGCCGACATTGGTCGGTAGCATCATAGGATGACATGTAATTAGCGATTGCGTTGCCCAGGATTCCATCGGATTTGTGTGCATTGCTCTCAAGGACACTCTTGGCCGATCAGACACAATGAAGACTGGGAAACATTTTCCTCATATGTTAACAGGACCTATGAGTAGAAGCAGAGCCAGACTATCAGTCATATGAGTGGGAAACATGATGAGAGCCCCTGCTGGTGTGCAGCCCAACCAAAAATGAATAATAATTAAATTAAAAGTTAAATTAAATATTATTATAATAAATAAATCAATATTATTATATACACTCAACGAGCACTTTATTATGTATTTATTGGACTTCTTTTTTAGACTTCTACTGTTGTAGCCTATCCAATTAATAGTTATGATGTGTGGTGTCTTCAGAGATGCTCTTCTGCATACCACTGTTGTAATGTGAGGTTATTTGCGTTACTGTCACCTTCCTGTCAGCTTCTCCTCTGACGTCTCTCATTAACAAGGCGTTTCTGTCTGCAGAACTCTGGAGACTAACATGCGTGAAAATCCCAGGAGATCAGCAGTTTCTGAGATAGGGACCACCACCCTGCCATCAACAATCATTCCACAGTCAAAGAATGTCACTTAGATCACATTTTTTCCCCATTCTGATGGTTGATGTGAACATTACCTGAAGCTCCTGACCCGTATCTACATGATTATATGCATTGCACTGCTGCCACACAATTGGTGGATTAGATAATCGCATGAATAATAGGCATAATAAAGTAAAAAATCTTCCTAATAAAGTGCTCGGTGAGTGTATTTAGTTGACGCTTTTTTATCCAAAGCAACATATAGTTGATTAGACTAAGCAGGGGACATCCCCACCTAGAGCAAGGTGGGGTTAAGGGCCCAACAGCTGTGCGGATCTTATCATAGCTACACCAGAGCTTGAACCACCAAAATATATACATTTCATGAAAATGAAAAGCAGTTTTTCCCTTTTAATATAGTATGAGCAATTCAGGTGTTGCTGCTAATTAAATATCTATCTCTATTTTGGGAGTTTTTGAAGTCCTACGCTTCCCATCAATACTGAAAGCAACAGAGAACCAACACAGACCAATGTGACATATGGCCTACGTACAGCTTCTGCTTGACCTGACACAAGTAAAATCTACAATCACTTATGACCAATGCAAAAAAGATACAGGCTCGCCAAATTGGATGCTCTCGTGCAGAAAATCTGGCTCGGAATACAGAAAGCTTGCTCTTTTTTATTTTAAGCAGCTTTGCAATGATGCTATTTTCTGATATCATCAACTTTCGGCAACAAAAAAGCTGGCAGCCACACCACTCTGTACCCATCTTGTACCAAAGCACTCTAGCTGAGCAGGTGGGGGTTTGGTTTCATTCTTGGATGGGAGACCTCCCAGGACATTACATCCAGCTCTGATGCATTAAAGGAGCTTAGGACATTGTTGCGACACATTAACAGTTTAGAAAACCTATCCATTGCTCAACTGTCTGAGAACCAGATTTACAGGGCAAAAACATTCACTGTATTGCAGCTCTGGTGTGGTCAGACACACTGACCTATTAATGACTGGTTTCAAAGACAGCTTCTATTTACACAGTCAAATAAAATAAATGGCATCATTCATGATTTTGCAGTAGGACACAACCATGAAATACGTCATAAATGTCATGCTTCAACATCCACAATAATAGGTATGGAGCTACATAGCAAAGGGAACCACAAGAAAAAAAATATATATTTACAGATCAGAAAATATAGGTAATGGTCTACGAGGTAAAGCCAGAAAGGGTATGATTACAATGCCAACAGAGAGCAAATAAACTTTGGTGTTACATCAAATACAACATTAACTCTTTAGGTATAATAAAACAAACAGAAGAGGATATAAAGAAAAGATGGCAGGATGTTAGGTAGCGTACAAAAGAAAAACTGTATGACGGCAAAAAACTCCTACTAAGAAAAGAATATTAACAGTAATCGAACCACAGGCGGAAAATCCCTGCAAAATGAGCTAGTCATTGTAATGGGAGAAGGCCATAGAGTACCTGAAGGTGAAGGTGAAGGTGAATAAGCAGATAGAACCTTATAATTCCAAGGTGACTATTTATTCATCTCCACCCCATGCAGCCCATAAGGAAAACTGATTTCTTTGCATACAGCCCGATACCCTTCCCTAGTATCATATATGTGCGCTCTTGGCTACATCAGCACAGACAAACTAACACTTGAGTTCTAATAATTCTCACACAAAGAAGGGAGCACATTTAATGCTTGCTTTAGTCAATGAGAAGGAATACTTCATTCACTGTAATCTTCACCCGGTTTTAGCGCCTTTACTCCAGGTATACATATTCATGAAAAAATGAACCATGCGTCAAAAGGAAAGCTGCAGAGCGACCCAATCCCCACAAAATACATCTGAATAGCGATTAGTCAGCAATTATTCACACATGGATATTGCGACCTTGTAGCAACTACTATTGCATTGGAAAAGCAGTCACAATCCTTGAGTAAATCTGAGTCTATAGAAAGCTATAGCCTAATTCACCAATCCAACAACAAAGAGGAACAATTTCTACCAAACATTAGCACAACAGGTTGACAGACAATAAAGGCACCAATAAAGTGTTAATGTATTAAACCATTCAAAGAAATTACAACCCCAATTAAATGCAAAGGAAAACATGGTTCTTTCAGCCAAGTTCAGAAATTTCTGAAGGCAATCAAGAATATTGACCCAAGACAAAGGTTTTCAGTCTGGATTTTGAAAATCATGATCCTATTCTTGGCTTCATCCTGTCAGTCTGAGCTACAAAATTACAAACAGAACACAAAGAAAAATACACAACTGTCTTTGGATCAATTCTGGGATACAGCTGATAAAAAATAGCTCCTTCCCCGTTTAACACAGAGGGCCAAACATAGCTTGTCATTCGTTATGAACTCTGTCAATGTCATGGCCAGGCTCTCACACAATAGATCTTAATCCATGAAACAAGAGACAGCAGACCAACTGACATTGATTGTATTTAACAAGAAAATGTTGGAGAACTGGGTGTTTTCTTTTATTTCAATGTGTGCCTGTCAACAGCAGCCTCAGTTTTATTGACAGCTGGTTTCATTTTTTCACCGTTTTTTCCACCAACAACACTGCACAGGTCTGCATCCACTAATATGCCGTAATACCGATTCTTCGGGGTGAGTTTGGTTAGCAGAACGAGGGGTCATAAACGGAAATTGGCAACGGATAAATTCCGCACAGAGGGTGGCCACTGTGTGGAATAGCTTGCCAGGACATTTAGTGGAGGCAGAAACACTGGGGGATTCGAAGATCAGACTTGATATCGTGCTAGATACTATTGAGCTTTTGGCCAAATTAAGCAGTAGATACACTGGGTGGGCCATCCATGTAAGACGCTGTTCTAGGTCATGGGTGGGCCCGATGGACCAGGTCAGAACCCTGACTATGACAGCCAGTAGCAGGGTGACGAATAATAAGCCGTAGCAGAGCCCATGGTTAGAGGGTGCAGGCGACCAGCATCCACATCTCAACACTCTAGAGAACCCCACTTCTCGATTTCACACAGAGTCTGCTTAGCATGAAGTGTCTTCCAATATGTCCTTTTAAGATTAGTTTGTGGGCTGCAGTATGAAAAGAAGAAGGTCTTTTGAAAAGAAGGGTCTTGTGCTTAGGAAAAGAGGTTGTGCTAGTCTTCACTCTCCCGCAACAATTGTGGAGAGCATAGAATGAGTGTACGACATGGCACATTCCAAATTGGGAGCCAAATGTGGGAAAATACACTCAAAAAAACAATATGCTCAATCAAAGGTGGACAACAAATGGACACACAGATTACAAAACAAAGTGAAGTGAATAGAGGTGGAACGCAGGGAGGATAAACAGAGAACATTTAAATACATAAAAAAAACAGCTCAGAGGGAGATCAGGTTCAGGTTTGTACCTCTGTCTTAAGAATCATGATACAAATCATAATGCAAGCTCATAAGAAAAAGCCTTTGAAACACTTTCAGAGGAAATCTCGTCGTATTTCAGAATTACGTTTAGAATTGTACACACATCTAACGTTACACACATACTAACATGCATGCACGCACGCACTAATAGGAGCAGGTTGACAGACATGACGTAGCTAATACAGTAGCCTACCCAACGAGCGCCAATACCTTTTCCGTCAAATCTAAAAATAATTTTGGACTAAAACTTTGGGACAGTATTGATATATTACGACGGCGATGACGATGGTTTTACTAGTAGGGTCTAAGGGTACGGTCAGTATTTCTGCGACTATATACTTTGCCTCACAGAAAGCTGATAAAGTGATTGTTATTCAAAAAATGTGTGAAATTGAGATGCATGTATTCTCATTTCAGACAGTACTGTGTCAGATCTAGTCCAGGCTACTCTTACTTATCCCAGCTTACGTGAGCTAAAATAAGATAAAACTTTCGCAGGTGACTCAGTAGCGTTACTGCGCAGCGTAAATGAGGCAGGTTGCAAAATACAGCTGGGCAATACAAGATCAAGTTACTTGTTGTTGACAACACTTTTTCCGGATGATTACATATAGGCTACATGTATGTTTGCAAGTTGTTATGGCAGCTTACTGAAAAGCCATGTCAGTTTTCATAGCACACCAATAGCAGTAACTCAAATTGGCCTTCCATGAATATTTGCTGGACAGTGAGGTTAAGTAGCCTAAACTGGACGAGAATTGAAAATTGGCGAACAGACTAGAAACCTGTCATTGCGTTAACTAACAAAACCAAGAATACTTGACGCGATCTAGCTATACTGATAAAATGTTTGCTATTTAACAAACCTAAACAAAATTCAAATATATTTTAAAATACATTTTAAAAATAATATTTAAAAAATGTAGTGAACTCTGATCTATATAGGCTAGTCCAACCGACTACAACTGCCCATGTTGATGGTCAGATAAATTCGTATTATGCAGACAACTAGGTAGGCGTACTAGAACCAAATTTATGGGTCCACTCTAGACAACCAGACACATTTACTTACGTAGAAAGTTTCCTGGTCCAAAACAGAACTCCGGGCCATAACTCCCGGACCTGTACCGCCAGGGCCAAGTTACTCTTGATCTGGCCCAGAATTTCATTCGACTCTTCATCTAATTTGTCCGCGTAAGGAAGAAGCTTATTGTATACGATGTCTTTTTGAGGGACAAAACCTAATGCCCCAGTCGCGTCCTTTTTCATATTACAGTTTCCCAAGAGTTAATTTTCCTTCGTTTGTGTACACTCGTTCAGAAGTTACAATATTTTGACACCTATTTTGTTGAATCTACTTTTGGCATATTTCGTGATTCTTGTAATTGCCGGTAACAGTAATTGCAGGTAACTTGTCAGGCGACTAGTAACATGAATGCTCAGACTCTTCTAACCTCAGCGGTCACACACACATTCGCTCATACTCAATTAGTCTGACAACACACACTGTAAACACATGCTTTCTCAACCTGTCATACACACGCATTAACATTGCATACCCGCCCCCTACCGGCATCTGTGTCGTAATTTCCGCCAGTACTCAACATTATCGCGGGTGGAAAACTGTACTGGGATTCCTGTCGTATTTTTTTATGTCTTCATTTTCACACATCGTACCGGATTTGCATCCTTTTTTTTTTTTTTTTTTTGGGATCATGTAACGATAGAAAAGTGGTACAATATGTGACTTCAGCTGGTGCCCCAGTTCTCAACAGAACTACAATGCCCAGAGACCCCTATGTTGTACTATATTTTGCCTGTGGAGCACCTTGACCTTCTTCTAAAATAGTTATCCCAAGCACTTATACTAACAAGATCCCATTAAATCCATTTGAGATCCTTTTCTAGTTCCTGATCCAATGTGGTTTGACTGCTTTTGTCCTGGGTAGTCTGCTTTCTGTACATTCTAACCCTATCAGAAATATAGCGGTTATCTGCTTTGCCAATTACTTTTTTCACAAGTAATTACATGCCTTTTATTTTATATGTTGTGTGAGAGAGCTGGACATTTCAATTGAAGTCTATTGCTTTCTAAATGGTGTAACCAGGATTGGGGATTCAAATTTGGATATGAATATTTTAATGTTTACATTTATTCAAAAAGTTTTTTTACAGAATTCTATTTTTATTTTTTTGCCCTAATTGGCAGGAGTACTCATTTTCTTTCCACATCCAGAAAAATATTGCCCAATGAAAATCCTTGAGGGGTAGTTTTTCCCTCGAAGTCTTTTGATAATTGGAAGGGGGGGAGGTGTTGATCTGTCCCCTTGTCTACTTCCAATAATCTATCCAGTATCATAATCTCTCCTGTAATCACCTTAAGCTCTCCAGTTTGTGTGTTGCTGCATGGCTAAAAAGGAACTGACCTCCTTACACGGCTATAGTCATTTGCAGGCCTTTCTGGTTACTGACGTCACTCTGCTTGATGTGAAATGTGTCGTGTGGGTGGCCTGCGGTGAGTGAAACCTGCGACTGCCGGTCTTGCTCTCTAGCTGTGTAGCTGTGCTAGCCATGAATGTGACCTCCATAGATCCATCCAGCCCCAAAGTCAAGCCTTAAAATTGACCTCTGGTTTGCCATTTTGCCCTTCTAATTCCTCACCTTCTCCTTGCCAGTTTTGTGTCGTGCGTCAGTTGCGCTGCAGGGAACCTGCTTCCTGTCTAGCCTTAATCCAACAGGCTTTCTGTAGCTCGCCCCTTAAGCAATCGTTATTTCATCTCTTTAGCTCTCAGTTAGTCCAATAAGGGATGGGTGACTGACTTATAAAGGATGCTTTGGCATGCTAGTCTTTTGTGCTAACCTCACTCAATTACCTTTGCATGTGGAAGACTGATGGTGCAGCTGCTTTCATGTACTTTGTCTTCTTCAGTAACAGCACATCCATTTGGTCTATCGCTCTCCATGTTTGGATCCCATATTTCTATGGATTAATATGTCAGTGTATAGTTTTTTTTTTGCACTACTGGCCATACTGCTGTGGAACAACTAGTGCCAATCAGTCCTGAGGCATTCACTTACTATAGTTCATAGCTTGTGGGTGTACACTCACACAATCAAAAACACTTACTGCATATACTGTACATATGCACAGTGACTACACCAGATGGACCAACATTCACAGTGATGAAAGTAATAGTACATTCACAAAACTGTAATCAAAGTAATTATGACTAGGAGGAGGACTTATTACATTACATTACTGGCATTTGGCAGATGCTCTTATCCAGAGCGAAGTATAGTTGATTAGACTAAGCAGGAGACAATCCTCCACTGGAGCAATTAAGGGCCCAACGGCTGTGCGGATCTTATTGTGGCTAGACTGGGGATCGAACCACCGACCTTGCGAGTCCTAGTCATGTACCTGAACTACTACGCTACAGGCCAGATTCATGCAACCTTCTTAATCCATGTAATGAAATATGCTGCATTGGGCTTGTGCACGCAGCAACACGATAAGGCTTTCTGTTCTGTCCACAACAGTGCTTTTCCCAGTGGGGGCATGTCACGTACTGTACACATACACCAGAGTATAAGTTTGTGCATCACCCTGTGACCTTTGAAAAGAAAATCCCTGGAAAAAGCCTTTGTATTGTAAAATAAATTGTAGAGCCAAAATGTGCTCTGTAACATAATATTATCACGCTAGTGTTAATTCATAATTTATACAGGAATATAATGGGTTTCATTGAGGATTCTAGGATGTTTGCCATAATTTTGAACGGAGTTGCACATTTTTAACAGAGTTGCAATATCTCTCTTAACCACCGGGGCCGGTGAACTTCAAAACTTTTGCCAATCCTTGGACCCTTGGCATGAACTCAGACTGTGTGGCAGAGCTCTGATGAGAAATGGAAAAGTGGTGGAAAGTTTTAGTAAGCTTTTGGCTACCTCTAGTGGTTCTGGCTTCCGCCTCAATTTTCTCTTGATTCAAATTTGTAAGAAAGAGTCTCTTTCATGGCCCTGCTTCATATTCACTGCGGGTGAGAACATGTTGTTTGGGGCTGAAATAAGAGTCATAAAGTTCAATGAGTGACATAAATTGTATATGACAATATAGGCCTATTTAGTGCCAGATACAATTTACAGATCACCTGGGTGCAAAACAATTAAGTCATTCGCTTGGGATTAATTGCAAGTTCATAATACTTACATTGTGATCAAGATTTATACTGGCTGCATTAAGAAATTGTAGCCTGGTGGCATACTTAAGAAGAGCTCAAGAAAATAACCAGGCAACAGTTGGTTTGGCCTTTCATGAAAGTAATTATTTAAAAAATAATAATTTGTTTCTTAAAAAACCTGCAGCATGTCATGTGATGTGAAACAGTGATTTGAGGAGGCTATTTTAAAAGGTTAAAGACTATTGTTGAAAACCTATTAAAACCCTTGTTGTCAATTAGTAAGCCGTCTCTGAATGGGTTTTTAATAAAGTCATTTATTTCTGAATAATGTGGGAAAACTGAGAAATTCTAATTTGCATTTGGGAATAAAAAAAAATAAAAGTGGGTTGAAAATGGAAAGGGACTGTATGATCAAAATCTGCAAGAATCCACAGAAACCACAGGAATGTAGTGAACTTCTCTTAAGTGTAGTTCCTAAAATGATGTTAGCCACATGTTTCCAAATGAGGTTTTTGTTCAACTGCCTTGGGTTTTCCACCAGAGACAGTCATATGTCTTATGTCTTTTACAATTAATATAATAATATGTGAACAGAAACAAACCTGACCTGATCTATATGGTACAAAGTTAAAAACACGACACATTTCTTAACATTTTAAAGCAAGACTTTTTATTTAAATTTTGTACAGTTTAAAAATAATTTAAAAGTGCTAAAGTTTGGAAACCCTGTCAGTTAGTGCTTTGTAACTCCTCCGGAAACTATAACAGCTTGTAAATGCTTTCTGTATCTAGCTAAGAGTCTTTCAATTCACTTCCTGGCAGAGCACCTCTTGCTCAGAAATAGTCTTCAGCCTCCTTGCATGTACACTATGTTTGAGATCACTCCACAGATAATATTCGATACTGTAGTGGCCAATCCAAAAGCTTCATTCATTTTTCCTGGAGGTACTTCATGGTTGATTTTGAAGTATGATTGGGATCATTGTCTTGATGGAATACACAACCTCTCTTCAACATCAATACCTGGACTGACCTTTGAACATTAGCCTCTAGAATTTCTTAATATTTGAGGGATTCCATTCTTCCTTCCACTGTGCCCCTAGCTGCCACACAACCCCAAAGCATGATGAATCCACCTCCATGCTTAACAGTTGGCAAGGTGTCTACAAAGGCTTCACCCTTTTTTCTCCAAAAGACACTTTCTTTGGTCGTAAAAACTTTAATTTAGGTTTTGTCAGTCCAAACTACATTGTTCCAAAATGCTTCAGGCTTCTCAATATTTTCTTTTCTTGTTCTCCTTCTTGGTGGAAACCAGAACAGACCAGAACAGCAAGGTTAGAGAACTGCCATGGGATCTTTAATTATGGTATGTCAGGTCCTTGGGTTTGATGTAAAAACTGGCACTGTCTACAACAGACATGGCACTGTCAACCTTTACTTTGCAGAGTTTAGTTCCAGAGGGAAAAGTGCCCCCTGCTGGCAAATCAACACCTCTACAAGCAGCGCCTATGTTTTCCCAGGTGATGTCTGTTCCAGGAATAAATAAGTATTATGACTGATGAAATAATAAGGATGCTGGCACAACACATGAACACAGACATCATTAAAATATGTCGTCAATAAATATTCAGATTCATAATGTTCAAAGATACAAATAGGAATAACAAAAAACAGCATTCCAGAATGTTACTACCATGACATCTATCAGGCAAGTATCCAAACCCTAATAACCTCATTTAGAAATAATGTGTTGGAAAAGTTTTTTCCCCCAGATATTGACCAATGATATTCAGGAGGAAAATAAGAGAAGCAGAAATGTGTTTGGCTGCCAAATATTGTTTTTAATTGTTTTTTAAATAACAAGATTGCCACATTAATATCCCCAACACGGCCCCACTCCCCCCCCCCCAAAAAAAAAGAAGAAAAAATGTGTTTTTTGTATAATGGATAATCTTAAACGCAGAGACAGTTGTTTCCACACACCCCTAATGTCTATGCTATGAGACAGGCCCTGCTGTTTTCAATTCTAAAAAATCACTGAAAATACAAATGGTGGTTTTCACTGATGCTTGCTATTCTGTTCCTGTGTGTCTTCTCATTACTCTTCTAACATACACCTTGAGCATCTTTCCCTGTCAGCCGCTGCAGAGAAGGTCATTTGCCAGCTGTTAATAAAACGTGAGTACGGCTTTTTGGAAGTAGTGAGTAAGGGTATACTGGGATGAAAAGTGAGGTAATGTGATACATAAATCACATTCTTCAGGATCTCATTGGAACAAGATGAAGAGGAAGGACTCCACAGTTTATGGGTTTTTTTCTTCTATATGTCTGTCTGTCTGTCTGTCTGTCTATCTATCTGCCCACCCCCTTAGAAAATATTTGGTTGTGCTTTATGTGTTCTCCATGGTTTTTTTCCGGAGTCAATTGTTGATTGATGGCATCTGGTCATGTGGATTTAATGCTAATGATGGTTATTGATGGGGGAGCCGCGGCTCTTCTGGCTGCTGCTGCTGCTCCTGTTACACAACCGACGGTGGACAGACTCAGGAGCTCCTGGGCTCCATCTGCTTACTATGAAAAAGCCACAGGGTGCAATGTGGTTTCATTGCGTGTGTTGCTCCTAGTTTCATAACCCATTGGGATGACCGGTAAGTCCATAACTCTGCTGTCTGAAGTCATTCAGCGTCACCGATGCATCGAGGAACCAACTTGTCTTTTACCAATGATGATAGCAGTGTTGTTGTACAGATAGTGAGCGGCATATGAAACAGGTAAGTGAAGGACGGTAAGAACAGGCAAAGCAGAGGCTACTTACCACACAGGCGTTCATTCAGCATATAGCATCGGGTCATGTGAATCTGGACAGGCCTGTTTGCCTGTAAAATCAAGACTGCAAGAGGAGGCCTCTGGGACTTAGAAGAGGGGCAAGTGTTGGCACAATGTTGGCAGGAGCTTCAAGACCATGAAGACTTGAGCAGGGGTGTCTATGATGATATCTGGATGGAAGGAGGAAGTCCAAGGGAAAGCCATCATCAGCAAAGATCAACAGTTATCCCTGTATTGTGATGTCCATGCATTAATTCAAACTGCAATGGAAAATAAGCAACTGCATGTCAGTTGACTGGAAATTTGAACCAGGTGCCAGAGTCATAAGCCAGGGATTTACATTGCTGTTTCTATTTCTTGTTCGCTACCTGCACAGTATGTACAATAACAGTAAAATGGTCACATGTAGGTTACCAAAACAGATCCTACTTCGAGAATGGTGTTGTCAGGACTAGTCTTTGTGTGTTACTCAGTAATCTATGACCTTTCTCACAAAATTTGCTGCAAAATCACACTGACACTCCCCCCACCACCCAACCCCCCCCATCCCACATTTTCCACATCTATTTTCCAAGTGAGGGTATAAAATCATGCCAGACAGTTTGCATACTTTCCCAATGAGAGTGTAGTTCCTTGAGTGTGCACACACACACACACACACACACACACACACACACACACACACACAAGCATAGGAAGAGAGATAAAGAAAATAAGAAACATTAATCAGGCTCATGATTAAACATTTAGTCAGATACATTTAACCGTAATGGTCACCCAAATGGAATGTTTGATACGTAAACAACGCGCCGATGAAGATGCACTTTGTTCCTTCACTGTCTCGTCTCTGTTTGTGTTCAGTAGACTGGGCTGAAACACAGCAAAGCAAAAGCAGATCTGTGCATATTTCCAGGAAGACAGGGATGACTTAGAGCAGACTCAGGAAACCAGAATAATGAATGCGAGCACGCCGATTCCGTCCTCCAACCGCAACCGGCTTCCAGCACACCTGCTCTTATTTATTGGTTTATTATGTATTGTCATATATATTTATGTCATACTTTTCCCCCCTCTCTTTTCTGCTAAGGTGAAGTGGCTTGTGGATCTGGAGAACCTGCGAGTTATGACCGTCTTCAGCAAAAATCATAGTGGGAGAGACAGAGGGAGCAAGAAGCAGGGTAGGTAGTGTAGGGGAATTGTAAAGGGGCAAATGAGGCAGGGTGGGGGGGCAATAAGGGGAGGGCAGGATTTAGGGGGAAACAGGGAGCAGTAGGTTTTATGGAAGTTTGGGTTGTTAGGGGTTTAGAGGGTAAAGGGGTGTATTAGCAGTTATATGGGCTTGGGGAACTTCAGAAGAACACTATTCATCACGCGTCTGAAATGAGAGCGTTTTCCCTGGCAGCTTTAAAACCAGAAATGTCTTGTGTGGCCTTAATGAGGGGAAAAATTGGCCCGTGTGATGCTCAATCAGCCGTGGTAGTTTTGGTCCTGTGTGCGAGAACAGCAACCGCTATACACACTCACTTCCACCGGGGGGCAGCAAATGTTTAAGGGTTAGCATGCTAATGCCGTCCTTTGATCTTCTTCTCTGAGGAAACACACTGAGGTTTGTGGCTCATTCATAATCATTAAACAGTTGCTCTACCGTCAATGTCTCATCAAAGACATTTAATTCTCTCAGACAGGTTCCTGCTCTCCTGTATCGGGTAATGAGCTCCATTCATTAGAATTTAGAATCACTCAGTAGACTGATGTCCACCAAAGAAATTGAGTATGGGAAATTGAGAGTTCAGTAGCCTGTAACAAAGTTACTGTATGGTATCAACTCAATTGTTTATGAACCATTAAAACAACTTTTTACAAAACAGCAATATCTAGTTTAGTTAAGTTAATCAGTGACCAATTGAGAGCGGAATGAGTTCATAAAAGCATTCACAAAGCTTTGCTCCCCCCTGCTACCAGTGAGTAGGCAGACCTAGGTCATGATTTTGTTCTTGGATCAATGAAGTTTCAATGCAATGATCACTATCTGAATCTGAAAAAGTGTCCAGTACGGTTTCAATGCTGCTGTATATGTACAGTATATTCCTTAACACTTTACTTGAACCCCTCGCCATAAGGCTGACATGCACATGAGATAACAGCTGTCACAAGATGGCATAACAAATGATGTCAGGTTATGTGAAATGACATACAACTATCATACTTTTATCAGTAAATTTCATGACAGTAACATGTCAGTAACAAAAGTATGACAATTTTATATCAACTGACATCATCTGTTATGCCATCTTATGACATCTGTTATGCCATGTGATTGAAAGTGTTATGTCAGCTTTATGGAGAAGGGTTCAAGTAAAGTGTTGCCATATATTCAGTCCACCCAATCGATCGTTATTTGTGATGAGGAAATTGGCAGCACGGATGGTGCAGTGGGTAGCACTGCCGCCTCACAGCAAGGAGGTCCTGGGTTTGAATCCCTGTCAGCCGGGGCCTCTCTGTGTGGAGTTTGCATGTTCTCCCTGTGTTCGCGTGGGTTTCCTCCCACAGTCCAAAGACATGCAGGTTAGGCTGATTGGAGAGTCTAAATTGCCCGTGGGTATGAGTGTGTGAGTGAATGGTGTGTGTGCCCTGCGATGGACTAGTGACCTGTCCAGGGTGTATTCCTGCCTTTCACCCAATGTATGCTGGGATAGGCTCCAGCCCCCCTGTGACCCTGTTCAGGATAAGCGGGTTAGGATAATGAATGAATGAACGAATGATTAGCAAACTGGTTGTCACAATGCGCTACATAATGGACATTTTCCACAGTGAATAAAAAAATATGAAAAAGCCCTCAAATAAACCAATTAAGGACACTTTTTGGGATATTATTGCCCGACCTCTATAGGATGTGATCAAGCAAAACTATGGAAGCATCTGCCTTCAGCAAGACCATTTGGGTTCAGCTATGATTGAATAATGAAGGCTTCATCATTTTCCCCTGCTGTCCCAGCCTGTAGTTCATTCAGTTCTGTGATCTTGTCACCACGAAGCAGTCCAACCACGCAATTTCAGATGCTTCTTGGTTAGACTCAGTTGAGCCTCTGTCTGCTATACCCTGCAATAAAGTGTGTACTGTAACCTAAACTTACCTCAGTAAGTATCTGGCTGAAAATCAAGACTGTGCTGGTCTCATCTGCTAGGGAAATCAATAAAGTGATGTAATCCGAGATGCGATGTCATCATGTTTGCTCATCTGATCCTCTCATCATGGGAATATTGCCAACTATGTCAAATGCATCACTTTGTGTCAGCAAACCATGCTTGCAACTGTTTTAGTTGTTTTATATGTTTGTTTTGTGGTTACTTTCTGCCCCCCTCCCCACAGAAGCAGCTGAATTAAAGGTACAATAGGTTATTTCGGACTAATGGTCAAGAGAGGAATTGCAGCAACAAACACCCTCAAACCACAACACTATTTATCCCACCCCTTCTCTGTGACCTCGCTGATGTTGAAACCCTGCCCCCTCTATTGGCTGGGGTAATCAGAAAGAATTTTCAACCAATGAGCTTGAATTATTGTGCAGCTATACAATGTTTTGGTACAGAGTATCGGTCCGTCAACTTTATATTTTGAAAGCCAACTATAAACACAGGTAGAGGGTGAGTCAACATGTCAGTGAGTAGGAGGCGTGGTTCTAAGATGCAGCAGACTTGCAGTTGCAGTTTGTTGCAGTTGCACACCGAGGACCGGGGTTCGATTCCCGGTCCTGCCAAAAGTTTGGCCGGCTCTCATGGAGCGACATAATTGGCTCGCTGCTCCAGAGGGAGGGACTTGGCAGGGTTAGCAGATCGCCACACAAACAGCACCCTGGGCGCTTCGGAATCACGGTCACGAGCACGAGACGAGAAGGCTTGAAGAAGGGGTGTTGTTCTCGGATTGGCAGATCCCTTCGGGCCGCCAAGGGATGGGGTGTGGCTGGTGTA
Organism: Conger conger; assembly: GCF_963514075.1. Classification (NCBI taxonomy): domain Eukaryota; kingdom Metazoa; phylum Chordata; class Actinopteri; order Anguilliformes; family Congridae; genus Conger; species Conger conger. The sequence continues at coordinate 23,159,861 of NC_083761.1, read as the reverse complement.
TTCCCCAGCACTAATTGGATTAGATTAGACAATTGGCTACCAAATTTGGAGAAAAAGAAAAAAAAAAAACATGTCAATGAGCCTTTTTCACTGATAGGAAAGGATTTACAATGGTCTTGTAACAATGTTTTAACACATCTACCTATTGTACCTTTAAGGTGGGCATTTGGAAGAGAAAAAAACATAAGTGCAAGTACATGAGTGGGCACAGTCATCCAGGAAGTGGATATTGGACAATGCAGTTTACTATTGACATGTTCACACCCAGCCCCCATCACCCAACTGTCGTTGTTGAGGGGAATAACTTCTCCCATCCCAAATTTGAATGAGACCCCCTTTCTAACCTCCGCCCCGGACAGGACCCAGTGAATTAGAATTTTCCAAATCATATTTTCATTTCATTCTTTCCCAGGGTGTGAACGTGCTTTAGATCCAGGACTTGTATACTTCTGTGGTATTCACACTAATATGAATTAAAAGCATCTTGGCAGAAACAGGGGTAGACTATTTCAAAGGAAGGGGAAATGGGGAATAAGATAAAAATGCTCTTCCTATGGACTCTGTCAAGTGTGTGTGTGCATGTGTATGCGTGTGTGTGCATCTGTGCATTTGTAAGTGTGTATATTTGCATGCTTGCTTCTACTCTGCTATTAGATAAAAGTGCTGTCGTCATCAAGCTCCAATCATTTTCTAATATGGTAGATTGACCTCAGCATTACTGTAAGCAATATAAGTTACTGAACTATAGTAATTAAATCAAGATGCATAATTCATCCTCCTCCTCTCTTACAGTACCTAGTAATTACAGCACTGGCCGGATAGAGGTGGTGTCAACCCCATAATCTACCACAGCATCAGCTTTCATGCAATCCTATTTTCCACATAGAAAATGCACATTCCTGTGGTTTTAACCTAGCAGTAACTCCCAGAACATTAGTCTTTGAGACCCAGCTGCTCTGGCCTCTTCATGGTTAAAGAGGTTCATGGTTCACACCGTCTGGAACACAGACGCACTGTAACTAGGAAGATATTCGCAGCCACCAAGGGAATAATTTATGGGGGAATAGAGGGGTTATGTCCCCCCCCCCCCACGCCCGCCCACACCCCAATATTATGAAACAGGCCAAAAAAAACCCTCCCAATAATAATGCATGATGAGAGAAAAAGAATTTCAGATATTAGATATAGTGTTCAGTAGTATATTGAATTCACTTGAAATTATCATTTCGCAGCTGTTCTTTTAAAGGGGTTGCAGTTCTGGGAGTCGACGCATTTCAATCCCAACGTGCAAAGACAAAGAATAAGGGAAAACCATGGTGGACCAAAACAAAACAAAATAAACATATTACCAACTTGAACTATGTAGGCAAAACAGCAGAAGTGAAGACCTGTCCTTTGTTGTTAATTCACTGACCCACAATAGCTCCAGTTGTGAGCCCCACTTCATAGGCCTTTTGCTAGCAGACTTATACCTAAGCCCAAGGAAAATCTTATGGCGCAAACGTAGAATGGCAAACCCCTCGGACAGGCACCAGCTGAACCCAGAGACCAACGGACGAACAAGCTAGGCACTGCAAAATCAATTAGCTAATTGTTTGTTAGCCACATAGCAGGCTACACAAACAGGAAATTGAGGGCGGGCTGCAGAACTACTACTACAGGGCCTGTGAAGGACCAAAAGAGGCTAAATTACAGAGCTGGGGGCGAGTGGCAGAGTCTGGCAGTTACACATGAACATTTTCAACAGACAATCATTTGACTAATTAGTATTTTCGACCACCTGAAATAGCTGCTGCCTTGCATCTCATGATGGGTTCTCTGAGCTTTCCTCTGTGGGAGAATTATTTCTGCAGAAAAGCTGTGTATTCAGGCCAGTTCACTACATACTGTACAGGCTACTGATAATTACTTAAGTTTACAAACCAGTCATTTCTATGATTTGTTTCTTTTTTACAGACTGGGATTATATATTTGCCTACAAAATTATCAAACCTAGCTAAAGTAACAGCTCATTGGGAAAAAGTAGCCTTGTTCCTCTAGCCCCTCACCCTTTGCTACCAGAACCTTCTGCTTATCTCATTACATTACATTAATGGTATTTGGCAGACGCTCTTATCCAGAGCGACGTACAGTTGATTAGACTAAGCAGGAGACAATCCTCCTCTAGAGCAATGCAGGGTTAAGGGCCTTGCTCAAGGATTTTATTGTGGCTACACTGGGATTAGAACCCCTGACCTTGCGTGTCCCAGTCATTTACCTTAACCACTACACTACAAGCTGCTGTCTTCAAATGAACTGCATTATTATCATCCTTTTCGAAAAAACTGGATACAGAGGTTTGTTTTTGATGTTGACAGTTATAAAATGAAGTATTTTAGTAATAACTAATTCTATGGCAGCCCTGTTTCCTCATTGCATTTACTCTTTGAGATGCGTTCTTATGCCATGCATATTTATATACATTTTTCTTTCCCTTATTGTATAAAGCAGCAGTTCTCACTCACTCACAGACTTGGGACTCCCTCTTGTGTGGTTGTTGTTTTGCAGCCAATTGTTAGACAAATTGAGATTATTGAAAACAAGTCCCTCTGTAATTTTTTCCTTTAACTCAATGCAGGTTTGGCTTGTTACCATTTGTTTTGCTTTAGCTTCAATCTCTGCAGGCTTATTCAATAAGCAGAATTTTCTGTTCTCATCTATTCAAACAAAAGAAAGTGGTTTTCTATGTTTTACAGTACTCCTTCTGAGATTTTTCCACAGGCTGGTGGTTGGGTATATCGCAATGACTTAAAGGATACAATAGGCTACAGTTTAAAGGCTGTACACAATCACCCTCACAGTGGCCAAAGCAGTAAGGTTCTACAACCTGACTCACAGGGTAGGAAAAGGTATGGAGTAGCCAGAGAAGATCCCAAAAGAGGCAAGTTGCTGGATTTTCTGTTTGTGCGAACATTAACAGAGGAAGTAAATATTATTATGATGAAATTGCAAACATGAATATATATATATATATATATATATATATATATATATATATATATATATATATATATATATATATACATATACACACATTGTATGACAGTGTTCTGTACGCTACTTCCTCATACATATTTATAAAGTAGGTTTGACATTCGTTTAGGATGTTTTCTTGTTGGATTGAACAATTAATGAATTTGTTCATGCTGTTACACTTTATGTGACCGACAGACTGGCAAGCTTTTTTGGAGCTCCCAACATTATAGTTTTGTATAATACATGTAATGATACATAAAAATGATTTACCTGAACACATGTCCAGTAAATTCCCCAATAGACTACAAATCTGACTACTTGCAGTACTGTTGTTGATAGACTTGCATTGTGGAATGTGTGTCTTGTTAGTTCATCTGATAATTAAGAGCGAATTCATCTTTTGGAATTGAGAAATAAGACAGTGTGTCATATTAAGACAACATTAAATAAATCAAGTAATTTATTTGAAGATTTATTTATTTATTTTTGGGTAAATGTTAGTGGCTTAATTTTATCTAAAATTAATTAATTCTTCTTAAATTTTATCATGATGATCTCTTCTTCTGACCTGACCTCTTCTCCTGGTGTAGTTCAGCCCATGTGGGTCGTTCTTTAGTACAGCTCTTATGTTTTCCTTATATATTTATGTGTTATATATTTACTCCTTTGGTTGTTTGAGGCTTGAGGTTTCTGGATAAGATACTTGCATGAAAGATAACCCTTCTCTTTTTCCATCCTTTCTTGTTTTGTATCATTTTTTTGCTTATTTCTTTCAGCACCAATAGTTTCCACTAGCCCAGTGAAAACCCAGTGAGTATCCACCAGACATCCTGGCCAGGAATGTGTGTGCACATAACTCACAGAGGTGAAGTGGAACAAATTTGTCAGGGCTGCACCCCTTATTAGAGACATATTGAGTTGGGCATCAGTGGTTCAGGATCTGGGCTTGTTACAAAGAGCCCACAAATCTGATTCTCAAGTGTGGTACTTGGGGGCATTATATAAAATGAATTCATCCATTGAAGTCCTTAAAGGCCCACATGCATCGGCATTCTCTTACTGGTTTTGGTACCTAAAACGCCCACAAAACGTTCGCAAAGAGCTGTGACGTGAGAGCAGTCCCTAATCTCTACCCTTCCACCTCAGTTGGCTCTCTGTGTTAACATGGGCAGTGGCGAAAGTGTAGCTTAAATGGAGAGAATACAAACTAATCAACAGGGTTCTCAAAAAGTGACAAAAGGCTTTTGGCTCAAAGAGGCAGATTATATGGGCTAATATGTAAATTGGTTTATATTTAGTAATGTCATCCGATAACTATGGAAAAACATAAAGTTTGTAAATTGCCTGGCTAATGTTAGGTGTGCAAAAACACAGGCAAGAGTATGTGCCCTTAGGAACTGAGAAGGAAAAAATTACCAGCACAAAAAAAGATGTTTTAATTGTGAATGAATGCTAGAGCCCCTTGTCTATGTACAAGCTGCTTTGGAGTTACCTAAAGTCAGGGGTGCACAACAAGAGCCGATCCATTTCAGGATTTTGTGCCAACTTCAGTTCTTAATTATTTCATTAGTTCAATCATATCTTGAGCCGCATACTGCAAATGTGTCCTAAATATTTTCAAGTACAAGAGTGAACCAGCATAGTTTGTAGTATTGCCAGAAAACTAAAACTAAGATAAGTGGTTGGAACAAAAACCAGCACGCAGACCGGTCCTCCATTTTAATAGTGCTTAAAATGTATCAATTCGCTTTTCACTCCAAACTTTTGAACGGTATATACTACTGTTCAAAGGTTTGGGGTCACCTTGTCTTTTTCTGATTTCAGATTTCTTTTCTCTCTTTGTAATCAAACAAGTGATTTGTAAATTCATATATTAGTTCATGATTCATGATGATTAATGTAACTGTATTCTAAAGTGTGAATAGAAAATCAGTGGTAGGCTACTACCCATGAGACTAATACAGTCCTAAACCGTTAGCTGCATCAGTGCTGTAAAAACACAGCTGTGTAACAGAGACAAAGACAGTGTCTCTGCTAGTGAAGAAACAATCATAGATATTTGTCTTATGCCTTGTCATTTGTTCTAAATTCTTGTTTCTCTTCTTTGTGACATCGATCACCTTTTTCCACTTTTCCACCCATTTAGGCCACTTAAATCAGCCTGGCAATGGTGTTAAAAATCATCTAATAAAATGTTTTTATTACAGGGTGTGTTCTCGGAAGTGGCACGGATGGTGCAGTGGGTAGCACTGCCGCCTCACAGCAAGGAGGTCCTGGGTTTGAATCCCCGTCGCCCAGGGCCTCTCTGTGTGGAGTTTGCATGTTCTCCCTGTGTTCGGGTGGGTTTCCTCCCACAGTCCAAAGACATGCAGGTTAGGCTGATTGGAGAGTCCAAATTGCCCATGGGTATGAGTGTATGAGTGTATGAGTATATGAGTATATGAGTATATGAGTGTATGGGTGTATGAGTGTGTGAGTGAATGGTGTGTGTGCCCTGCGATGGACTGGCGACCTGTCCAGGGTGTATTCCTGCCTTTCACCCAGTGTATGCTCCAGCTGGATAGGCTCCAGCCCCCCGCGACCCTGTTCAGGATAAGCGGGTTAGGATAATGAATGAATGAATGAATGGTGTGTTCTCGCCCAACTCTCAAATTTAGCTTACCTATGGGATGCCGCAAAAATGACAGCTATAGATACTGTATGTCTTAAGATAAGATAAGACACACTTTATTGAACCCTGTGGGGTAATTTGTCCTCTGCATTGGACCCATTCTAGTACATTCTTAGGAGCAGCGGGCAGGCACAGTGCAGCACCCAGGGACCAACACCAGTTCTGAGGCCTGTGCCTTGGTCAAGTACAATGGCAGGAGTACACCTAACCTGACATGCAAGTTTCAAAGTGGGAGGAAACCGGGGTATCCAGAGTAAACCGGTGTGAACATGCAAATTCCATGCAGAGTATCTGTTTGGTCAGGATTTTAACCCCGAACCTCCTTCTTGCGAGGCAACAGTGCTAACCACGAAACAACCATCACCACTATGAAAACTGTATTACAATGCATTGCAGAGAAACAGTGACAAGAAAAAAGAAACTGAAAGAGAGTTGATCCAGGCCCAGAACAGTGTGGGCCAAGTAGAAGAGTGGCCAGAGTAATCAGCTATGATTTACTCAGGTATGAGTTCAACATGGATGGCCTGCAACAGAATTAACTGACTGCCTACTGCAAATCCCATCAAAGCAAGCCTCTCTCCTCGGTTCTGGCTTGTTGGGGCTCAGATGGAAATGTATGTGGCTGTTCATCATGCCCATGCATAAAGAGGCATATTGCCCCACAGCAGTTTCAGGTTCCATGAGATGATGTTTTGGCCAAATGGACGACAGTCTGTTTTTTGTCCCCTGCTACACTGACATTGCACAGACCCTCAACCCCAAAGCTGCCCAGCCTGAGACCACAAGCCCTCCACACACTCTCTGTTTGAGGCTTCCAAAGCATGCGTATGACAAAAAAAAACTCTGGTGAAATTCAGAATTTCAGTCAGCCAGAATCTTGATGTAGAATTTCAAATCTGTCAACCAGACACTTGGTGTTAATTGAAGCTAAATGCTTGTTCACACACATTTTATGCAGCTTGTATCTGATTTCTTGTCAAATCCAACATGTGTGGCAGATGATAAAAAAAAAAAATGGATACGGATTGATATTTTACAAATCCAATTTGAGTTGTATCTGGAGGTAGTCTTTCATGTGCATGCGTTTTCTTGCTTACTGTATACTGCATTTCTATATTCCAGAGATTAACACTGATGTTCTCCACTACTGTTTGCTGCTCTGGATAAAACCATCTGTCAGATTATTACAATGTAATGTAATGTACTCTATGTTGGACTCTAGTCTATGTTGGTATGAATGCATGTTCCAACATGCATTTTCTCTTGGTACCATTATGTTAAATTACATTATATTCACTTGGCAGACACTCTCATTTAGGGCCTGTTTACGATCAATACATGGAATGTTAACCTAAAAAACCAAACTAAAAATTGTACTGGAATTATTATACAACTATACCATTACGTAAACATTGCCCACATTCCACAGATACATAACAGTTTTAAGTACACCTGGCTGTCAGATCAAATGGAACACAAAGCATAACTAGGGGTAATGTGATCTCAGTTGAAATTCACAGAATCAGACATGCAAAACATAAAATAAAATAAAACAAGTTATATGTACAATGTGTTTCAGATATACTAAAATCCAAGCTTGCCATCTGCCTTGGATATGATATCAGCCAGAATCAATAAATCCTAGTGAGCAATGCATTAGTAAATAAAATTTACGAGGCATTCAGTATGTAAGAATAGTACAATTCAGCTGTAACTTAAACAAATAAGATACATTCTATAAAAACCAGCACTTACAGGCTGGTTGCACAACAGCCCCAATGTCCTTCAAAAGCTTTCTCCAGATAACAAATTCAGGTCTGCATGTGCTTCCTGTGCAGCCAAATCTCCCCCTTTCCATGACTCTGATACTCCCATTCTCAGAAATCTAACAGGAACACAGTTACTGTTAGAGTATCCTGTGATCTTCCATGGGATGGAAACTAGGTCATGATGCGATGTCTAAAGTCTCATAAGATTGACTTTCAGAAAGAAGAAATAATTAGCAAATAAGCAACATCACTCAAAGCCCTCTCACACAAAAGGTACCATTTCTCTGCTTAGTTGTCAAATAAATCACATGAATGTATTCTCTTTTCCGGAATTTATTCCGACTTAAAATATGCAGCGAATTTATTGTGTAATAAATGTGCTGAACTCTTTGGAGCCTGTTTATGGTTCTGTTCTGAACAGTTTATTCTCCTGTGAGGTAAGACAATACTTCAGGCTTGGCGATGATGTTATGGAAAATTAATGTCAGATTTTGGTAAGAGTTTCCACGATTCCCAGGGGAGACCATTTTTGGGGTCTTGCATCCATCCACAGAATAAAGGCAGCTGTTTTTCTTCTCTAATTTCATTTAGTGGAAGTTACTTTTTTGTTACCTTTTATGGATTTCATTCTTAGACTGCTTTGAATGGACTTGGTCTGTTTATAGGGGTGTTTATTTGCGGGGGGAACCGGGTTGTCATGGTCTTATCAATGTCTATGATGTAGGCTTGATGTCATTAGACCACAGGCTCATTCCAATCACTTGTTTTTCTCTTCTATTTTCTTTTCTTTGCTCCTATTCCACTCCTAGCTCCACCCGTTGGGAGAGGCTAGAAGAATATATTAAGACAGGGAAATTGAGAACATGAAATAGGCAAATGGAATGTTCTTGCGCCTTCAAACATCAGTTTGAAGCCACATCAGTTACAGACGTGGTAGATGCATGGCAGATAGGAAGAGGTGGATCCGCAGGTCAATCATTTATATCATGCAAAGGATGGGTTCATGTTTCCTTGCTCAAAGGTAAGATTGGGAGTTCCTGACTTCTGCCTCTAGCTCCAAGAAGGAATATTTCTGGCAGGTAACCCGGCAAACCCTGCCTCTAGCCCTACTAGCAGTGAGAGAGCTATCAACACAAGGCGAGAAGGGAATAGGTACAACCCCCTATCCAAGTCCAAAGCTGTCTTGCTGCGTCGCTTACAGTATGGCATACACACAGTGCACAAGTCAGCACTGTGTATAATAGGATGTTCTGAGGGACACACAGTCCTAAACACAGCACAGGGTACAGTGGGGTGTTCAGACTGCCTTGCAGTCCTACCCACTGCACAGTGTTCATTGTGGCTTAAGGAATACAGTCTTCTGGATAACGCTACCCTAGCTTTGTAAATAACAGAAAAGGGACAATGAAAGTAATTACACAAAGCCAACTCCACCTTCCATTCTACTACGGGTGAGGAAACGGTTAACCCGAGCTCTACGAATAGTGACAGAGGGGTTAACCGTATACATAGCTTTGTGAATAACAGAAAAGTGACAAAGCAAATCTCTAGCCCAAATGAAAGGGTGTTTCTGTGTCTCTATTTGAATAAGAGGAAAGCAGTTATCCAGCTGACGTGTACTTTGCTTGGGTAAAGGACTGAAAGGCACATAGAAAAGTGAAAACGAAAGTAAATGCTCAAGGCAGACTCTGCCTCTAGCTATCCTAAAGGGACGTAGCTGATAAACCGAGGCAAGAGAGAATTTCTGCTAGAGAGATAAAACTGGCGAAATGTCAGGCAGTGACTCTCCGAGCTAGTAACCCAACCAAGAGTGGCGAGAAAAGCCAATCTATAAACTTGGTCCCATAGCTACTAGAAGATAGAGGATTCCTTTTACTTTCGCAAGCAGACCCGTCTTCCAACTACCGTATACCTTGCATTGTGAATAGCAAAAGGTCGTGACAAACGACATCCACCAGCCACCTCGGCCTCCAGCTCTGCTAACACTGAAGGAGCTTAGAAGCCGAGGTAAGAGGAAATTTCAGGTATAGAGACGCAGTCGCCAATGTGCAGGGCAGCTGGACCCCGAGCTAGGAACTCGCTAGTCCTATAGCTAAGGAGGTTCCTGAAATCCAAATCCAATATAATATCGTCTAATCCAAAAATGGCCTGGACAATATTATTGGCATTGAAGTTGATAGAAATAATTGCATTTCAAGCCAGTGATTCACCTTGAACTCTCCTGTGGTTAGTCACAGGTGCCTGCAGTCTAATAATCACTCATCCATTTCCAGAGACCTTGATGTTCCTGTGTCCACCGTGCACAATGTTATCAATAAGTTTAAGGCCCATGGTACAGCAGCAAACTTCCCTGAAGACGACACAAGATGGGACCCAAAGATTGCAGCAAGGATTGTTTGAATAGAGGAGAAAGAACCTTGGACAACTGAAAAAGAGATTCAAGCTGTCCTTCAGACGCAAGGTAAAACAGCTTCAACTCGCACCATCTGTCGCCAACTCAATGAAGGTTGGAGACCCGTGGTAGGTGACCCAGGAGAACCCCACTGCTGAGAGAGAGAGACATAAGAAAGCCCAGCTTGAATTATTATTATTATTTTTTGATAATGCAGTAAATGCTCTGACTGAAGTTGAAAAGGAACTTTAGGTGTTTCTGGGAAGAAAAAAGTGTAATGGATAAAAAGATGAGCGATTACTATTTTTGAGTGTCCAATAAAGTTTCAACTGTAAACTCATCTCTCCGAATACCCATAATGCATCCTCCTTTGCTCCCACTTGCAGTACTTTGTTCTCTCTAGGGTGTAAAACAGTGTTGCAGGTCAGTGTGTCAGAGGATTATGGTATTCTGAGACTCTTGCCGATTGTTTTTGATGTGGGTGATGTCACTTTCCAAGGTCAGTTTGAAACTCAAATGTAAAGAATGGGATGAAAGAAATGCACTGCTCAAACATTTCTGTCTCCTTTTGACACCCAAAATTATACCTCACCCCCAGATGCAGGAAGTAGTCATTAGTGCCCCCAGTTGCACAGACTTGACCCAATTGTTAGCAACCATAAAGAATGAATCGATAAAAGCAGCATAATTTATTTTATAATTTCACTTTCCCCTGTTTTATTGTGGCTTACAAATGAGCTCCAAACAAAACACATAATTAAAGTTTATTCGCAGATTTTCCATGGAAGGAAGGGTGTATTATGTAACGTTTAGATTGCCGGCTCCATTCGCACTGTGAAATCACTCAACGGATGAATCTGCTGATGAGAAAAATAATCCCTTGTTCTTTTTTGTGCCTTACATGGCTTTGTGCTCCCTCTCTCTCTCTTACAGAAACTTACAAGCACACACACTTATTGATAAACATGCACATGCTCACACAATAATCACACTTGCACTAAAGCACACATACACTTTTATTCTGAAAAAAAAGAAGAAGCTCCTGTATGGTACTTGGATGGAGCCCCAGCACTGTCAATCATCTGCTACCTTTCCTTTACAATGCATCACTTCCTGTTGTCCCCAAAGTACAAAGACTTCTGAAACCGCATCATCAATAATATTATTTTTGCCACTCCATTTTTCATACTAATGTGGTGTCTCTCCTGACTCATGGCAAAATGCTCTGGTCCAGTTCCAGGAGACTGGGAGACTGTGGGGTGGGGGTAAAACATTCACTGTTTTTCTGACACAAAACTGGCCATGAAGTATAACAGAAAGAGAGGAACTCCTGCTGGCTAAAACAGACAGACCCAGTGCATGCTGGGTTCTCCTTACAGGCTGTAGCACTTGGCAACCAAAGGAGATGGATAGAGGGAAGACAGAGGGGGAATAAGAGACAGGACGATAATAAAAATACATTTGATACAAGCATGGGGATTGTCATTTGGGGAGCAAAAAGGGAGGGAGGGTGGGGGGGAAGAACAATTGGAAAAAGATTTATGAGAAGGCTTGTTGCTTGCATGTCGCAGGCGATTCTATTTAAATGGGCGTCACCCCACCCTGACACTCCAGGGGCAGACTGTACCCTTCGCTTATGTCATATAAGTAAAAGTTGGGTGTAAAACATAAGTGAAAGGAAATAAGGGAGTGATGTCATTTACAAATGGAATGGCCCACTAATTTGTTCACTCACTTGAAACACACAAACATTTATTATGGCAAATGCAGCCTACTGAGCCATATAAACCTCTGTCATAATTGCATTGTACTGTATGTGTCCCATCCCAGCTTTGCTTGTGAATAAAAGCCTTCACATGCAGTTTGGTTACCTTCCAAGTCAATTCATCTAAACCTTATATTAAATAGGGTGACTACTATCACAGTTATGGGCACAGTTATGGTTGTGGTTGGGGTTTCTGTCATGCTTTGTTTATAAAGAGAGCTTTTATATATTCAATCCAAGTGTGATCCCGAGTGAACTCAGCTTAAACCCTATTAGGTCGAGCAGTAACCCAAAAGTCATGACCAAATTGATACACCGTCCCCTCGAAAAGTATTGGAAAAGCAAGGCCAATTCCTTTGTTTTTGCAACACACTGAATACATTTGGGGTTGAGATAAAAAGATGAACACGAGACAACGGTTCGGAATTTCAGATTTTATTTCCAGGTATTTACACTTAGATGTGTTAAGCTACTTAGAACATAACACCTTTGGCATCAGACCACATGCTTTTTAGGTAAGCAAAAGTATTGGAACAGAGAGTTTTTAAGTAAATGACACTTAATATTTTGTAGCAATATTTTCCTTGCTTGCTTGCTATTGACACCACCAAAGTGTTGCATTCTTCTTTTGTGATGTTTTTCCAGGCTTTTACAGCAGCCTCTTCGAGTTGTTGTTTGTTTCGGGGGGTTCCCTTCAATCTGAGGTGAAATGCATGCTCAATTTGGTTAAGGTCTCTTGATCGACTTGGCAAGTCTAAAACTTTTGAACGATTGATTGAGATACCTTCAGCCCTGGCCTGTGGAGATTGTTTGTGATGTCACTGACTGATATTTTGGGGTTTTTCTTCACAGCTCTCACAATGTTACTGTCATCAACTGCTGTTGTTTTCCTTGGTTGACCTGTTCAGTGTCTGTTGTTCAGTATGCCGGTGGTTTGATTATTTTTTCTGGATATTCCAGGTTGTTGTACAAGCTATCCCCAATGCTTGTGCAATGGCTCTGATCTGAATCTTTTCTAAGCTTCAAAATGGCTTGCATTTCTCCCAAAGACAGCTCTTAATGTTGGTATCCTTTCTAACACTAACACAGTCTTCACAGACAAAACCCAAGGCTAAAACCATTCAGAACTATTTATTGTTTAACCAATCAATCTAATAGGACACATTTGGGGAACAAGAAACACCTAATGTCATGTTAAGTTCTTTAACAAATCTCGATAAAAATACCAAGAAATAAAAGCTGAAATTTGGATCTGTCATCTCATGTACATCTTTTGTCCTCAATCTCAATCGTCTTCAGTATATAGTAAAAACAAATTAACCTTGCTGTTCAATACGTTTTGAGGGGACTGTACTGTACAGAAACAGCCCATGGCACTGGATGAAAAAGGTTTCCCCCTTCAACTTACCATGTGTTCCTGGCCAGCAGAGAAGAAAAAAATATAAACCACCTGGAAATTCTCAGAGGTGTTTTGCTGGGAAATCAGTTAAATCTGATTTCCGAGCAAAACCCAAAAACTCAAAACTCAAAATCCCCCACCCACAACTCCCTTCACCCGCATCCCCCACCCCACAAAAAAATGAAAAATTAAACAAAATAGTTTTTACGGGAAGCATCAAATAGAATCTCCTCCCCTCCTCGATGTGTCGTTTCAATCCCTGTGGGTTCCACCCCCACCCCTTAGTCTAAACTCCCCACACACATCCAGTCTGAAGCCCCATGACCCCTGGGTGCACTAAGACACAAAAAGAGATGGAAAAGAATGAGAGAGATGTTTCCCCTCTGTGTTCGCTGTTCCCCGGGGATGCTGGGTAAATGAGAGAAGCAGTCAGATGTTTCAGGACCGCCTCTTAACTGTTCCCAATTTCCCAGAATACATGGCTGGGTTCAGGCAGAGTGGTGCCATGGATGACAGTGGGGAGAAGGAAAAGTGTGGGGTATTTCCCTGTGTTGGGGATCGGGGGAGATCACAGATTATGAATGAGTATCTCTCTTCACCTGCATCAGAGCTGAAATAGTGTAATTTCTATTTGTATATCATTTTTTTTGATGTAGGAAACATAAGGTTCCTACATAAAAACCTCCCCCCTGCCAAGACACTGTCACACACACAAACATACAAACACACATTTTCCTTTTGAGAGGAGAGACAGAAACAAATAAAAAAATAAATAAACAGAAACATACTGTAAATAAAGCAATTTTAGTAACACAGTTTAGATTCCATCCCAGTCATTAGAGCATCCGTTAAGGCCCCGTGTTTGAGGTTTGTATGCTTTTAAGATATCACATATCAAACAAATACAGTGCAGTGTTGCTGTGTTCCACTGACATCAGACAAATGCCCTGAAGCCAAGCACAGTTTACACAGATATACTTCTCCAGCATTATGTCTGTAACACTCACCAATGTTATACCACCAGGCATCTGCAGACCATTCAACTCTAAAGCCAGTGAGTACATTTCAGAACGTTCCGCTTCTGGAACTTGCCGTAAATTTGGCAAAAGCTTTCAGACTTGCACAATGCACCAACTTCTACTTTTAAGCAACTGGATTATTCAACAGTTCACAAAGTGCACCATCATATTATCATGAACTTTATATTATTATTTATTTTCATGTTTGAGGTAGATAGACTGGCGACCTGTCCAGGGTGTATTCCTGCCTTTCGCCCAATGTATGCTGGGATAGGCTCCAGCCCCCTGCGACCCTGATCAGGATAAGCGGGTTCAGATAATGGATGGATGGATGGATGGATGTTTGAGGTATTTAGACATTTTTAGTACTTTGTTTTCTGTTATCTGTGTGCGTGTGGGGGTGAAAAATAAAGAACATGTGACTTTACATTTATTTGGACTATCCACTCAGCAAAGTAAAAAAATAAGACAGAACAAACAGATATAATAATTGCTAATAAAAGATGGATCTCTCTTTTGTATTTTTTTTTAGATTTTCCACTGGAAGGTCTCTCAACCTGCCCCCTTCAAAAAAAGGAAAAAAAGAAAGAAAAAGTAAAGATTTTTAAGACACATGTTCAGTTTATTTCATTTATTAACCTTTATTTGCAGTTAAACCGCCGGCGACCTAAAAAACCAAAGAGGGAATGTAAGGGATTCTGCAGCCAATCAGCTAGAACAGGGGATGATTACATGGCCAGATGTAGACAGCCAGTCTGGGAATTTGACCAAAACCCCAGCCCTTTGCTGTACTATAAGTGCCACTGGATTTCTAATGTTTAGCTTCAGTACTAGGCCTGCTTAGCTTCTGTGCTAACCAAGCCCAGCCCAGTCTATACTAACCAAGCCCAGATTTTTCAGAGACTAATTTAAACAAAAATGCAGTATACTGTCAGGGAAACACTGTCAGTATAATCTGCGGTTTTTAATTTGTCTTGAATAGTGATGCACATATTTGCATTGTTAACATGGTTTTTGATTTCCTTCATTTCCATTTTTTTAGCTATGGTGTATTACAGGTTGTCAGTTTTTGCATTCAGGGAGAATGACTGCTTTCCATGCACTCTGCTGGTTGCTTGCTCTCTTGGTTAAGGATCAATTAGGTAACCTAATGACCTCTGACCCATCAGGGGTCATGCTCAGGTTTTGACAGCGCCAGCTGTGCACCTCTGGACTGCACATGATGCATGCAGGAAATATGACCAGAAAACTTTCAGATCTTGCAGTGATCTTTTTTGGCCTTAAGTGATACAAGGGTCGCTAAGTATATTTACTGAACCTTTTCTCTTTTTTTTCGGGAGCTGAATGCTTCCAGATTACCCTGATTTTCACAGATTACTCAAAGAGTAATTATTTCCTTGAGCTAATTAAACCTCAACGTCAACATCTCACACAAGCAGAATGTGTTTTCTAAACATGCACGATTACATTTGCATAATGCTGGAATTTGAGCTTTATTCTGTTACTGCATCATTTCTGCAGTGGGAGCCGTCATTCAATCCACAAATGACATCATAATCATCATTCTTAATTACTTCTCGAAGGTGCTGATGCATGTGGTTTTCTTAGAGGGATTTAGAACCTTTGGGATTATGGATTATAAATGTGGAGCTCCTTTGTAGGAAATGATGAACCAAAACTCAGTTGTCCGTCGCTGGGCTTAATGGAGCTGGATCGCCACCCTTCTCTCCTCCCAGAAGCCTTTGTGCCAGATGCCAAGAGCATGACCTCATGGCAGGGATTTTAGGGCTGCAGCAGGGGCTCCCAGTTCTTGTCAGCCATGCCAATGCTACAGCACCAATAACAAAGGGCTGAAGTTTTGAAAAACTGTCTCCTTGTGGGAGAAGGCACAAAAGGAATGGACTGGGATCTTATACTGACAAAGGAACAGACCAGTAAGCTGGAAGAACAGTGTCAAACCGAGAAACAAGGCTGGGGCATTGAGTTCAGATGCTGTAGGAAGTAAGGGGAAGCAATGAGATGTGTGGAGCAGAGACAGTAGTGTAGAGATGACAGATGGTAGGAAAAGCAGTCTGAGAAATTCATACAGGAAGTAGGGACATCAGTGTGTGAGAATTTACCCGATATCTTTTGCATAGTGTAATCACAGAAAAGCCAGCTGGTGAATTCGGTCTCCACCCAGCGAAAACACGGCAGTGCTTTTATATTTCAAGCCAATAGCCTGAACACAACCTGCCCAGGACCAGGTTAGTCATGCAGCATATGTTGGCCCAGTGATATACCCCAATTTAAAGTAACTTAGCTTTGTAGGGCTGAAAACCCAGAATTAGCGCTTAAACTATCTTTCTAACCGCGTAACCATGCTTCGTAGAACACCTCCCAGGAGGCAGGAGTAGGAATGAGTATTCTTTTAATAAGTCGAACAATTAAGACGAGGCAAACACAAACAACACTCAGGGGAAGAACACAAGGACAGTACAACGCACAAGAGAACAAGGAGGCAATATATACAAGGGCAATGTAACAGAACTAATCAGACATTCTTGATACAAATTAAAACTAAACTAACACTGGTGAACTAATTAAAACAATAAGTGTATGAATCATGAAACAAGACATAAAGAGAAATGATAATGGACTAAAGGGGAAAGAGAACCAATAAAACAATCAGAGAAAACAGCCAGTAACTGGTTGTTGGTGAAACTAATAACAAAAGTGAAAACGGGGGAAAACCAGGAAGTAAAACAGAATGGGGCAAAAACAAAAATCAGAAACAAAACACCGGGAACCGGGACCATGGCCTATTGGTCAGTTCATTGATTCATTCAGAAACCAATCTATGGGGAGATGGCTGAGGGGTGTCAGTGTTAAACTATGGAAAATGGATGAATTAGACTGAGGCAAAGCTCCAAGACAAACTCACCTCAGACTTTCTCCACATCTGGATGGAGACGGGAGGGTGTGGTGTTGGGTTGGGGGAGGAAAGGGCAATCCCAACACACATGTATTTCAGGGTCAAATCCACTTCATCCCCACTTAGCCTATATCTGGTCACTGACTGACAGGGTGGTTTGAATAACACAGAAACTGCTGATCTCCTGGGATTTTCACACACACAGTCCAGTGAGCAGCAGTTCTGCAGATGGAAACGGCTTGTTAATGACATCAGAGGAGAATGGCCAGACTGATATAAGCTGACAGGAAGGTGACAGTAATGTAAATAACCACACATTACAACAGTGGTATACAGATGAGCATCTCTGAACATACAACGCATCATAACTCTGAGTGGATAGGCTAAAGTATAAGTTTAAAAAAAAGTCTAATAAATACCTAATAAAGTGCTTGGTGAGTCTAATTCAAATTGGAGACTGAACATGTTAGTAGCTTTTAAGCTTTTAATTTGAACTGTATTATCACTAGTTCCTTATTCTGACTGCTAAATTGCCATCATCCTTGTGATTTGTGTAGAAATGTGTAATTGAAACTTATGTAGACACCACAATTCATACACAACCCAAGCAGCAAACAATCTCCCTGCTAGTGCAGCTGCATGAACTTTCTACACACATCGGGTGCTTTATGAATCCTATATTATTATTTTATGGTACTATTTTAATGGGCACAACAATTGCACACATTGCAATCCATTTGTGGATTCCCTCAAGAGTCATCCATGCCTTTATAGAGTATAGTTTTGATGAAACCTAACCTGTAAAACTTGTAAAAAGCTATCATACTTATGTCATTGACATAGTCATACATGTGCCAGCCTTCTTCGTTCCTAATAACAGCGCTAATATTCTAAAGCACTGCCATTCTTTCCTGGCTGGTAAGAATTTAGCTTGGACTGGGTTCCTGGCATGGTGACTGCCTTTCCTCTAGCTAATTCTGAGGAGCTGGACTGAACTGGCCACAGAATCAGGTTACCTCTATTTGCCACAGTGTTAAATTTGCCATAATTGCAACCTGAGATGATGTTTAAAATAGAACCTCTCATTTGATGCAGTTTTAGTTTGGCCTGTATCAATATTTTTCTGATGATGAAGTTGAGTTTTTCTCTGGCTCAATATGGTGACACAATAAAAAGAAAAAAAACAGACAAGTGGATTCTCTTTTTTTTCCCCCTTTTGGTTGCCAATTGTACGCTGTTGATTTCAATCGCCCCATGTTCATTGAGGAAACACCACCACAACCCCATCCCCTGGTGGCTGGAAGGAGATCAACATGCCTTCTTCAAGCCACATCGTCTTGCCCCGGACTGTGATTCTGGGGCAATCCACCCCGCCGAGTCTCTCCCCCCACCCTCGGGCCAGCAGCTCAATTATGCCGCTCCCTCATGCACCAGCCATACTTAGGCAGGACCGGGCCACAAACCCCAGTTATCTGTGGGCAAACTGAAGCCTGCATCAAAGTCCCATGCCTTAAACATGTGCCTGCACGGCATCGCCAGGGTTCTCATTTTAAGACAAAAGTGATAATATATTTAGTTGGATTGCTGTTACTAATTAACAGACTTGACAGGCTAGCAAGGATTCTCTGTAAGTTTTAGAATATGCACTGTTTGTCAACAGCAGGAGAGTACAGAAACCTCGAAAGGCACCTCATCTGTATTGGTTGCTATCATGAGACTTCCATTGCATTCTTTTTAATTACTCACAAGACAATTGCATAAAAAATAACAGGTTTGATTACACAAACAGGCATGCAAAAACCCTTTGTCATCCATCAGGATGGGAAACTGGTCTGGTTATGGGTAAACAAAATACATACAAAATACATCATTATACCACTTAGCACTGTAAGGGCAGTAATAAAACATTTAAACATATGAGATGGTTGCAAACCATTTCCAGGAAGAAGACACAAGTGCATATTGTCTGTTCGGGAACCGAGCGGAACCACACGCAGACACCATTTTACATTTTTCATTTTTGTTATTTGGCAGATGCTTACAAGTGCATAGGTTCTTCCATAGGTTAAAAGCATCAAATCCATAACTAGTAAAACATGCATGAAGAGCTGTTATAAAGTGCTCGTAGTGAGGGAACCACAAAGCGACCAGAGCTGGCAGACCGGAGTGGTGATGCTGGGGTGGAGGGAGCAATTCAAGATTGTATGTAAAGTGGGACAGTCCCCTTAGCAACCTGGAATGCCAACACTAAGGCCTTGAAGCGGATACGTATGGTAATAGGAAGCCAGTGGAGGCCAAGAACCTACAGAGGAAGAGGAAGAACCTACAGGTTCTGGCAGTGGAGGATATATGTGGAGCAAGGGTGAGGTGGTTATCAAGAGTCACCCCAAGTTTATTGGCTTATGGGAGGAGCATACTACAAAGTCCTCAACAATCAGGTCGATTGTTGGAGAGGACTTAGCAGGGATGTAGAGAAGCTCAGTCTTGCCAAGGTTAAGCTTCAGGTGGTGGGAAGTCATCCACACAGAGATATCAGCCAGGCAGACAGAGATCTGTGTGGTGACCTGGGTATTGGGAGGGAAGGAAAGAAAGAGTTGAGTGTCACCGGCCTAAGAATGGTATGAAAAGCCATGGGAAGAGATAACAGAATCAAGAGACATAGTGTATAGAGAAAAGAGGAGAAGACCAAGAACTGAGCCCTGCCGGACACAACCAGAGAGGTAGGAAGAAAACCATGTGAGTGCAGATCCTGTGACACCCTTCACACCTGTCAGTGATGAGAGCAGAATCTCATGGTTGACTGTATTGAAGGTGGCCAATAGATCTAGGAAGATGAGGACAGAGGAGAGGGATTTGGCTCTAGCAGAGTGGAGTGCTTCAGTGACCAAATGTAGAATGGTCTCAGTTGAGTAGCCACTCTTGAAGCCGGACTGGTTGGGATCGTGAAGATTGTTCTGGAGAAATAAGTTGATCGTTGGGAGCAGACCGCACATTCCAGAGTTTTAGATTGGAAGGGAAGAGAGACAGGCCGGTAGTTGTTTGGCGCAGAGGACTCAAGAGTAGGGTTTTTGAGCAGCAGGGGAGTGACTCTGACCCTCTTAAGGGAAGAGGACATAATGCCGGAAGAAAGGGAAGTGTTGATTTGAGAGGAAAGAAAAGGGAGAATGTCATTAGAGATGGATTGTAGAAGGGGGGAAGGGATGGGATCAAGAGGACAGGTGGTTGGCCAGAGAGGGGAGAAACAGAGGATAGGGAGTAAGGGAGGGTAAGAGGGTCAGCAGGGGGACAGAGTGGGGAGAAGGAATTGCGGATGTCATCTACCTTCTTTTCAAAGAAGGAGACAAAGTCATCAGCTGTGAGTGATGAGGAAGGTGGGAGAGGGAGGGGGGTGAGAAGAGAGGAGAAGGTTTGTGAGGGTTAGGGGCGGCTGCATTAATTTTAGAGTGAAAGAAGGAAGATTTATGGCTGGGCACAGACACGAAAGGCAGGCAGGAGAACAGAGACAGGACGGGATGACACGGGACTGGAGATGGCAACTTTGAAAAGGTACCGGACAGGCAGGAGATAAACGATGGAAAGTGATTAACCCAAGCACGAAGGCACAAGAAGATCTGGCACAGAGCAAGAAACAGGCAGGCTTAAATACACAGGTAATTACGAGACAACAAGAAACATGGTTCGGGGGACGTGGCCATGGAAAATGTGAAATGGAATACTAGCTTAAAAAACACATTGAAGCAAAGAAACCAGGAAGTGAATTAAGACAGAGAGACACAAGACATGACAGTTGTCTCCATGGACAGGGAGGGAGATGGTGAGGGAGGCGATAAAGAACCAATAGATGGAGGCCATAAAGAACCCACAGCTTAAGAATTGCAGAGGGTGTATCTTGGGGTCACTACATCTCAAAAAGAACCATAAAATGGCAACTCATTGGAAGGGTGGCACAAATAAAGCCATTACTAAGCATAATGAACAAAGCCAAGCGTCTCGAGTTTGCCAAACATCATTGGAATTATGACTGGAAGAGAATGCTATAGTCCGATGAGACCAAAATGTAACTTTTGTCCAAACAAATAAATGCTTACATTGAGGACATAAATACCGGTGTTGTAAAGAGTTATTTGGTGCAGTGTTTTTGTGGAAAGTAGTATGAGGTTTAATTGTTGTGTCATTAATAAATAGACACCGGTGTGACCATACGCTTTCAGGGACCAGTCTAGCGCTGTAAGACCCTTGTGACTGTACACGTCAAAGGGTTAAAGCCATATGCCCGCATTCGGTGAAGCACTCTCTAAGACTCTCCAGGATGCCTTCCATACTCCTTTGAAAGGTGGCTCGGCATTTGCAGCCCAAATGGTATCCTTGTCCACTCATAAAAAAAAAACACGTTGTGAGGGAACGGGGTCAGAGGACCAAACATGGCCGAGTTGGGTTCTAAAAGACGCAATAGCCACAGATAACCACTGAGTTTTTCAGGGGGCATCCCTAGAGACCAGTAAATAGTAATACCGTCACACACAAATGTATGAATAAACTGCCTACCTAGCAAAACAAAACTAGCAAGTAAATAACACAGGTAAAGACAACAGTTTTACAGGGAGGTAGACAGGGACAGGGAGAGGTGCAGCTTGAAGAGTTGCGTCTTCAGTTTGCGCTTGAAAGTGGCAAGAGATTCTGCTGACAAAGCGGGAACACTGGCCCTAACACTAGAATACACAAAAACATTTACAATTTAATTTGACTGAGGAAGCAGGCTTACCGACCATAACATTATAATAAACAACAATATTCACAATTTAATTCTACTGACGCCGGATTACTTTTAAAAAAGAGACGGGGATCCCCCAAACTATCGGGTGTGCGCAGGGGTCTCTAGTATGGATGTTACTTCCAACAGTGGCAAATTAGCACTTGCACGTGCAACTTAGCTGTAGATCATCTGTATATCCAATGACAGACACAGACAACGACAATCATGAAAAAGATGCGTTTAGAAAGTGACAAAAACAGAACACCTCGCTATACTAAAGTAAACATCAGGTGGCTGCAAAACTGGGAAACCGCACACTACGGGAAAAAGACACACAATGATGCCAAGAATAATTCCACCTATGGATAGAGGGAATATTGACTTCCCCTTACGTTTGATCAAAAGCTCCCTGTAGGGAGTCTGAACTTAATTACCGGAGGGTCTCAGTACTCCTGGGTCCACTTTAACTCAGCCTACAGCTCCTTACTTCCCAAAGGTAGCTTTTAAATAAGATAGGAATAAACTATGTGTACGAACAGCCAATGAGAGCAAGTGTGCGGAT
This sequence comes from Conger conger, assembly GCF_963514075.1. Lineage (NCBI taxonomy): Eukaryota > Metazoa > Chordata > Actinopteri > Anguilliformes > Congridae > Conger > Conger conger. The sequence goes on along the minus strand of NC_083761.1, from coordinate 23,137,602 downwards.
AGTTTGTACAGATAGAACCGTGGTAAATGGTATATGTTCTGACCATATTGATCTAAAATTGCACTGTGAAAAAAGGAATAATTGCCAAAAATATGGGCTAGTGCAACTCAAGGGGTTAAATGTCACAGTTCCATCCAAATGTTTGTTGTGATGAGTGATTGGTGGTGGTTATGTTATTGGGTTTAAAAATAAAATAAATCTCTACTTGGAAAACTGGCCTCAGGTGCATCGAGGGAAAATGTGTTATTGGTGGGTGGGGGGTAATGAAATGGGTCTGTAATGTTTCTGCCAGGACCTCTGCTGTTCTCTAAGCGTAGTTATGTAACATGACAGGTTTCCATGAGTCTAGCCAGTCAGTCCACATGAGCTCAATTTTGGGAAATAAAAAGATATGATTATTTTCTAATGCTGGAATTAGCATGAAAGAGTGTACATACTGTATGTGCCAACTTTCCCAGCTTCCCCTTACGTTTCACACCATCTCCCTCTACCCTCTCATACCACAGGACTGTGCTACTGGCTCCATTCCTATGTAAAATGTAATGGACTATCAAAAGGCTATCTGAGTGTTTGGACAAAAATAAAACAAAGGGAATATTGTGCATTTGACCTTGCATTTCATGTTTAAATTGTTCAAAGTTCTCTTTCATGGGCCCTATCTTTTGTACAGTGAAACACTAGGAAGAGAACAGTCGCCTCTGTATTTCTGGAAGATTTTAAAAATGTCCTTCTTGTATCAGACACCAGCAGAGGAGGGATCTTTCTTACATCTGTAATTTCTTTGCAGAGGGGTTTAGTGAATTCACTGGCATGCTGGAGAAGGAAAGGAGCAATTACAGCTGTATCCTTGTCTGTGTTTTTAGAAGGGGCTTTATTTCCGTCTTTGAACAAATAGGCTCTTCCCCTATTATCTGATTGCCAATTATCTGCACATTTGTCTAGATAGTTGCATTTGCATAGAGCTTTTCTCACACTCAAAGTGGGGAAACTCACCTCAACCACCACCATTGTGCCGCACCGATCTGGGTGGTGCAAAGGCAGCTGAGGTAGAGAGGAAGATGACGTTTCTTTTGAGACAATGAAATCAGGGGATGGTTAGGTGGCAGGTTGGGAATTTAGCCAGAACAATGGGGAACCCCCTACTCTTTGCAAAGTAACTCAAAGTAAGTAAGTATGTATGTAAGTAGGTAAGTAAGTAAGTAAGTAAGTGGGTGAGTGAGTAAAACAGTACATAAATAAGTTAATAAATAAGTAAATAAATAAATAAAATGAAACTCTTCCTTTAAGAATCCAGACAACCTGGAACTGCTATTTTCCTAAGATTATGATTTTCATTACATTTTGGCATTCTGAAGTGTGTACTTTTCGGGAAATACGGCTGCTTTGTAATGACTTCATATGGTGTTAGTTTCCTCAGATGTAAAATCCATGTCTGGGGCAGTCTCAGATAGACACTTCTGGGATTGTCTGTGCATTGGGATGCCAACATCTTTCATCTCAGTTTGCATATCTACAGAATACATTGCATTAGCTATCAGTGCAAATACAATAGTCTATGTAAAGCAGGTTTGGAGGTAAATCCTGCCACTTTGAATTTTAAACCGGCACTTGTATTGTGGCTGAAGCTAAGCAGTGTTTAGACTTGAGATCTCTAAAAAATATGTTGCCGCTGCAGGAGATGTTGGCGGAGCGAATTGGAAAGATTGGATTTCTCTAGTGTCCGGACCAAATTCCTAATTTCTCTTATTAGGCTCTTTGGCCTAATAACTCAGTTGGTCTAATAAGTTCCCCTTAATATAATGTGATACATCCTCCTAATTTTTATCTCAAAGGGGGTCCTGTTGGTACATGGTTAGTACATGAAACAATGTTTGAAACCAAGCAGAAAGGCAGTGGCATGGTCCAGGGATGAGGACACTTTCTTGTAAGAGATGTTTTCAGACGAGGCCTTGAACTGAGGTCCTGCCTCACTGTGAATCATAATCAGCCCAGGAAATATTTTGCAAACAATGAACCTTTGTTTTAGCTTCTCCCAGCAAACTGGCTCCTCATCTGATTACAGCTTACAGCTCATGAAAACCCAATATCTCAAAATGTTAGAATATTACATAAAACCAATCAAAAAAAGGATTTATAATACAGAAATGTTGACCTTCTGAAAATAATGTTCATTTATGCACTCAATACTTGGTCGAGCAATCATGGGGAAGACAGCTGACTTGACAGTTGTCCAGAAGACACTCATTGACACCCTCCACAAGGAGGGTAAGCCACAGAAGGTCATTGGTGAAAGGGCTGGCTGTTCGCAGAGTTCTAAATCAAAGCATATTCATGGAAAGTTGACTGGAAGGGAAAAGTGTGGTAGGAAAATGTGCACAAGCAACAGGGATGACCACAGCCTTGAGAAGATTGTCAAGTGAAGCCGATTCAAAAACTTGGGGGAGCTCCACAAAGAGGCTGGAGTCAGTGCATTAAGAGCCATCACGCACAGACGTGTCCAGGAAATAGGCTAAAAGTGTCGCATTCCTAGTGTCAAGCCACTCCTGAACCAGAAACATCAGAAACATCTTACTTGGGGAGAAAAAGAGGAGAAAAAGAACTGGACCATTGCTCAGTGGTCCAAAGTCCTCTTTTCAGATGAAAGTAAATTTTGCATTTAATTTGGAAATCAAAGTCTCAGAGTCTAGAGGAAGAGTGGAGAGGCACAGAATCCAAGTTGCTTGAAGTCCAGTGTGAAGTGTCCACTGTCAGTGATGATTTGGGGTGCCATGTCATCTGCTGGTGTTGGTCCACTGTGTTTAATCAAGGTCAGGCCAGCCATCTACCAGGAGATTTTAGAGCACTTCATGCTTCCTTAAAGCTGACAAGCTTTATTGAGATTTCCTTTTCTAGCAGGACTTGGCACCTGCCCACAGTGCCAAAAGTACTAGTAACTGGTTTGCTGACCATGGTATTACTGTGCGTAATTGGCCAGCCAACTCGCCTGACCTGAACTCCAAAGAGAATCTTTGGGGTATGGTTAATGGATGATGAGAGACACCAGACCCAACAATACAGACGAGCTGAAGGCCTCTATCAAAGCAACCTGGGCTTCCATAACACCTCAGCAGCGCCACAGGCTGATTGCCTCCATGCTACACCGCATTGATGCAGTAATAATTTTCAGAAGGTCAACATTTCTGTGTTCTAAATCCTTTTTTTGATTGGTCTTATGTACTATTTTCTATAATTTTTAGAAAATGGATTTTTGAGCTGTAAGCCGTAATCATTAAAGATTAAACAAAAAAAAAGGCTTGAAATAATTCACTTTATGTGTAATGAATAAAGTGTTTCACTTTTTAAATTAAATTACGGAAAAAAAAACCTGTACTACACAATTTTTACTGTTAATAAAAAATTATTATTATTTTTTACAATAAGTTAAGCATGTTTCAGTGGAATCTCAATGGAGAGAAAATGAAAAATGCATTCTCCACTTATAAGAGCAGAACGAAACCTGTGAAGGTTCAGCTTCACATTCACATTGAAGGTGTTTTCAGACTTTCCACATTTGGTGAGTTGATTCTCCCAGAATAAAATCCATTCACCTACCTGTACCAGTAAATTTTGACAAGTGTGAACGTATAATCACCCTCAGTTCGAAAACCAGACACCTGGATGGACTCTTGGATGAGTCTGCTGGATCTGCTTTGGCTCAATTGGCACTGAAATGCATCCCAGATCCAACCAGTATGAAAGCAGTTCCTCTGAAATAAAAAAAAAGAGATTGTTTATTGTTTTCTGCAATTCCAGTAAGTTATGATTTGGTTATCAGGCAGGCTAGCGTTATTTAGCAGAAGTCGGCTGCTCAAAGCAGAGTAAGAATGTAAACAGTTAACTGTCAGAATTACAAGTGGAGAGTTGTGGAACCCAGAGGAGAAACTAAATGCTTGATTCATACTGTTGGAATAAACTTTGTAGGGAACATCAAATAAATCAGAGAAATTCAACAAGATTCATGACGGTAACGATCGTAACCTTTATATGCATTACTTTGGCATTGTGTCTTTGTTCACTCATGAGAATTCAAGGAGAATTTTGCATCATAGATCAAATCAGTCTGCAATTTGTTTGACAGGAATGTCAATTTGAAAGGATATGGGACTGCTTTCAAAGTGAAACTGTCAGGCTTCATAACAATGCAACAAAGAGAATCCAAAATGTAGTCCTGGTCACAGGCAGAGGGTCGATAACTATAAGGCGGTCTAAGCAGGCAGATAAACAGAAACAAAATCCAAAGACACCAACCGGTAAGAGTCCAATAACAAATAGTCAAACACAAAAGAAGGAGAATCCAAGAGCCGATGGTTGAAAACAAAATGGGTCATTGCTCAGACGGATCAGACAGGACCATCGCTGGTGGGAGCACATTACAATCTGGCAACAAACTAAACAAAAAAGGCAGGCTTAAATAGACAGATAACGAGGGGAAACAAGAATCAGGTGTGTACGACAATCAGGAAGTGAAAACAGGTGAAATGAATGGGAATGAATGAACAGAAAGACGGACCACTGAAAGCACAGAGGGTAAGAAAAGGAGAAACACTCCGGACAGAAAACGGAGACAGAAGAACACAGATTATGACAGGAACAGGTTTGAATGTACAGTTTCCCAATATTGGGAGCCATTTTTCATATGAAGATTATGCATGTTTTCATTTGACGATATGAAATCTTATTCATATTATTTTAGGAATATTTGAATACAGGCTCTGCAGGTGGACCTTTTGCTTTGCTTTTAAAACCAGTTATTGTACAAAAAAAGGGCTTGGCTTTCTTGAAATGAATTGCTGCTCAGTGCAACATGGGGTGCTAGTCATAATTATGTTATCCTAATGTAAATAACGTGATGTAACAAAAGTAAAAAATAGACATAATTTTACTGTACATAATTGTCCTGAGGTAAAGTTAAATAGGTAAATAAAACTGCTATTAGTGATTTACGGTTTTCATATTTATGATCATAAACGTACTGTATATGCTTATTGTGTACAAGTAAATATACGGTGAGCTTTATTAACCAGGAACATAAACAGGCAGCCAGGCTCAGATAGTAGGCCGATAAAGGTTAAAGTCTTTCGCTAACGCGGATGTGTGTCTGGGACTGAGGGCATTCCGGGGACAATTTGTCCGTGTAAGTCCCCGGATACTACAATATGCTTCATTAGTACCGGTATAAGAAAACTTTCAGTATCTAGTCTTGATTCTTGTCTTGTGATTGCCTTTGGAGTCAGTTGTTGTATTTGCCAACATAACAACCAGAGTTGTGCCAATGAAAGTTGAGTTATGAGACATGAATGGGCTAAACCTTACCAAAGGCTTACCACAGTCAACTGTTCGGAACTTCATTCAGAAGAAAGAGAGCACTGGTGAGCTCAGTAATCGCAAATACCTCTGCGGAGGTACAATGGATGACCAAAGAATTCTCACCATAATGAAAAAAAATACAAATAAATACCAGTCCAACAGATCAGAAACACTCTTCATGAGGTAGGTGTGGGTGTATCAGTAACTATTGTCTTCATGAACAGACTTCATGAACCGAACTACAGAGGTTACGCCGCAAGATGCAAACCACTAGTTAGCTGCAAAAACAGGACGGCCAGGTTACAGTTTGCTCAGCAGTACCTAAAAGAGAGTCCCTGCATGTCTCATCTGTCCACAAGACCTCTTTCACATTTCTGAAATAAAAGACTTCTGGGAAATAAGAGATGTAGGGAAGGGAAGACATGACTCTTTTTATTCATCAGTTCTTTACCAGAAGCTCAGCATGCCATGAGGCTGCTCTCCTGTTAGCATTAGTGCAGTGTGGGAAAACAGAGGATACTTTTCTGTGGGTCAGACTACGTTTTATGAGGCTCAGAGGCAGGGGATGTTAAAGCCATCACCTTGTGAGCACTAAGCAACATCGGAACTCTCCGAGTGAGTCATGGGATGTCCGGTAGATAAAGAATGATTCTGTCTGTCTCTCTCTCCCACTTTGGAGATGTGAGAATTGATGTGCCATCTGCATGTTCTCTGGGGGGTGCTGGGGGTGTGGGATTTTAGAAATAATTGAAGTGATGGTGGCTTTCGGAGTCATACCTGTTAAAACGATCAGCAGTGATGGAAGAATGAGACTTCATGAACCGTGACATGAGTGAGACATGTACTGTACATTGATTTATTAATCAACAATATTATATATATATTTGCTATGAAGAGCAAACAAACACAGTCTCACACACGGAAATAATGCCCATACAACACCCAGGTAATACTGAAATATTTTAATACTTTTGAGTGTTTTGCATTTCATGAGATAAATCTTTATTTGTATCATAATATTTGTATCGTATTTCACGTCAACCGCTTGATTTTTGTTATCCAGGTGTTAGATTCACTCATCCACTTGATATTTACCACAAATATTATTCAGAAATTAGGTGGTCTCTTTATTTTCCAGACATGATAATGTGGATTCCTTCCACTTGTATCAATTTGCCCTGACATGTCTAACTACGAGCAAGGCCGTAGTGAGCTCAAGATTGTATGTGTGTAGCTAAACTGACCTTCATTTGTTACTTATTTAAAAGGAAATTATTTCACAAATAAAATCTCCTTGGCTTAACGTTCTCAGACCTTATATACAGTAATCCATGGAATAATGAAACACAATATACACTCAGTGAGCACTCAATTAGGTATTTATTAGACTTATTTTTGAGACTTACTGGTCTTCTGCTGCTGTAGCCTAAGAGGTTTGATGCGTTGTGTGTTCAGAGATGCTCTTCTGCATACCACTGTTATAATACGTGGTTATTTGTGTTACTGACACCAACCTGGCAGCTTCGACCAGTCTGGCTGTTCTCCTCTGACCTCATTAACAATATCTCTTGTGCATGAAAATCCAGGAGATCAACAATTTCTGAGATACTCAAACCACCCTGTCTGGCACCAACATTCATTCCACGGTCAAAGTCATTTAAATCACATTTCTTCCCTATTCTAAACTTGGTCTGAAAAACAGCTGAACCTCTTGACCACATCTGCATTTGTAACTTGCATCCTTGAAATTCAAAGTGAAATTCAAGTTTATGTCTTCACCCTGAAAATATGCAGTTTTGCAGATGCAAATGAATTTTACATTGCAGTAACATTATGCTTGACGTTCAGTACAGCATACTACAGTTTCTAAAGAATCAGGTTGTTAATGGATCTGTATTGTATGGCAAATGTTATTCTTGATTTTGTGTGTAAAAATAAGGGCGAGAAAAAAATTTTCAGCCTGGCAAGCGGCTGTGTTTCTTTTAGTTAGTGGCTAATGTGTATATGTATATGTACTTTATTTTGTGCTGATTTTGAGTATTCCCTATGGTCGAGGCGTCCGCCAATACAGATTCCATTCTGCAATAAAGGGCCGACATTGGCACAGGTGGTAAGAGCAGTCGTCTGGCGGTCGGTGGGTTGCCGGTTCGATCCGACCCTGGGTCTGTCGACGTGTCCCTAAGCAAGACGTCTAACCCCCAAATGCTCCTGATGAGCTGGTTGGTGCCTTGCATGGCAGCCAATCGCCATTGGTGTATGAATGGGTGAATGATAGGCATCAATTGTACAGTGCTTTGGATAAAAGAGCTATATAAATGCCAACCATTTACCATAAAGTTCTCATCCAAGTACTCTTCCTGTGACCTGTGCCAACTAATAAAGGACGTGTACACACTACTGGGAATCTCACACAACAAGTTAAAGGACTTGTTACATAATAAACATTTTTACAATGAAACATAATAAAATGCATATTTCCATCATTTTTATTCATACAAAAGACTATGCTTATGCAAATGCTCCTGCAGAAAATGTCTTGTCTACTTTCAACAGCAGTTTGCATGCCCCGTGAGCTTCAGTAAGTCGCAATCTAGCACCTTGGTGATGTGGCTTGACATTTTGAAGCTGCTGTGGGTCAGGGTGTACTTATTTATTTACAGTGTATTGTCAAGGTTTTAAAAGTCAGTGCTAATTATGACTCCACTAAAATCATTCTGACATACCCGGTGGAGCGAACAACATCTGCACCTTCTCTCAGCGTTTTGATCCTTCTCTGAAATTACAGATCTTGGAGCTTAGTTCAAGCTTCAGCCCACGACAGTGATGGCAGGTGCGCAGAGCCCAGGTTTTTGGGAAGTGTCCCATTTAGCACACACAAGACCCTTGCAGATGTCACCAAGAACTTTAGGGGAGAAGACAGATATAGAAGAGGGAGGGAGTGTGGGAGGGAGAGGGAGATGAAATATGTGTTCCAGATGGACTTCCAAAGGAAAATGTTTGAACCCAAAAAGCAGTTTCTTGAAAAGACATCATGGGCAAAGTCAAGCTCACGAAGCAACAGCCATAGAGCCAGCCTTCCTGGTCCTTTGAAAAAAAATACCCCAAAGAAAATATTCTGTCATCCAAAATGTATCTTTGGCAAATGGAGACCATTACCCCACATAACCCCTGCTATTAAAACCTGCAATCTCACACTCGTGGCTGGAAGTCCCTGACCAAGATTTTATTTCATTTTCCCCCATTTTTCTCCAAAATTTGGCATACTCGATCACAAACTGTAGGCCCTTCCTGTCTCTGTAGTGTCCTCTGTCAATTCGGGGGAGGGTACATGCTGAGCACATGTGTCGACAATCTGGCTGCTGGTTTTCCACTCGCCAGTCCGCCAGCGGAGTGACCGTGAACCAGAATTTTATGTATGAAGCAGTTGATGACCGCAGTCTGGTGTTCAGGGGGGTCACAAATGGGAGGTGAGGTCATTATAGTCTGAAACCCTGCCACCATGGGGATGCAATTCACAGTGCTGTTGGAGAGCAAAGATGTGCTCTCTTGCATTCTCCTACGATGGATGTGATGTCAGCTGCTGTTTCCTAGTAGTTTGGTGTGAAGAGATGGGCTTGGGCCTGCACAGACAGCTGGTCGACGTTTCATGTGCGGCTCAAAGGCTAGATGTGCAGGTGCCCAACAGACCAGCAGGGGTCGCAGGTGTGTGACTGCCATCCCAGGTACCACTTCTTCCTGTGGGGCTGTGGGCCGTAGTTGGCACTGGCACAGTCTAGATTTGATAGAGTGCCCTTACAGGATGATCCTCACAGCCTATAGTAAAGACATTACACTTTCAGTATTATTGAAATAAAGTTATTGTACCATGGTGCCAACATGGTAATTATACATTGCAACCAATGGCGAGTACGCTGCTGAAAAGGAGGGCCAGACATATTACTTTTGAACTGTTGAAAAATGAAACTAAATCAATTTCCATTTATTTTCATTAATTAATAATAATAATAATAATAATAATAATAATAATAGCTTTATTTTTATTGCACCTTTCTTACAGAATGCAGAAGTGTTTAACAGGAATAAAACACAACAATCATAGCAATTATACAAGTTGAATACACAGCTAAAAAAAAATTAAGGGAACTCTTGATCATCAGTGTAACACCAAGTCAGTTAAACTTCAGGGATATTAATCTGTCCATTTAGGAAGCACAAGTGATTGTGAATCAATTTCACCTGCTTTGGTGCAAATGAAGGTGCAATGGAGATGCAAAAGCAAGACAACCCCCAAAAAGGTCATAGTTTTGCATGTGGTGGCCACAGACAATTGCTCTCTCCTTATCCTTCCTGACTGATTATTTTCTAGTTTTGTGTTCTGCTAGTGTCATTGTCACTACTGGCAGCATGAGGTGGTACCTGCAGCCCAATCAGGTTGCACAGGTAGTCCAGCTCCTCCAGGATGGCACATCCATACATGCGGTCGCAAGAAGGTTTACTGTGTCTCCCAGCACAGTCTCAAGAGCATGGAGGAGATACCAGGAGACCGGCCGTTACACAAGGAGAGCAGGACAGGGCCGTAGAAGGGCATCAACCCAGCAGCATAACTGTTATCTGCTCCTTTGTGTGAGAAGGAACAGGAGGAGCACTGCCAGAGCCCTATAAAATTTACTCCAGCAGGCTATGTTCCGGTGTGCATGCTTCTGACCAAACTGTCAGAAACAGACTCCATGAGGGTGGCATGAGGGCCTGACGTCCTCTAGTGGGACCTGTGCTCACAGCCCAGCACCATGCAACTCGATTGGCATTCGCGAGAGATCAACAGAATTGGCAGGTCCACCATTGATGCCCTGTTCCCTTCACAGATGAGAGCAGGTTCACACTGAGCACATGTGACAGGCGTGAAAGAGTCTGGAGATGACGTTGTGAACATTATGCTGCCTGTAGCATCATCCAGCATGACCGGTTTGGCAGTGGCTCAGTGATGGTCTGGGGAGGCATCCTTGGAGGGTCGCACAGACCTCCATGTCATAGCCAACAGTACCCTGACTGCTGTTAGGTACCGGGATGAAATCCTCTGACCGATTGTCAGCCCTTACGCTAGTGCAGTGGGCCCTGGGTTCCTCCTGGTGCAGGACAATACACCTCATGTGGCCAGAATGTGTAGGCAGTCCCTTGATGAGGAAGGCATTGATGCCATTGACTGGCCCTCACGTTCCCCTGAGCTAAGTCCAATTTAGCACCTATGGGACGTTATGTATTAGTGCATCTGACGCCGCCAAGTACCACCACAAACTGTTCAGGAGCTCACTGATGCCCTGATCCAGGTCTAGGAGGAGATCCCCCTAGACACCATCTGCCGACTCATCAGGAGCATGCCCAGACGTTGTCGGGAGTGTGTACAGGCATGGGAGGGCATACACACTACTGAGTCACATTATGAGTCGCCAACACAAGTTGGATCAGCCTGTGATTTCACTTTGATTTTTTACTTTGATTTGTGGTGTGATTTTGAATCCAGCCTTCAATGGATGATTTTGATTTCCTTTGAAAATCCTTCTCAACAAATTATACAATGTACATCAGTAAGATTTTCAACTTGAATCAATCGTTCAGAAAGATCTGATGTGTCCCTTAATTGTTCCCTTAATTTTTTTGAGCAATGTATATAAAACAAGTTTAAGAAAGGGAATAAAATAAAATATTTAAGAAATAATAATGAGAATAAAAGACATAATGTATTCATAAAATAAAGAAAGAATAAAGATATAAAAATACAATACAATGTGAATGAGCAATGTAACAGAACGGAATAGAATAAGAAATTAAGTAAATGCTAAATTAAAAAGGAATGTTTTCAGCTGCTTTTTGAAACTTCAAAACGAGTCTGTTGTTTTGTAGGAGACTGTTCCAGAGTTTTGGTGCATAATAGCAGAAGGCACCCCTGGTGTAAAATCCAGCTATGACCAGGTTAAAATGACCAGCTACCAGCTGTTTCAAAACCTAGCATGTGCTGTTTTTTTCAGTGGGTACTCTGACCACTTTATTTGTGTTTAGCCACAGGTACCTCGCAAGCCTATTGTTTCTGTGCTCAAGTTGGCAGACAATTACAGACAATCTTGGATATAGCAAGGTGCTAAACCGTTTAAAGCTTTATAGAAAAGTAACAAGATCTTAGAACCAATCCTAAAATAAACAGAGCCATTGTAAAGCAGCAAGGATGGATGTAATATGTTCTCTTTTCTTGGTTTTCATTCAAATTCTAGCAGCAGCGTTCTGAAAAATCATCAAGATATAATTTTCTGGCATCTTGCTGACTTAAAAAAGGGCTTACTTTTGCCATATTTCTATAAAATGCAGTCTTGTTCACCTTGTCTATGTGTGATTTAAAATTAAGTTTGGCTTCTACAAAATCTCTTTGTGAATGAATACCTCTGTCTTATCTTTGTTTAGTTTTTTTTTGTACATCAATAAAGCAACCGAGTAATCAATAAAAACAGGCAGCACATGCCTATGTCTTCTCAAGTAGACCATTTGTTTTGAATTGTTTTTGTTTTTTTACATTAAACATTGCATGTATTTGTCTACATGCACATATTCTTTTATCTAGTGGATAAGTGTACTCTTCTTCAGGGAATATTGATTTCTTAATGATATGTTGATATGATCAGATTCTGCAGTTTAAACAATCACTAAGAAGCATAATCTTGTTCATACTGCACATTAGCTAAAAGGAAATGCAATAATAATGCCAATTTCTCTTTTGAATTGTGCATCACTTAATGATATATAAACATAAGTAATAATTTCTCAAAACTATATATTCCAATTAGACATGAAGAAACAGAACATTCTCAGACATATAAACCTTTCATATAATACTTTAAATGATAAAACTTTCAAATTACTCGCTAAATTACTTCAGATAATCGCCATGTTTATTAATCTTCTCTAAAAGTGAAAAGGTTTACATAGTTTTACCATTCCACCCCTCCCATTTCCATGTCACTGGTTGTGACGGTACCCCCGGGAGGTATTGAGGTATTATATTTGGACACATAGAGTTTCCAGTGGCAGTGGAGTTTCTAGTTTTGTCAGCATTCAGAGGGCCAAATCATGGATAATGCAATAGCAGTGTCAAAATGCTTTGGGTCTGGTTCTATGGGCCAGAGTTTACATATTAAATTGCCAAGAAAATTAAATGGGGAATGTTCTTTTTCCATTTTGCAATGGGCCTCCTGTTCACTTTTAACTCCTGGGTGTCCACAGAGTTTGGGAGCCCTGGGGGAAAGCTTTGGGATCTGGACACTAAACAGATTCCCTGGTTTGCTCCTGCTGTTACAGCCTTGTGCAAGACTATTCTCCTGAACAGCTCCAGCGAATCCAACTGCGCAACCCGATAAAATGTGAAAATGGCACTTGCGCATGTTACCATGGTATCCAAAAAGAAAACCACAAATACAGCACATTAAATATATGCGCTAACCATTACTTAATTATCTGCATCTCTGCACTGTGGATTTGGTTAATTCTGTATAGTTTTTAGCTTTTGTTTTTGTGGTTACAGACCCAATGCCATGACAGAAAGAACATGTTTGTGATTGGTCAAGTCTGAACAACAGTGGGCAAAACAATAAATAAATGAATAAATAACACAATAACCAGATGTATATTATTTCTATTAGATTTTGTTCTTGAATTTTTCTTTTGCTTTTCTGTACTGGAAAATGAAACTTGGATAAAAACCTGGGCCCGTCTTTACCATTCTCTGCATAATCTCAGAATTAAAGATATATTAGAGAAATAATACTGGTTTTAATATTTATTTCCAGTTGCATTCTCCCTTCTGCCAACATGTGCCTTATAGCATTCTTTTCCAGAAAGGTTTAGTTCTAGTCTTTCTTTTTTTATTGTACTGACTTTTATCTAAATGTATTGCATGGATTAAATTGTTAGAAAGGAATTCTTTCTGCTCAGTTATTTATGGATGTGTTCTGTTTTCAGGTTCATTCCAGGTTAAATAAGTTCATTTTGTGGATAGAATCGTACAATGTTACATAATCAGTACAAAATGTTTCACACTGAAACTCTTTTCAGTTCATTTCTGGCTTCTCTTTAAAATCCTTAATGTTTCACTGGTTTGATGACATAAAATCCAAAGCAGTGAAAAGTTCTCAAGCACAGAATATTGTCCAAACATGCGCTATGCACAGCAATGTAATGACACAAATGAACATACATTTAGGTTTTAACATGTAGTAGGGGAGTAATCCACCATAACCATTCACTGGGCCTGTACAACAAACATGCCTGGCCCAATACCTCTGGGACCTCTGGTTGCGCCTGAATGAATTCTCAGCTCACTGTGCCAAAGTGTGGCTCCATTTCCATTGCCAAAGGTGCCTGTAAATTTACTGGAAATTTACTGTATGCTTCACATACAGTAAAGTAAAGAGCTTGCTGTCTGGGTTTGTACAGTACTGTACTGTACTGCCAGCCTGTGTGTTTGTGTGTGTGTGAGAGTGTATGTGTGTGTCTGTCTGTCTGTGTCTGTCTGTCTGTCCAGGGGTGTGATCATGTGTATGCTTGTGTAAGTAAGCAGGGACCACCTACAACTCTGCATACAAACACTTCTGGAGGTTTCCCTTGAGTTTCTGCAGTATGACAGTATAATCACAGCCACTCGCCCTCTATAAGAAATTACATTTACTGCTGCGCTATAAAAATCACATCCACTGCCTGTCTATTAGAATCACATCGACTTATAATAAACTTTCCAAAATCCATTTTCATCTGAATGTATGATCTGGACCTCATGAAATAAAGTTCACAAAACACGTTGCACTCAACTCGTAAGGAAAAGAATGGAATAATTAATAATTGGTGAGTGCTGCTTTTCTCACCCATTATTAAAGCACAATTTTTCAAACATATCTTTTTCAAACAGCTCAACTTAAAACAGCATAAAGCAGCCACCGAATGGTACTTCTTAAAAAACCCCAAGAGTGCATAAACACTTAAAGAAATCAAGACCACCAATGTCTGTTTATATCCACATTGGTCTGTGGTTCTTGATATGTGTCAGTGAACAGGAAAAGAAACCTTCAGTAGTTAATCATAGTTAACAAGCATGTAACCAGAGATGCACATGTAATTGGATAGAAAATAGCTCAGCATTTTCACTTCTGGGTGACTTCATGCTGTAATATCATGCTTCATTATTTTGAATCTTTGCCGAGAGGTACAACAGCTCACATAAGATGGATTTCCTTCAAGAGCAAATTGAGAAGAAGAAAAAAATCTAAGCCAAGTAATCTGAGCCACTGCCTACATGCTGAAATCCCAAGACCGTTTATTTTCATAGGTGGAAAACTACAATTCAATGGAGATCAAAAACCATGCTAATAGGACAGTTTTCTGGATAGTGATTCAGAACATCTGCATACTATAATGCATACATCACCAGACCGTATTTAAGCATCAACCAAAACAGAAGCTAAAGAAAATGTAGAAATAGTTGATGTACAACAACTGACTATCAGTGATAGTCAGTGTTAAGTTCCACATAGTGTCAAGTGTAATATTTTCTGTTCTAAAACTGTATCATAGAATTTCATGCTTTGGTTCCTCTTGCTGTAGAGTGGTTCAGTGCATGAGAGGGAAAAATAAGAGGAGAAGAAGGGCCAGGCATTCCTCCTCTTAGCAAAGCCTGCACAAACAGTGGACAGCACCTCTGGTTTTATGGTTGAACTTGGCCTAAATACCGTGGTCGTAAATCAATCAGTCGCTCGCAGTGTTGGTTTTCTTTCTTTTATGCGACTCCTGTTCTCGTCATCTCCCACCTGCAGAACACCCTGAGGTGAGATACCATCCTGCATGGACAGATGGAATTGAGGGAATACAATTCTGTATCAATTTACATCTACTCAATCACCTACCTGTATACTCATGTTTCCAGCATGGTATATCAGGCCAAACAGAGATTCATAATCGTCTAATTCCAATTTTACAATTTCACAGACATCTTCCAGGGATTTTCTGGATGCAAGGAATATTGGCCTACAGTCATTTCCAATTCCTGCAGAACTTTCCTCTTTCCAGATCCAGATCCCACTTGATAGTAAGAGGAACCAGAGCTGGAAACTCTGAGCTGCCTGCTCGGTTTTGTCAAAACCAAAGGACATATTGACTGTACTGGAGACATGTGAGGGCCTGTTTTCAGAATGGCAAACATTACACCTGGCACTATGGCTCATTCTTACTCTACCTTAAGAGCCGCAAACTAAAAAAGATGGAGGACAGACAAAGATATGCAGACAACATCCAGGCACTCTGACAACAGGAAATCCAAGAATAGTCTCCCCATGAGATTCTCCCAGGTGCAGAATCTGCAGACCTCATATTAATATTTTGGAGCGTGACAGCTGCATACATCTCTGGCTCCGCAGTAGCGCGGATGATTTATTCCACGGGGCGGTGGGGGCTGAGAGACCTGGATATGATTGGCTGGCCATTTGAGAGCCATCTAGGATCCTTGCTGGCTCTGCCAAAAAGCATCCTGATTGTTTAATGAAACCCCCCGCGGTGCTGCGTGTGTATGGGAAGCAGACCTGGGTGAAATACGTAATCGTAATACTCTTCTGTGTTTGATTGATCTTGCCTGTGAGTGAGCCAACCAAGAGGACCAGAATGTACTGTTTGCCATAGGTTCCAAAACACCCTACAAGCTCAGTAAAGCTTAGAAAAGTGTTTGAATCCAAAACAATTACGTATTTGACCCAGGTCTGGTACGAAGGTCATGTGGCTTTGGCACACACTCTAGACACCGGGTGTGGCTGAGGTCCAGTGGATTCGTGGCTCAAGTCCTGCAGATCCACGATGCAGGCAGCCAGAAACAGCCGTTTCCTCCTCTCGTGTTTGTGGCATCAATATTTTAAGATTTACATCACGGGCTTGACAGATATGCATGACACTTTACTTTATGGCAGGCTGGGTTGGTGATAGGGGGATAGGGTAGTAGTTATTACTTTATTTATAGTTAACGGATATTTAACTATTTTACACAGTGTGTGGTGTGTATTTTATCACACAGTGTCTTGTTTGACAACCACTTACTTTATTACTGTTTTGAATAGATGGTGCTTAAGTGCATACTGTAATATCAAAACCTGAGTAAATACACTTTTTCAGGAGTCAAATTTAGACCCTTATATATTGATAACATTTAACAAAATATTGATTAAAAAAATATTTATATATTTGGAGAATCAAACAGCTTGATTTGATTTTCGTAAAAAAGAAAACCTGCAGTGTTTATCTGCTAATCCTCAGTCTTAACAACCAATGCTCTTGGTTCTTTTCGATCTAGATTCAGGCCACTAATCAATTACACTAATATGTTTTATTGGCATGAAATACATTCTGTAAATATTTCCAAAACTTAGTTTACAGTATAAAAGCAAAGGAACATACATTTGGACCACTTAAGACATACATTCAATAACCTATCCACAAGAAATGTATTATCTCTCCATGTTGCACTCATTTTCTTCAGTATATATTTTCCTTCAAATGACTTAAAATATATTTCAGACACAAACCTTGTCAGGAAAGGGGTGGGCGGGCTGAGATGACAAAAAGGAAATATTCTGATACACTGATGAAATGTACAAAGAAGCAACCAACCGGATTACTATCAACCAGTTAGTGACAGGACAGGTTTTTTTCCACAGGCTTTTTGGATTGTCTTCACTCTAAGAGCTGCCCTGTTCAACACCAAAACTTCAACTTCAGCCATTATTTCATGTTCTCTCGCCCTGCATTTAAACACCTAAAGAAATGTGATATACGCTAGTATGCAGGTTGCCACAGCCCCCATTCAGCCTCCTGCACAATCCTTGTCCGGCATCAACATAACTCCAGTTTTATTGTCTCATAAACTGTTTTTTTTTTTGTTTTTTTTTTGCTTGGGGTTTACCTCGGGGAACTCTGGGAATTTATCATGCATGAGATTGCAATTTACATGTAACATTTGCGGTCCTGAAATGAACCAGGGAGCTACCACGACTGGTTCTCCTCATGTTTAGGAGGGGTATTTGAGAACTTCCACAGTTGCTTGTCGACCTTCCACCACTAATGGAAAAGTAAATGTCCTGAATATTGTAGTGAATGGCTGAGCAGACAGTATGTGACCTGGAAGTGCAGGCAAACTGGGGAGGTGGTGCCAAGTGTAAAGTGAACTGCTATAGGTAGCTAGTGAAGGGGAGTATTGGGAGGCTGCAAATGAGACAAGCAGCAGATTCTCTGGATGTTGTACAGGAGGATTTGGCACACCCAGCCAACTGCCGTGTTGTCATCAGAGAGGGACATATATTTTGCCTTGTCTGACCTATTCTTGTCTCTTTCATACTTTTTCCTTTTATCTGCATGTGATAACATGACACCTTTTGCCTTGTTCCAGTGCACCTTTTTCTAGCGCACTTTGAAAACATGTATGTTCATGTCTGGTTCATGTACACTGACAGAGCACTTTATTAGGAACATTTTTACTTCATTACACCTTCATGTGATTATCTAATCTGCAAATTGTGTGGCAGCAGTGTAATGCATACAATCATGTCGATGTGGGTCAGGAGCTTCAGTTAAGATAGATAGATAGAAAGATAGATACTTTATTCATCCGGAGGGAAATTTTAGAATGTTCATATCAACCATCAGAATGGGTAAAAAATGTGATTGGTTTGAGTATCTCAGAAACTGCAAATCTCCTGAGATTTTTATTGACACTAGTATCTACAGTTTGCAAAGAATGGTGAAAAAAAATCCAGAAAACTGCAGTTCTGCAGACAGAAGCGCTTTGTTAGTGGGAGACCTCAGAGGATAATGGCCAGACTGGTCAGAGCTGACAGGAAGGTGACAGTAATGCATATTAACCACACATTACACTAGTGGTATGAAGAAGAGAATCTCTGAACACACAACGCATTATAACTTTAAATGGATAGGCTACAGCAGAAGAAGTCTAAAAAGTATGTCTAATAAATGCCTAATAAAGTGCTCACTGAGTGTATACGTTAAACTGTCACTACACCTGGGTCAAATATGTAATCGTTGTGGATTCACATAGTTTTCTGATCTCAATCCTGCCTGTTGAAATTGAGCCAACCAAGAGCACCAGAAGGTGGGGTTTGCATTTTTTGAGAGTATTTCATAGGTTCCAATACATCACACAAGCTCAGTAAAGCATAGAAACTTTCTGAATCCAAAACAATTATGTATTTAACCCAGGTCTTACTGTCATCTACTCCCATTGTCAAGCTCTTAGAGCTTGGAAACTTGGGTTTTGTTGTATTTAACCAAATTTAAAAATCCTCGCAAAGCGGAAAAAGACCAGAGTGATGAACAGGCCACATGCTGGACTCTTCTAAACTCGTTTGTTTTTTTTTCCGATTTGTGGACAGTCTCTAAAACAGATGTGTGTGGGTTGGGCTAAAATGGAGTATTAGACGAATAAATAACCCAAAAAAGACCTAATCATGTGGATGGCTTCTGTTGTTCCTCATCAGGATGAAACAGTTTCATCAACTGTGTTTGAAAACAAAACTACTGCAATGATGAATAATGAGCCAAGGTATTTAGTCTTACTTTTACGGTAACATAATGACTGACAATTAACTTAACTGAACTGATGCTGGTGGGAGATGCTATTGTGATATTATTATTGATATTGCCATGGCTGCATTAAAACAATGGGCTGCAGTCCAGGGCCTCCCCTGCCGAAGGGGCCTCCCCAGGATGTCTTCTATCGTTTTTACAATCAATCTTGCAAGCAGGCTTGCGTCTAATGTTAATTACTGTACAACAAATATGTGTTCATATAGTATATAATACATATACTAAACTATGTTTAATAAAAATAAACAAAACCTTGAGAAAAATGTAGGGTCTCATTTATGCAAGCAGTAGTTTTCAGTTGTTTAGTTGCAGATCTCACAGGGTGTGTCCAAAATGGCTCACTATTCACTAATTACTAATCACTAAGAAGTGAATATTCATATACTGCTCTAAATAGTTTAATAAATAAACAGTGAAATTGGACAGCAGACATCGTCTTTTGCAATCGTTCAGCGGCATCACGTTCGCTACACGCTGCTGCATATAGCGACAAGACCTACAACCAGTTTTTAAAACATGACTACAGAAATATTAAACGTTATCCTGCAATGCTCACCTAACCCTACGGTGTCCGGATCATGATGAGCTGCGCTGTACAGGTTTCAGTTCTTTTTATTTTGACATTTTTTTATGAAAAATGAAATAATACATAATATTTTAAAACATGAATCTCCATGGCCTTGGCTTGTTTTATGCGTGGAACAAGAACACATTTCACTTAGTAAAGGTCTGCAACTCATCCCCCTCCACATTTATATCTGAAAATTGAAGCAAACACAGGTTAAGAAAAATTGCTATTGCCGTTTTTAGTCTGGATAGACTGCATGGACTGTGAATCCTTTGCAACGTTCATGCCAACTATAAAAAGATACCGTTTTAGATGGCTAACACAGTGACACTTCTGGACAAACATGGTTTTGGACAATTAAATCATGAACATGTTAGTTTATAATAGGCTAGTTGTAGGCTACTTTATGAAGCTGATGCTGAATTTAAGTTGAACTGCTCCTAATCGGGCGGCACGGATGGTGCAGTGGGTAGCACTGCCGCCTCACAGCAAGGAGGTCCTGGGTTCGAATCTCCGTCGGCCGGGGCCTCTCTGTGTGGAGTTTGCATGTTCTCCCCGTGTTTGCGTGAGTTTCCCCCGGGTACTCCGGTTTCCTCCCACAGTCGAAAGACATGCAGGTTAGGCTGATTGGAGAGTCTAAATTGCCTGTAGGTATGAGTGTGTGAGTGAATGGTGTGTGTGCCCTGTGATGGACTGGCGACCTGTCCAGGATGTATTCCTGCCTTTCGCCCAATGTATGCTCCAGCCCCCCTGTGACCCTGTTCAGGATAAGCGGGTTAGGATAATGTTAGAATGCTCCTAATCGTCTCTCACAAGTAAAACATGTAATTCATTCCTAAATAGAGGTCAAATGAAAATAAAGAATATACACGCAGTGAGCACTATTAGGTAGACATGTACAAAAGCTTGTTCATGCAAATATTTAATCAGCTAATCATGTGGCAGCAACTAAATGCATAAAAGCATGCAGATGTGGTCAAGAGGTTCAGCTATTTTCCAAATGTCAGAATGGGGAAGTAATCACAACAATCACTCACTTTCTAAGATCCAGGTTTGAGTCTTTGATGGGTTTAACTCAAGTTTAACTGATTTTATTTCAACTTAGGAGCAACAGGGATATTTCCACTGTTATCTAGTAGCTGATTACTAAAGAATTGACCCCCTTAAAATGAATCCATTTACAGTACAGTGCATGGCAGCATTAGAACCCGACCACTGCTTGAGTGAATGGCTACTGAAGAATTGCAATGCATCCCAGTGAATTTACAATGTATTCCTGTAGCATTCTGACACACGTCAAGTGAAGCGCAACCAAAGGGTTCCCTTTTCATGCAGAGCCACCCAAACATGCCAGTCATGTTGCATGTAAATATAGATTTGTAACACAGACAGACCTACGTCTTGGAAGTATTTGATACTTTGACTTTATTATGGACAAGGGTGGGGGCATATTTTGCCAGACCAAATGCACATTGCATTTTTTCCCTAAGGCTAAGACTGTTGGGATTTATACATTGGAATTAAGTTTCCTTTATGCATGTGTGTATATCTGTGTGCGTGCGCAGTATGTGTGTATGCGTGCTTATGTGTGCAGGTGTTATATTTTAGAGATGGGTTTAGTCTACAGGGTACAGTTTTAACAGGGGATATTGCAAAACCCCAATTAAGTGGGTTGATACCTAATAAATTGGGTATAAACTGAGTATATTTATTAGACTTGCTCCTATAAAAAAAGACTTATTGGACTTCTGCTGCTGTAGCCCATCCACTTTAAATTTTGGCATATTGTGTGTTCAGAAATGCTCTTCTGCTTATCATTGTAACACATGGCTAGTTGAGTTATTGTCACCTTCCTGTCACTTTAAACGAGTCTGACCATTATCTCATTAACAAGCCATTTTTTTCCCACAGAACTGCTGCTCACTGGATGTTTTTTGTTTGTTTTCCACCATTCTCTGTGAACTCTAGACACTGTTGAGCCAACTGGTAGAACTCAAACCACCCTGTCTGGCACCAACAATCAAGTCACTTACAGTAGATCACATTTCTTCCCCATTCTGATTTTTGATCTGAACTGTACCCCTTGACCATACATGCTTTTATGCATTGGGTTGCTGTCATATGATTGGCTGGTTATTTGAATTAACAAGCTGGTGTACAGATCTACTAATATAGTGGTCATTGAGTATTACACCTATTCCAATATTTTCCACAGCTGTCTTTAAAATCATTCATTCATTCATTCATTCATTCATTATCCTAACCCGCTTATCCTGAACAGGGTCGCAGGGGGGCTGGAGCCAATCCCAGCATACATTGGGTGAAAGGCAGGAATACACCCTGGACAGGTCGCCAGTCCATCACAGGGCACACACACCATCCACTCACACACTCATACCTATGGGCAATTTAGACTCTCCAATCAGCCTAACCTGCATGTCTTTGGACTGTGGGAGGAAACCGGAGTACCCGGAGTACCCAGTACCTGGGTCTTTAAAATCAGACTTAAATTATTGTCCTGGTCTCCACACATGCACTGCACTGATAACTGAAGGCTTGTCATTTTACCATAGATTTAGCAGATGCTTTTGTCCTGAGCAACTTAAAATTTAATTCTGCATTATAATTATAGACCCGTTTGGCTGGCCAGCAAGGCAATTTATACTATGTATTATGTGTTCTCGCATTGTTTTTTAGAAACCTGATGAAGGTGAACCTGACCAAAATATTGTATATTTAATTAATGAAGTGAATCTGCCACAGTCGGTGTGCCAATGTCTTTTTTTTATAACCCTGAGCAAGTTAAAAAGTAAGAGTTCATAAGGACCTTCACCTGACCATTTGAAAGGCTGAAGAGTTGTGTGCCTGCGTTTAGCTACAGGGATTTAGCAGCGCAGGCAAGAAGAACAGAGAGGAGGGAATTCAGGAGTCCAGGCATGCGAGTGTCAGGAGTTGCACTAGCATCCCCCTGCTACCCCACACCATGAACAACCAGGACACAGGGATAAGGTAAGCAGAGTCTTTGTTACAATTTTGCCTAAAAACAGTTCCTGGACGGTCAGGGGAACGGGGCCATACTACGGAGAGGGGAAGGCAAAGCACCAACAACCCATTGAATTACATTACATTACATGTAATTTGGGACACGCTTTTATCTAAAGCGTCTTCAGTTGATTGAGCAGGAGACAATCCTCCCCTGGAGGAGCAATGTAGGGTTAAGGGCTTTGCTCAAGGGCCCAACAGCTGTGTGAACCTTACTCTGGCTACACTGGGGATTGAACCACCGATCCTGCGGGTCCCAGTCATGTACCTTAACCACTACACCATAGGCTGCCCCGCCCCACCGTGTTCTGGGCAGAACGGGACACACTCACGCTTTGCTTTCGGTCATGGTGCACGTCCCTCACACCATGGGGGCTCCCCCCCCCCCCCCCCCTCGCCTTCAGCCCGGCCCGGGGCTCGTAGTTTCTCTCCCGGCTGCCTTCTCCTCCCTCCGATGGTATATTACCTCAGTATATCTGACGGTATCACTGTCTGCGGGAGCGGGGCCCATGACGACTACTGCCAAATGTCATTGACCAGGGTCTTCCCCAGGGCCGGCATCTGGTCCTGGAGCTGCTCCTTCCACCGCTCCACGTCGACAGCCAGCGCCGGAACCACAGGAGCCCTAGATGGTTGGGAGAGAGACACAAAACAACCTGGCTCACCTCCAGGAAGGTGAGCCGAGGAGGCCAATTACCCTGGTCCACATAGACAAGCATGCTCCCAATTACCAAAAGGAAAGTACTTTTACCAAGCTGGCAGCTTGTCAGGCTCACCTCCTGACATGAGCACCAAAGGGAGATTGGTGGTGTACAGATGTGTACAGACTCAGATGTCACTACATGGAAGGTTCAGTTGTTTTTTTTATTCAGTTGGTTTATTGTTTTGTCACACACTCTAATAAAAATTGCTGAATAAAAATGGCAAAGGCCTTACCTCACCTGCCTGACACCCAGAGAACACAGTGTCATCATTCCAGCAGCCTGGGGGGACTGGGGAATGTTTGCAAATATTGCAAACTGTGTTAATGATTGAGTGCATATATCTATAACTTGCGGGATGTGTTCTGTTTTCAACTCATCTTTGCTATGTTTGCTTCTATTTGCCTTATGTTTGCATATTACACCATACTGAATATTTGTCTCAAAACTCATCTCTGTTTCTGCTTTGGTTTTTCTTGCCAATGAGATATCGTCTCATTGAATTGAAAGAGAAGGAGAAAGGTGGAAAATGCCAAGCTGTATTCATCTGTTGTGATAAGGCAAGACTTATGAGAGGAGCAACAGGGTTGGGGGTCAAATGTCAAACCCTGTAATATGTGCATAGGAGCATATGAGGGCAAAGGTTAACGTGAAGTCGGGTGGCTTGTTTGTGTGGGCACGCCCATACAGACCATTTGAAAGCTCCCAGAAGTCTTCAAGCAGAACTGCCGGTCACAGCAAGGTAATCGGGGTCAGTATTCCAACAGTACCTCACCGAGCATCCCCAACTCATGCACGCAACATTCTTCAGTGCATTCCAGGGGTTTGTTAGGAACTCCAGAAATAGCTCCATGAAAAGCTTTTAACGGTTCAAGGTGCTCCAGACCCATAAAGACCCCACCACCCCCATGGCTCCCAGCTGCAGGACAACAAATGCCTCTCTGTTGTAAAACTTTTACCCAATACATTCCTCTATCCTTTTCATTCACACCTGGAGGCTTGGTGCATTCAGAGAGTTTCCCAAGGGCAGCCTAATTGTTATATAATAGACAGGACATGGCTGCTGGCTAATTCGATTAAGTTACCATGGTGTGTTGCTTGGATAATCCTCACAGCCTCGGATCAAATCTGGACTATGCTAAATGCTGGCTGTGGCCTGGGAGCTCCATATCATGATGACCAATTGCCAACCAGGGTATGGGAGAGTTCTGTCAGTTAGGGGTCCACTTCATCACTATCTAGCAAACCACGGTTCATCCGGCACCTATGGACTGCTTACTAAAGCAGCATACAAAAAGTTCTCCTCTGACCCCACTCTGGCCATGTGTTTGAAGTTTGTCAGTGCAGCTACACATGACTCTGACTGACATTTACGATCCTGAATTGCATCGACATTGCAGGCGGCAGCTGACATCGCTTCTTCAGAGGAGAGCACATGCTTGCCTGTGCTCTATCAACATTGGGGAGAACAGGGGGAAAAGCTATTTAAAAAGTGTGCTATACAGTTTAAAACTGGGGGTGTGAGAGAGAGAGGAGAGAGAGAGAGAGAGAGAGAGAGAGAGAGAGAGAGAGAGAGAGAGAGCATGCTTTCTTTGAGTTTTGGAGCTCCTGTTGCTGTTTGTTTTGGGGGGACGAATCCTTATTCAGTATCCAGGGGTGTTGTTTCTCCACTCTCTCCAACATCATGGAGGTTAATTTGCCTGAAAGCTGACGTTGGCTTAAAATTATTCCGCTTTGTTTGCAGTTCAGGCATGGGACCTCAGCACCGAACCTTCTACTTCCTTTTATCCAATATTTTTTACTCAATTTTACATTTATTAGTTCCTGTTGATTCATGGGAAACATCATCACATGACTCTGAGGACATGATCCATGGCGGGCTTGGATTTAACAAGCAAAAAAGTTCTCAGTGGATATCTCAGGGCTCTGTTCTTCATTATTGTTTGTCAGATATTTTCTGAGATTTTGAGTTGTGATATGCTTTATTCTCAAGTTCTCAAGTATGTTGCAGTTTTCATAAGGACGTGAGCACATTTTTCAGGAATTCAGAGAACATTAGTGTTACGATGTCTATAAGTCTTTCTTAAAGGGTTTCTGCAGTGATCGCGCACAAAGGCCTATTTCAATGCTTACTATTCTGTTATTAACATTAAAGTGTTTCCGAGATATTGTTTACACACAGTGCATAGCTATAAGTGCTTACATTTATTTAACCACATCAAGCATCGCTTAACAGGAGATTCAAAATGCTGCAGGCACTGCGATGTCAGGTCCTTGACAGCTCCAACTGGAAACTGCTAAATCCAATGTAAAGACAGTGGAGGATAGAAGCGAAATAATGCGGAGAATTTGCAGTCATTTCAATCTAGGCATCATTATGAGTGGCAAAAAAATATTTTAAAACTTCAACTGGTTATTTGTAAGAACCACTGAAGAGGGAGTATCCACATTTAGTATGCTCATGTTGAGAAAACAACAACTCTGACTTTTTTTCTTATTCCTCTGCCTCATAATTGCTTCCTTCACTTTCATTGGCAGATCTCTGAACCCCCATATTGACATACTCCAAAGGCAATGAAACACCTAGATTCTAGACTAGATACTAAAGGCTTTCTCATACCTGGACTAAGGAAGCGATTGAATACACCTGTCTTAGCAGAAACAGCTGAGAAGTTAACTGTCTGATTACATACAATGTGCTGGGCTACAGAGCCAAAAGAACAGAAATTGTACCACTGTCCAAATCCTTACAGACTGCCCTATATTTCAAAAGGGTTACACAATGTTTACTAAAGCAATTGATTTGGATAAAAGCGCTATATAAATGCCAGGAATTTACTATTTATATGCACTTGGCTTAAAGCTACCTTAAGTGCAGTTTGAGTTTGAGATGAGTTCTCATCTCTGTGGTCCTCAGAGGATAGTGACAACACAGACAAGGGAAATCTGCTCTTGCATTACTTTCTGCACCCCACAGCCTTTCCTGCATTGTATCAGTACAGCACATATCAGTTCTGTCTTTTTATGTAATTTGTGTGTTTGTGGTTTTGGTTCATGTATGCCCCCTCATTCACTCATTATCAACCCGCTTATCCTGAACAGGGTCGCAGGGGAGCTGGAGCCTATCCCAGCATACATTGGGTGAAAGGCAGGAATACACCCTGGACAGGTCGCCAGTCCATCACAGGGCACACACACCATTCACTCACACACTCATACACTCATACCTATGGGCAATTTAGACTCTCCAATCAGCCTAACCTGCATGTCTTTGGACTGTGGGAGGAAACCGGAGTACCTGGAGGAAACCCACACGAACACAGGGAGAACATGCAAACTCCACACAGAGGCCCCAGCCGATGGGGATTCGAACCCAGAACCTCCTTGCTGTCAGGCGGCAGTGCTAACCACTGCACCATCCATTCCGCCCCTTGCAGCCATTGAAGTATAATATTCAGTACTATATATAGAATAATAATAAGGCTTTCAAGAATAATAATGACCAGTTTAATTAAATAGTCCGGTCAGCATAGATATCTGAGTGATATCTTGTTGCATCAAAGCAACTCAACTTTAACATCCATATTAATACTGTAGCATTACAATTTAAAATAAAATGCACCTTTGCCTTTTGTCTTTAGATCCAGTGGTACACTACTGTGTTACGTCCCTCGGGTGTCTAGGGGTAGGAGGGAGTGCGTAACATATTTTGATGGGTGTTGAGCGTGTTCAGTGAAAATAATGAGGGCCACACAAGAATTAAAGTGCAAAACGGTGTATTATACAAAGTGCAAGTGCTATTTACAAAAATATTTAAAGAACAAAGAACACATTAAGGTCACAAGGCCAAAGGACACGGATGTGGCCAAATAAATGAAATAAACAAAACCAAGCTAGAAACAAAGATAGGCTGACTGACTTATCCAGCAACAAACAAAAGCCTATCTGACTACTCGAAGATAACAAATTACACAGTTGGCAACCACCCCTTTCCTAATGTGTCTAATACACAAATTCCACCTACATGTACCAATGGTGTATAGAGGCCACTGCCCCTGGGCCTGGACTATACACGCAGACAATCACACATACACACAAGTAGGGGGAATAACAAGTTCTGAGTTTTTATCACACATACACAAGTGGTAGCAGTGAGATATGAGAGAGATATGAGAGAGATCTGAGCGGCAGCAAACAAATAGCTTTTATCTTGGGGAGGAGGGATGTGATTGGTGGAGGCGGGACCAGGATGAAAATGATTGACAGGTGGGACAGCAAATGGAATTGTGATTGGCCAACTGCAGTGTACAAACGAGGGAAAAACAGAGGGAACACAAGACAACTACATGGAACGTAACATACTGCACCCTGTAAAACCCTCCAGTCAATTCAGTTCAGGTACATAATTATCTCTCTGTAAGTGAGAGAGGACAAACACAATTCCCCACAGACTGAGAACAATAAGTCTGTGTGGATTTTTTGCTAGGTGTGTTCCAGTTTTCCAAGCATATAGGGTGTGGTCTTTCCCGGTTTCAGCAAAAGTGAAAGTAAAAATATCAGACTGAGATACAGAGTCTGTGAAATGGCAGCTAAAGCATTGATTCCTGAGGACGAGCTCTGTTGCTCTATATGTTGTGATATTTTTAAAGAGCCTGTGATCCTGAAATGCAGCCACAGCTTCTGTAGAGTGTGTGTGCAGCAGTACTGGAAAGAGAAGAGCTCTCGAGAGTGTCCCATCTGCAGGAGAAAGTGCCCACTGGAAAATCCTGCTGTAAACCTGGCCTTAAGAAGCATTGTGGAGTCGTTCTTAAAACAGAAGCCTGAGAGTAAAATAGTAGACACTCACTGTAGTCTTCATGGGGAGAAACTGCTATTATTCTGTGAACACGACAAAGAGCCTCTGTGTGTCATCTGTCAGACCTCAAAAAAACACAGAAACCACCTGGTCTGTCCCGTGGAAGAGGCTGCATTGGACCTGAAGGTATTCTATTTTATATGTCATCTATTTCATAATCTCAATCGACGGAGTGAAATATCTCTGTGTAACTGTGGTATAAAGACGTGTATTTTAGGTTTTCAGTACAATGCACTATAAACTGTTGGCATGGATGAGTCTGTTTTGTTCCTGAGTTCTGTCTGTTAGTTTATCATTGTTATTATCGTTATTCTTGTATTTTATCATTTCTCATATTCATGTCTGGTGTTCTGTTTATATTCATTAGTCTTTGCACTCCTCTTCCCCTGTGATGTCTGTGTCTGAATGTATTCTGATCCCGAGTCTGCGTGCTTCCCTATTCGGGTGGTTTCCACGATTACTTCTGTCTTGCTGTTCTTACTTCCTACTTTCTCTCCATTTTATGTTTGTAGATAGCAGTAAGATGCTAATCCCAACTCACATAGAATTTGTACAGTACTAATTATACTAACACACTAATATGTTCGTCAATCTAACAAACTAATATTCTCTAGTTTTGGGTATTTGTAATTTAAATCACTTAACTAACTCCAGGTTCAATTCTGTTCTGTAACTCCGCCTCCCTATTCTATCACTGATTACTTGCTTAGTTTCAGCAAAGTATTCGCACCTGTCTCTCTGTATCTCTACATCTCCTGATTCTCTGCAAACTGTCTACTCCCTAGTCCAGAGCCATTTGTATTGCATGTGTGTCCCCTCGTTATTGTATCATTACCCTTTCATGTGTCCTTTTCAGTTGCACATTGTTAGTTCATCTTGTCCTTGTTCCCCCCAGTTCTAGCCCCCTTATTCCCGAGCCCTTGTTCCTGAGCCCTTGTTCCCAAGCCCTTGCTCTTGCTCTTGCGCCATTCTGTCCGGTTGGTTTTTGTTTTCTGTTTTTCTTGTTTATGACCCCTGCCTGCTTTTTGGACTCTTCTTTTGGATCAGCTTTTGTACTTTTGCTTGTGTGGACTGATCTTGATCTTGGCCTGTTTTGGATTACGGTTTGTCTGCCCCTTCTTCTGCCATTTTTCACATCCCAGTGTCTGCGCATGGTTCCTCTGCTCCGCCCATCGTGACAGAGTCCTAATTGTCTGTGGGCCTTTTATAGTAAACACGGCTCCAAACAGGAAACTGGAATACATAGTGTGATTGTATAAATATTCCATGTTACAATGGTGTATCAAAGACATACTGACACTGGCACAACTACAGATGTTACAAAAGACCTTTACTGTAACCTAATAAATGTCAATACAAAATAAAACTACTGTTATCTGTCTTGGGAGAGAACTGAACAACAACCAGGAAGTACAGAAATCCACAATGAGTGTATTGGTGGAGACAATAGCTACAGTGGCCTCAGAATGTACACTGGCTCTTTCACTTTTTACTTTTTATTGTGCTGTAGATTTTTTGCCCATCAATATACACTCAATAAGGACAATGACAAAGTGAAAACATGTTTTTGGAAATGTTAATTACCAAATTATGAGATAACTAGTTCATATCGTTCCAGGACGAACTCAAACCTGCACTTAATCTTATTAAAGAAAAATTTGAGAGGTTTACTGAGGTTGAAGAAGAATGTAAGGAAACAGCAGAACACATCAAGGTGAGTAAAGCAATTACAGTTATACTTTCTAGCAACACAAAAATACAAAAACATTGTCTTTGGATAACATTGTGCATGATAGACATAACAAACACACGGGCTGCCATATCTAAATAACAAAACATTGTTATACTATTCAGGTTTTAAACAGTGTGTTTGAATTGCAGAGTCAAGCCCAGCACACAGAGAGGCAGATAAAGGCAGAGTTTGAGAAGCTCCACCAGTTCCTGCGAAAGGAAGAGAAGGCCAGACTAGCTGCACTGAAGAAGGAGGAGGAGCTGAAGAGTCGGATCATGGAGAAGAAGATGGAACATATAAGAAGACAAAATCACAGCTATAAAGAAGGCTATGAACACTAAAGACATCTCCTTTTTAAAGGTAGGAGCTGTATTTACTTTAATTAAAGCTCAGACGTTGTAAAATGCTGGTTTGTGGTTTTCGACAGGTTTTGGCTGCATTCCAAAGTTACCTTGTTCTGCACCAGTGTAGCAGTAGCCTACTAAACAGCTAGCTAGTCAGAAGCAAGGATGATTAATCTGTGACAGCGTTGGACTCGTGTGCAGGAGTTCATAGAGACACGTTTGCTTGGTTTAAAATCTTGGTGTGAATAGGCCTTCAATCTTTCAGAAGCAAGGATGAATAATCTGTATGCGATTTCATAACAGCTTGGTTGGGTTTGCTCGGTTCAGTGTTGGTGAAGTCAGTAAAAATCTTGATTTGTGAAGATGCCAGTCTTTGAAAAAAGCCAGAAAGCTGAATGAATTTTTAATATAATGAATGCATATCCAAAATAATGGTTGAAAAAAATCAAATTGGCCTAGATTTTTGTACAGAACCATGAGCATGCTGGGGTATTCATTGCTAATGTAACTACGGTTTCCTTTATTTAGTTACCTGTACATTACTGTTCCTTCATTTATGTGCGTTTACTGTTAACATCTGCATCACTTTCTTTAGTGTGGCTCCTGTTTCTCATTTAATGTTAGCTGTCTCTCATAATGGTCTCTCTGCATCTTATTATGCTGTCTTGTGTTTTTCAGAACTACAAAAACATCAAGAAAAGGTATGTAGACTTTCACCTAATTTCTTCTTGTCTGTTGAAGACACTTGACTGAGTCCTGTTTGTCATTACAGAGCCCAGTGCACACTGCAGGACCCAGAGCTGCTCTCAGGGGCACTGATAGATGTGGCCAAACACCTGGGCAACCTGAAGTTCAGAGTCTGGGAGAAGATGCTGGGGATGGTGCAGTACAGTGAGTATCTGGGGCAGATGGTGAAATCATATTTTGCAAGCATTTGCAACACATAAAAACAACATGTATATTGAAATGGTTCATAAAATAAACAATCACCAGGTCTCAGTTCCCTCCAAGTTTAGGAAGATCCTGTGGGCTGCACTGCTCTCAATTTAATATCAGAACACAACCAACAGAATTATCATAACATATAGCCTAAAATTAAATTGGCTAGCAGTTCTAAGCCAAAAATACTATATTGAAATCCATTCAAAACCCATAAAACAAAAAACATTTTCATAACAGTTGTATAAACAAAGTGGTGATTGAAGTTGATGATTGTGAATTGGTTATTGTATATAGCAATCACACCTGATTCAGTTGGAGACTGAAAGGAGAGGGAATTTCAATTTCATCTTTGGAATGATTTTGTCAAGATGGACCAAATTTGTGGTGCCATTCAACATAGAGGATGGATTCTGGATGCCTGAATATTTCGGTATGCACAGAGGTTCTTTCCCAGGAAGAGAGGTTTTGTGTGGTGTTGACGAGATCAAGTGGCCAAATTATAATTTTTACAATTGCTAACAAGAATTTTTCAATTCACTTTTTCATAGAGCTCTCTACACCAACATGCAGCTTGGCGCAACAATTCATTTTGTGCCCAAAATTCACCACAACTACCAAAACACTGCAAATATGTCTGTAATGCTTGTTAGAAATTGAAAAAAAAACTGTAATTGCGCATCTTCAATGTATCTTCAGTGTGAAAACATGAACCTCCCATGTCCTCCCAAGTGCATTGCAAATTAAATAGCAGGAATCATAGCAGACAAAAACCTGTCACAATATAAAATGTTATTCATAATAGATTATTAGCTGTGTGTATTGCCTGCATTTGATCTGCTATGACATTTGTTAATGTATTAATTTTCGTAATGCATATAGATTTTTTAATTTAAAGTGTAAATCTCTACAACTACAGAAGTACAACTACAGTGAGTAGTGATTAGAATCTATTATATGCAATTTCCTGTATATGCAACCTAATCTGAATAGAGTATTTGAAATGTACATGTTCTTTCAAACTTTTAAATATCTTTATTTTTGACATTTCAGCTCCTGTGATGCTGGACCCCAATACTGTACATGATGGTCTCTATCTCTCTGATGATCTGACCACTGTGAGAGACACAGATACAGACCAGAAATATCCTGACAACCCAGAGAGGTTTGACATGCATGTGTTTGTGCTGGGATCTGAGGGGTTTACCTCAGGGAAACACAGCTGGGAGGTGAAGGTTGGGAACAAACATGCCTGGGATATAGGAGTGGTGAACGAATCCATCGACAGGAAGAGAGGCATAATATACAGCCCAGAGAGAGGATTCTGGGTCTTAATGCTGAGGAATGGTGATGATTACAGAACAGGTGGAGTTACTGGCCTCACACTGAAGAGGAAACCCCAGAGCATCAGAGTGGAGCTGGACTATGACAGGGGGGAGGTGTCCTTCTTCGACTCCAGTGACATGTCCATCATCTACACTTTCACAGACACATTTACTGAGAGAGTGTTCCCATTCTTCTCTCCCTATTTGAGAGAAGATGGTAAGAATGAGGGACCCCTGCAAATATGCCAAATGAAAGTGTCTGTAGCAGTGACTCATCCCACTGAATATGTTAACCCTCTAGAGAGGTTTGGGTCTTTGGGATGTTTACTAAAATAAAAATGATAGAACAAATATTTTTTTCAACTTTGACTCATACCCCTTGGCTCATTTTCTGTGAAGAACATGTAAATGAACTCATTTTCATTGAGTACACACTGTGCACCCCCCTACACATTTACATTACATCCAGGCTATTCGGGTCCACTGGACCCGAAGGTTATAAGTATGAGGTTTATATGTTTTATAGGTATAAGGTTTGCTGTGTACCTTTACCTGGTCTTCCTCCTACCTTGGACTATTGTGTGTGTGTGTTTGTGTGTGTGCATGCATGCATGCATGCATGAATGCTTGCCTGCGTGCGTGTGTACTTTCTCCTTTAGATTTGCGGCATGTTTCATTGATTGAGTGTGTGTGTGTGTGTAGTTTTCCACACTACAGAGGGCAAAGAGAGCAGGAGAGCAGGTCTGGTGCGTGGCAGACAAAGTTGCAACATTGTTACATTTCAATCACAAGAACCTGCCTGTTCCCACTTTTTCACAGACTCTTTCTCGTCTGTGTGTGCGTGAACCTACACTGTGTCTGGCGGGAACCTGCACAATGTTATATCAGTAACATTCTCTAAACATAAATATTTTCTGACCCAGCTGCAAATTGGGGGCAGGGTCAGACTGTACCCCTCGTGTGGTGTGTAGATATTGTGTTCAGTCAGGGCTGTTTGAGTAATCTGAACAAAAGTCCAGTGAAAGGGCCCTCCAGTATTTTATGACTGGACTGCATTTGTTAAATTTGTGTTCTGTATCCTAATTTCAATTTTATTTAAATCAATAAACACCAATATTGAAGACAGCCTTCTCTCCTTTATATTTGTTTAAGATAAACATGATTTATTCCTCCCAGTTTTGATTATTATTGATTTGTTTGACCAAAATCACATTTCATCACAAAAAACGAATACTAATGAATATGACTTAGCAGGGGTAAATGGCACATATTAATCATATATGCTATGTTCTGGTCTATATTGGTTGTAATTAAGACAAGGTCAACATCTGTGAAGTATTTTTACATTAATTGTTATGTCTGTATTGTTTTAAGACCCCAATAATGGTATGGGTCCACCAGACCTGCGAAAAGGTCCTGAGTAACAGATATATGTCCGCCGCGCAAGGGTTAACAAACTGAGATGTTATCCTTTCTTGGAGTTTTGATTGTCTCTTATTCTGCCTCAGCATGCCTGATTGTTCACTTAAGCTGGGATTTACTTGCTGGAGATTTGAATTGATCAAAGGGGGGTGGGTTAATGGTGAAACAAACAGGAAGCACTTACACCCAAAGAGATGACAGTGACCATTCGGTTAATATAATCAGCCACAGTATGCATGAATGCTGATTTGGGATGGACCACAGATGAGGAAGCACAAATAGTCTGTCAGAAGGGAGTAGACATGTATACAAAGGTATTTTTTTCAAACTATTTGTTCATAAACAAATTTACTGGAGATAATTAGCATCAAAACAGAGATGCATAAAATGTTATGTTATGTTCCTGTTATCTGTTAGTTTATTATCATTATTATTATTTTCATATTCATCTGTTCTGTTTACATTACATTCATTAGTCTTTGCACTCGCACAATGTTTACGAGCCCGAGTCACGCCCCTGTCTGCGTGCTCCACTACAAACAACTACTAATTTAGATATTGTACCGCACAAACACTCTGTCTGACCCTTGTTAAAACCTGCCATTTTTTCCACACACCTGTGTCTGCTTCTGGTTCCTCTGTCCTCACCCCCCCCCCCCCCCCCCATGTACTGGATGCAATTGCAGGATGACATGAATGAGACAAAAATATTGCACTTCAAATAGATTCAGAAAATGTACATTTCTATTAGAATAAGCTTGCAATGAAATTCATAGTTATGCAAATGCCGGTGCTATTTTGTTATCTGATTTAAACCAGTGGCAGGTCGGTTAGGACATGGAGGTTGGGACCGGAGATTGGGACCGGAGACTGGGGAAAAGGGTTAGGGATGAGGAACATTGGTTTGGGGATGAGGGATGGTTAGGGGGACATTTACTGTGGTAGATTTCTGAGTATTTCTGGACTCTGGATTTGTATTTTGGCTCACTATGACCCATTTTTCTGTATTTCTCTTCCGTTCAATCCATCTTGCTTATTTATTTTGTTTTTCTTTTTATTCATTATTAAATAAATACGAGATAAAATAAATGCTGTTGGTGAAAATTTGTGTGCCATTTCATGTGCTTGAGAGTAAATTTTTCCCAAATTATTTCATGGAGCATTATTTGTATTGAATAATTATAGTGAGTGGTTGGCACCTCCATTCAAATACAGAAATATACAAATATTGTATTTTGTATTGAACAATAGCTACATATTATAGTACAAAAAGGAAAGCGGAAAGCAATAAGATAAATGAGTAAATACATAAAATATAAAATAGTGATGAAAGAATGAATACCTTGCAACTTGCCTAGTGAAAATCTGCCAAATGGTATTACTTGGTACATATAGTGTACTTGTTTCCCATAAATCATCAATGCATCCTACATTCTGTACAAACATATCATGCATATCATTTGCATACCCAGACACTTTCCAGTGAGTGTCCATATATATCTATATTCACTGGATATAGGTCCTGGATGTACCCCCATCTGTTTTATTTTATGGGGGTACATCTAGGCCCTCACAAAGGCCTGTATTTAACTTTCACTGCTACTTATGTTTCCCACTAGTTTCCCATTGTGTAGAAGAAACAACATCCTGTCCATTTATCTTATTAAGAAGAAAACCTCTGAGATTCCAAGTCTGATACTAGGCAAGCATCCTCCCTTCACTGGATGCTATAACCCACTGGGCACCATCATCCTTCCATTCTTTTCCCTCTGTATTCTAGCCATTCATCATGTCTCCAACCCGTCATCTTTTTTTTTTTTTTTGATATTTTTACTTTTTTTAGATACTTTTTCAGCTTTATTGGACAGTATATAGTATAGAGAGACAGGAAGAATGGGAGCGAGAGAGAGGGGAAGACATGCAACAAATGTTGGACGGTCGGAATCGAACCGCCGACGTCGCGGCTCGCAATGAGCATGCGGTCAGTGCTCTACAGGCTGCGCCACCGAGACACCCAAACAACCCGTCATCTTTAAAAAAGAATTCCTCTTAAGCCAAAAATCCATAAATGCAATGTGTGCATTCGGTCCATGTAACATCATTTTGCGAGTGTGTACAATGTTTTTCTTGCTTTGTGAATAGGTCTAGGAGTACAGGCTTAGTGCACAAATTCAAACAAATCAAATCGAGACAGTGGTCAATCATGGAAAAGAGCTTGAGGTGACGTTGAGGGTAGAGTTGAAGGTCTTTCATTTTCATGAATCATTGATCAGTCATGAATAAAAAATTTTCTTTTACCAATCTTTTCCATCTAGGACATACTAGTACATAAAGGTACAACAATAACATTATAAATCCCTTCCTATAATTGAAAAAAGCTCACTGACATGTTGACTCACCCTCTGCCTGTGTTTATAGTCCTTAAATTTGACTCAGAGCTCTGTAAGTATGTGAATGTGTGTTTGCGTATATTATCTATCTGTGTAGCAAAGACCAGTTAATTAGACTGGTTAAATGGCATGTGAAATACAAAAAAAAAAGTAGCTCAAAATACTATTAAAAAACAAATACTTATTAAGCAAATTGAATTACAGTCCAGTCCTTCCTCAGTGTGATAACCTAAATTTAGAACAAGATTATTCCCTGTAGCTGTTTTTTCACCACTGTTTACAATCTAATGGGACCCTCTATATTTCCTCTCAAAACCCTCAAAATTTTAAATATATGGTAAATGGTTGGCATTTATATAGCGCCTTTATCCAAAGCTGTAGAATTGATGCTTTCTCATTCATCCATTCACACACGCACTCACGGCGATTGGCTGCCATGCAAGGCACTGACCAGCTCATCAGGAGCATTTGGGGGTTAGGTGTCTTGCTCAGGGATACTTCGACAGAGCCCAGGCGGGGAATCGAGGGAATCGAACCTTCCGACTGCCGGACGACTGCCGGACGACTGCTCTTACGACCTGAGCCATGTCGCCCCATATATGTGATTTGCTGCAGTAAAGGGGGTATCATTGTGCAGCTCTCAATTTTACAGAATGCTTATGAAACTGAGAACAGATTCAATTTAGGTAAAAAATGAGGTAGGCACAGGTCTGGATTCTTGAAATACATGAAATCATTCAGCTATAAATCCATTACACATCACCATGTGCAAATATTATTATTATTTTTTAATTATTAAGTCAAGCCAATGATACCCCCTTAACTGCCTTGAGTCACATATGGCATGTTCTTCATCAAGGTTCGTAGCAATCTGGAATATAATGAATTCATGGAAACAGGCCGATGGATTACAATTTCTGTGGCAAGGTAAGTGGTGCAGTCCATAGCACAGCCAATTCTTGGCTATATCAGATCCCTCTGAAGCATGTTGACAGCTGTGGTCTCCACTCTCTATTGCCAGTGCTTTCTTCCTGGCTGCATAAAGCAAAACATACTGGACTGTAGCAACTTCTAAGGGAAGAGTAGCACTGTCGGCTGTCTGCTTTAGCCCCCGGTGATGGAATGACCTCGCTGTGGAGGTTAGAACAGCAGAGACTGACCATGTTCAAGAGCAAGACTGGAGACACCTCACCCCACCCCTCCCTTCTGATTTCTAATTTATCATTGACTATATAAGCTGTTTATTGTAGTTCCCCCAAATGTGTGTACTTGTTTTGTTATTAGCACTGTGTTTGCTAACATGGCTTTATTGCGATGTCTGTTGTTTGTCTCATCAGATTAATGTGCAAGGTCCAAGTTCTTGTCTTTGTGGTCATTCCTAGCACTTGGAACTGCACTCTAGGGTATTGCAGTGTACTCATCCCGAGTAATGGTTATGCACATTACTCTGGATAAGAGAGTCTGCCAAATGCCTGTAATATAATGAATAACATAAATGTGAAAATAAATTGTCTGGATCCTATGGCTACATGCATGACTCTTGTTCAGACAGAGTTTTTCCCAGCCCTCTGGTCAGTCAGCACTTTTCCATCATTTAAAATCACAGCGCAGGCAGGATTTCAGCTTTGATGATTTATTAAGTGTAAATGCTCATAAATTCACACAGGCTGAGGGAAAGTGTGAGAGATTAACAGTCATTCCCAATTATTTATTTTGTATAAAGAATGAATCCACAGCATGGAACGGTGGTGAGGAAATGTTTCCCCATAAAGTGCTATAAATGTAAAATGGTTATTTGAACGCTGGTCTCTTTAAACATTTTCATTATTTTTATGGAAGAAGGAATAATTTTGTTTGGAGTGTGTTTTATTTTTTCATTTCCATGGAAGACTGCTGCTTGAAAGAAATCTTGTATGAGAGGTCGTTTGTGGTCTATAGAGCAGTCTATTGCTTGCCAAAATATATATATTCTGGCCATGACAAGGTGTTTCTGTCTGCAGAACTGCTGCTCACTGGATTTTTATTTGTTTTTTGCGCCATTCTACTCTAGAGAATAGTGTGCATGAAAATCCCAGGAGATCAACAGTTTCTGAGATACTCAACCCACCCTGTCTGCCACCAACAATCATTCCATGGTCAAAGTCACTTAGATTTTTTCCCCATTCTGATGGTTGATGTGAACATTAACTGAAGCTCCTGACCCATATCTACATGAATGTATGCTTTGCAGAGCTGCCAAACAATTGGCTGATTAGATAATCACATTAATAAGTAGGTGTAATAAAGTAAAAATGTTCCTAATAAAGTGCTCGGTGAGTGTATGTATATGACTTTCTGACAAGTCATGAAGCAAAATGTACAGTAACATGTATAGTTTGTGGAAAGAAAGCTATTATGGCTTCTTAACCCTTATATATTTGTTGTAGTCCCCTCATTGACCTTGCCCTCAGGGTCAGTTTTTACCCTGCCTCGGGACTCCCGTGTGATTAGTCTCCCCATCAAATTCTAAATCCAGAATCTATTTTGCATGCAAAAACAAGCTGTAACTCGTAAACAGATGGCTGAATAATGTATTACTAGTGCTTCAAAGGCCAAAGAGACTGTATTTTAGAGGGTTTACACTACTAGTTTTTATATAAAAAAGTTATTTATTTATTCTTGATGTTGTAGCCAAAAACATCAAATTACACACTATTAGCTTTGGGGTTATTTGGGGTTTCCTAGGAGCATTTATCAAGATATTGGCTAAAGATATCACATAAGACTACAAAGAAATACTTGCTGTTTCTGTTCCAGTAAGATAAAGTGTTTCAGCAATGCCAAAGAAAATCACTAAGAAAAGCAGCACATAACAACCAGAAAGATTTCAATGGATTTTAATGACAGGAAAGATTTATATAGCATTCTTTTGGAGGCTGGGTGCATTAGTGGCATTATGGGGCGGTGGGTGCTGAA
The DNA here is from genome assembly GCF_963514075.1 of Conger conger. NCBI lineage: Eukaryota > Metazoa > Chordata > Actinopteri > Anguilliformes > Congridae > Conger > Conger conger. The sequence goes on along the minus strand of NC_083761.1, from coordinate 23,098,312 downwards.
TCCTCATCATGGTGGCAGCCAATCAGTGTGCAGAGTGAAATGGGAGCACAGGCATGCATGACAACTTTCTAATTGTATGACTCCGCCCTATTTATTTGGAACTATTTTTTGTCTTGTTAAAGGTACAATAGGTATGCTTTTTGTGTTAAGACATTGTTACAAGACCAGGTTTCAAAAATACTCTGTACCAAAGAGTATTTTTGTTGTATAGTTGTAAAATAATTTAAGCTAATTTGTTGAAAATTGATTCTAATTGCCACAGCCAATGGCGTGGGAGGGGAGTTCAACATCAGTGCATTCAGTGAGAATGTGAATGCTAGGCAGTACACATGGATGCACATTAGAGACGGTGCAATACTGGAGTTCTTACTTGAATTTTAACCTCAAATTGCTCCAAGACAGTATTTTCCCAATTTAGAGTGATTTGGGAAGAATGGAAAGAGAAAATGGGGACATGAAAATTTACGTCAGTGGTGGGAGGTTGGAAAAACTAAAATACGGGTGTTTAGTCAGCAGTACACATCATATTCCACTTCACATGCTCCACTTCAGATAGAGATTTTACAAGGGGAAGACCCTGCCGAGAAATATCCATGGGAAAAGTCAAATGTTGGGGTTCTTGTTACAAGAACAGGGGTCCATGGTGAGATCAAGATTCATCGCTGTACGTGACATGGACACTCCAACTGCTTTCTTTTTAAACTTTGAGCAAAAAAAAGCTCAGAAAAAGCTATGCATTTTCTATGATCTTCAGAAGAAGCCATAACAACAGACCCCATGGAAATGCGTAGAATCGCTGTTAAGTTCTATTCTGAAGGCTTGGACAATGACAGTGTGGAGGAACTTCTACAGGACCTTCCTTCCTTGTCTTCTCAGTGCATATAGGAAAATGACCTTACTTTTCAAGAGCTGACTGAATTATGTTCAGTGAACAAAGAACATTTTTGTAACTGTGGTTGTGTTTTTGTTTGTTTTTGGCTCTCTCTCTCTCTCCTCTCTCTCTCATCTCCTCTCTCTCTCTCTCTCTCTCCTCTCTCTCTCTCTCTCTCTCTCTCTCTCTCTCTCTCTCTCTCTCTCTCTCTCCTCTCTCCTCTCTCTCTCTCTCTCTCTCTCTCTCTCTCTCTGCTAGATTCCCTCTTTGCCAGTTCAAATCCTGTGGTCCAGTCTCCTCCCTGTCCTGTTTATACACAATAGAAAGCACAGCTGGAAGAGGAGAATGTTGTTTGTACTGCTTTGGCTTAAGTGGGCCTGTGGAGAGGAAAGCATTAAATTAACATGAGTTTGGCAGGTGCACAACAGTGATGTGGCTGTATGTGTAAAAAACATTTTTACAGAATTTTATTGACATATACTTTTCTTTTGCCAGAGTACAGTTTCCCAATGTAGGAGGAAGGGCGTTTCTGTCTTCCAGTGACCACAATTGTATTGTTCTTTGGACAATGATGCCTGTATTGCATTAGGATCTGCAATTTTCTGGATTGGTGTGGGATGGTCTTAATTTGGTTCAAAATGAGGTGTCAAGGTTTGTCGAGCCTTAATTATAGATGCTCAATAGAACTAAGTTCCATTTTTAGAATTTGACTAAGAATTGGATGAGCCCTATGTGCATTATTACAGGTATGCTCATGCACATTTTTTAAACCAAATTTGTGAAACGTGAAATATGAGTGTAGCTCATATTTAACTTCCCTCATATCAATGCAATTGCTTTTTAGCAGTAACTTACCGACCAATTAAATGTAATTATTCTCTCTCTCTCTCTCTCTCTCTCTCTCTCTCTCTCTCTCTTAGATTTAAAGCAGAACAAAGGTGTAACAGAACAAGTTGTTATGGAAGGAGACAGATGATAACTTCTCTTGCAGCAGGTGATTCAGGGAAGAGATAAATTGGCAGGCAGCGATGCATCATGGTCAACTTCAGACAGATGCAGAACACATTTTCCAAAAAACATGGTGTCTGGAATGTGGTGGTTGCTGGTGCTCAGATTCTGTCTGCATTTCAAGTTCATCTGTAATATCCCTGCAATTCTGGGAAGACAAAGGAAGGTGAGACTTGCATTTGACAAGGAGATTACAGGCAATTTATGACACAGAAGTATGGTGTGATTCAACCCAGGACTGAGATATGACCACAGAAACAAAGTCTGATATACTGAATGATATACACTTTACAGCAGTCCAGGTTGCCCCAAGAATACTCATTGGAAGCAAATACCCAGTTATGGAGCATTTCAGAAGAGAAATCCCCACTCTTAATTTACATAACATGATTATGCAAACTTGCAGCACTGGCACCTAGGCAAAGATTGTTTGCTTTAGTTCCCTATTCATTCAATATTTACTGCACATTACTACTGGGTCACAAGTTTCATATTCAAATGTCATATACATTTGATATGTCACAGCTAATGTACTTTTAAGTACTAAATCACCTTAGTGTGCATAACAAGTAGTTCTGAAACTTCATTTTATTAGGGAACCTAGTTTTACATTAATTAATTTAATTAACTTATTAATACTTAAATACTTAAATCATTTGCATTTTAGAATGGAATTGTTTTTGTGTTTCTTGTCCTTGTTAATTTTCCGTAGTCTTTCAGTCACCTGTGTCTCATTACCAGTTTCACTGCATCCACACCTGTTCATCAACTCAATACATTTATCAGTGTATTTATACCAACCTAGTTTCCCTGTTTCTTTGCCAAATTGTTATGTGTTCCGACTATACTCTCCAGGGTTTTTCTGTCTGCCGGTTCTGTGTTTGACTCCCTTTGTGTACCCCGACTTCTGCCTTTTGGATCTGCTTTCTGTTCTGTTTTATTCCTGATTACCTGTTATCAACCTTGGATTTTGATTTTTGGATTATATGTACCGTTGCCTGTTTTGATTGCCTTCCCGTGTCTTCTTGCTTGTGACATCAACTATGTAATTGTTTATCTCTATTGTACCTGTTTACCAACACTCAACCCTTGCCTGCTTGACAATAACAGCAACGGACACTGAAAAGCTACTGTCTGGGATTTCTTTAATGATTTATTTTCGTTTAGTTGTTTTGACCCCGCTCCCGTGAGGGTGAGGAAAGACCCCTTTGTTTATATAAGAGTAGTAAGTTTGCTCTCACTCTATTTCGCTCACTTCCCCGCCCCAGTGTACCTAATAAATCACTGGTGTAAACAGGCATTCGCTCTACCTCCCTGTGTCAATCTCATCTGTCCGCCCAGGGATGTGACTTCATTAGGGAGAAAAAGTGTAAGGTTTTAGAGTCGCCAAGTCAATCACCAGTCCTTAATCCAATTGAGCATGCATTTCGCCTCCTGAAGAGGAAAAAAAACCCCACAAAACAAAGAACAACTGAAAGAGGCCGCAGTAAAAGCATGGAAAGGCATCACAAAATAAGAATTTAACAGTTTGGTGATGTCAATGGGTCACAGGCTTGATGCAGTTATTGCTCGAAAGGGATATGCTACCAAATATTAAGTGTTATTTACATTAATTTACTTAAATACTCTCTGTTCCAATGGTTGGCATTTATATAGCGCCTTTATCCAAAGCGCTGTACAATTGATGCTTCACATTCCCCCATTCATACACACACTCACACACTGACGGCGATTGGCTGCCATGCAAGGCGCCGACCAGCTCGTCAGGAGCATTTAGGGGTTAGGTGTCTTGCTCAGGGACACTTCGACACAGCCCGGGCGGGGGATCGAACCAGCATCTGCCAGACGACTGCTCTTACTGCCTGAGCCATTTCGCACCCAATACTTTTGCTCACCTAAAAGTTGGGTGGTCTGATAACACTTTGACACATCTAGGATACATCTAGAATCTTTTTATCTCAACCCCAAATGTATTCAGTGTATTGCAAAAACAAAGGAGGGGACTGTATACCAAATTAGGTCTCTTGCATCTGTGCACATTGCAGAAATCAACATTTTTCTAATCTTCAAATGTCCTGTTTTGGTTAGCCTGTGCCCACTGTTTTCTGTTCTTAGCTGACAAGAGTGGACCCGGTGTGGTCCTTTGCTGCTGTAGTGCATCCACTACAAGGTTTGACAAATTGTGCATTAATAAAAAGCCTTTGAGCATTTTGGGTGTTTCTGTTTGCAAAGTTTGCCCATTGCCCAAATAGAAAACTAAACCTCTTCTCATGTCTGTATGCTTTGTACAGAATATTGAGTTTCAGTCACATGATTCACTGACTGCAGGAACAGGCCATTTGTGTTAACAAGCAGTTGTGTCTATTAAAGTGGCTGGTGAGTGTACAGTATATTGTTACTGCTAAAACATTTGCATATGTTATTTCAATCATTTCCCACTGCTGTGCATGAGGTTTTATTGGTTAATTTAATAAATTAGTGTTTTTTTTATTCTCTATGATTTCTGACTTTTATTTTTATTTTTATTTTATTGTTATTTTTCAACATATTTTTCCATGACTGCTCCATGACTTTAGCCAATATTTTCATGACAACACCCAGCCTTATTCATTACTACTGTAATTTTACTTAATTTCAATTTTCACATGTCATTTTCCTTTCAGAAGTCATTTGAATTTATTTGTTTTCAAACTGTTTTTCAAACATTTCTCAGTGTCAGTACAAACCCTGGTTATTTACAGTTCCTGTATACATGCCAGCATATAGGTAAGCTAGGAATATTTCTATCATGGGAGTCCAATCATTTCTCTGCATGGTTGTATGATGGCCAAGACCAGGAGCAGCCTATGGTGCAAACACTGCTCATTCATGTTGTCCCTATATTACAAGATGATTACATCCCCATACAGACTGCTGAATTAATTCATTTGTGGTTTCATGAACACCACGTTGAATTTTAATGCCTTCCAATGCTTTCACAACCACCAGCTCTAAACATCATTGACGCTTTCTGGGACATTCTGGATTGTTCCGTGCAAAGTAGAATCAACCTCCATCATCCCTGTATGTACCGTTAGTACGCACGATGGAGATATTCACCACAGTCAGCACAGTCCAACTCGATCCGAGACCATAGGGCTCATCCATGCATCACATTGTGGTGCCTTAACTGAATAAACCACCCAGTAGCACCCAGCAGAGCCTACCTGTCATGAAAATTAACTCTTTAGTTGGCCCTCAATTACTTTTTGTTTCACTGGAGTATAAATATGAGGTGACAAACACATTCCAAACTCCCTTAGTCACCGAGCATAGAGAAGGTCAGAGAACTCACAATTGAAATGAGACCAAAGTTTGCGGATCTTCACGCTGGCAATGACCAAATTTAGCTAAGATAGCTAAATGCCATAAAATACCAATTTCCATTATGCTACCTCTAAGCCAGCGAGCTATTTGGAAAGCTTGCCACCGAAAGCCTCTGCTGTCATCAAACCACAAACGTGAGCATGCTTTGCTAAACATCATAGGAACTTTGGAATTGGGTTCTGTGGTCACTTGAGAGAAATAAAATAGTGCCTTTCTGACACAAACACTGAACATTAACCCCACGGTGAGGTATGCTGGTTGATATGTGACGTTGGTTGATTTGTGGTGGGGCTGTATTTCAAGGCACTGAGAACTTGATACATGGCATCATGGACTAAGAGATTTTTTACCAAATCCGGCCGCCTCTGCCAGGAACCTAATACTAGGTTGTGGTTGGATATTCCAGCTGGACATTGATTCAAAATCATGAAGAATGAATCCACAAATCCACAAGAAAATGTTTAACTGACTTAAAATGTTCAATCTTTTGCAAGTTCCCTGACCTAAACACAATTGACATCCTGTGCGGCAAGCTGAAGAAGAGAGTGCAGATGAGAATACTAAAGACTCTGGAGAAGGGAGTTTGCACAAAGCATTAAATAATTGTTAATGTATTTTTCAGAATACAAATTCATTCATTATCCTAACCCGCTTATCCTGAACAGGGTTGCAGAGGGGCTGGAGCCTATCCCAGCATACATTGGGCAAAAGGCAGGAATACACCTTGGACAGGTCGCCAGTCCATTGCAGGGCACACACACCATTCACTCACACACTCATACCTATGGGCAATTTAGACTCTCCTATCAGCCTAACCTGCATGTCTTTGGTCTGAGGGAGGAAAGCGGAGTACCCGGGGGAAACCCATGCAAACACGGGGAGAACATGCAAACTCCACACAGCCGGCCGACAGGGATTCGAACCCAGGACCTCCATGCTGTGAGGTGGCAGTGCTACCCACTGCACCATCCATGCCACCCAGAATACAAATGATACAAATGACTTCATGGAAACAATATCACAATATAATTTTCTTATATTCACAAGCATAGAAACCAGTCGATGAACAATGAAGTGAACTTTATCCAGAATTTGTTCTTCATATTAAAGAGCACCATTAAGTCTAGAGGACCAATAAAGAGACACAGAGAGAAAATTGTTTAGTGTCTGCGTAGGTCTTTTATGAAATGTTTTAAATTTCGGATGAAACAGCAGTCCAAACAAGAGTCAGAATCAGAATTCTGAGTATGCCTTTAGTCCTTCAATAGGGAAAACGTGGGAAAGAAAATAACCCATAAAACTCACCCTCACGCCTACCTGTCAACACTCACCCCCACACCCTCACCCCTCTTACAGTACATCCTTCTTTCCTTGCCAAAAGAGTTGAGAGTCGTTGAGAATTAGGTCAGTTCCACCCTCCATGTTGGCCTGGATAAGTCATCAGTAGCCCCCTGAACTACAGTATCTGACACACACACACACACACACACAATCATACACATAACAACAAAAAACAAGAGCATTTTCATTATCTTGCTTTTACCTTTAAAAAAAGCAAACGTATGGATTCTGGGAGTTAGGAATGTTACTGTGGCCTCTCCACACTGGAAAAACATGTGTTGACATGTAAGTGGATCTACAGACTTTGTCACTTGCATGTGCGTTTCCCCAGTGGAACTGTGCGCTCTGTTGGTTTACCCAAAGCGACTTACAGTTGATTAGACTAAGCAGGTGACAATCCTCCCCTGGAGCAATGCAGGGTCGAGGGCCTTGCTCAAGGGCCCAACGGCTGTGCGGATCTTATCGTGGCTACAGTAGGGATCGAACCAGCAACCTTGCGGGTCCCAGCCATTTACCTTAACCACTACGCTACAAGCCACCCACACCCAAGTTTAGATTTGTCTCCCAAACCACTTCTTTCAGTCAATCATGTTTTTGCTTGACAGAGCTGGGAAACGTGTCGCTTAGGCAACAGAACAGAAGCCTGTTCAACCTGAGGACTGCTGCTGCAGGACAGCTGCAGGTGTGAAATTCTCTTCCCTGTCTAAGCGTTTGAGCAAAACCTCAAGACTTGGATTCAGCTTCAATGCAATCAAATTAAATGTTATGTAGCAAATGCAGGATCATTTCTGTCAGCTTTATAAGCTTGAAATGCACAATTAAACATAACATAGGATCTTCATTCATTCATTATCCTAACCTGCTTATCCTGAACAGGGTCGCAGGGGGGCTGGAGCCTATCCCAGCATACATTGGACAAAAGGCAGGAATACACCCTGGACAAGTTGCCAGTCCATCACAGGGCGCCAGTCCATCGCAGGGCACACACAACATCCACTCACACACTCATACCTATGGGCAATTTAGACTCTCCAATCAGCCTAACCTGCATGTCTTTGGACAGTGGGAGGAAACCCACGCAAACACGAGGAGAACATGCAAACTCCACACAGAGAGGCCCCGGCCGACAGGGATTCAAACCCAGGACCTCCTTGCTGTGAGGCAGCAGTGCTACCCACTGCACCATCCGTGCCGCCTAACATAGGATATGCACAAGGATATGGTGATTACGTACTGTTTCATAGCCCCCAAACCAAAGCGTATACTGTATGTATCGGCAAGAAGTACCCCGACTGAAAATAAAATATCCATTGCAATGGCTTGAATTATTGAATGAATTACCAATGTGGTTATGCTTATGGGGTGCGAGTAGCACACTTCTCTCCTCATTCCAAGCCCAGAGCAGCTGGGATAAGTTGTGAAACCCTTCACTGCCAGAGCGGAGGCTCTTGGAATGAAAACAATTCCAGCGGGGGAGGAGACAAACATCAATTAACAGCCAGCCAGCAAGGAGAGAGGAGTGAGAAACAATGTATTCTGGGTAGGAACTGTTAGGCAACCGTGCACTGTGTGGCTGGTCCATTTACAACAGCAGGCTCCCCCAAAAAGTGTGTACTACCCACGGCTGACAGTTTCCGGAACCAATGCTCCAGTAACCAAAAGCACCAATGAATTAAAAGTTATTTTATTTGCATCACTCAAGACGTTTTTAGGTATAATCAGCAGGAGCAAGCGATTTAAGGTACAATTTCAGTCAGAGAAGTGGCAACTTTGTGGCATAATATTTTATATTAGTATTAACATAAAATATATGAAGGTTAATATAATTTGTTTTTAATATTTAAAAAACTATTTTTAAGTAGACAGTATAGTACACAATGTATTTAGTTGTACAGGTTAGGCTGTTCGGAAAGTAGATCAAGGTAGAATTCAGAACCTGGAACAGCATCCCAACTATTTCTTAGCCATAGTAAGTCATTTCTAAAATCAAACAGATTATTGTATTAAAACCCCCTCACCCACCATACTTACAATGGATCATGAAACTATCTGGAGCTTTCGCTTTAAGAAACACATGTGGATTACAGTTATAGGTAAGATTTTTGTGTTAAAACATTGTTACAAGGCCAGGGTAAATCCCTTCCTAGCATTGAAAAAGGCTCACTGACGTGTTGACTCATCCTCTGACTGTGTTTATAGTCCTTAAATTTGGGTTTGAAAATATGCTGTTGATGGGCTGGCACTCTGTACCAAAACCTTGTATAGCTGTATAATAATTCAAGCTCATTGGTTGAAAATCAGCGCATTTACAGAGAAGGTGTGGGATAAACAGTGTTGTGGTTTGAGCGTGTTTGTTTCTGCTATTCCTCTCTTGACCGTCCAAAATTACCTACTGTACCTTTAACTAAATGTCATGATCAAGTTTTACTGTTTAGCACTGCTGCTTTGCTATACAAATACAAAAGCAAGTGTTGAGACATCTGGTGAAGGCCTAATCCCAGATTAATAAATTACTTTATTTAACCAAATACAAAAGTGTCACTGTAACATAGAATTTTTGGGAAATTTCAATTCTGCTCTTTTCCACTGACATACTAATGTAAAAAACAAACTAAGGTGCCTAATACATTTGCACACTTCTGCAGTTCTTGATTAATTTCTGTTAAAAAGGAGATTCATTCATTTAAACAGCACTGTGACAAGCAATGTCATAAACCACTGCAGCAGCCTACACACCTCACCCAAGGTAGATTTTACAATGGGGTTTCACAATAAACATTTTCACAAGTTAGGAGATTGAGATGTTTTGAGCAACCTCAGTTTTAAATCCTGTCCTGAATGACAGCAGTTGGGCAGGGAAGGTTATTGATATAGGCAGTGCTTGAAGTGAAAACATAAGTGCTGTTATATCAGCAAACTCTAGTTCCAGTTTGAGGACTACTTGTCCGTTCTGGAACATCCCATTTTTGAGCCAAGCCAACATTAAAAAGACCGGTTCCATTGCTTTCGCCAACATTTACAGAAATAGTCTTGTTTGGGTAAATAAAGCAATTTAACAAGAGGTAATATAATAATTAAATGTTTAATAGAAAGGGATGAAATGTCCGAAAATCTGCCCAAGTAAGTGCCAGTACGTAAGAAAAATTCAGGGTACTCCAAAGAGCAAAGAATAGAAGCACTGGTATTGCATACTTTGTTATAGTGAAAACCTATACGGGATGGTAGACATCCAGGAACATGGTTGGGCAGCCATAGTCTAGACAGTGATGAGCCCTGTTCCAAAGTCAGCCTCAAATAACCATTGGATCTCTGCCAAGGATATAGCATTCCATGCATTCATACTGAAACTTCCTTATGTCAATGTGAAATTCAAATTCTGCTGACAGGGTTCAACTTTCAATAATTTCTGTAAACCACTGTTTAATTCCTTTAAAAGATGTAAAAACAGAAGTCTACAGGTCATGTCTCTCCAAGTCACGTTTCAGAAGCCATGGGGACATTGAGTCGGGAACCTGAACCTGAAGTGGGAAGTCTGTGTCCAATCACAGCTGCTACAGTTGCTGCACCTTTCCAGGTCAGTTGTCTGTTCCGCTAAGACTGAGGGACGTGCAATATTTGCCTCAACATGTGTCTTCACCAGGTTCCATTTTGTGGCTAAACTGTTTCCCATCACTTCCATTACAGTTATTTAACTGATGCTTTTTATCCAAAGCAACTTAGTTGTTTACACTTCAGGGTCCAATCCCCCCTGGAACAATGTGTTGTTCAGGGTCTCGCAACTTAGCCCCTAGGCTATTGGCTGCCCCCACTTTTCTTATTCATTTTATGACAGCCGATAAATAGAGATTTACTATGACCTGACACTACAACTCCACACCTGTGTGGATTACAGGCCTGTAACTACTATAAATGACTGAACATGTCTCCCTGGAGGCAACGGGTTTGATTCCCAGGTGAGGCACTGCAGGCATCCCCTTGAGCACAAAACTTCAGATGAATCTTCGGTAATCTGGCAGCTGTGTAAATTCTGGAATAAGAGCCGAATATAGACATCTGCGAAAGTGGACCAATCATATGAATTAAGCTTCAGGATTGTAAAGTGACAGAAGAAGGACATAGTCCATGATCAGGCCTTGCTGGAAATTGTTTCAGTTGAAACCTTTTGTATTCAGTGGCATGAATATGGGGACTGCAATATGGCATAACTCTCGGGGAACCAGGCTTACAACTTAAATTTTAGATTTGATTCCCAAGTGAGGCACTGTCCTAATACCGTTGCGCAACCCACTTAACATATATTGATGTATTAAAGTGTCTGCCAAATGCCTAAAATGTAATGAGTTGAAGAGTATTTTGTTGCTGATACATAACAGACATGTCTGTCTCAACATGCTGACCATGTAAATTGATCTTGTTATGGATGTGGTTTAAAACAGCCAGTGAAACTGTTGCATTATTAGGTTGCTAGGTTGGAGTTGTACATAGAATAGGTTTGCAATTCTTATATTCTTCAGAGAGCTATATCGGCTATACAGAGAGCCAATAATTAAAGTCATACTACAGCTCATTTTAGGAAGGTAGATGATGTTACCATCTGAGTTTGTCAAAATAATATTCCACATGCTTTTACAAGCTTGCTGAAAGGCAGTAAGCGCACCCAAGTGCCTTTAAAGGATTAATATGTGTCTCATAGAGGTACTTCTGCAGCTGTGCAGTTGGATGCGCTGAGCCAATGTTTGCCATGATGTGCAGCATTTGCAGCTGCTCAGCTGGACTATGCTGAAATGGCTTTTAAACGATTAATTCATCTTGATATGCACAACAATGTTACTCAAATATAAAGGGGACATGGTAAACCCATCGGACATTCTTCATCTTAAATATTATTTGCCTCATCTTAATGCTATTTCAATTGATAAAAATAAGTTTTTAAAAACACAATCCATGTCGGATTCGCAAAAGCACGTCTGTTGTCACCCACTAGATCGCGCGCCATTTCCAACACGCGCTCGCTCAAATTATACTGAAATATGAGATAGTAACGTTTTAATACTAATACCATTCGTCGCAAACAGACGCAAACAGTCCAAAAGCGGGACAAACAGTCTGACAGTAGGACAGGTTGATGATGTCCATTCTTTAGGTTAACAAAATAGGTGGGCTAACTTTGACAATGCGTATAGGGCTTCATTAGACACATTTCCCGCCTGAACTTACACCTTTTCCCATTGGCCAGCGCATATAGTAACCTATAAAATGCGTGAATAAGATTAGAAAATAAATTGCCAATGGTAAATAATAAGTGCGGTCTTTATTGATAGATCATTTAGATGCAATAAAATCGAATGAACATAAGTTAGCAAAAACAGTCGGAATTAACAGGATAGCTCACCCACAGCCTTCCAAATCCTGACCTGACTTTATAATTACATATATATAAATATATATAAATACAGTGAAAAAAATAATAAAATAATATAAAATAAAATAAAATAAAAACAGCCAACTCAGTGCGGTTATTCAGCTAAACTCAGTAATCCTGCCTCGTGACACAGGCCCCTGGACATATCACGAACTGAAAACTAAGATAGAAGCCCTGGGACTGCCTGGGACCGACCTCACTCTGGCATGTCATTTGTCATTTTCGTTATAACTGTATGTTATTTTATTTTTGCTTTGTGACCAATCAAAATGCGATGAGGTAACCCGAGGACAAGAGGGGATCGATCGTTTAATGCTTAAGTTTAAATTTATACTTTTTCAAAAATACGGGACAAGGGTCGACATGCTGTGCAGTGCAACATACTATAAACACCTGTTCACCCTAATGACATCACCGGGAGAAAGGCACAGGCCTAATTATTTCCAGTCTTGGAGACACCGCTCTCCAGTAACGATTAAACATCAAACTAAACACACTACGCTGCCTACTGCGTTCTGCATCGTTGTAACACAGGCTTCTAGTGGGATCTCGTTCACTTTGCTTTCAAGAGCTGCTCTTTAGCATCATCCCTGCGGAATTCTAAGTATGTGGCAGCCTAATTGTACAGCTATGCGGTCAATCTTTGTCCCCTTAACCTGAGATAACCTATCCCTGCTAAACCTGAACTGTCAGTCCCGTTACTTGTACACAGTTCTAGACCTGCTCCAACCTTTCCAACACACTTTACCCCAGGGCAATATCTTGGACGTGACGCCAGCGAGCATAACGAACAACGTAGGCTACAGTAGGCTACCTGTGTGTTTACTGTTTATGACTGTACCAACGCGACTGTATTTACCTCCGTACATTTTATGTCTAATATATAGGAAAACTTTATATATTAGTGGAAACAACATTACCACTCGTCAATTGAGAATATACTATATATGTGCGTGTGTAATATGACAAAATATTCGAGGGGAAAAAAAACCTTCTGGCGCTAAACGTAGCACAAAGAAGGAGGATCCCATGCATGTGACAATTACTTTGTCACTTTGTCATAAGGGGATAACGTGCTGTAACGTCTACGCCTGTGTTTTCAGTTCAAGCCTGATTGACAGCGTCCCGCTAAACAGTATATAAGGGCGTGACCAGATGCTCTTGATGCCACTAACACCCCAGCCTGGACGAATGTGGATCTGATCCTTTTTCTTTGTCCTGTGTTTGGCGCTAGATTGTTTTTGTTTGGTTTTTTTTCATTCTTTTTTTCTTCTTAGATATTTCGTTTTTGTAATATAACAAGAAGATTCTCCTGGGTTTTCTGATTTCGCAGTATCGGTGGATATTTAAGATTGTCCGGGTCCCAGGCAGGTAGGTTTATAACTTTTTAAAGAATCATATTAAGCACGATTTATTTCAGTTTCAACATTTCAATGTCACATATCGTGTCACTTCTTGCTTTATGCGTTTAGGCTATAGCTGAGAACTGAATAGGAGCCGATTATTCGTTAATCTATTATAATTATAATTTAATTGTGAAAAGTTGCGTTATACGGTGTGCTTTTTCTCTTGAGAAATGATATGTATTAACTGACATGACTGCCGTGATTATGAATATTTTGCGATGTTTTTAAGCATCAGTTATTCAATACAGAGAAATTCCGGAAATCAAATTGACTACGTGGACTTTAGTCACTTCAGATTTAGTGTGTGTTAGTGCATTATTTTCCATAACGTTAATTCACTTGACAGTGAAAACGTATCCTTGCTATTCCCCGAGATGTTACACATTTTACCAATTAGAGGAACTTGCGGATAATTGCAGCCATTGACAAAAATGTTTGTATTTCTTTTGTCTTTCAAGGAGCCATGATTCTTAGAAGTCCTTGTTGGCTGCCAGTTCTATTTCTGTGCGTTTCTGCGCTTACTGAAGGTAATTAACCCTGATTTTGTCGCACGTTGCAAAAATGCGTGGTTGGTCAGCAACAGGCATTTGGTGACTTAATGAAGTTATCAGTCAAAATAATCAATAATAAATAGATTGTAAACTGACATACTGTGTAAATTCGGATGCATGGAAATTGAAGCACTTAAATCATTTTCGCAAACGTAATTTGGAAGAAAAATGGAGCTGGTAGTTAAGTAAGGTGTAGCTGTGGGTTTTGTAATATCAGAAAGATTAGTTTAAAATTAAAGTGCTATAATAATAATTGGAAGCCCATGCATTTTGGAAATTAATTAGCAGTTCATTCTAAACGTCATACTATTATCACCCAATTGTAGGAAACCCACAAAATATTTAAGTCCTCAGTATGCATGTGGCTGCAATCAGCACTACACACGTATTTGCCCTGCAGTGAAAAGCAAGTACAGAATTGAAATGAATATACTTTAATTAGATCCTCCATTCAAACATACTTGCCAAAGCATATTAATGGGGAAGTCACTTGCTTCATTGTTTTAGCAGCTTTTATTGAATCCAGGGGAAACTTCAGCCCATGGGAAAAATGTAACTGATTTGTTAGGGGTGGGTTTTCCAGGATGCTCTCAAGCAAGCACTACTATACTGTATGTGTGTATGAAGGGTTCAGAAGTCTAAAGCAGACTGATTCATGAAAGCTCCCGGCCATGGTTTCTCCCAGATAGTCATTTTGTTTTCAAAATGTGAACCCTCCCCTCTCCTCACCACTGCTCTCAGAAGGAGAGGTAGAAGACGAAACCGCATTCGACCTCTTCGAAGTCAGCCAAATCACGCGCAAGACCGTCGGCGCCAAGCTCTTTCGGGGTCATGACCCCGACACGCCGGCCTACCGCTTCATCCGCTTCGACCAGCTGCCGTCGGTGAGCGCGCCGGTGCTTCGCCAGGTTCTGCGGCAGGTGCAGAACAACGAGGGCTTCGTGTTCCTGGCCACGATGCGGCAGGACCGCGGCTCGCGAGGCACCCTGCTGAGCCTGGAGGGCCCCGGCGACCGGCGGCAGTTGGAAATCGTGTCTAACGGACGCACCAACACCCTGGACCTGGTGTACTGGTTGGACGGCTCGCAGAACGTGGTGTCCTTTGAGGATGTGGACCTGTCAGACTCGCAGTGGAAGAACGTCACGCTCCACGTGCACGGTGAGAACGCCAACCTGTACGTGGGCTGCAGCCTCGTCGACGGCTTCATCCTGGACGAACCGTTCTACGAGAACCTCCGCGCCGACGGGAGCCGCATGTACGTCGCCAAGGGCGCCACCCGAGAGAGCCACTACCGGGTGAGAGAACGGGGATAAGGGCTGAGGGGTTGAGTTGAGTGGGGATGCTGCTGTAACTAAGCCACTGCCAGGCAACTGTATGTGAAGACCTGCGGTTCGGTCATGCACGGCATCACAGCAAGGAGGCCCTGGGTTCGAATCCCCGTCGGCCGGGGCCTCTGTGTGGAGTGTACATGTTCTCCCCGTGTTCTCGTTGGTTTCCTCCGGGTACTCCGGTTTCCTCCCACAGTACAAAGACATGCAGGTTAGGCTGATTGGAGAGTCTAAATTGCCCATGGGTATGAGTGTGTGCCCTGTGATGGACTGGCCACCTGTGCAGGGTGTGTTCCTGCCTTTTGCCCAATGTATGCTGGGATAGGCTCCAGCCCCCCTGCAACCCTGTTCAGGATAAGCGGGTTACGATAATGGATGGATGGATGGATGGACGTTGATATAAGGCGACTGGCAGAATTAGACAATGTGGTTGGTTTGGACTTGAGAACCTTAAAGTTTGTTGGAATCCTCTTGGTGTGAAGCCACACCCACCTGAGAATGGGAATAAGGGCCGAGGGGTTCAGTTTAGGAATAGTTCTGTAACTCAGCCACTGGCCGCTGGCTCCCAACTGTGGGTGAAGACCTACAATGTGGTCATGTAAAACAATTAATTTAAGCCGTTGAAGCTGATATAAGGTGACTGGCAGTAGACAATGCAGTTGGTTTTGGACTTATAATGGTTGTTGTCTGAATCCCCTTGGTGTGAAGCCACACTCACCTGCCTCATTCTGTGATGCTTCCATTGTTTCTATTGCTCGTTATTAGGTTATTTGTGCAATATTCCTTATTACTGTTATTCAGTAAAGCCACTGTCAGCATTTCTGTGCCACTGAATAAAAATCTTGGGGGAAGGATAAAAGGACCAGGCTGTGAGTTTAAAGCTTTCAAAGGATGTATATTTAATAGGCTATGGTAGACCTAAGTAATGTTTAGTATTTGTGGAAAATGACCCTCAAATCTCAAATTACGTCATTATAATTTCATTTGTAATATAAAATGTGTGTCTTCTGCATGGAATATTGCCAATATTTGTTCATGGTTTAATGGGATGGAATAACTCACTGTGCTAGCTGACCATCATCCCTTGGGTTAATGTTACGTCAAGGAAAATCATTTTAACTTTTTAATGCCAAAAGCTGCTTGAACTTCTACCTGTGCTTCCATGTACTTTGCTGGTGAAAATGGAAAATGTCCAATGCCCTGGTTTATTGCTTCATAAAATGTATGTAATATAATATAGTGGGACTTTGACAGAATTCAACCGTCTTCCTTTGAAAAGTTTTTATTGGAGATGAAAATATTTTCCAATCCGTGCTGCTGTACCCTGAGTGTAATTAATCACAGAAAGAACCATGTAACCCTGTCTCCGGGCTGTGTTTTAGTCAAGCCGTTGGCCACATGCTTTTCTAATAGATACTGAGCATGTGAGTTGCTTTAGGTGAGGGTTGGGGTGGTGTTCCGACACGCCCAGCCCCTGTAATATTCTAATTTCGGCAGTGTTGGCTAATAGCTAACATTGCTCTCCCGATGTCCTTTCAGGGATTTCTCCAGAATGTGCGCTTCATCTTCGACACGCCATTGGAAGACATCCTGAGAGGGCGGGGCTGTGAGGTCACCAAGCAAGGTAAGTGTTAGCCAGTATTTTTATAGATATGTAGAGCAATGGTCACCATCAGATGGCAACTTATTTTCCAAATAAGGAGAGGGAGATATACTATACTATCTTCTTTGAAACATTGAATTCCTTTTTTTGCACTGGTAATCAAGACTTATGTCAGCAGTGCTGATATTACTGTAGGTTCTTTCAATGGCATCACCTCACCCTGAGATTGCACAGTCAGCAATGCTCCAGGAGACAGCAGAATTACTGGAAGGACTTAGTGGTTGGTGGTCGGTCTTTATGGATAAACTAATGTAAATGTCCTAAACCAGGCGCCAGATTCAAGGCATACCCATATTCGCACACTTACAAACACACACACACGCGCAAAGGGAAAATGGTGCGGTTGATGCCGTTGGCATGAGATCAGTTGATGTGCAGGGGGAGAGAAATGCACAGATGTCCACCTTAGTTTTTCCTGGCTCTGTGCACAATTGTGAATTGCTGAGGAAGAATGACACAAAAGAGATTTTGTGGTCTCTGTGGTTATATTCTCAGCTGCGTCGCAGTGGGTGGTGACAATGAGGTCATACTTGGGTGCTGCCTCCTATTGGCTTCTTGTTAATGAGCATTTGCCCATGTTCTTGTGAGGAGTGGGATGACTGGAAGAGGATGCAATGCTGAAATGGCTTTCCACTGCAGGCAACTACTGTTGGTGGTTCCTACTCATCACTGTAAAGTGCTTCGAGTGGCTAGAAAAGCGCTATATAAATGTAATTATCTATCTCTATCTATCTAGTCAGGGCTGCCCCTGCTGCAAGGCCACAATTATGCATGTCCTCTTCTGCAGCATCTACCTGAACCAGTGACTTACACTCTATGAGAGGACCAGCATCCAGTGATGTAGAGCTTTCTCTCTTACTGAAAACAGTTCATAGCCATTGGGTGCGCTCTCATAAAAAACGGCTCCACAGAGGAACCCCTTTCAGTTCTTTATGGAACCCTCTATCATTGGTCAGAGGTGTGAAAGCTCCGAGATGTTTGCCCAACAAAGAACTCTTGAACCAGATAGGGCTCTTCTATGCAATCAAAGGGTTTCTTTTGGAATATTTTTTGTACTTGGAGTGCTGTCATACGGGCCAAATCAAGACCTGGCAAGACACGACCGACGGTGTGAATGGCAACAGCTGGACTTAACTGATGGAGCTCTATCCTGCAACTTTCAGGCCCAGCCACCATACCAAACTGGTGAAGAAGCTGGGTTCTGTCAAGCAGTAAAGCAGAGCAGTGGAGAGCTGTGGTGGAAAAGAGGATCAGCGTTCCTCTTCACTGATGTCACACCCTGGAAACCCAGCATTTATAATGCCACCAGGAATGCTCATTTATAATTCGGACAAAAAAAGGGCCGCACAAGGCCAGGTTTAGCCAGAAATGAATGGAAAACAGAGCGCTTGAGATACGCTCTCGCTTTCCTTCTCCTTCTCTCTCAGACATCCCTTCAAATACGCTGACATTTTTGAGGGATTTTTTTTTCCCTCAAGTTATTTAAATTGTCAAGCATGAAGTTTTTCCAGCCATGAAATGCTCTACTTAGTATAAGTCAAGTCTAATAATAGATTTTCTAACTGCCTCTCTGTATTTCTGCCTCTCTGCCAAGCAATTTCTCATGTGATGGGAAATTCTTTCTCCACATGAAATGCGGCTCATCTGGTTTACACCTGATCTGGCAGGCAAACAGTTTGACCCCCCTTTCTGCCAAAATGCATCTTGTTTGCTGAGTGAAATTTACCATTCTACCTTAGAGAAAATATTCAACGTAAAGTCACCTCGAATAGAGTCCATTTTAGTACTAATTATCCAGTGTGGGCTCATATAAGCTTAGTTGAATTAAGTTGAATTAAAATTTCAACCTCAACATCCACTGGCTGCTGTCTATAAGCGAGTGAAGACCAGCCTATGCTGGTTGACTATAACTGGCTGAATGCTTGTGTTAACTGGTTTCTTTGGGATTCCCCTTGCTACACCCCTGAGAACCACTGAATAAAGGGAAAGCAGCCAAGGCCTTACTAGAGATTGTTATCAGTCTAATGTGGCCATGTGTCTCTTCCCAGAAACATCACCACCCTTCTCCTGCTACAGTGTTGTGCTGATGACTGAAGTATTTCTCCTGGGCGATCCAGAGTTAGTTTCTCCCATAAGTGGGAGCTATATGAGGCAAAGGTGGTGTTTTTGCACAAACCTCCCAACCCCGACTCCAGTGTCCAAAACAGGACCTACAGCAGTGTCTCTGGACTGATGGGCAACAGAGCATGCTCACTTCCTGGTCAGTCTGGGACCCAGATTACTGCCTTGCATACGTGGAGTTCTCAGCCTCAACTGGCTCACTGTTGGAGCTGCAGATTAGACCTGTCTGTATGCGTGTGTGTGTGGGGATAAGGTATACTTCCATTTTCCAACCTCAAAAATGTAAAGTTCATGGATTGTGGCCTCTGACAACTTCTGTTTGTTTAATGAGCGCAGAATGCAAATTTTCTCACAGACATTTACCTCGGATAAACCTCTCTGACTTTGCAGAGCTGACACAAAAACCCTCTTTGAAACTAAATAACATTTGTAAACTTTAAAAAAAAAAAGGAAGGTGTATTGAGTCCTGCTCAGTAACAGTTCTCTGTTGTCTGTCTATGTACAGAGATAGAATGTTGTAGTGATTTAATCTCCTGGTAACGCGAGAGCCTTTGTCTATGTTTGACTCTATGGTAGAACTTAAACTTAAAATGTCTTCCCCAAACAGAGAAAACAACTGAGTAGGCACACAGAGCTCCAGTAAAGGCACCTGGTTTGATGAAGGCTGGTTTGTAACGTGTAAAAAAAAATCAGAAACAAGCTGGTTTCCTTGAGCGGCTGAAGTACACACATCTAACGGGAGTTGGAGCAGATTTATGGCAGACGGCTTGGTTTTCTCATCACTCAGCAGAGCCACCCAGCTGTTTCTTTTCTTTTTCCATTAGCGTGCCAAAAACAATAAGCCATGTTTTAGGTCCTCCCCTTCCCTCCCTGGTCTGATAGGCTTAGGAATGCGGCCGGCTCTCATCTTCCCTCTGAGGGGTCATTTCGCAAATCCGCGGAACTCCGGAACGTTTACACCAAATGGACCTTTGTCTCCTTTAGCACGGACTGAACATCCTCAGAGCTGGGCACCACGGGACAGATCCCCCCGCCTCAGAGTAGCCCTCTTCCCTCAGCCCAAAAACAGGCGCTCCTATCCAGAACCACACACGGCTCTCACAGTGTAGCCCATACAGTTAGGCTAGATTAAAAAATGTCAGTAGTTCAGTTGCACAATTAAAAACATTTTGTCATATTGCTGTAAAAAACAATGTGAAGTACATTCTCCCCCAAAACATTTGAAGTTTCTTTGTTTAATTAATTGTTATTACATTCATTCTTCTTTCATTTTCTGCAGCTGTTTGTCATTGTGGTTCATCTTTTACACAGTAGGGTTCAACACCGGGAAACACTGGGAATTCCCTCCCAAACTATTTACCATTTCCAGAGAAATGGGATACAGGTTAAAACATTTTTTTCATTCCCTTACAGCATATATATATGGTTTAATTTTATTAAAATATCTGCAACATCTGTTTGATGTGCTTCTCATGGTCCATCCAAAAAAAAGAGATCAGAAATCACTTGAATGCAATGTCCTTAAATGGAATCTTGAAAGCACACCTCCAAAGGGAAAAAAAACGCTTCACGCTATGCCTATTTTGTTTTATTTAGCCTATAGGCCAATGTCTATTTTATTTTAGCTTATTTTATTTATGATTAACCACTGTCTGTTTTATTTATAATAGGCCTAAAGTCTATTTTTTCTAGTCCAATTTGTTTATTTTTGGTTTACAAATTTGATTTGCAAAGCAAACAATATCAATATCATATTGTTGTATTGAACCCACTGATTTGTCTAATGTTTAGAACGTCGTTTGTAGTGCTGTAAAGTAAAATGAAGAAATGTTCTGTGATGTGAACTTTGAGTGATCCTAAAATTGCATGGCTTAGCCTTGCACCAGCATTTAAACGCTAACAAGACATGGCTTCCGTCTCTGCTTATTATAGTGACTACAATTATAAATGCCAGATTACAGTTTTTTAAACCATAAACAATTGTTAAACATCAGTTCCACAAGTCTGTTCTCATAGCAGGAAAATGTTTTATTTTATATTACACAACAGCTGGTTCCGACCTCGCAATGTGATTGGCTGAGAGACATTCGAAGGAATGACACTATCTCTCGATAATCCCAAACCAAACTGCTTTGTTTAAGTTCAGTTGATTCATTGTATCAGTGATATAAACTCTCGAAAATAACCTTGTAGCAGTGTTGGTGTTGTATAAATGCTATAATACAGTGCGCTCAAAGTCATGAATTACTGCAAAATATTGCCGCTTCTGTGTTGATCTACGCAGAATGGCAGCACGGCAGTGACAATATCTCATAGTAAGTCACTCCTTCATTATTGCATAATTGGGAAAAGTCCCTAACAGCCCGTGTTCTTCCTGACGCCTTCCTCTCCCTTCCCTCCTCCCCTTCCCAGAGGTGGAAAACATAGTGAGCGACAGTGGGGAGGACGTAGGATCCTCCATCACCACCAACCTCATCGGGCAAAAGACGGACGCCCCCCAGGGGGGGGGGGACATGCTGTGCGAGCGCTCATGCGAGGAGCTCACTAGCCTCTTCAACGAGCTCAAGGGTCTCCGGATCGTGGTGAGCAACCTCATCGACGGCCTGCAGAAAGTGGTGAGTCCTCCACTTGTCCCCCAGCAACAGGGCGTGCCTCTGATGGGAGGCCACACCCCGGCAACAATGTAGTCACAACCGCTGGTGCTCCCAGAATCTGGCAGGAGCCACATTCACCGCATGCCTAGGGCGGCCTGTAGCGTAGTGGTTAAGTTACATGACTGGGACACGCATGGTCGGTGGTTCTAATCCCGGTGTAGCCACAATAAGATCTGCACGGCCGTTGGGCCCTTGAGCAAGGCCCTTAACCCTGCATTGCTCCAGGGGAGGGTTGTCTCCTGCTTAGTCTAATCAACTGTATAGGAGCTTTTGCCAAATGCCATTAATGTAATGTAATGCAGCATTATCAGCGCCCAAGAGCCACAGTAAAACTACAGTATTGATTGATTGTTGTGGTGCGTGTGCGCGTGTGTGCGTAGGGGCAGCTGTAGCTTAGTGGTTAAGGTACATAACTTCCCGGTGTAGCCATAATAAGATCCACACCACCATTGGGCCCTTGAGCAAGGCCCTTAACCCTGCATGGCTCCAGGGGCGGGTTGTCTTCCGCTTAGTCTAATCAACTGTAAGTCGCTTTGGATATGTAAGGTAATGTAATGTGCACGTACGTGTGTGTGTGTGTGTGTGTGTGTGTGTGTGTGTGTGCGCGCTCTCTCAGACGGAGGAGAATAATGTCATGCGCGAGCTTCTGTCCAAGATGAAGAACCCCAAGGAACAGCAAATGTGCTGGCAAGATGGCCGTCTGTTTGAGGACAAGGAGGAGTGGATCGTGGACAGCTGCACTAAGTGCACGTGTCAGGTAATACTGGGCATGAGGTCGGCGTCATGGCTACAATTAGCGCTGCGCCATACCTCCTGGGTGGGCTAATGAAAATGTTGTTCTCTCGCAGGAGGCGAAGGTGGTGTGTCGCCAGATAACCTGTCCTGCTGTGGCTTGCGCCAGTCCGTCCTTCATCGATGGGGAATGCTGCCCTGTATGCCTCTGTGAGTATTCACCTCATTGTTTTCCCATCTTTTACCCTGTTTCAGATTCTAATTCTCCCTTCTTTTTTCCTGTTTCATGTCATTCACCAATCTCTAAGCCTGTTTTAGGTCCTTAGTCACCCATCTTTTGACATATCCTTATGCACATGTGTTTTGGTCTGTTTTAGTCTTTATTCAGTGTCTGCTTTTTGGCCTGTTTTAAACTCTCCTTCGTCCCTCCTTTGACCTGGTTTAGACCATGAACCACCCATGTTTTGGCCTGTCTGTATCCTTATGAACTTTTATCTGAATCTGTTTGAAGTCTTTCTCACCTGCCCGTATGCTTCTCATAATTGTCCATCATTATGCATCAGCCTTCTGTGATGCTTTAGGACCTAAAGCAAACTAAAGCTTTACAAACAAAGACATCACTGAGTGGTCTGAGAGGTCTTTCACTGAGTTCTTCTTCAAATACAGAGCGTAATTTCTTTTTCAGATACAATCTTTTCAAAAGCCGTCGGAAGTGGGATTCATGACCTCCCTGTTTCTTGAGATATAGTAGGAAGCAGTTTTGCAGTAAATGCATTCTTAAGGGTTAACCACACTTTTTTATGTCCTTCTATCATTTGCATATTACTGGGAAGTACTGGGTTTAGCCCTGCGCTGAAGTGGTCATGGTGGGTTGAACATTAGCAATGATCTTCCTGCTTCAGATTAAGATTAAGACCCAACAAACATTCTTTCCTTCCTTCCTTATTTTTTCCCCTCTTATTTATGCATTAGACATGAGGTGAGAAATGTAAATATGTTGTTGAAGATGGGTCAGATTACTAGACTATGGAATTTCGTTATTCTTTTAGTAAAGAATAAAGGTCCTTGCCCTCAGTCCAGTTTCTGTGGTAAAATTTCCAGCTGTGTAAATATGCTAAATGTTAATGTAAAAACATGTAAAAACATTTGGCATTATACAGTATCATTTCCAAGACAGAAATAACTGGTCACAGTAACTGCAAGGTTACAAGTCTTGGTCCTGGGGTTCCAGCCAGCCATCTGGCAGTTTTTGTTACTCTGTACTTAAAGGAACACTGCCACGCTTGTTTCAGTTGAGATTATTTTGATTAAATGCTTAAATTATGTGTGTAGGCCTTTTTTAAATCACCATCGGTATAGCCGAAAAATCCAAAAACTTGTTCTGTGTTTCCCGGAGGATAACGGGAGCTCAGACTCCACCCATGAACACAGAGAGGTTTATGAGCGGCCACCCATCTAGGCGATCACATGGTCTCCCATAAACCAGTCTCTGCGTTCACTGGACGTGTTTAGGAAATATTTAGGAAACAGCTACACTGACGGTGATTTTAAAAAGGCCTACACACAGAATTTAAGCATTTAATCAAAAGAATCTCAACTGAAACAAGCGTGACAGTGCTCCTTGAATTAGCCAATTAGATCAGTTGATTACACAGCTAACTCACCACACCTGGTTACTTGGGTCTCAACAGGGTAGTGATTTTGAGTGAAAACAAAAACAAGCAGACCCAGTAGTTCTCCAGCACCAGGGTTGGAGACCTTTGGTCTAAAGTCACCCTGGGAGTAATGACAGTGTACAGAGGGAAAAGTTTAAAGTCTAAGTCCCAAGATTAGTTAAAGTAATCTCGGGATTTTTTTGTGCCCCTTCCCCTTTCTAACTTGCGTATGTGTCTGTGTCTTCATGTCTCTGCGTCTGTGCCCATGTGTGGACATCGGCATTTCTTCTCGTGCCCGCGTTTCTGTCCGTGGCCCGGCGCGCGGTCAGTGAAGGACAGCGAGGATGGCTGGTCCCCCTGGTCGGAGTGGACCGAGTGCACGGTCACCTGCGGTACCGGCACTCAGCAGAGAGGGCGGTCCTGCGACGACACCAGCAACCCCTGCGCGGGTCCCTCCATCCAGACCCGCAGGTGCAGCCTGGGAAAGTGCGACAGCCGTGGTGAGTCCCCGCCACATCACTTCCTTCCCTGTGACCACTCCTGAATCCGGATCTTTCCGGATACAAACAGGCCGGTCCTTTCCCGGAGGTGTACTCTGGGAAAAGTAGTCAGATAATTATGACATGCAGCAGTGGCATCGCCACATCACTGAATTATTGTTCTTCTGAGATGTACAAAGGCAAGAAGCACTGTACTCCGTAGACACTCAGTAGCATTCTTATAAAAATCTCACACTAGTTTACACCAGTTAAGTACTAACACTGTACTGTAGGCTTTTTATAGGCTACAGTGGAACCCCCTCCCCTCCCATTAGTTCAGAATTGCCGACTTCTTCCTCAGAGGTTAGAAATAAACTGCTAGGGCCTGTGGCCCAGAAGGCCTACCTAGATTAATGACATTGTTAAATTGGACATATAATTATCACCAGTCGTTGTAAATTGGATGAATAACTCACTCTGGGAGGGAAAACAGTGAAGACCTTACAAAAAAGGCAGAAGAACATCTAGAAAACATGTGTGTATGGGTGTGTTTGTGCCTTATGGCTCTATATACAAGCTTGCAGAAATTGTTATGATACAACATATTATATCATGACAGATCAAAGGGCACATTTGAAATATGGGTATGTGTTCACACGGGGAAACCCACATTCGGTTGTGTGGAGTATTAAATGGATCAATGAGGGTGCGGTTGACCTACATTACAGCCAAGGCAAAGCTCCTCGCGTTTGAATTATAATGTAACAACCAGACCAGACCCGTAGTCAAAATGAGTTCTCTCTGTCCCAAATATGTGAACTTACTGCACAAGCATGTGTATCAAATGACTATAACACTGCTTTCTGTCTTTCTGTTTGTTGGGTCTGCCCAAATTACACTCTGCCTGCCTTTGTTTGTCTATGTGTTTTTGCTTTCTGTCTGCGTGATGCTGTGTTTGTCTGTCTTTGTCTGTCTTTGTTTCACATTTACGTTTGTCTGTCTTTCTGTTCGCTAGACATCGTCTGTCCTTGTCTGCTTCACATTAGAGTCTTTGTCTGCCTTTATCTGTCTGCTTGACATTGATGGCCCTCCGTCTGCCCGACTGTCTCAGTTCGTCAAGACGGCGGGTGGAGCTTGTGGTCTCCATGGTCATCATGCTCGGTGACGTGCGGCGAGGGGCAGATCACCCGAATCCGGCACTGCAACGCCCCCATGCCACAGAGGGGGGGCAAGGACTGCGACGGCAATGGAAGAGATACCCAGCGCTGCGAGGCAGAGCCCTGTCCCAGTGAGTACGGTGTCCCTGAGTGGACAAACCTTTGCTCTGCGCTCTCTCCGAACACATTTGGCACAATAGAGAAGACCTGATAACACATCCACAAAAATCACCCCCATCACCACCACCACCCCCAAAAGAAAACATTCTCCAAAAATTCATGGTCTGATTCTGAGCCAAAACGAAAACGCTTGTGAGAATGTGCATGTGCTCTGGTGAGGTCATTTTTTCCAGAACTCTCCAGACCACAGCTGAGAGGGCGGACGTTCGGCAGCGAAAAATGAAAGGAGGGAGTTTCCGCTGAGAAATCATCAGTTCTATTTGAAATCGACATCAGAGACGCCGATAGTGCAGTCTGATTGCAAGCCCCCTTTCAGGAATCAGTCGGGCTGTGGGAAAATCTCTGTAGGCCTCTGTAGGGAAAATATTAAAGAAATTGAGCAAACTTAAGGAGGTGGATGAGTACTGTCAGGATGTTCCCTTTATTAGAGAAGTACAGGATTGATGTCTTGGTGCGTGTTTTAACAGTTAAATCAATTCACAGTTATTGATTTCTTGTTTCTTTTTGCACATATCCTTAAAAATCCAGAAGTAACTGTGTAACATGCAAGTATAAATGGTATTGCTTATCCATATCCATAGTATTGCTTCCAGTATTCTGCCACAATGTAAGGTTACAATGTAAAGTTACTATAGAAAACAACTACTACTACTAATCATAATTATTATTATTATTTATTTATTTTAATTTACTTAAATACAAAAAAATGGGTGATCTGATACCAAAGGTGCTATGTTCTAAGTATTTTAACACATCATGTAAAGTGTAAATACCAGGGAAAAAAAGCTGAAATTCAGAATTATTTTTTATCTCAAAGCCAAATGTATTCAGTGTATTGCAAAAACAAAGGAATTGGCCTTGCTGTTCCAATACTTTGAGGGGACCGTATTCTTTACATCCATATCAGGTCATCTATGTAGGCCCTTTTTATACATACGTCTCCCCATTTTAGCAGACCAAAAGTTATTGTACAATTAGCTGTTTCTTGTCCAGCTGTATATAGCCAATATAACAAAAAAGTGTTGCTGTCCAAATACTTTCAGACTGCACTACATTTGAGATATTTTAGCGATTTACACCTTGACCAATTATGCGGTTGGGAAATTTTTTATATGGAGCCCTGCCGAAAAGTGCAGTCAGCAAACAATGCAGAATTTTAACCGGAAACCCTCCGTTTC
This sequence comes from Conger conger, assembly GCF_963514075.1. Lineage (NCBI taxonomy): Eukaryota > Metazoa > Chordata > Actinopteri > Anguilliformes > Congridae > Conger > Conger conger. The sequence continues at coordinate 23,071,200 of NC_083761.1, read as the reverse complement.
AAGCCAAGTGTCCTTTCAACACCAGACCTCTGCTGGCAGCCTGGCGGTTTGTGACACGTTTGTCGCATTTCCTGTCTGTTTGCGCTCAGTCGATGGCAGCTGGGGGCCCTGGTCACCGTGGGCGACCTGCTCGGCGACTTGCGGTGGAGGTCTGATGGGTCGAAGCCGGGTGTGCAACAGCCCCAAGCCTCAGCACGGGGGTAGGAAGTGCCGGGGGGAATCCACCGACAACGATATCTGCAACAAAGAGGACTGCCCTGTCGGTGAGAGCCGCATCCTTGCTCCACACCCCACCTCCATCCCTTCCGTGCCCGCCAAGGGGACTGTCTGAAATAGACCTATGAAGCAGCTTCACAGTTTTCTGGAGCATTTTACACCAAAGCACTAGACGTGGGCTTCACAAACTCTATCATGGGTGAAGAAATGATGCAGTCAATCACAGTCTTTTTTAAACCAATCAAGAGTCAGTGAGTTAGTGATCACATATTGTGTCCTCCCAGTCGGCCGGGGCCTCTCTGCGTGGAGTTTGCATGTTCTCCCCGTGTTTGCGTGGGTTTCTTCCGGGTACTCCGGTTTCCTCCCACAGTCCAAAGACATGCAGGTTAGGCTGATTGGAGAGTCTAAATTTCCTGTGGGTATGAGTGTGTGAGTGAAAGGTGTGTGTGCCCTGCGATGGACTGGTGACCTGTCCAGGGTGTATTCCTGCCTTTCGCCCAATGTATACTGGGATAGGCTCCAGCCCCCCTGCGACCCTGTTTAGGATAAGCGGGTTAGGATAATGAATGAATGAATATTATGTCCCATTATTTTCCTATGGATGTAAGAACAGCCAAAGTCTTTGACCATATTGAGGTACAGACTGAAGACTGAATGGCTGCACCTTTCCCTCCCTACCTCACTTCCATGATTAGCCTTGTGTATGCCATGGATTATATTTGCAATTATGTATAGTTATTGTAGTACTTGGGGTATTGTAGCTGCCAATCATGGTATGCTAGTTTCTAAGTTGATGAACTCTTCAAGGGTTCAATTTGTATCTATGTGATCATGCTAGGACTCGGAACTGTACTTTCCTCTAGGGTCCTCAACGCACTTGTCCCTGGGTTTGATTTACACTTCATTGTACATCGCACTGGATAACAGTGCCTGTTAAACATCTGTAATGCAATGTATTGTGATCTATATAACAGGATCCTAAAATTGATATGTTTTTCCTGTTGTTGAGAAGTGATTTTAGCTCAGCCAAAGTGAGAAATATAATACAAATATTGCATTATGGGGAAGCTTTTACAATCTAACAAAACACGCAGAGAAGTTTACAAACTTTCTATGCAGCAGAACATACCTTCTACCATTTTTTAAGGTCAAATTATATTGAAATAATAGCAAGCATTAAAATGTTTCACTATAAAGTAGGTATACAAACACATTTAGAGGTAAATAAGTTATACCCAGGGTGTGTTTATCCTTTAACAGATGGCTGTCTCTCGAACCCATGCTTCGCTGGTGTGGAGTGCAGCACCGATACCAATGGGTCATGGGCATGCGGGTCATGTCCCATGGGTTACCGTGGTAACGGCACCCACTGTGAGGATGTGAACGAGGTAAAGGGGACGGTCTCGAGCCAAAGACCAAACCAACACGAAACTGTGGCTGTGTTCGAAATCCCAAACTTAGCATACTACTACGCATACTACATTTCAGTGAAAGTCAACCTGCAATTTAGTATGAGCAGTATGGTAGTATGCGGTTTCAAACGCAGCCTGTTTGTGAATACAGAAGCATGCGACCAGCAGCTGGTGCAGACAGCATGATTATTATGGATAACGAGCGTAGCTGTGTACATTCCGTGTTAATTACACAACAATCCCGAACCAAAAATGACAGAGTTTAATCACTGCCCTGTAACTGCTACCAAATACAGAGAGAGATGGAGCCTATGAAAGTCATGATTTATTACAAAACTCACCACTCTCTCTCTCTCTCTCTAAATTATCTTCAATTATCTTCAAAGAGTAAAAATTATAATTATAATGGAATTATAAAACTCTCCTTTCCCCATCTCTCTCTCCTTCTCTGCCCCACCCCCTCCCCCACAGTGTGATATGGTCTCTGACTTGTGCCACAAGGTGGGTGGAGTCCATCAGTGCGTCAACACTAACCCTGGCTTCCACTGCCTGCCCTGCCCGCCCCGGTACAAAGGGATCCAGCCTTATGGAATGGGAGTAGAGGCAGCCAAGAAGAGTAAGCAGGTGAGGAAACTTGTCTGGATGCTACGTTTTCTGTGGAGAATTACACAAGTATATACTGTATACTTCACATAAGATACCTCACATACCCCTTAAATTATAACATATTGCCCTATTAGAATATTCATTGGATTAATATAATAATAATAATAATAATAATAATAATATTACATGTGACAACCATTAAAGTAAAACATAATTTTATCATATTCCCAAGGCCAGTTGGGGCCTTGGGAATCAAAGTGGGAATTAAGTGCTAACATTTGTGTCGGGAATGATCAGGTGGCCTGAGATGATGATCAAAAGAGTCGTATGGCCATGTGACCAGCACGCTGGGGCTAACACCTTAGTATTTTTTCTTTTTTTGAAGTAATCTGTGATCTTTTAATGGCTTTTAATGTGTTAGGGCCTCTACATAACATCTCTTCAGAAGGATCTAGAAGGTGTCAGTAGGCTGTGGGCTCACCCTTTTGAGTGGGAAGACGATGACATCATACAGGGAGGAATCCAGTTACAATGTCACTGCTCTGTTTTCTCCTTGGACACATTCACTTCCCTTGTCAGCTTGACCCTGGTTCTGCGTTGCCTGATTTTATGATTTTCTTGACTGACATATTATGCCTTTCTCCATAATTTATCTCTTCGTCTGGAATCCAGCCTGCAGAGACATGTGTTGCTCACAGGCTTACCTAAATGTATCATATTTTTTTTTGTTTGTATTGCTTGAGAGGCACAGCAGTAGCCCGGTATCTCCAGTCCTGTAGCACTTTGAGGTGGGGGTGGCAAAGGTGGTTTCAGTAAAACCATGAGATGAGATGTTTTGTGTGTCACATGGCTACACCCCCCTTCGTGACCTCAACCCACCCCGTCCTCCTTTCCTTCTTCAAGTTTAGATTGAAGGAAAAATGTTGATGAAAAAAAAAATCTAAAATGCCAGCCAAAATATTTGGCCCAGGATAAAAAGATATTCACAACATGTTTTAGGGCGTACTTTGGAGAGATAGGGGGTTGGGGGATTGGAAGGCATTTTCAGTTATTTTGGAACTCATTTCTGAAGCTGGCAGAGCATGATTTAAAGACTCTCAAAAGCTGTGAAACCTGTGGAATGCTCAAGCCTGAGGCCTTCCCCCTCCTGAAAGTGATGCCATCACGACGCCAACTAGCCTGAAGCAGACCGTTTCCATCGATAACAGTTTTTCTTCTCATTGTACATCACTGAGGCAGCAGATTGGCTCTTGAACCACACTACATAAATGTGAAGAAATAATAATAATTTGTAATAAAATTAAATAAATTAAAGCCGGGCTAATTAAATTAAAATCAGGGTATAGATTTAGGGTGTAGATTTTGAATTAGTTATGAATTAGTCAGGAATATGAGCTGCCATAGATTTAGACGTTTGGATTGCTTTATTGCGTAGTGGTTAAGGTATGTGACTGGGACCCGCAAGGTCGGTGGTTCAATCTCCGGTGTAGCCACAATAAGATCTGCTTAGCCGTTGGGCCCTTAACCCCACATTGCTCCTGCTCAGTCTAACCAACTGGATGTCGCGCTGGATAAGAGCGTCTGCCAAATGGCATTAATGTAATGTATTACGTTACAGCATCATGCCATTTCCCTTCTCTTTCGTCTCTGTCCTTCCCTTTTTCTTTTCACTTTCACCTCCATCCCCATCTATCTTTCCCTCTCTTTTCCTTTCATCCCTCACTCTTTCCAATCTTACATATGCTTCACGCTCAACCTCTCACACTTCACACTCTCTCTCTCTTTATTACCCATCGTCCCTACACTCCCCGTCCCCCCCAGGTGTGCGAGCCACAAAATCCTTGCAAGGATAAGACGCACAGCTGCCACAAGTACGCCGAGTGCATCTACATCAGCCACTTCAGCGACCCCATGTACAGGTGCCAGTGTCGCATCGGCTACGCCGGAGACGGCATTGTCTGCGGCGAAGACTTCGACCTGGACGGCTGGCCCAACCAGGACCTGGTCTGCGGTGCCAATGCCACTTATCACTGCAAGAAGGTACTGTTTGTTGTTTTTTGTATTAGCTATTGTATTGTTGTACTCAGGGTATTCTAGCTGCCAACTGTGGTATGCTAATTTGGAAGTTGATGTATTCTTCAAGGGTTCCGATTATATCTGTATGGTTACGCTAGGACCCGGAACAGTACTGTCCTTTCAGGTCCTCTTTGCACTTGGACTTGTGTTTGATCTGCACTTCGTTGTACGTCGCTCTGGATAAAAGCGTCTGTTAAATGCCTTGTAATGTAATAATGTAATGACCGCCACTGTCAGACAGCGCCCCCCTTAGGCCAGGAGGTATTACTGCTCAGCATAGACTGGAGAATGTGTCTATATCGCGGGGACGTTCCCCGGCCGCCGTAGGTGACTAAGCTGACAGACTGCAGGGAGGGAAAATGCCGTTTGGGACTGACTGTCCGAATTGATGAAGGACATCGCAACAATGGGGCAGTCCTACAGTTCTGATGTGACTTTCCAAGCGGTCACTGAAACTCTGTATACTATTGCTTAACTAGTTATAAAACAATACCAGTTCGCTATCAGTAACAACAAGCAAATTAGCTATTACCAACATTTACAAATCCCGAATTCCCAAATTTACAAATATCCACCTGAGGCACAATGCTTGTGCACTATGCATCGCTACTATGTTTGTATTGCCTATATTTTATCATAAGTGGATATTTGTAAATTTGTCAAGCTAATTTGCTTGTTGCTACCGATAGTGAACTGATACTGTTTTATAACTAGATATGCAGTCTTCGCTTGGATAATAAGCAATAAAAGCTTATTGATTGGCTGTGGCAGTTAGAACTAATTTTCATCCAATGAGCTTGAATTGTTGGACAGCTGTACAATGTTACAGAGTGACGGCCTGACAAAGGTACACTTTGAAACCATAATTTAAGGACTATAAACATAGGCAGATTGTGAGTCAACATGTCTGTGAGCCTTTTTCAATAATAGGAAGGGATTCACAATGGTCTTGTAACAATGTTTTAAGACAAAAATCTTACCTAGTGTACCTTTAAGAATCCCTATTTCAGTCCGAACCAGCATAGGTGTGCTCATTTGGAAAAAACAGAGGAATGCAGAGGTCATGCCTCCAACCCCCCTGGCCAAAACCACTGTGTCAGTCAATCAGCCTTAAATCACACTGACAGAGAGGTGTGGGGTGACCATGAGCACTCAATAGGTCAAACTCTGATTTTCTTATGGAAAACAGCTTGTGAATACCATGCTGAGAGAATACCATACCTAGCCAGAAACTGAAAGCCCATACATCAACACCACAACCTTGTATTAGAGCTTCTAACAAATGAGCGAATGGCTGGAGATAATCAATCCAACGAGTGAATGATCCTACTAATGAAGGGTGTAAACAAGAATAAAGGTTCAAATATTTTAACTGGAGAGGAACTCGCTTCAGTCTCAGAGCAGTGATGATACGACCTTGGCATGCTAGGAAATGCTGTCCCGGTAGTGTTACCAAAGCAGACAAGTCCGAAGCTTTATTTAGAAGGTAACAATGCTGGCTTAAATATGTTTCTGTTCCCGCGTGGCAGTGTCCCTGCCTGCTTGCAAATCCTGGGCAACATTGCTCTGGTGTGGATTATTTTATAACTGAAATTCAACATTGCAGACTGTCAGGGAGCGTGCTCCCCCATGGATGATGAAATGGTATCAGGGCTTCACAAATGAGAGGGAGGTGAAAGATGATGTCTCATCTGTGATAGATTACTCATTAATGAACAGTTACATTTAATTTGTTCTTGTTGCAGGACAACTGCCCTAAACTGCCTAACTCAGGGCAGGAAGACTTCGACAATGACGGCCAAGGAGATGCCTGTGATAACGACGACGACAATGACGACATTTTGGACGACCGGGTGAGGTCAACCACCATTGCACTAGGATCAAAACATGTGATTAATGCAAAATCCGTTTCACTTTTGGTTTTACCCCTCCCTTGTTGTTACTGTGGTCTTCAGCCATAGATGTGACCCCAGAAATCCTTTCCAAGTCGGCTCAAAGGCTCACCCACCGATGCCAGTGAAACGCATGGCGGCCACATTTTGGAAAAGATCGATTAGGTTTCTCTCCTTGTGCTTTCTTCAGGATAACTGCCCCTTGGAGTACAACCCACGGCAGTTTGATTATGATAAAGATGATGTTGGTGACCAATGTGACAACTGCCCATACGAGCACAACCCCACCCAGATAGACACAGACAACAACGGAGAGGGAGATGCTTGCGCTATCGATATCGACGGCGATGGTACGTCAGCCGCTGACAGTAATCCGTTTACATTCACAGTTTGCAAAATTATTATTGCTTGCCTCCTAATTGCAAATAATATTGATGTGAAATACTCATTTTTAGATGTTTTGTGAGGTCTGAGAAAAAAAGACAGGACACAGGTTTTAGAATGTAGTGATTTGTGATTACCATTGATGATGACATTTATATTGACAGTAAAACAAATTGTGTTTGAAAGGACCCAACAGTGATTTTTGGTATTTTACGGCATTTGGTAGAGGCTCTTATCCAGAGTGACGTACAGTTGATTAGACTAAGCAGGAGACAGCGCTCCCCTGGGGCAATGCAGGGTTAAGGGCCTTGCTCAAGGGCCCAACGGCTGTGCGGATCTTATTGTGGCTACACTGGGGATCGAACCGCCAACCTTGCATGTCCCAGTCATTTACCTTAACCACTACGCTACAGGCCACCCCATTTGGATGGGGACATACACTGCTCATATACTGTCTGCCTCCCAGTCAGTACTTGTCCAAACACACTCACATTCTGCCACTGTCTCTTTGATGGATGATCACTTTCCTAAAGGGCTGAAAGGAAGGAAAGGAAGCACAGTCCTGCATTTAGTCCTGCGTGTGCGTGTGCGTGTGCGTGTGCGTGTGCGTGTGCGTGTGCGTGTGCGTGTGTGTGTGTGTGTGTGTGTGCTCGTGCACATGTCTGTCTTTATGTGAGCTAAAGCATTGCTTTATGTATCACTTAGTTAAAACTCATATGAGGTATTTGTATCAATGGGAAAATGTATTTATTCTGGACATTGGGATATTGAGAAGGTAGAAAGTCTGACATAAATAAGGTCAAAATAAAGAATTTGTATGTGTGTGTTTATTATCTCCAGAAATCCTGAATGAACGGGACAACTGCCCCTACGTTTACAATACTGACCAGAAGGACACTGATTTAGATGGTGTTGGTGATCAGTGTGACAACTGCCCCCTCGTCCACAACACAGACCAGGTAATTTTTGAAGCAGTTTAGATGTAATAATAATAATATAATGTTTTATATACAGTGATCACTTTATTAGGTAGACCTGTACACCAGCTTGTTAATGCAAATATCTAATCACCCAAACATGTAGAAACAACTAAATGTATAAAAGCATGCAGACATGGTCAAGAGGTTCAGATGTTTTTCAGACCAAATGTGTGAATGTGGAATAAATGTGATCTAAGTGATTTTGTTTTGTGGAATTATTGTTTGTGCCAGAGAGGGTGGTTTGAGTAACTGCTAATCTCCTGGGATTTTTACACACAACAGTCTCATTCAGTGAGTAGTAGGTCTGTGTGCAAAAGCATGTTGTTAATGAGAGTGATCAGAGAAGGAGGGCCAGACTGGTCGAAGCTGACAGGAAGGTGACAGAAACGCATACACTGAGTGTATATGGCACCTTTCTCACACTCATCGTCGCTTTTCAAAAACATATAACAGGTCAAATGCATGCGGCACCTATACAGAGAAATAAAAGCATAAAACGGGTCATAACAGCAGAGCTGTGATGCTTTAAGTGTGTCAATGATCTCCAAGAGAATTGCAAGGCACTGTTGAATTGCGGGGGCCTTTTGACGTGACCCCAAGCCCCTTGCCCGATAGGCCGACAAAGACAACGACCTTGTGGGAGACCGGTGTGACGATAACCAGGACATCGACGAGGACGGCCACCAGAACAACATGGACAACTGCCCGTACATCCCCAACGCCAACCAGGCTGACCACGACAAGGACGGCAAAGGCGACGCCTGCGACCATGACGACGACAATGACGGGATACCAGACGACCGGGACAACTGCAGGCTGGTTCCCAATGAAGACCAGCTGGACTCTAACAGTGAGCACTGTGCTATGGCACTGTTTCACACTAATCACAATTAATGCTAGTTACAAACCTGCCTGCCGAAGCAGTCACCGGCCGTGCAACCAAAATTTAAGTTCATTTTCAGTGCTGCAGGTTGTACTCGTATCAGATGTGACAAATAACATTACAGGACATGGAACAGAGGTTTCAAGAATTGGAGAACATGTACTGGTGAGAAACATGTGGTTTTCGCCAGTTCGAAATGCAGTCATTTGGGCTGGACTCATGAGATGTCTATTGAGATGGATATCTTGCATTTGGAATTTCATTTTTGTATGTTGTGGGGCATGTGTGACTTTGATGTGCAACAGATAAACAGTTTGGCAGATAATATACTTTGTTGGGTGGGGGGGGGGGTTCAGACCTCTAACCTACAGTACATTCCACAAACCATCAGGCAATCATTTAGTAGCTGTGTCATCCAGCAAACCTGTCATGTAGAACAGTAGAAGCGGAGACAGCTTTTCGATTACATTTAAATACATTTTATTTCTGGAAGATTCCTCTCAGCCAGGGATACTCAAATCGTATGGTTTTCATTCTTTCTCTTAAACCCATTATGGACTAAGGCACCCTATAGAAAACCCATAGAAAGGCCTAGGAATCGCAATGCAAAAACGGTTGTGTCTTGTAAAACAGTCATATGTTCAAATACAACGCTGCCGTCGCATCTGTCTGTAACATGCAGGTTGCATCTGCCCATAAGGGGCTAATCAGGGACTGTTTTAAACCTGATGCAACAAGTTAGTATAATCTCTGGATTCAGTGACATTATTGAACTTCAGGCAGAAGAGAACCTGCAGTACTACTGACCTTGGGGGCCAGATTTTAGTATCCCTGCTTGAAGATGAACAAGGCTTTGTGGCATATGGCATCACTTATGATAGTCAATTTATTCAGCTGCACAAAAAGACTTTGGGGTTTAATTTTTATAGTAGCTCTATCCAAAGCCAGTGTTCACGTTTTTCATGAAGCTGCATCTATGGCGGCCTGAATCCGGCCACCACCTGGATCACGCAAATGGTCTTTGCCAGTACACTCACTTTTTGGTTGGCAGGACTTGCAGGCAGACTAAGATAATCTGTTTGCGATTAAACTCGTCTGTGTTTTGAGCCACAGGCTCCCAGTCATTTTGGGTGAAGCAGCGTTTTCTCTAAAGAAGTAGACACATACCTTAATAAACCATTGTGATTTATTGTTGTTCAGCACTGAATTACATGCCAGAGATTGCAGTTGGAAGCACGCTTGTCGTTGTTCTCACGTTTGAGAACAGTATGTGAAGTGGCCTGCCAAGTCATTCAGTCAGTTAAGGTGCTTCTCATGTGAGCAAGCTGTGCTCCTTAGCTTAGATATTGCTAGCTGGAGTTCTCAGGCTACTGCTACTGTATACCAGCGCTGCCTAGCTCCTGTTCATGCCCTCGTAGTACCATCAGGGTGAGATTCCCTTTTCCTCTAGTTGATGCTAGCACTGCTGTAATCAGGTATTTTGCTAAATAGTTACAGGCTCATGGGTGAGTGCATCCATCACACTTCAGTGTTCCCGAAATGGCAGGTAACAGTGCCTTGTGAGGAGGAGCCACCCAGTCAACCCCAGGTATAACTTTATGTTGAGTTTGACCCAGACCTGGGTCAAATACGTACCATAATTGTTTTGGATTCAAGTATTGTTCTACAGTTTGTCTGGTGGAACCTATGAAATACTCTCAAAAAGTGCAAACCCTGCATTCTGGCCCTCTTGGTTGGCTCAGTTGCAATAGGCAAGATCAATCGAACATTTGAACATAACATCTGCTTTCAACATAAAAAACACTACCTGTGGTCTGAAGGGTGGCTCGTCCTAACAAGGCACTGCTTTGGTGCATCCTAAAGTCTGGTATCTAATCCACACCAGTGCTTCTAGGGCCCAGAATAAATTTTTCCTGACACTCTGAACCCCTCCTCAGGAGACGGCCGGGGTGACGCCTGCCAGGACGACTTTGACAATGACAGCATCCCTGACATTTTTGACGTCTGTCCGGAGAACAACGAAATCAGCGTCACCGACTTCCGAAAGTTCCAAATGGTGCATCTTGACCCCAAGGGAACGACACAGATCGACCCCAATTGGGTTGTGCGCCACCAAGGCAAGGAGCTGCTGCAGACTGCCAACTCGGACCCAGGAATTGCAGTTGGTGAGTGAGCAGTACTGAAATGTGTACGAGCTGGGTCTCCCAAAATGGTGTCCAGGGACCTCGAGACTTCTCAAGAGACCTCATAAAAATACTCTCCGAATAAATATGCTTTCCAGTCATTGAACGTAATGCAAAGTAAGAAAAGGAGTGTTATAAAGATATGCTTATGACAGTTGACAAGGGATCTCACAAATTACCGTTCAGGAGACCCAAGCGCAAACCAGGGGATATTCAGAAAACATTGTTTGTTCATGTCAAAAAGCCAGGTAATCAGTGCCAAATTGAGTTTGCAAAAGAACGTTTGATTAAATGTGGCCCTTGTCTAGTCTCAACTGTCTTCTATCCTTCCCCAAAAACTCCCAGGTTTCGACGAATTCAACGCAGTGGACTTCAGCGGGACGTTTTACGTGAACACGGACCGGGACGACGACTACGCGGGCTTCGTGTTTGGGTACCAGTCCAGCCGTAGGTTCTACGTGGTGATGTGGAAGCAGATCACTCAGACCTACTGGGAAGAGAAACCTTCCAAGGCTTTCGGCATCTCCGGCGTCTCCCTCAAAGTGGTCAACTCCACCACAGGCACCGGCGAATACCTCCGCAATGCCCTGTGGCACACGGGCAACACTAAGCAGCAGGTGAGCCGGTGCTCTCGCAAGCTGATTTCAGACCAGTCTGAGGAATAGTGCTAGCCTTCTGTCCTTTCCTGATTGAAAAGTGCAGATATTGTGAAAGGTCATATTGACATTGTTATTTAAAATATTAACAACCACTAAATGTACAGAAATGAAAATCCTGTACAAACTGTGTACCACAATTTGTACCAAAATACAATCTTTGTACCAAATAAAACACTTAATTGATAATTTAAATGTCAGGTTTTGATATCATAGACAGTCGCAAACTGGGCTCTGCGCTCAGTCAGTGAGCCGACTAGCGCAATCATTTGTTTGTTTTCTTTCCAATGCAGGAGTGCCTTTATTGCCTGTTACCAAGGTCACAAATATTTAAATTTTTTCCAGCCAAAGTTAGCTTTGAGTCTGAGGGAATGCACTGAACACTGAAAACTGAGTCTGAGATTGTGTTTCTAATTGTGGCTTGTGTCTAATTTTGGGTGAGTGGAGGGGGGGTCCTCATAGTGTTATTAACAATTTTTCTTGTTTGCGACGCATCAAGGTCCGCACCCTCTGGCATGACCCCAAGAACATCGGCTGGAAGGACTACACCGCATACAGATGGCACCTGATTCACAGACCCAAGACTGGCTTCATCAGGTGCACGATCTTGTGATATCGCAATGCCTGTGCCATCTAAAATAGGTGCCCTTGTTTGAGAAATCGAATAGAGCACATCTGGATGAGCCACCTTCTCTCTCTCTCTTTGTTCCAGGGTGGTTGTTTATGAGGGGAAGCAAATTATGGCCGACTCAGGCCCCGTGTACGACAAGACATTTGCGGGCGGAAGGCTAGGGCTGTTTGTGTTCTCACAGGAGCGGGTTTACTTCTCCGACCTGAAATACGAGTGCAGGGGTGAGTTCCAATCCGGTCACCACACCCCGCCAGAAATGAGTCAAACTCCGAAGAACCATGAGCCTCACTTATTCCGCGATTTTTTACACCTTAGTCCAGTGGTCTCGAACAACAACTGAATAAATAACTGCTTATATTAAAAATAAATAACAGCTTCTATTTTTATATACAGCCGTTCAGTGCATATAGATGAATGAGTAATTGGAATCAAGTAAAGCAGTTTGAGACCTCTGCCTTACATCTTAGCTTCAGTTACATTTTCTTCCCTTGAATTTATGATTCATTTTTCTTTGTTTTCTTTAGAAGTGTACTTCTAATTTACAAATACTGCTCAATCCCTCCAGTCTCAATCCCATTGTCTAATGCATTCATTAGAGATGCAATGCAAAAAAAACATAACACTGTCACAAATTCACAACAAGAGTCTCTTTATATACCACAAAATACAAATAACAAATAACTGTCATCCCATTTTTAAGTTAATCATTTAGAATCTGTAGCAACCGTCATTCTACATGTGAATCAATTCAAGTACTCAATAATTTAGTAGTTATTAAAAATCACAGGATAAAACCACCTGAAATGTCATTCAATTACTGATGGTAACCTGCTATGAAGAATTCAAATACATTTTTTTCAACTTTCATTGCAGAAGGGTAATTTCATTCTAATTAGTTTTAATTGGTTTTAATTGAGGGTTTTGAACTGGTGTACCCTATGCATGCGATGCAATGAAAGTTTTGTACTATACTGTGTTGCTGATCCTGTCCCTTTTTTTCTTTTTTGTAGATAACTGAGCTCTATTTGGAGACTGCTCTGGATGGGTTAGTGTCTCTAAGCACAGGTCCCTGATCAGTTTTCCCCGACCATATTCCTATACCCCAAACATTTGCCACAAAAATGTTAAGTCAATTGGAGGTCAGTCCATCTATGCCAGTGATGCAGGGTGACTCAAAATCAGCCACACCATGTTAGTCCTGGTTACTTTACTCCTTCCCCAACTCATCAGCCAATGAAATGCAGCTCCACCCACAGAGTTCTCAGGGCGAATGCCTGCCTTACCTGCCAGTTGAAGAGGTGGGGTTTTTAGGGAGGGGTTTTGAGGGGAAAATAAGATTTTACAACTTGAGACAGAGGTGGGGCAAACCAATCAATCTTATTTCCTCATGTGGATGCCATTAACTTAAAGCAAGTACACCATACAAACAAATTTGTCCTGGGACAAATTATGAATTTTACATTCATAGGTTTTTTTGTTATAAGACCACATATGTTTTCTCCAAAGTTTTTTCCAAGTATTACTTAATGACATTTTTTATTATTCACATGATTATTTTGTTCATATGCACATGTTGACTTCATTACAAAGTAATGTAGGGGATATTAGGGGTGCATGTCACGTGATCTAATCACAAGAATATCACACAAGGATAGTTCTGTTTCATTGGGTGTATTCTGCATTGTCACTGAACTGAAACATTCCAGCTTAATTGCACAAGGGCTTTTAATCGTTACCACATGGTTTTCTGGCTTATTGAATTCTGACCATTAAAGTGTTGCTTTTTTGTCCTAGTTGTCTTTTTGGTTTGTTTAAGGTAATCCCATTTTTTCAAGGGATTATAGAATTGATTAAATAGAAGTGATTAAAACCTGTTTTATTCCTGGGAGATGAAGATGTTTATATTCAGATTGTATTATAAATTCTTCTGTAAATTATTTGTTTTCTTTCCATTCTGAGTTAGCATTTTGTTTGTTTTGTTTTAGTTTTTTGCCAAAGATTGTAAATAATTATTTATTTGTTTACAGAGACAAAATTTCACAATTGAAATACACTGAATGGTTATCTATAAAATAAAGTTTTTTCTCCTTGGATTTTTGCATTTTGATTTCAATTTTGAAAATATATTTCTACAGTTTTTCCTAAAATAGATCACAGAAAAGCTACATTTGTATTTTGAAATTTTTAGTTTTTTCGTTTTTAGGGTGTACAGCATATTCGAAATAACTTTCTGTTACATTAATAAGAACCCAGCATGTGCAGTTCTTTCAGTCCATGAGTGTATACCAAAGTCCCCATGCAATGTATGCACTGGGGGTGTAATCTGAGTATTATTCATTCTGGACTTTGAAGAGTATTAAGGATATCATTGGGAAAATTAAATTGGGTGTGATGATCAAGGAAAATATCCATGGGCATGAAGGGTATCTGGGAAAAGACAGTACTCCAAATTTGGGGAAAAAGATAACTTTGGGTATACCCTGTACCCTACGCCGTATCAAAAGTAATGTATGTCAAATGACAGCAACTTAAAAAAAAAAATGTAGCTAAGCTTAATATCACCAATATTATTCAAGAAATCAAACGTGAGGATCTTTTTCTCAAGCACTATCATTGTATATTTTTACTATTCATATTATCGACATTGCATGATATTTGTTTTACCTTTTTCAAAAACCATTTGTATTCTGATAAAATTTACATTTTCAAAACAAACAAAACTGACATTTGTATGTGCTCTCCATGGGTGGAAATTATGTTGTTTCATAAATAAAGGTTTTATATGTGTATTTTTTGTTTATGATGACTATTATTTTTCACATAACTCCTTTTTATACATAGTAGTAGTAGCAGTACGGTTTTCTGAATCATAAGTCCCTGTTAAATCTAAATAGCCACCATTTCCTAATAAAACCATTGTATGGAAAAACATATCTTACAATTGGAAAAATGTTTCAAAACTCAAAGCTTGTCATGGGGAGACAGAGGAGCTGAAACCGAGAGAGCCACAAAGTGAAAGCCTGGGTTGTGGTTGGTGGAGGGGAAACTGGAGATGTCAATGTGGCGGTAGGGGGTCATTGAGCTGAAGAGCAGTGGACAGATACTCTTTTGGTGAGCAGTTAAAGGACTGAGGATGAGCAAGCATGAAAAGTTATGTGGTTGGTTGAGGGTGGGTGGCGTTTAGCTTTGAGGTTTGACTTAGAGGTGCTGACATGCCTAAGTTGTGTAGTAGCAAGACCATGTGGTGTGGCCTACAGGCGTTGGGCTATCATGAGACCAGAGGTGTGTTCAAGACAGTAAACATTCATGGGTAACTATGTTTGCAGCAAACAGTTACTGTTGAACGATTTAAAACGAACATTCCATTTAGTTTAACAATGCCAGTTAGCTGATTTATTGCTTATCTGTGATTTTTTTTGTCATGGTAAGGTAACAAATATTACATTAATTAAAGTGTATTATAACAGCAAAATAATTGTTTACTTTTGTTGTCTCCACGTCCTCCCCATTGGCAGCCATTTCTTTAACGTTAGCTAACGTTTGTGGCAGACAGAAAAAAGTTTGAATATGTGCACATACGTTTGCTAATGTTTTCGATCTTGAACACACCTCTGGCTTTGAGCTCACACTGCATGCCTGCTCCCATACTGTATGCAGCTCAGAGTGCCAAGGTGAGCCAAGGCCGATCATGTGATCAACCTCTCTGACGGCTGGTTTCTCCAAGCACGTGCAGTTAATCCTCAGTCCTCTGGGGTGATCGTTGACCTCACTATTACTGAGAACTGAGGCTTTTGCAAACCCTCACTACATGACAGGTCATGCTGTCAGCTTGCATGCTGCAGTAAAAGCCTAGAAAAGCATCACAAAAGAATAATGCAACAGTTTGCTGATGTTAATGGGTCGCAGGCTTGATGCAGTTATTGCAAGCAAGGGATATGCTACCAAATATTAAGTATCGGCTATCATCTGGCAGTCGGAGGGTTGCCGGTTCGATCCCCTGCCCGGGCTGTGTCGAAGTGTCCCTGAGCAAGACACCTAACCCCCAAATGCTCCTGACGAGCAGGTCAGAGCCTTGCATGGCAGCCAATTGCCGTTGGTGTGTGAGTGTGTGTGTGTATGAATGGGTGAATGAGAAGCATTAATTGTACAGCACTTTGGATAAAGGCGCTATATAAATGCAAACCATTTACCATTTACGTACTTTTGCTCACCTAAAAATACTTTTGGAGAGCACAGTATATCTAGTCGGTACCTCTCAACCTCAAGCACCAGCTCTGGTGCCTTATCCATCCGTGAGGTAATATCTGCATGACAAGAGTCAGTTTCTACCACCCGAGCAAACAATGCCTGGGCTCACCCCACTCACGGTCTTGTGCAATGGGCATTGCACCCAACCCTGACCTTCAAACTTGCGATGGTGGCCCCAAACAGTACTCCCATGTAGTGCTTTAGGATTAAGTTATGTGGGATGCCTGTACACCAGGCACACACCTGGAGAGACCACCCTCAGGTCTGGCTCCAGGATGGGTCCTGCTAACTCTGTTCTGGGCAAGACTTATTTGCCTTGGTAGACACTAGCAGGGGCGTACGCCTGATGAGATGGAGAAAGCAGTGAAATTCTAACTTCAACTGGGGATATTGTCAGAAGGTGGAAGGAGCACTTGCAACTTCTGAATCCATCACATTAATTATTTTCAGGATGGCAGAGATGGAACAGTCTTGGGAATCAGAGCCTAACTCTGTGGCAGAAGTCACTAGGGTGGCTGGAGAGCTCCTCACACAGAGCACCAGGGGTGGATGGGATCCATCCCAAAATGCTGAAGTCTATGGATGTTGTCAGCCTGTTATAGCTGCCAGAAATCTTCAATGTTGCAATGTTCCATTTTTAAGAAAGGAGCCTGAAGGGTGTGCTCCAATTATTGGGAATCATGCTCCTCCCTGGGAAAGCTTAAGTCAAAATACTGGAAAGGAGGTCCTGACCAATAGTCAAGTGTCATCCAGGTTTGGGAACAGCTTTTACCCTCTCACAGATATTCACATGGCATGGAAATTAGTGAAACTTATCTACATGCATTTTTTGGATTTATATCCTGGGGTATCTTCTGAGAGGTACTGTGGCAGTGTGGGGTGCCAGGGTCACTAATGTGAGCCACTCACAGCGAGAGCTGTGTTTGCATTCTTAGCCTTAAGCCAAGCTTATTCAAGGTGGGCGACGGACTGCCAAGGATTGATGGGGTGCCTAGGGTGCATCTTGACTGATGAGTATATGTGCTTTTGGCCTCATCATACTGTGACCAATCATTGACCATTAGAAAGATTTGCTGCGAAGTGTGATGTGGTTTGGATGAGGGTCAACATCTCAACAACTGTCACAGCTGGAGGAGTTCAGTATCTCTGGGGCTTATTCACGAATAAGGGTAAAAGGGATTGGGAGATTGGCTGCCAGATGCAGCAGCTGCAGTAATGCAGGCATTGTATCGGATCGAGGTGGTGACGGAGGAGTTGACTCAAAAGGCAAATCTCTCAATTTAGCAGGTGATCTTCATTCCTCCTCTCACCTATGTTCAAGAGACAGTGAATAGAAGAGGCCAAAATTGAGTTTCTCCATAGTGTGGTGGACCATACTCCCCTTTATAGGGTGTGGAGCTCAGGGGCGTCACTGGCTCAGGCAGTAAGAGCAGTCGTCTGGCAGTCGGAGGGTTGCCGGTTCGATCCCTGAGCAAGACACCTAACCCCCAAAATGCTCTTGACGAGCTGGTCGGGGCCTTGCATGGCAGCCAATCGCCGTCGGTGTGTGAGTGTGTGTATGAATGGGTGAATGGAGAAGCATCAATTGTACAGTGCATTGGATAAAGGCGCTATATAAATGCCTGCCATTTGCCATTTACCATTTATCCAAATTCTAAAACTGCACCTTAAAACATTGAGTGTTAATTCAGCTCTAGTTTATATGAGTCTAATACAGACCACATATGCACTATAATAGTAGACTGAATATTTTACTGTGTGTTTCTCAAAGAACCTAGAGGTGTCAAAAACGTCATCAGCCTTCATAAACATGTATGTGTCTGTTATCAAACAGCCGTGATGTAATAACATACATTTTCCACAAATGTTTTCTTAACAAGCAGATTCTACTGCTGTTTTAACTTTCAGCAAGGTACTTAACCTTGAATAACTTCTGCATATCTATCCGGCTGTGAACAGGGTTGGTAGGCAAAGAGCTGTGTAAGTTGCTCTCGATAAAGAGATCTGCTCGCGACAACAGGCAAATAAACAATGTAATGTATGGAAATGTAAAAACAATTTCATGATTTTTTCCAACCTCCTGTTTAACCCCAAAGTAAAGGGGAGTATATATGTGACTGACTGGGGCCTACGCCAAAGTAGACACAGTACTAATGTACATAGATGAAAAAAAACATATTACATAATAATGTTATAATGCTATGCAGAGTATTTATGTGAATTTTATTGTGAGTTTAATTTCAAGTTCATTCTAGAAACATTAAGTCAGAGAATGTGATAGATTTTGGTGTTTATAAAAGTTTTTCAGAAAATAAAAACCTGGGGGAAAGATGATGGCCAAAACTCTTGACAGCAGTGATACAAAACCAGAAACAGCTGTAGAAATCACTCACTCTCATGCACACTAGCATTCTCTCTCACACATGCACATCAGTAGTAGACATAAAACACATTTTAATCATACTTTCTCATCATCACGCTCTCTCTCTCTCCATCTCTCTTTTTCGCACACTCCCTCTGTCTCTGTTCCTTTTTTCCTTTTTATTTATTTGTGCTAGTGCAGTGCCCCCCTGCTCACTCTCAAACCAATGACAGTTACAAAAGGAGGACTGGCCATCGGATAACCTACTTTTTGGAGACAGAGAACATTTCTAAAAATGTTTCACAAAAATACAGCATGGTTAAACATGTAAATTACAGTTTTTAGCTCATGACCCAAGAACAGCAAAAGCAGAATTCCAGAAAAAATGTGTTTTATTCTTATTTATATTATATAATCACTCTGGTAATGCATTTAATCATGTGATTTAAGTGTTCTTTGGTTTTAATCGGGTGATGGCATAAGTGTGGTATCCCCGAGGGAAATGGAGAGATCCAGATGGGGAGAGGTATTAGCAGGGATGAATATCATTTCAGTCTTACCTGGGTTGAGCTTTAGATGGTGGTTGTCTGGATGTCACTCAGGCAAGCAGAGATACAGGCTGAAACCTGTGTATCAGATGGTGGGAACGAGATGAAGAGTTGGGTATCATCCGCATAGCAGTGGTAGGATAGCCCATGTGCAGTGATCACAGGGCCAAGGGAACGAGTGTAAAGAGAAAAAAGAAGCGGGCCTAGGACTGTGCCCTGGGAACTCCTGTGGCAAGGGGCCGATCTGAAGCCAGACTGATGGGGGTCTAGCAGGTTGTTGTTCGAAAAGAAAGAAGAAAGTTGACTAGAAGTGGCTTGTTCTATGGTTTTAGAAAGAAAAGGAAGAAGAGATACCGGGCGGTAGTTCTGGAGGGATCCAGAGTAGGCTTTTTTAGCAGCGGAGTGATGTGGGCCCTCTTGGAGGATGCTGGAAAACAGCCAGAAGACAGGGAGGAGTTGACAAGGGAGGTGACAAATGGAAGAATGTCAGATGTGATAGTCTGGAGAAGAGAAGAGGGGATAGGGTCAAGGGCACAGGTTGTAGGGCGGTGGGAGAGCAGGAGTTGAGAAACATCAGAGTCTGTAAGGGGGGAGAAAGTGGAAAAGGAAGGGATGGGCCTAGAGGGGGGAAGGGCACAGTGAGGGGGGCGGTGGTTGTAAAGGATCTGCGGATGTCTGTGACCTTTTCATCGAAAAAATCAGCAAAGTCATCAGCAAATGAAGCTCAACTTTAAATTATTACGCTTCAAATTAGAATGTAGATCACACCTTCAAAAGCATTTTTTTTGCTAGATGCAAACTTCCAAACCAAAAAGCAGGGGCGTGCAGTCACTGATGCGAGGAGGGGCACTCTCCCACCCACCACCAATCACCACCAATCATCATCCAGTATGTCATATCAAATTTAAAATGTAATGTATATACAAAACATTAGATTGCCTCTGACCACTTGAAATATGCCAATACAATTTAATACAAAATATATATGCGTTGATCATACTCCTCATGTCAATAGGTCAGTCTTGCTATGCAAAGGTAGATGCCATCTTAATAACACAGTAACTTAGTATGCTTTCATTGAAAGGGGATGGCAGTTTGAGCCTCAGAGTTCATTGAGGATATACAGTATGTATTTTATTTAGTTCATCCTCTTTGGCTCTTTTACTTCCACCCACCAACCCGAAATTGAAATACCTGCCATTTCTTTGCAGTTCAGCACACATGGCTCATATGTACACATTATCCACATAAATGCAAACACAAAAACAAATATATGCACAAACATGCAACACACATGCACACACATGGAGATGCAGAAAAATGCACATACACAGGTATGCAATACTCCCAGCTGAAAAAAGGCAGCTATAGCCTTTGTGATGTCATCTGAAGAAACATCAACACTGAGCTCCTTGGCGACGGAAACTGTGAGTAACAGTGTTGCTAAGGGGCCTAAGAGTTTTGCTCAAATTTCCCCTTCTGTCTGGAGACCCAAGATCCTGTAAATGAGGTGAGTAGTGACTCAGTCAGACATGAGGCACCGTGTGATTTATGAAGGCAGTGTGTCTGGCTGTTAACACCTATGTTCTCTTCAAAATGAATTAGGAATGACAATATCTGAGGCTTTGCACTCTGTAATAATTTATTACAATTTTGAAACATGTTTTCCATCTTATTGTTTCATTCAAAGCCAGAAGAGAGGGGCACTCTGTGGGTGTTGTGATGAGGGGAACTAATGGTAGTGGCAATGGCAGCTGGTGGCCATGATGGGGAGCCATACATATGTGCACACACGCAGGCACACAGACACACACCAGTACTCACCTCCAACCTCTATAATTACAAAGGAAAGACAAAGCAATGGCAATATTAAAGTAAACATTTCTGTATATAGTTAAAGGAATACACCAACATTTTGGGAGATTTTTTCAGACATACAGTGTTGTGGTTTGAGGTTGTTTGTTGCTGTAATTCCTCTCTTAACCAGAGAGGACTCCGAAATGACCTATTGTACCCTTAAGTAACAGGTTAACTAAGCTGTTTAGTTTACCATCTGGCTAATGTAAACTCACTCCGTTTGAACAGAACACAGGGAAACGGCTGCTTCCACTAGAAGTTAACATCCATTCATTGGTAGTTTTTCTGCTGAGGAATGTGATTTATGATTATGGTTGCTTATTGACTATCTCAGACACTAAAACACTTGATTGATGTGAATTGGACCAATAATTAAATAGAAAACAACAACATCCCTACGTTTAGTCTGTGTTAGCTCACGATGAGCTCATATAAGCCTACCCGGTTCATAGTCTCTCGTTAACAACAGCTTCCCCGCCACAATGTCAAAGTGGAGCACTATTAACATGTCACTGTATGCTGAAATGTAATGCATATATGACTCCTACCAAGTTTTTTTAATGAAAATGGAAGGAATTATACTTTTCACACCTACCAAAACCAAAGCTGATCTGGAAGTAAGTTTTTAGTTATTCGTCATGAAGGTTGCACTGTTCGGAACATGGTGAGCTCACTTTATGTTACTCGCCATTTAATTTTTTGGATCCCAGTTAATCTACAAGCTGCTTGAGGCTACTCCCAAAAGCCAGGGACTTTGCAGAGTCGCTTGCTATTTGGGTACATGAGCCTCTCAAGAAATACTTTTCATCATCGTACATAGTCTAACGTTACACTTAACCTGTGATGTCAAAAATGCATTACCAACACTTAACTTGAGCATGTCCAGAGACTGTGAAAGGAACTGCTTAACTACTATCTTGTCATAGTGTGATCAGGGGTACTTTCAAGATCGCACACGTTAGCGAACATATTAAAACTTTTTTCTGTTCGCCACGAACATTAGCTAACAATTTGAAAAGGTAGTTGCTTGCTGCTTACTTCTCCGGTTGGGGTTATTGATGGTACAAGAGGTAATTTCGGACTCCTAACGGTCAATAGAGGAACTGCAGCAACAAACACCCTTAAATCAGAACACTGTTTATAGCTCCCACAGTCTATGAATAACGTGTAATATCAAGCACTATAATACAGTTCAGTGTTCTCATGCACTGTTTTGGAAAGCTGACAGTGACAAACGCTAAATAATGAAGATATGACAGTCTACCACAAACGATGCAACTGTAACTTACAGATTGTGACAAATGAAGGTTTATCTAAACACGTATGATTGAACATGTAAAGACATGAAAGGAACATTTGTTGTTGGTAGCAACAAGCAAATTAGCAATTAGTATTAGCATGCCGAATTTACAAATATCCACCTGAGGCACAACGCTTGTGCAACTACACTGGCAGCAATACTCACTACTACATTTGTATTGCCTCAGGTGGATATCAGAATAAGTCCCCACACCATTGGCTATGGCAATTAGAACCAATTTTCAACCAATGAGCTTGAATTATTGTACAGCTGTACAATGTTTTGGTGCAGACTGATGGTCCGTCAACTGTATATTTTGAAAGCCGAATTTAAGGACTATAGACCCAGGCAGAGGGTGAGTCAACAAATCAGTGAGCCTTTTTCAACGATAGTAAGGGATTTACAATGGTCTTGTAACAATGTTTTAACACAAAAATCTTACCTATTATAGAAATTAAGCGTACTTGTAAGTAGCTACATTGTTTTCATAATTATGTCAATGAACACATTTTTAGCTCCTAAAATGGTGAAGTAGTTGAAATAAGGCAGTTTATTGTAACCTTAGGTGATGGTTGGTAGCCTAGCCAGATACTTTAGGATGACTGTACTGTAGTGTTGGTGACAGATAGATGTTGCCCAATAGCAAGGTATGGGGCAGTTTTGTTCCAATGTTACTTATTTTGAAATGTACCAATAATCCATGCGAGCCGAGTGTATTGAATGAGGTATATTGTCACAGCTTGCCGTGAGAGTTAGTGGTCCGGGGAGCTGGATGGGACTGTGGTTGCTGGTCGTACAAGTTTTATTTGAGTGATTTCTTAATGTATGTAACAAACTGTGATGGATGTGTTGCTTAAGAGTATAGTGCTTTAGGACAATGTGGGTGTGTGTTTAAAGGGCGAGTGTGACAGCAGATAGTGGTGCTGATACGAACAGGCAGGCAGCTCGGCCAAAAATGTTCCTTGTAAAATTGTTCACGCACGTACACACATGGTTTAATACAGACGGTTTCAGTGTTTAATTAATGTTAAGATGAACAAGATAAAGGTTTAATAGAGATTGCAAAGCTGTAGTAGATGTGCTTCAGGTAAAAGTCTTGGTTTCAATGTACTGCAAATCGCAATGTAGTACAGGGGACGGATTAAAAAAAAAACACTTCCGGGTTACATCACGCCCACAGGTGTGCTCAGGTTTTCTTTTAAATGAACTGCACTTCTTACTTAGCTGGTCCATATTAATTCCTTGCTCTCTGCGTAGCTGAAAGGTCAGCATTCTTGCGGCCCCTGTACCTGGCTGCTCTCTCTTTGCAGGACCAAGATCTAGAATTGAATTTTCCTTAAAATTTTTAAACTACACTTGTAAAACATGTATTCCAAGTGACAAATTGTAATATAATACTTAGAAAAAGCTATGAATGTGTTGCATTCTGTTATGTTACTTACGGACATTCTTTCTGATAAAAGTTTCTTTAAAACAATGAAAATGTCTTATATGTTATATATTATACAGTCCCCTCCAAATGTATTGGAAGAGCAAGGTCAATACCTTTGTTTTTGTAATACACAGAATACATTTTGGGTTGAGATAAAAATATGAACACGAGACAATTCTTTCCTGGTATTTACAACTAGATGTGTTAAACTTGTATAGCACCTTTGGTATCAGACCACCCAATTCTTATGTGAATTTTACCCTTACAAATTTAATGTGAGCAAAAGTATTGGAACAGAGAGTATTTAAGTAAATAAATTAAATAACACTTAATATTTGCTTGCAATAACTGCATCAAGCCTGTGACAATTGACATATCCAAACTCTTTTGTGTGTGTTTTGGGTCATTGTCTTGCTGCATGATGTTCCACCCAATTAGTTTAGACACATTTCTCCGTACGTTGGCAGACAGAATGTTTTTGTAGACTTTTGAAATTATCCTGCTTCTACCATCATGAGTTACATCATCAATAAAGATTAGTGAGCCCACTCCAGAAGCAGCCATGTAAGCCCAATCCATGAAACCATGCTTCACAGATGAGTTTTGGATCATGAGCTGATCCCTTCTTTCTCCATACTTTGGCCTTTCCATCACTTGGAAGAGGATAATCTTGGTTGCATCAGTCCATAAAATTTTGTTCAAGAACTTTTGTGGCTCATATCCGTAATGTCTTCTTCGCAAATTGTAATCTCGCCTTCGGATTCTTACTACTGACGAGTGGTTTGCATCTTGTGGTATAGCCTCTATATTGCTGTGAAGTAAATGCACTATTTTGCTTGCCGGGATCTTATTCACAGTACATTGTTACGATTGCACTTTAAAAGTTACGAGCACAAGTAACTATGGTAGCACTGAATCAAGCTTGTATTGCGATTTTAAGGGTTGCTGTGTAGAAGGATGTGTCAACATAAATACCTCTTCCTCCAAATTGGGGCGTCTTCCTAATTGCCGTTTCTTTTCATTCTAGTTCCATGCCCACATCTATATTTAAAAGGCTCCGCGTGACAACCAAACAGGTCTTCGTGGAGAGCTTCGTGCAGCACTGTATAGGTATTGTCTTTGCCAGTTGGGTCCGTTGCTTTTGTAATCTACTTTTCAGGGGTTCATAGATGTACTATTGCTGTTGAGCAGTATCCCTGCTCTCCTTCTTCACTTTGGGTGCCTACAAAGAGATAGTATGTGATTGGTGTTGTTCATAATTTGTTTTGTATATTGGTATTTGATGGCAGACAGATATGTTTACACCTTTGTTAGATCGTATACTTGTAGATTTGCACCTATTTATCTTTGCATTTTGCACAAGCTTCCTCCATCGCGGATTTGCATATATGTATTATCAATACTCTCTGCACAAATATAATGTAGTACAAGATACTTGACAGGTACTGGTGATGTAATCCCTCTTGCGTAGCGACATGCATATATTATTATTTTAACTAGTCTTCTTCGAATGGTTGATTGAGATAAACCGTGCCTGTGGAGAATGTTTTTGATGTTACTGACTGATGTTTTGGGGGTTTTCTTCACAACTTTCACAATATTTCTGTCATCAACTGCTGTTGTTTTCCTTGGTCAACCTGTTCGATGTCTGTTGCTCAGTATGCCAGCAGTTTCTTTCTTTTTCAGGACGTTCCAAGTTGTTGTACAGGCTATTCCCAATGCTTGTGCAATGGCTCTGATTGATTTCCCCTCTTTTCTAAGCTTCAAAATGGCTTGCTTTTATCCCATAGACAGCTCTCTAGTCTTCATGTCGGTTTATCATTTCTAAGACAAATGCAGACTTCACAGGCAAAACCCAAGGCTAAAACCAAGAGTAGACATTCCAAACTATTTACTGTTTAACCAATCAATCTAACAGGACATATCTGGGCAACAAGAAATACCTGTCAGTCACGTGCTGAAGCCGAATATCGGTCAAATTCCCTGATCGAATTTGCATTCGCTCATACTTGCATGAAAACAACATTATAAATGCTTTTAAGGCGTTATCCAGTATGACTGGATTTTATGACACCAGTGAGTAAACATTTGAACAGCGACTTACTACACATTTACCACAGTTTTTGGCTCCTTCAGAAGCTTCTGTATGATGTGCCGTCCTGTTTAATGACATATCAAAATAAAACATTCTATAAATTTGCTCTGGATTGTCTGTTATGCAGCATGACATTGATTGAAATTGGGACAAATGGCTTTGAAGTATAGAAATCTATGGAACTTGATCTATTGAACTTTTTTATAATGTTGATTGAAAGACCTATATCATTTTGCTCAAGGGAGAGCTACACTCAATGAGCACCTTATTAGACTTATTTTTTAGGTTAAGTCTTCTGCTGCTGTAGCCTATCCACTTAGAGGTTTGACACGTTGTGTGTTCAGAGATGCTCTTCTGCATGCCACTGTTGTATTGTGTGGTCATTTGCATTGCTGTCAACGCATTTCTGCCCACAGTATTGCTGCTCACTGGATGTTTTTAGTTTCTTGCACAATTCTCTCTAGAAACAGTTGTGTGTGAAACTCCTAGGAGATTCTGCAGTTTCTGAGATACTCAAACCACCCTGTCTGACACCAACAATCATTCCACAGTCAAAGTCACTTAGATTACATTTCTTCCTCATTCTGACCTCTGGCCACGTCTGCATTCTTTTATGCATTTAGTTGCTGCCACATGATTGGCTGATTCAATATTTGCATTAACAAGCTGGTCTATAGGTCTACCTAATAAAGTGATCACTGAGTGTATGTTTTTATTTTATTTTTAAGTATTTTGTAGCATTTCTGCATTCGGCATGTTGGTACAAACAGTTATCCCATATGACATTTTGCCAATCTGATTTGGTAATAGTAAAAGTGTAACAGTTCCTTGAATTTCTAATACAATAATTTTCATATTTAACTCATGCAGGATAGTATTGCTTTTCATGTATTTTTATGAATACATTTTTATATCATAAATGTGTTTCGGACAAAATAGATATGTGACGTCATTGACCAGCTGCTATCAGCAATTGCATTATCAATGAAGGCCAGTAAATGTGGCAGCCATAGATGCCCAAACCCCCATAATAAGGTCCCCTCCCCCATATTTCACAGATGAGGGGGGTGCATTGGATCTTCGGAAGTTCACTCTGATAGCTGCACTAAGGAAGCAATTGAACACACATGACTAACCAGAAACACCTGTGAAGCTATTTGTTCACAGACTTTTCCAAACTTCAATGAAACTTTAATGAAAGCTCAGTATGTGCAGTTTAATCACTTGTGAATTGTTTAATCACACATTTTAAATTGTAGAGCATAGAGCCAAATATTTATTTACTTCAAGACATATGGAGCTCACTGGAGACTTTAATGAGGTTCCAGTGCTTTAGTATGCTCTGTACTCTGTGCTCTGAAGTAGTGAATAGAGACATACGAATGAGGCTAGCTTCATTTCAGATGCAGTGTGATTGCTGCTCATAGCTTTTGGGTTTAGTCCAAACAGAGAATTAAAATGGCAAGAAACGTCAGAACAGAAGCCAAGAGGGCAGTACACCAGGTTAATTTAAAGCATGGTGTGTTTGAAAGAGGGGTGAAAAAATGCTGAAATTAGGACCTTGGACTGAAATGAGAGCCATACACAGACAGACAGACAAAGATTGACAGAAAGACAACATATTGACTGCAGGCTGGGACACTTCCTTTTTTATAGGATGTGATTGATGTGTTGCTCTTATCTAAAGCCATTGGTTCAGGAGAGTTTAAATCATGCCTAATATTAATCAGAACAAGCCCAGCCCAGCCCAACCATATATTTTGCCAGCTGCCTTAACAGTTGCGTAACCATTGTGACAACCTGACACGTGTGCAGCGTGCAGAAGACCATCATAACAGGCCTGTTTTTGAAACAGTATGATAGCACCACCGTTTTAAAATCAGAAGAGTGTGTATAGGAACACATGCTGGCTATTAAGCTTTGATTTACCGTAAACACTGAATCATTTCTGTTCCCAGAAAGACATAATATAATTATGATTTTAAATTGTGTGATGTTCTCTCTTTAAAAAAAACTAAAAAAAATGCCTAAATACATGACTTAATTGGGAAAGATCATCGCTAATAAAAATAATAGTTTTCCCTGTCAATAAATTACTAGGTTAATGCCTCTAATGTTCAGTTGGCTGTACCTTCAACTTTTTACAGTGGGGTGCACAAATTTGGGCACTTCTGGTTTAAATGTCTGATACAATGAATCTGTATGTGATCAAAAGCAAAGCTAAACTCTAAATGGAGTTAGACATGAGACCTTTCTGCAAATTTTTAAGCAAGATTGCTTTTTATTTAAATGTTTTATGTTTATAAATATGGTGGCACGGATGGTGCAGTGGGTAGCACTGCCGCCTCACAGCAAGGAGGTCCTGGGTTCGAATC
This sequence comes from Conger conger, assembly GCF_963514075.1. Lineage (NCBI taxonomy): Eukaryota > Metazoa > Chordata > Actinopteri > Anguilliformes > Congridae > Conger > Conger conger. The sequence continues at coordinate 23,043,064 of NC_083761.1, read as the reverse complement.
CCCGTCGGCCGGGGCCTCTCTGTGCAGAGTTTGCAAGTTCTCCCCGTGTCTGTGTGGGTTTCCTCCGGGTACTCCGGTTTCCTCCCACAGTCCAAAGACTTGCAGGTTAGGCTGATTTGAGAGTCTAAATTGCCCGTAGGTGTGTGTGTGTGTGTGTGTGTGTGTATGAATGGTGTGTGTGCCCTGCGATGGACTGGTGACCTGTCCAGGGTGTATTCCTGCCTTTCGCCCAATGTATGCTGGGATAGGCTCCAGCCCCCCTGCGACCCTGTTCAGGATAAGCGGGTTCAGATAATGGATGGATGGATGGATGTTTATAAATTATAGTTTATTATGTTGAAACTGTCAAAAATTAAAATAAAAAGTAATCGTGTAAAATTTTAAGAAATGTGTCGTGTTTAACATTGTACCAGTTACAGGTCAGGGTCGCTTCTGTTCACTTAGATATTAATTGTAAAAGGCTTTTTGACCAGGGGTGCCCAAATTTTGCGCACTACTGTACATTCATATTTTCAATGTGTTACTATGCTTTAAATAAAAAATTAACTAAAGACACATAAACTGAGCTGAGTGCTGGCAAAGGACTTGCTGGGTTACATCATTGTTCGTAACTTTCACTGCTGAATCAGAGGAATTTCTGGTAGGAACTGTAGGACAGTTTGACCTTGGCAAATGCGGTGACCAATTATATACTACCCTGAGGCCTGGAATGTGGCTCCAGACCCATCCGTGGGGCATTCCGTGGGGTTGATACATTTGGGTTTATCCCAGAAAGTGAATGATTTGGGGACTGTTGCCCAGGCTAATTTGCTTACTGGAACTCAGAAATGGTTAAGGGGTTGATATATTTTGGTATATCACAGAAAGTGAGTGATTTTGGCATTGTTGCCCAGGTTAAAATGTAAGATAGATAATTATACCATCCCTCAATGAGTTTGTTTGATTGTTAAAGGATAGAATTAGCTGCACATTTCTAGCAAACTAGTCTAGGCAACAGTCAAGAGAGAAGTCTGTGGCAATTTTAGCAGGTGAAAACATACGACAGAGGCTGTGGGGCATGTGAGGAGTCTTTCTCTCAGTTGTCTGCAAGGATGGATTGGTGTCAGGCTTGCAGGCTCTCCTTGTGCGCATAATAATAATCATCGTAAGCACAATGACATTCCCCTGCGCGTTTCCTGACTTCTGGTCCAGAATCGGGGTTAGCCGAGCTTGAAGTCCAGAGAATTTCACGTTGATTTTGGCTACCTGGGCCATGATGTGAAGCAATATCTGAAGCCAATCCCAACCCAGATACATATCCCAAATGGCTTCTGAAAACTGTCCTTTTCAGAAGCCATTAATCATTCTCTGAGCAGCTTAGGAAAACTATGAGTGTTTTTGGAGGACTGGGCCCTACTAATGATTCCATTGCGTTGGTGCTCGTAGCCTGACTTACAAAATAACACTAGTTTAGCGTCCGTTTAAACAATTCAATTTTGTGTTTACTAGTTGGAATACTAATTCCATTCCTTTGGTGTTGTTCTCATACACACTGACATTATCTCTCACAAATGCACACCAGTAGAAACAAAAGCTCACTCTCTGTCCCTGTCACACGTACACACACATACACAGCTGCACCATGACAGTAATTAATTTTTAATAATGACAGTGAAAACCTAGACATCACAGAATGTATACCTGTAAATATAGACGGTTTGATGAATGTAAGCTCTTTCAGTGTTCATTGGAGATCATATATTTGCTTTTTAGTAAGGCTGCGGTGATCTATAACAGCTGGAGGAAAAAATATAATTGCCTCATTAAGCTTCAGAAAACATCTGGCTTCTGGTATTTTTCACTGAACTGAACCTTTTTTACCTCAGGAAAAGTTCTGCTGCCACACGCACCCTTGTTCACAAACCCCATTAAGCACAGGGAAATATTGTTGGCACAATATTTGGAAAAGTGTGGTTTTGTTTTGTTTTCGTGAAAGTTGATTGAGGTGCAAGATTTCTGTCAACATGTCTGAGTTATTACTCAAAGTGTTCAAGCGTCTGGACACAGCATCTGGACACAGTTCTCGGCTGTGAAAAGACCAAATTCCACTTCTTAAAACTACAAGGAAAATGTCTGTAAACCTCTTTATCAGCTGTCCTGTTAGAAGGCTGTTAACTGGCATAGCGTGCTTGACGACAAAGTCAAAATTGAGTTATTTTTGGACTAAAGCAACCCATTTCATGTACTTGGACCTGTGATCACATCAAAGTGCACAGTAAGATTTCATTTATATGTGGAAATGTGTCACACGCATTACAGAACTTACTAATCCTTGTGTCAATTACTGCCAAAAAAAGAAGAATAATTAAGTTGCTGCAAGGATGAATAGCTAGTTGCTATGCTCATGAGAGGATGTCAAAACCACATTGGAGAAATAAGCCTAGGGCGAGATGAAAAGAAAGTGCTTGTCAATGTTATATGTTGATTGTTGAGAGAATTCAGTTTATGCATACCCAGAAGCACAGGCAGTAATGTGCCAAAGTGACAGGAAATAATGAAAGTTAGACACATGTTTTTGATTAAATTGAGTGTCCTACAGCCGAGAGTCAGGTCTTGACTGTCTTAAAAAAGCCCCACAGAACAGCACATTATTCGCATCAAATCCTAATTTTGTACTCAACCCTGGTGATTGAGAGCTGTGGTATCTGCTGGAATTCTTAACCCTAGTCTTGGAGGGCCACAGTGGCTGAAGTTCTATGGCCCCTAGTCTTGGAGGGCCACAGTGCCGGAAGGAATACCCAAAACTAGTTAATGTTAGTTTGTTAGGTCGATGAACATATTAGTGTGTTAGTATTGTACTGTACAAATTCTATGTTAGTTGGGATTAGTATATTAGGGCTATCTACAAACATGAAATGGAGAGAAAGCAGGAATTAAGGAATGCAAGATTGGAAGGAAGGTTGAACCCCGGAACTACCGTAAACACCCGAATAGTGGGGCACGCAGACAGGGGAGTGACTGGGCTCATAAACATTCAGTCATCACACGGGAAGACGAGTGCAAAGACAAAATGAATATAAACAGACATGAATATAAAAAATAATAAATTACAGGAATAACGATAATAAACAATGATAAACTAAGAGACAGAACACAGGAACATAACAGATTTATTTTAAAAAAACATAGCAAGCCAAACCTGCATTGGGTTAATAAGAAGTAATTAAAATACATCTACCGCATGAACAACCTTATTTGAGTAAGATTTAACAAATAAACAGCATAGACAGAGGTCCCCCAGGACCAAGACTGAAACCAACTGAGCTATAGGAGTTGGTTGTGGTTTTTCTGCAACCAAAGCTATAACTACATAAAAGTTTTAAGTAATCAGGGCAACCCATTTGAAATTCAGGGGTGATGCAACGATCACAACATGACAAGTCCCATACCCCCAAATGGGGCCCTGCTGTAATATCCCTTAGCTGGGCACAGCTGTGTTACCACTTCAGCAAATCCCCTCTACTGCCCAGATGGCGCATGACTTGCCCCAAATCGTGGACACGTGATCACTGAAAATTTACAAGGACATGAATGGAAATAATGTCCTATAATACCATGTAATATAATGGTTAAAACTGAGTAAGGACTAACAGAGGGAACTGAACTTTTGGCAGTTACACTATTCCATATTCGAATAGTGTAAACCTGTGTGGTGCTTTGGCCCACTTTTCAGGGAGAGACTGATTCACACCTGGGATGTCATCGCAAAATTAATGTCCAATGAGAGCGAAAGTGCTGAGAGACAGGACAGGTCGTCTGGGGGCGGAGCTGTTGCTAAGGGTGGTTTCCAAATCCCCCTACAACTGTCGAGAGACTACGACTTAACCAGAGCAACGTACAACCTACAGTATGTATCTTACGCTATCTGTTTTCCAAAGAATACACAAGTCATAATAACAGAAATATGGCTGTTGTTACTTTAGCAATTATCTTGCTCAACAAGTTGGCACAATCCATTTTATGGATAAAGCCACATTGCTAATTATGTTTTGTCACCACATAACTGACAGTGTGGCTTATTCATCTGACTAATCTGGTGCCAACTCTTTTGAATGATATGATCAGTGTGCATCTCTTTGATCGACCGGGGCTCTATGCTATAACCTTGCTTTGGAAACAGTTAGCCTCATGCAGAAGGCATAAATGTAGTTATCCCCTCTGATTTATTGCATGGGGCACTGTGGCAGGGCCCTCCGTGACAGCAGCACAAATGGCTTTGCCGTTTAGATACTACAAAAACGGTTTCTCTTGACAAATTGTCTGGTTGAACTCAATGGAAAGGATATTCTAAGAAACAATTCTTGGACTATCTACTGCATATCTGACAGCAGCACATTGGGTTCAGGCTGATTTGATACCTTGGACCCTTGCTGACTTAAAACCATTTAGCTAAAAATGTGTTCTGTACTGTATCAGCATCATTTACAGCTGAATCTAGTCCTGTGCCACAATTCCCATTGAGAACCATCCAAATGCAAGTTTTAGTATCGCTTGTAGGACAACCTGAAAATCATGGCTGATGATGTTGATGGGTCACAGGCATCAGAAAGTCATGGCATGCAAAGGATATGCAACCAAATACAAAATATGACTCTTTCATTTGACATAAATAATTTAATTTCTCAAACATTGAAATGGGAGACTACATATAGAAAGTGCTGTAATTACTACATGGTGAGAATGTATAAAAATACTAATTAATAATTTAATAAAAGCTCAGAGTCTGCACTTTGCCCACGTATGAATTGTTTGATTCCAAACAGAGAAAATAAAATATTAAATCAGAAAAAGCTGAACCAGACAAGGTGAACCTTTTAACGGTAGTGTATATTAAAAGAGGGTAGATTAAGCACAATGGCTCAGCATTCCGGGGAACCGTTATTGTTGAACATAGTTCCAATTATCTATACTGTGTATGAAAATGATTATTGCGATTTCATTGCCTGTCCAAAACACTTATACTGAAATGCAATATGAGTACAAGTGTTTTTCAACATCAGCGAGCAGTTTTTGTGTTATGTGCCTGTGTTCTGTCTGCTAGTTTATCATTGTTTATTATCGTTATTCTTGTAATTTATTATTTTTCATATATTAATATCTGGTGTTCTGTTTATATTCATTAGTCTTTGCACTTGTCTTCCCCTGTGATGTCTGAGTCTGAATGTTTACGAGCCCAGTCAATCCCCTGACTGCGTGCCCCACTATTCGGGTGTTTACGGTAGTTCCGGGGTTCAGCCTTCCTTCCAATCTTGCATTCCTTACTTCCTGCTTTCTCTCCATTTCATGTTTGTAGATAGCATTAATATACTAATCCCAACTAACATAGAATTTGCACAGTACTAATTATACTAACACACTAATATGTTTGTCAAACTAACAAACTAACATTCACTAGTTTTGGGTATTTGTAATTTAAATTACTTAACTAACTTACTAACGCATCTCCAGGTTCAATACTGTTCTGTAACTCCGCCTCCCTATTCTATCACTGATTACTTGATTAGTTTCAGCGAAGTATTTGCACCTGTCTCTCCGTATCTCTGCATCTCCTGATTCTGTGCAATTGTCTACTCCGTTTGCATTACATATGTGTCTTTGTGAATCCAGTCCGCGTTTTCGTTTCCCCCTCGTTATTGTGATATTACCCTTTCATGTGTCTCACCTGATGTTCAGTTGTTAGACCACCCTCACTCCCATGCCCCACCTAGTTTGTCTCATTCCCCTGTGTATTTATACCTGTCCTTTTCTGCTGCACCTTGCTAGTTTGTCTTGTCCTATTTTTGAGTCCCGAGCCCTTTATTCCTTCCCCCTGTTCTAGCCCCCTTATTCCCGAGCCTTGTTTGTTTGCCCTTGCCGTGTTTCTTGTTGGATTTCCTGTGTTTGACCCCTGCCTGCTTTTTGAATGAATGACTCTTCTGTTGGATCAACCTCTGTACTTTTGCCTGTGGACTGACCCCCTGGTTTTTTATTTTTTGCCTGTTTGTGACTACGCTCTGTCTGCCCCTTCACCTGCTAGTAAACCTGCCATTTTCCACACCCCTGTGTCTGCTTCTGGTTCCGCTGTCCTCCCCACCGTGACATTTTGACAAAATGTAATGCAATCCACACCATTCCATTTCTTTCCATGCCCCACCAACACCACCCATAGTCTAAACTCATTGCTTTAGGCCTTTGGCTGTTTTTCCACTGATAATCTGAGAGCAAGCAGAGGGAAGTTTGAACAAGAACACAGAGATTTTCACAAAAGCTTGGGACAAATTTTTACATGTGCACATACACTCCAAGTGAGAGAACAGCAAATTTGTGTGAGAGCAGAGTATATTTGCAAGTGCGTGTAGACTTTGTGTATGAGAGAAAAGGAAATCTGTGTGAGTGATAAAGGAATTGTGCGCTCGCCTTTAATTACTCTGCTTTTGACAATTGGAAGTAAAATAATACTATAGTAGTCCTGACAAAGAGCTGAAGAAGAGCTGACTCCCTGATCCTGTCAGAACCAGGGGTGTTAAAGCACACTATGATATCACTTCCTTGCCAACTGCTTGATGATCACACTTCCTCTGGATCCATTTCCCTGTGGTTCCATTCCCTTCCATTCGCGTTTTCAATACCAGTGATGTGATGACCATGAGACTTTATCAATGATACCTAACTGTTCTCTTAAACCAGTGAGCAGTTTAACTTGGGTGACTGCTCTTTACTGCCTCACGTGTGTGTTCTTGGAACTGTGCACAGGAAATAGCTACTTAATTCCGCCACTTGACTCACACCACAGCCGTGTGAGGGCGCTTTCTTCAAAGCGAGCTCATTCCACCTACTGTGTCTGTAGCTCAAATGCTGGACAAGTTCTTCCACACAACAAGCAACTCTGCAAAAGAATAAATAGAATTGTAAATCTTTCACTTTTCCTCCAAGCTGCCATTGACTCTAGACGCTCTTCGTGAAACGGTGGCGTGACCTGCCTCCCCAGCTTCTGCCTGTCTGCTCTTCAGTTTTACAAGACACTTTAAGTTGCCACTGACTCAATCTGAAACCCATTAACCAGGTCATGCCCACACCTCTAACGTTCCCCTATGTTTTTACACAGAAAGCAATAAAACAATATCCAAATAGCTATCTCTGCTTAATGAGGAAGTAGCCAGCGGGGTAAACCGGCGGCTTAAAGCTTTCAGGTGAAAAGCGGCATTTGGCTCATGTGGAGAACGATAATGCCAATGGTATTTATAGCCTGGAAGGAATTTCAAGAATGAAAAATGTTTTAATATGAAAAAAATATAGAGTGAATGCAGCTTGCAGACACATTAGGGCAGATCCCGTCTTTGCACGCCTCGCCAGCTGGTTCATGCAAATATCTTACAAGCCAGTATAACATGCACATACATACACACGTATACACACATTCCCACTCTCTTGTGCAAGCACAGATAAGCACTTGCATACGTACGTCCACACATACATACGCTGAGAGAGCACTTTATTAGGTATTTTTTTGACTTATTAAGTCTTCTGCTGCTCTAACCTATCCACTCAGAGGTTTGACACGTTGTGTGTTCAGAGATGCTCTTCTGCATACCACTGTTGTACTGTGTGGTTATTTGCGTTACTCTCACCTTCCTGTCAGCTTCGACCAGTCTGGCTCCAGCTAGATTCCGTCTCATCTGACCAGCACATCTCTGTCAGCTCTGAGTGAAAGCATTAGAAAAATACAATAACTGGTACGAACACTAACTATATTAGTGTTTTAGCTTAACACAGCAACTTTCACAATTAATAAGAATATCTACTGATTGGCCACATATTGATGTCATATGATGTCATCAATATGAATTCACACCGAGTTCACAGGGTCAAAAAACATACTCGGTACTCTACTCTAGTGGCAGAAACAACCTGCCACTCAGGTGCTTTACAAAAAAAAAACATAACTGACTTTTTTTTAAATACCGTGTACACATGACCATGTACCACTTTTACAAAAAATTAAAAGGTCAATGATCATCTTTCTCTAATGGGCCACCCCAGCAAAAATCATCACATTTCTGGAGTTTTCACTGCTGTTAACCAGGGCAACTCGAGGGTCAAATAATCTATGTCAAATTTTTTAAAAATAAATATTGAGCCAGCTGGTGGTTACGCAAGATTCCCTTAAGGACTGCACTTCATTTTCCGTCTTCAGTGAGTAAAAAGCTCGAAAAGCACATAAATCACCCTCTGAATGAGCTTCTAACCAGTCTTAATATGGACACACCCTCAAACTGCACCTACCTTGTGTTCCATTTCAGGGAACTTCACTTGAACTGTGCCAATGCATGAGATTTATTTTGTTTATTTTGCGCACAATGCGCGTGTATTCCCAGTGTGATTGGACCACGGAGGACTGCGCATGATGAGATGATGTCATTGAGCCACGAGGGCCAGGTTCAACCCCAACAAAACACTGCAAAACATTTATTTAGATGGACACGGTGGCGAGTTGTAATCTGTGTTGCAAACTGTGGGCGGACTGACTGACACAGATACGGTTTGCTACTATAATAATAATAATAATAATAATAATAATAATAATAATAATATACTTTATTTAAACTCGATAACATCATAGGTCATGACATTAAAATGAAAAGAAAACATTAAAATGACTGACCTCTGCCCTGTTACCAGGAGACAGACTATGCAGTCTGAGAAGCCCATTCCGACTTTAAACCATTGGCCTACGTCGCTATTAATTCGGGCCACACCCCTGACGCACCCGCCAAATAGGAGCAAACATACCTCAAAGCCTGTTGCAAAAGGTTGTGCGCCGTTGGGAGGAAACGAATTGGTCAACCCTGAAACCGTAGCGAAATGTAGCGAAACGTTTTCTGATTGAACGTGGTGTGTCCTTGTGAACTGAAGCTGGATCACACAGTGGCCAATTATTGCCTGCAAGGGACATGAGAGTGGGATGGTAGGGATTCAGTCCAGACTGTAGGAAGCATCACAGTCTTATGCAAGACTGCACTTGTGTCAGGGCTCAGTGAATTAATTCAGTCTCAGAGCACACAGGGACAAGGAGGCAGAGATACGTGAAATGCCAAAAAATATTGACTGGTGCAAGTAGCAGAAAAGTAATGCAACAAACCGAAGTAAGGACAAATAATGAGTTAGACTACACAAGCAAGAACTAGGGACAGAGAACTGAGCAACTACTCTGTGTAAACAAGAGACGGCTAGGACATAGAATGCAAAAGCAAGGCACAGAAAGAGAACTTAAATACACACAGAAACAGGTGAAATGACGAAACCAACAAGACACAGGTACTAATACTAATCATACAACAATGACAAGCAATGAACCACTAGGATGGGCCATTGGGCAACCTCTGATGGCTGGACCTGGTGACACTGTGTGTGCATGTGTGTGTGTGCGTGTATGTATGTGTGTCTGCGTGTGTGTGTGTGTGTGTGTGTGTGTGTGTGCTTGCGCATTAATGCTATTGATTTTTTTTTTCCTCCAGGCTCAGTGTGTCATGGTTAGTTGTTCGGATTGTGACCAGAGCCCTTTGCTAATCAAAACATTTCCATCCAGATGACTCTGATCAGAGAACAGTCAAACAGAATTGATTCAATGAAACAAAGGCAGGAGCTCAAACTAGGGGAGGCACAGAAACTGCTACAAGAGCAGAATTGCCTCGTCTGTGCTGTGGCTCACTACCGTACAAGGACCACAGAGATGACAACTGAACGCCACTTTTTAAATGTAGGGTTATGCCCAGAGCATATTTGTGATGTCTATACATGTCACATACGCATTTCTCCTGAAACCAGGAGTTTACTGAACAGCAAAAACAGATGGGTGTGTAGCAAACAGCGGGCAGTTGGGTGGGAGGGGAGAATACGCATTCATACAAACCAGAACCAGGCTGATGAAACAAACCAAACTTTCACAAGGCAGAGGAAATCCAGAATGATGCAATTAAAACATGAAGTGTCCCAACATTCCATAGTGTCATACAGCATTTGTTTACTTAAACTGAAAATGTTAAGCGTGTGTTCAGATGCCTGTGTTTTCATGATGTGTACAGCAGTGGGCATATGTATCTGTGTGTCCATGTTCATGTGCATGCATGTATGAATTCTGGTACATATGTGTGTGTTTGTGTGTGTAAGTGGGACGGAAGAGTGGAGAAAGAAAGAGGGAGAAAGATCAGTGTTGGAGCAGCATGTCTGTTCATACCTTCTCTGTCACCATCTCGATCAAGACACACCCCAGGCTCCAAATACCTGCTACCCGCCCATGAATCATTGTATTTGTGTGAGGAAAACTTCCTTATGCTGTCAGGAACCAAATCAAGTAATATCATCAACTACATTCATAAAATAAGTTATAGTTATTTGTATCTGTAACCTTATCTTTAATGGCAAAATGAGGAGAATCAGAATCAGAATCAGAATCAGAAAAACTTTATTGTCTGACATGACAGAAAATCATCTCCAGCGTGACTCAACAATCAGAGACAAAAAAAAACAGACAACCTGACACAAAACAGCATTCCTGCAATCAATCAATTAATAAATAAAACAATGCCAATCTAAAAGAGGGAGGGTGGTGGTGTGGGGGGGGGGGGGGGGGTTGTTATTGATTGTTTAAGGTTCTGATGGCAGTGGGAATAAATGAGTTTCGGTAAATGTTTTTCCTGATGGAGGGAACTTTGTAACGGCGGCCTGATGGTAATAGCTGGAAAGACTTATGCAGGGGATGTCTGAAATCTGATGTGATGTGGTTAGCTTTCCTTTCTATTGCTTGTGTGTGGAGTACAGTTGAGTTGATGTGAAGTTGAACCAGGAGGAGATATTGAAGGTGAGAATTGATTCAATAAGTGATTTGTAAACAACTGTTAAAATGTCCTTCTTGACATTAAAATTTCCTCAGCAGGAACAGGCGTTGCTGTGCCTTCTTGTACACTGAGTCAGTGTGGTGGGAGAAGAACAGGCAACTATCTATCTCCATACCCAGGTACCTGAAGGCCTCAACCTGCTCCACTGCCTGCCCATGCAGCCTCAGGGGTTCAAAGAGGGAGTGGAGGGAATTAGGTGTACGCTTCCCCCCACAGCAGAGTTCCTTGGTTTTTGAGATGTTATGTTCCAGGGAGCTTTCCTCTATCCAGGTCATGAGCTTGCCCACCAGTTCATGGTATGCAGACAGGGAGTTCACGTCCGTGATATGAGCTACCAGGGCCATGTCATCTGCATACTTTAATAGTGAGAAGTCCATGTTGTTGTTGCAGGTGATGTTGTTTGGGTTTTTGGATGTAAAACCATTGACCACAACATGCTGGGGTCTATCCATTAAAAAGTATTTTATCCATAAAATCAGAGTTGGGTTGACCTCTAATTCCAGGAGGCAGTCGCATAGAGTGTGTGAGTCAACCGTGTTAAAAGCAGAGGAAAAGTCCATGAATAAAATCCGTGTGTGTGGTTGTGTAGAGTCCAGGTGCCGGCATACAGTGTCCAGAAGAGTGAGGCCTTGTAGGCAAACTGGAGAGGGTCTAGTTTGTCTGCCACTATAGCAGTAAGTCCTTCATCTCCCTGGCATTGGACTTTTTCGGCACAGGTATGATGGTCGACTCCTTCCATATCTGTGGAGCACAGTTGGAATCTAGCAGCTGTTGGAATAACCAGGTGATGACATCACCCAGCTGGGCAGAACATTCCCTCAGTACCCTGCCCCTCAGCCCATCGGGACCAGGTGCTTTCCGGGGATTGACACGGCCCAGAATTGATGTCACCTTCGTTTTATCCACTGTGATGGCTGAATGGGTGGCGTTGGTCAGGGGCCAGTCCTTTTGGGCAGAGGGCTTGTTGAACCTGCTGTAGTAGTTGATAAGTTGCTCTGCAAAGGTGGCAGAATCAGGGCATTGGATCTTGGCAGATTTCACTGTTCTGCCCATCATGATGTTAAGTCCCTGCCATGCCTCCCTTGCGTTGCCAGCAATGAATTTCTCCTCCACCTTGTTTTTATATTGGAGCTTAGCCAGCCTGGTTTTCCTCCGCAGCTCTTTATTCAGCTCTCTGACTCTGTGTGTGTCCCCCTGGAGGAACGCTGCTTTCTTGCTGTTTAAGCAATGTTTCAGGTCCTTGGTAACCCAAGGCTTATTGTTAGGGTACAGCTTGACCTGTTTTGTTGGAATAGCAGACTCCTCACAGACGGACAGATAGGAGGAGATGGAGTCTGTGAGAAGGTTTAGGTCTCCCTCACAGCTATGGAAAAATATATCCCAGTCTGTGGTCTCTATACAGGCCTGCAATGTCTCCACAGACTCATTGTTCCAGACCTTAATAGTTTGTTTTAGTGTTTTATTCGTTTTCAGTCTTTGTCTGTATTTTGGGAGCAGCAGAATAACATTATGGGCAGAGCGACCGAGTGGTGGGCGGGGCTTTGAGACATAAGCTCCCGGTATGTTACCAAAACACAAGTCTAGGATCTTACGCAAGTGTGGATCTTTTAAAAATGCAGTAAATTCAGGCTGAAATAATTGCAATAATTACATTTGAAAAGACATAAGAGCAGCCATCAAAAGTTGAGTGTATAAATTATTTTTTCATGCTGACTGAAAATAATGACATGCTGACTGAATTAATTAACTGCAAATGCCAATATGATGATGCAGGAAAATGTATGGTGCAAATGTGGTAGATTGGCGCCACCTGCTGGAAAAAGTGTGCTTGTCCTTTCTCACTCTGCTCCGAGCAAGAGTAGCTGTTGCTGGTGGTGTTGCTGGTCCTGTGTTTGACACTTTGTGGGTAATTCTACAGAGAACTGGCTTGTACTATTTTATATTTTATGGACATGGTAAAAATATTTAAATGTACAAAAATATATATTTATTCTAAATAAACATCTACTTATTAATTGAAGCATTTTTAATAAAAGTCCAGCATCTTTCAGAAGAGGATGTAGTGCAGCTGTTTTAATGCTGTAGGACTGTACACACTCTAGGGACAGCAGGGTTGTTAGAGTTGGCTGAGCAACCTTCTGAATTTTGTTCAAGAAGCCAGTTCCACTAAAGAGAACACCGTCACAAAACAAAGGCTGCTTGCTGTGGACACAGAGCTTCTGTGGACACACTTGAATCATCACACAGCCAGTAATGACATAATTACAGTCCCAATGGTTATGCTGTTTTGCAGTATGGACAGGCCTTGATCAGGACGCATGTGAGGTACAGACTGACCATGTGCTAAAGCTGTGAGTTTGTTTATTTATCTCTTTTCAGTCTCCCACAAGACCACTAGATGGTGATATTTAACAGCAGATCCAGTAAAGGCAGACAAGCAGTGTTGCCTGGGGTCTGTTCCTGAAAGCAGGATTGGCAAGATTTCTGGGTCTATTAAGGTGAACTTTAGGAAACTCTTGAATTATCGGTTCCAAATATGAGAATCAGAGACGGCCCTTGTTGACATGGTAACTTATGCTCTGAAATAAGGAATTATTCCAAAATTTAGGAAATATTCATTCAGTAAATATCCATTTATCTGATCTGTGAAGATCAGGAAATTTCATGTTCATGAAAATGCACAGAAGTTTTCATCAAACCAGTGAAGTAGACAAACGGCTACTTCTACGTTCTAGACTTTATTGTATGTTGCCAAAAGTGACATATACAATAATAAAACATATACCTTGTTCTATGAAAGAATAATTTTTTTACTGACTCAAATCCTTTTTTGTTATTTAAATCTCAAACATGACTTAATGAAAAAGAACATTATGAAATGTTATGAATTTTACAAACAGCACACTTCTCAGAAAACCCTGGCCTGAACCCACACAAGAGCAAGCAATGGAGGCAAGGAAAAACTCCCTGGATTGGACAGATAGAGATGCTACGAGAGACACAATCAGAGAAAGCACTTTTTGTTTACGTAATTTGCGGTTGTCTGACAATTTGCGGCAGGGTAGTAACGCATTTCTAAACTTCACTTCTGCCTGTGGTGCAGATAACTGATTCTCAGGAGACTTCTGCCTGTGGTGCAGATAACTGATTCTCAGGAGACTTCTGTCCACTAGCAGGTCTCTCCAGGGTGGGCACCTGAAGCCCCTGCTAACATGTGTGCATGATACTCACACATTTCACACATGTGCACTGCCTTATAAAACCGGCAAGGCACGAATGACACTGATCAGGTATGAAAGCAAAAAAAAGAAATTTGAGAAATCACAAGAGCGCAACAGTTTGATGTACAAACATGAAATTAATGATTAATGAAGGGAGATGGTGCCTGTATGTATGTCCATAATGGAAAATGCATGTACCCTTCATTAACTCTCACCAAAATAATTAATCATAAAATCAAAATGAATGAATTGTAATTATTAATTGGATTTCCTCTATAGTACTATTTCAGTGTGAATACATTTAATCCTATTAATATTTGTATTCCAAAAGTTTAGATCACTAAAATTGTATATTATATAAATATTTTCTCCTTTACAGCATGAAACTGGGTAAAAGCAGGCAGATCAAGTACAATACAGCGTTGTTCAAGCACTAGCTTTATACCCCTTTCACAGAACAAAATGTCCCAAGATGGCGGCAGGTAACCAAATGGTCACTGTATGCATGTCTGCTCCCTTCTGACAGACAATTAAAACATCCCCCTTTGTCCTTCCACATCTTCAGCAGATCAATCCCAAATCAACATTCATACACACTGAGGCAGATTGCATTAAGCAAATGGTCATTGTTACGTTTCTGTGTGTGTGTGTGTGTGTGTGTGTGTGTGTGTGTGTGTGTCTGCCTCCCATTTGGTAGATCATCAGCTGCCCCCCTCAATTCACATCTCCAGCAAGTCTTCCCCAGTTCAGGTCAACAACTAGGCATGCTGAGGCACATTACAAACAACCAAAATGACATAGAAATACAACATCTCTCGTCTGTTCTTTTTCAACAAACATGTTCACTGGGATGATGTCACTGTTATGGAAACTTTCACTGGGCATATTTGCAGGGGTCCCTCATTCTTACCATCTTCTCTCAAATAGGGAGAGAAGTATGGGAACACTCTCTCAGTAAATGTGTCTGTGAAAGTGTAGATGAGTGACATGTCACTGGAGTCGAAGAAGGACACCTCCCCCCTGTCATAGTCCAGCTCCACTCTGATGCTCTGGGGTTTCCTCTTCGGTGTGGGGGCAGCACCTCCATTTCGAGTGTAAGCATCGCCATTTCTCAGCATTAACACCCAGAATCCTCTCTTCTGCGCGTATGTTATATCTCCCTTCCTGTTGATGGATTCTTTGACCACTCCTATATCCCAGGCATGTTTGTTCCCAACCTCCACCTCCCAGCTGTGTTTCCCTGAGGTAAACCCCTCAGATCCCAGCACAGACACACACCAGTTAAACCTCTCTGGGTTGTCTGGACATTTCTGCTTTGTACCTGTGTATCTCACAGTGGTCAGATCATCAGAGAGAGAGAGCCAGGGGGCTACAGTGTTGGGGTCCAGCATCAAAGGAGCTGAAATATCATGAAGACAGACATTTACAATGCTGAAACAAGAGCTGCATTTCAAATACTCTATTCAAATTAGGTTACATACACAGGACATTGTATGTAGTAGTTATGGAATGAAGAATACTGCAGTTATATTGATTTGCATTTTAAATAGAAAACATACTTGCATTATGAAAATGAATAAATAAGTTAACACATCATAGTAAATTCAATACACACAATTCACACAGCCAATAAACTATTAAGAATGACATTTTATACATTATGCCAGTTCTGTGTCTGCTTGTGTTCTGATGTTCAATTGAGAGCAGTGCAATGCAGCCAATGTAATCTTCCTAAACTTGGAGGGAGGTAAGACTGGTTACTGTACTGTTTGTCTTTTGCACCAGTTCACTATGCTGCTTGTTTCTGCAGTTTTATTTGTTCATTAAATAATTGCAAAAACATGATTTCACCATCTGCCCCAGATACTCACTGTACTGCACCATCCCCAGCATCTTCTCCCAGACTCTGAACTTCAGGTTGCCCAGGTGTTTGGCCACATCTATCAGTGCCCCTGAGAGCAGCTCTGGGTCCTGCAGTGTGCACTGGGCTCTGTAATGACAAGCAAGACTCGGTCCAGCTTTGGAGATTGAAGTGCCTTCAACAGACAACATGAAATGAGGTGAGAGTCTACATACCTTTCGTTGATGTTCTTATAGTTCTGGAAAAAAAATACAGTATTATTGTGATAAGAAGTATGCATGTAAAAAATGTATTCAGTCGAGACAATCATGAGGTAATAATACGTCGGAAACAGAAGCCATGCTAATACAAGTGATGTAGATTTTAACAGTAAGCACACATGAATGAAGGTACTGTAATGTACATATCACTGCCGACATAAAAGAAACACTTCAGGAAAAGAGGAATATAAGGCATACTGAAAAAAAGGTAATTAAGCCTAACATCCCAGCATGTTGATGCATAAAATACTGAGCAGGACCAGTTGAACACATTGTTTTGGCTACCATGGCAAGAAGAGACCACCATATATTCTGTATATATGTGGTGTACAGTTCAGTGTAATTACTATTATGGAGGAAATAATGGCCAAAGACAGATCAGTGGTGAAGAAGAAGTCTTCTTTAAATTACACAGTACATGTCAGTCGCTGCAATGGGGAGGTTTTTGCACTGACATTCTGTTGGGGCACACTCACAAAAAACTGCCATATTAATCCATTAAATAATTAAAACTACATTCACCATATTAAAGAAACTGATACTGTACACAGCTATCCTGTCCAAACTGTGATGAAATCCCATTCTTGGCTCACAGAGTACACAGATTACGCTCCTGACTAGCTAACTATTTAATAGACGACTGTGATATAATTACAGAACAAGGCACCTTCAGAATACAACCAAATACTGCTGCAAACAACACACCAGCATATTGAAACGTCTGTTGAAGTGAAATGACAGTTTGAGGTGCTGACTTATTGCCAGCTCCAACAAACGTTTAAACAATTACAGGCACAGAGCAGACAGTCCATACATCAGCAAAGAGTATGTATGTTAATTGAAGCAGGCACTCTACTGAAAATCATATAAAACAGTGAAATGAAAGCATTGGAAATGTATTTAGTACTATGGCATAGAAAATAAGTTCTCTGTACAATAAGTTGCATACTCTGTATCTGTATACTGTATAATAATGTGACATTGCTTGTTAGCACTTTATTCTCATCTTCCCCATTCTGCTGGTGACGTCATGCTCTACATGCCTGTTATTGAAAAGTGCCGGTGATGCTGTGTCTCACAGTAACACACTGCGCATTTCAATACGGCTGGAATCAGTCCGTCTAAACCCAGGACACTGTCAGTCAACCATCTCCTACCTTTAAAAACAAGGTGTCTTCAGTGTCCATGGCCTTCTCTATAGCTGTGATTTTGTCTGAAAGGGTGGACATATGCCTTGTGACATTGTCTATCTTCTCCTTAATAATCTGACTCTTCTCTTCCTCCTCCTTCTTCAGTGCAGCTAGTCTGCCCTCCTCTTCTTCTTGCAGGAACTGGTGGAGCTTCTCAAACTCAGTTTTTATCTGCTTCTCTGTGTGTTGGGATTGACTCTGCAATTCAAATACACAATTTTAAATTTTAATAATGTACAGTAACTAGAGGATTTCTTAGATAGCAATCCAAGCTCAATGTTTTTGAAAGCTGTTACTGAAAAGGAGATTATTGACACTGTTAGCAAATGTAAGAATAAAAGGTCGACAGACTGGAATAACATTGATATGGCTGTAATCAAGAACGTAATTGAAGCCATTGCAAAACCCTTCACTTATATTTGTAATTTGTCTTTCAAAACAGGTGTGTTTCCAGGTAAAATGAAAACTGCTAAAGTTACTCCACTATACAAAGATGGAGACAGAAATCAATTCACTAATTACAGGCCAGTGTCTTTACTCTCTCAGTTCTAAAATATTGGAAAAACTCTTTGCTAGCAGGTTGGATAATTTCACTGAGAAGCATAAGTTGTGAGCTGATTGTCAGTATGGATTCAGATCGAACAGAACCACATCGATGGCATTAATTGAGTTAACTGAAGAAATTACCAGTTCTATAGATAACAAGAAGTATGCAGTAGGAGTATTTATAGATTTAAAAAAAGCATTTGATACAATAGATCATCACTTATTAATCAATAAACTGGAAAAGTATGGTATCAGAGGGGTTGTACTAAACTGGATGAAAAGCTACAAAGGTAATAGACATCAATTTGTACAGATCGGCGACAAGAAATCAACATATTTAGAAATTATTTGTGGAGTGCCACAGGGGTCAGTATTGGGTCCCAAATTATTTATATTATACATAAATGACATATGTAAAGTGTCAAGAATCTTAAAATTTGTATTGTTTGCGGATGACACCAATATTTTCTGTTCTGGGGAAAATCTGCAGCAGCTTTTGGAGGTGGTCACAGTAGAAATGAGTAAACTAAAAACTTGGTTTGACTTGAATAAATTATCATTAAATCTGAACAAAACCAAACTTATGTTGTTTGGACACCGTAAAAAAAAATACACAAGTAAAAGTGTTGATCAATAATATAAATATAGAACGAGTGTATGAAAATAAATTTCTGGGTGTGATTCTAGACCACAAAATCTGCTGGAAACCCATATCAAATATGTGAAAGCAAAAGTGGCACGGAGCATTGGAGTGTTGGGAAAAGCAAGACACATTTTGAATGAGAGAGCATTGTATACTTTGTATTGTTCACTTGTTTTGCCATATCTGAATTACTGTGTAGAAGTATGTGGCAACACCTACAAAACCAATACACAATCAATATGCATACTACAAAAAAGAGCCATACGGATAGTTAACAATGTAGGATATCGTGATCACACCAATATACTGTTTTTAAAAGTGCATGCCTTAAAGTTCAGAGATCTGGTAGAATTCAAGACCGCACAAATAATGTATAAAGCAAAAAATAAACAGCTTCCTGGTAACATACAAAGACTGTTCACAGAGAGAGAGGGGGGATACAACTTAAGAGGTGAATTAAATATGAAACGGCATTATGCTCGGACTAATATTAAGAGTATGTGTATTTCGATTTGTGGTGTGGTGTTGTGGAATGGTCTCGAGGAAAAAATTAAACAGAGTATAAATGTAATGGAATTTAAAAAGATGTACAAAAAATATATTTTTACAAGGTACAGAAGCGAAGAAGGAGAATGTGCCACTTGCTAATGGTAAACGTTTTTGTTTGATTATACCACAGGACTGAAATTGATGAATTTACAAACCTAAAAACTGGTTTGTTTTTCATTTTAATTGTACGAAATAAAGTTTATAAAAAATAAAAAAATAAAAAATAAAAACATGACATTATCCAAAAGTAATATTTTTGTTAAAATAACTGCTTTACTTACCCTGATGTGTTCTGCTGTTTCCTTACTTTCTTGTTCAACAACAGTAAACCTCTTCAGTTTTTCTTTAATCAGATTGAGTGCAGGCTTGAGTTCCTCCTGGAGTGATATGATCATATGAACCAATTGTCACTTACAGAAAATGACATAGTAATAGATAATTCTTCTCCAAAGGTCAAAGCAAAGGTCAGTATAACTTATTTGAAGTATGAAACATACATATAGCATATCATAATATGTGATTGTAATTATATTTATTATAATTATTATAATTATATTTATTTGGCAATTCCACAGTAATGTCCACCTGAGCATGAAAACTTACTGCACTCCGTAATTATGTACCATTTTGATAAAATGTAGGCTAACAACAGGAAAATTCTTTCAAATGGATGTATTAGTCCCATTACCACTGAAATCAATGTTATTTGCCTGCCATCTTGAAAATATTAAAAACCATTTCAGCTGATTTTCTCAATGTCAAAACTGATATTCAGAACCATTTCATATGACAACAAATGAGTTATGATAAAATTTGATTGGACAATATACATTTCAGACGTGTCACATCCATAATACTGGTATCTCCTCATAAAAATCTAATAATATTTTCTAAATTGCTATTTTTATGTTCAGCCAAGCCTCCTACATTACATGGATATCAAACTTTTTAGAAAAAGCTCTTGTCTCTGTTGGTTTTACAGTCATTATGGATTTTCAGTACTTTCTGGTTGTTGCTCACTTCTCTGTTCCAGCAAATCATCAAATATTAAGTATTGGGCATATAACTTTATTTTCATTAGGTCTTGACCTGTATTATAATAGAGTTTCTCTAGATGTGTCAAGGTCTTGTGTGCTCCCTATTTGCGCTATCAGTACATATAATCTGACACATCATTGCTACATATTCTTCTAATTGCATTGTGTTTTCAGTGCTTCCTAGTTGAAGCCATATTCTCCATAAAATGCCCCCATGCACAACTTCAAATCAGGACATAACCATACCTACAGTACATCTTACTCATATTCAATTGTACTGAAAACAGACATGCTTGGAGGGTTGAAAACCAGATTTTCACTACAGTGCTACTCCTTCCACTGAATGTATTTGCAAGACTGCATACCACAGCTGTCTGTCAAAACTGAAAGCTTAACAAAGAGACTTATTTCCTGATATTTAATTGTGTCTTGAAAATATGAAACAGATATGAAATAGAGAATATATTAACATAGAATACCTTCAGATCCAGTACGGCTTCTTCCACTGGACAGACCGTGTGATTTCTGTGTTTTCTTGAAGTCTGACAGACGACACAGAGAGGGTCTTTGTCATATTCACAGAAGAACAGTAGTTTCTCTCCATGAAGACTACAGCAAGCTTCACTCTTCACAACAGCTCCACTTTTCTCTGTAGCTTCACTCTTCTGATTTAAAGACTCCACAATGCTTCTCAAGACCAGGTTCACAGGAGGATCTTCAACAGAGGACTTTCCCCTGCAGATGGGACACTCTCGAGAGTTCTTCTCTTTCCAGTACTGCTGCACACACACTCTACAGAAGCTGTGGCTGCATTTCAGGATAACAGGCTCTTTAAAAATATCACAACATACAGAGCAACAGAGCTCGTCCTCAGGAATCAAAGCTTGATCTGCCATCTTACTTATTCTCTCAGTCTGATTCTCCCTTTCTGTTTTGCTGAATTTAGGACAGAACACACCCTATGTGCTTCAAAACCAGAACAACCTGTTAATCAGGATGGTTCTCAAACCACCATGTATGGATGTACTGAATCTTTGTGTGCCTCTCTGCAGACCCCCACAGGGAAACAGACTGTGTTTACCATGTTGACACAGGTTCAGCAAGGCTTGATGAAAAGACAGGGCTCATCAATACAGGACTATTGCTCCCATCATTGTGCTTTCTTCTGCCACCTCAGTGGAATGCTCCAACTGTTGAGGTGAAATAGGACTGTATAGATCATGGGTTTTCCACATACAGTGTTTAGTGTCTTTAGATAGCTCATTTTGTAGGAAATAGTTTGGTGTCATTGGTGGTGTGGTACACTGGTTGCTGAATAAAGATATTGTAGGAATAAACCACAGGTAATGCAAGTTACCTCTGAGTCAGCATCCAGCTGAGCTACAAAGGTTAACCAGATTTGTTAGACAGGGCCACTGTTGTTACCACCGTCTTGTGACTCTTTATTTGAAGATTTCTTGTTTTTCCTGTAAACCCTGGGTATATAGAGGGAAACGTGGAATGGTTAGAGGAGACTCGCTAATACGACCTCCTGCGCACCATTGCGTATAGCCATTCTGTTATGCCGGGGGGAACAGAGGAACCAAAAGCAGACAGGGGAGCAGAAAAATGGCAGGTTTAATTGCAAAAGGGGCCGACAGAGCGGAGTCAAAAAACAGGCCAGGGTCAAAAACCAGGGGGTCAGTCCAACAAAGCAGAGGTACAGATATCCGCAAAGCAAAGAAAAGTCCAGGGAAGCAGGCAGGGGTCAGAACCAGAAATCCAGATAAACAAGGGCAAGGGCAAGGACTCAGGAACAAGGGCAAGGGCAAGGAAACAAGGAGGCTAGAACTGGGGGAAGGAATAAAGGGCTCAGACAAGAAAACAGGACAAGACGAACTAGCAGCGTGCAACTGAAAAGGACAGGTATAAATACATAGGGGAATGAGACAAACTAGGCGGGGCATGGTAGTGAGGGCGGTCTAACAAATAAACATCAGGTGAGACACATGAAAGGGTAATAGGACAATAACGAGGGGGAAACGAAAACGCGGACTGGATTCACAATGACACACAATGACAATACAAACGGCTCCGGACTAGAGAGTAGACCAGTGTTTCCCAACTCCAGTCCTCGGGACCCACTTGCCAGAAGGTTTTTGTTGTAACCAGTAGCTCACACACCTGATTTAACTAATCAAGGGCATTTTTGTGGTTTGATTGGTTCAATCATTAAATCAGGTGTGTGAGTTACTGGTTACAACAAAAACCTTCTGGCATGTGGGTCCCGAGGACTGGAGTTGGGAAACACTGGAGTAGACAATTGCAGAGAATCAGGAGATGCAGAGATAGAGAGAGACAGGTGTGAATACTTCGCTGCAACTAAGCAAGTAATCAGTGATAGAATAGGGAGGCGGAGTTACAGAACATAATTGAAACTGGAGATACGTTAGTAAGTTAGTTAAGTGATTTAAATTACAAATACCCAAAACTAGTGAATGTTAGTTTGTTAGTTTGACAAACATATTAGTGTGTTAGTATAATTAGTACTGTACAGATTCTATGCTACCGTAAACACCCGAATAGTGGGGCACGCAGACAAGGGAGTGACTGGGCTAGAAAACATTCAGACTGAGACATCACAGGGGAAGACGAGTGCAAAGACTAATGAATATAAACAGAACACCAGACATGAATATGAAAAATAACAAATTTCAAGAATAGTGATAAACTAACACACAGAACACATATTACAACTTATAATTCCTGTAACACATTGTCATTCTATTTCTGCAATGCTTGAAAAATTTTATTAATTTGAACCTGCATCCTTTTGACTCGCAGTACTGCATACTTAGCAGTTCAGAGTCCTAACAGACATAGACAACCTAGGATACCTGCACCCCGTAGTCACTCGCCGTCACCAGTGCCGTCACATGATACATACTAAGTGTATCATTGTAGGCTATACAGGCCACAGGTACGTCCGCATCTACATAGATAGATAGATAGTGTATGGAGCCACACTATTGGCAGAACAGAGGAGCAGTTGAACATATCATTTGGAGTCAGATAAACGAGAACAACATTAAATTAACCCTGTTCCAGTAGCATTGGTCAGACTACACACGTTTCCTTCACCTCTCCGATACTTCCACCTTTTGGTGTATTTGGGGGGTTCTTACAGTCTCAAAGTGCAACATTTTTATTGCATATATTTGCGAAAAGAAAAAAATTATTTGCTTGCAGTGGTGCGTATAGCACATTGGGGTACTAACAGCTACATCAATGTAACTTAATCTGCGTGGCTGGGGCTCTCAGTCTCACATTGAAAAAACCTTACAAAACTAAGCTCATCCTCCACAATGCTTCTCAAGGCCAGGTTTACAGAAGGATCTTCAGCAGAGGACTTCCTCCTGCAGATGGGACACTCTTGAGAGCTCTTCTCTTTCCAGTACTGCTGCACACACACTCTACAGAAGCTGTGACTGGATTTCAGGATAACAGGCTTTAAAAATATCACAACATACAGAGCAACAGAGCTCGTCCTCAGGAATCAAAGCTTTATCTGCCATCTTACAGACTTCGTCTCTCAGTCTGATTCTCCCTTTCAGTTTTGCTGAATTTAGGACAGAACACACCCTATGTGCTTCAAAACCAGGACAAACCTCTTGATCAAGATGGTTCTCAAAGCACCATATATGAATAAACTCACTTGATCTCAACAGTGCGATATTTTTATTGCATGTTTGCGAAATGAGCGGCATGGTGGTGTAGATGCACGGATAATGCAGTGTTCGAATGGGTTCGAATCCCGGTCGGCCAGGGCCTCTCTGTGTGGAGTTTACATGTTCTCCCCGTGTTCGTGTGGGTTTCCTCCGGGTACTCTGGTTTCCTCCCACAGTCCAAAGACATGCAGGTTCGGCTGATTGGAGAGTCTAAATTGGCTGTAGGTATGAGTGTGAGTGAATGGTGTGTGTGCCCTGTGATGGACTGGTGACCTGTCCAGGATGTATTCCTGCCTTTCGCCCAATGTATGCTGAGATAGGCTCCAGCCCCCCTTCGACCCTGTTCAGGATAAGCGGGTTAGGATAATGAATGAATTAATGAATTAATCAATGTTTGCGAAATGAAAAAAATAATTTGCTTGCAGTGGAACATATTGCACATTGGGGTACTAACAGCTACATCAGTGTAACCAAACCAAAGCCAAAAGTCCACTTCATATTGGGCTTTGGACTAGAAGGCTTGACCTGAGTTTTTGTCTTGGAGTCCATCATCATCATCAACACAGTCCAGCACAGTTCTGTGAAGTTCTGGTTGCAGCTCAGGGCCTTTCAGTGTCTGGGATCAGGCCGCTGACCGTAACTCAGATGGAAAACTTCCTCTGCTCCAAGTGGCGAGTGTAGTTAAAGTGTCAACAGAGCCTTCTAGTGGCAAGATGCAGAAAACACTCATGCCTCAGTCTAAACCAGTGCTTCTGAATGGTTCTTTCTTACCACTCATCTTTACTTATGTACAAGATACAAGATTCTGAGATCCAATGCATTAATTAATTAATTATTATTATTATTATTATTATTCGACACTTTATTTAAACTTGATAAAATAATCAAGACAATAGGTCAAGATATTAAAATGAAAGAAAACATTTAATCAGCAGAAAAAGGATATAATTGCAGTATATTATATGCCAGTACATCTGTGTACCCTCCACAAATTAGTGACAGTGATTAGTACTGTAATTGTTTTTGATTACTTACACTTTATTTCACTCTCTTGGGGCCAAGAATGACAGACAGTGAAATAGTTATCCCGATTTAACCATTACTATGTCCATCACGGCTGCAGTGTTACAGAAACCTTCACAGGGCAGAACCACATGGCTCCATGTTTACTGGGAGACTCTAAGCAGAAATATGGGAAGACTTTCTCAGTAAACTTGTGTTTTAATGTGTATATCAATGACATGTTACAAGGGTCAAAGAAGGACATCTCTCCTCTGTTATAGTCCAACTGCACTCTGAGCCTCTGGGGTTTCCTCTTGAGTCTTAAAGTTTTATTGACACCTGAACTGGCATACACTATATACTCTGCATCATCCAGTATTAGAACCCAATACCCATCCTCTGGGCTAGCACTCTTTCTGTTGGCTGACTCTTTTACCACTCCTATCTTCCAAGCAGGTTGGTTCCCTACTTCCACCTCCCAGCTGTGTTTTCCGGAGTTAAATCCCTCAGAGCCCAAAACATCGGCGCAGCTGTCAAATCTTTCAGGGTTGTTAGGAAGCTGCTGGTGAACTCCAGTGTCTCTCACACTGGTCAGATCATCAGACACAGACAGCCTGGGGGATGCAGTGTTAGGGTCCAGAGTCACAGCAGCTGAGGGGTCAAGAAAGAAGAAATATTTATTTCATTATGTGGAAACATGTATGTACTAAAATAATTGTAAATCTTAAAATTCTGATATACATTAAAAATAATGTATATTTAAAGCAAATGTGATTCAAACTGAAATACACCAATAGAACAAGTAAAGCTTTGTGGTGGTTCTGTATGGTAAGTTAAATGGGAAAACATAAATCATTTTTATGTATTATTTTCTATCACACCAGAAATTCAGTTGAAGATAGTTGGTAAATAATTGAAGTGTACTTGTCATTTTCCTTAGTTCTTGAGAAATAATCTTTATTGTAATATAATTATCTCAATCGTGTCTTATGTCTGCAGAATACTCATATTAGAATGTTTATTAAATAGTTTTGACCTCTGCGTATTATGGTGCAGGGCAGCCCATGACATGCCATTATTCTTGTTGTGTGCAGACTAAGTGAATTATTGAAGCATCTGTCATGCAACGTCTTCAGAGGTGAACACCTCAAGTAGCACCTGTCTTTCACTAACAAATTTGAATGGTGTAGAAGATGGCATGGGCGGAACCATATCCGCCTTGGAATAAAAACATAATAAAATAAGTAGTTAACTTGCTTGATTAATGATTGGAGTGCGGGATTCGTATGGGATTAGAAGGCCAACGCACCTTTTAAGTTCCATAGCTCTGTATTCCATCTTGAAAATGCTGGAATTTCAAGCTGGATTGTCACCTTCCCTCATGTATTTGAACCATTTTTTATTTTTATTTCTGAGTTTGCCTTGCCCTCTTGTTTTGGTTGCCAAGCTGTTTCTTGGGTTTTTAATTATTTGCGCTGCCTTCTCGACTCTGAGGTTAAAATAAAGACAACCATCAGATAATCAAAATGAAGATGGAGAAAACCTTTGCCCTCAGGAGGAATGAAGTTGTGAATGACATGCCATTGCAGAATTCAAAAGCAGATGACCAGCTCTTTTCTTTGAACGAGAGGTAAGAGATTTGAATGTCAAACTCTTTTTACATGATCAATTTTTTAAAGGATTGCTATTTGTAGATATTCACAATTTGTTTGATAACACACTTAACTGTATTCAAGACATACCATGACCTACATCAAGATTGTATGCTAATTGTAGTTATTTGTGTATTCCCAAATGCTGAGTTGTATTGTAAGTTGTACGTTTCTGTCTCCCCTCCTCATAACTTTCAAGATATATGAAGAATTCACACGCATTACCACTGTGCAACTGAAGTCCAAGTTTATGGCAGAACTTGACATCATCTGCTCCCGGCTGTCTGCACTGTGCCATAGGAAGGGAGGAGAAGCAGGACGTAAGATCAAGGAGATCATGGCTGCCATTGACCAGGTTAGTGAGAAGTTGATTTGAGCCTCCCACTTTGAAAACCTGCGATCCAATTTGAGATGCTTAAAGTGTAAATAAAGTAGTGTACAGTCATATTTCCCTATATTTCAGAATCATACCATCGGCTTGTTGAGGGCCTGCAACCTGAAAACACTGGTTGTGTACTTAAATGAAGACCCTGAGAAACTTGTAAAGGAATACCTGGTAAGTGTAAAAGAATATTCAAAATCATTATTGCATTACTAGCGAAAGTAGCAGTGGCAGCACCACCATGTCCGAGGCCATGGTTCTCTGCCGGAAAACGGTGGATTTGTCCCTCCGGGTTGGGAATGAGCCACTGCCCCAAGTGAAGCAGTTCAAGTATCTCGGAGTCTTGCTCACGAGAGAGGGTTAAAGGGAGCATGAGATCGACAAGCGGATCGGTGCAGCGTCAGCAGTAATGCGGGTGTTGTGCCGGACCGTTGTGGTTAAGAGGGAGCTGAGCTGGAAGGCGAAGCTCTCGATTTACCCGTCAATCTATGTCCCAACCCTCACCTATGGTCACAAGCTTTGGGTAGTGACTGAAAGAACAAGATCGTGGATACAATGGCTGAAATGAGCTTCCTCCGTAGGGTGGCAGGGCTCAGCCTCAGAGATAGGGTGAGGAGCTCGGACATCCGGAGGGAGCTCGGAGTAGAGCCGCTGCTCCTTCGCGTCGAAAGGAGCCAATTGAGGTAGTTCAGGCATCTGATCCGGATGCCTCCTGGGCGCCTCCTTTTGGAGGTTTTCCGGACACGTCCAACTGGGTGGAGAGCCCGAGGTAGAGCCAGAACCTGCTGGAGAGATTATATATCTCTCCTGGCCTGGGAACACCTCGGGATCCCCCAGGAGGAGCTGTAATGCATTGCTGGGGAGAGGCCACCACGACCCGACTCCGGATAAACGGGTGATAATGGATGGATGGATGGAAGTACTGTAGTCTCATAAAATGTACAGAACAAATTAAGTAGTTAATTTAGATGTTGTAATACCAGCTGGGTCAAGTATAAAGGCTGTAGGACCCTATTGAATTGCATATCACCCAAAAGCTTATTCCCTATAGTATATAGCTATGTGTGGCTCCATGACTCCTCAAATATAGGTAGTAAACTACAATCTGATTAAGTAGTGCAATATTTGCAACAAAAACACTATTTCAACAAGAAATCATCAAAAAGATCATATATCAATATTAAGTACTAATTGTTGATTGCCGCCAAGTAATAATTAAGGCTGGGTGTTTGTCACAGAAAATATTTAGCACTGCATGTTTTGTACTGCGAGTTTCATGTACGATCTGGCCCATTATGCTTAATCAATAAAATTTGGCAAAATCTGTGGAGAACAACATTTTATTAATATCTAAAGGCACACACATACATTTGGTGTGGCAAAAAATAATTTGCTTATTTTTATTTATTTGAAGAACCATTGGCACACACAATTGAACCACACACACACACACACACATGCACAGATCCACAGCCCCAGATACTCACTGTACTGCACCATCCCCAGCATCTTCTCCCAGACTTTGAACTTCAGGTTGCTCAGGTGTTTGGCCACATCTATCAGTGTCCCTGAGAGCAGCTCTGGGTTCCGCAGTGTGCACTGGGCTCTGTAATGACAAGCAGGCTTTGGAGATTGAAGTGTTTTCAACAGACAAGATTAAATTAGGTGAGAGTCTACATACCTTTCCTCAATGTTCTTGTAGTTCTGAAAAACACATAATAGCATAATTTTGATAAGATGGATGCATATATTAATGTATTCAGTGAATTGTATTATCAGTGAGAAACAGGAGGCATGCAAATGAAACTGATACAAACTGAAACAAAAAGGCCTTTTCATATCATCCTGGGGCTTTGTGTTCCATTCTGATTCAAGTAAGAAAAAACATTTTGCTTGAAGTATGCTCATTTAAAGCCATACTATGCAGTATTTCCACCTTGATATTATATATTAACATTATAAAACATTTTTTCTCGGGGAGGACCTCCAGACCCCCATCTTCAGCTACAGCAGCTCCCCATTTCTGAGGTCCCAGGGTTGACAAGTGTGGCTTTCGGCTAGCTACTAACATTAACTAAATGCATGTCAGTTAAATAGCCAGCTAAATGTGTGGAAAGCCCCTATTAATGCAGATGTTTTACAAGCCATATTTCTCAGCTCATCACAGCATACAGTGGTCTGCAACAGAGCTAACTAGAAAGCTACCAGCTGGCCAGAACATGAACCAAACTGATCTTGGTGGTGTAGGTGGGGTTGAAAATGGGGCACATATGTTTTTTTTTGTTTTTTTGTGTAAACACGGGAGTGACACAAGGAAAGAAATCCTACATAGTATTCCCTTAATGGTGGGTTCACTGACACTGCTCGTGTCGTAAGGTTAGAACTTAAAAAGGCGATGTAATTAGTGTCACTCCGATCATACCACATTCGCGCATGCTAGGAATAATGCTGGATGTTTCGCTATGATGCTTTGTTCAGCTGTGACTTGTTTGTCGTCATCTCGGAAAAACGGTCTACTCCAGAGGTGCCAGAGATTCCGACTCGGATTGACAACATTTATAGCCGTTCAATATGATTTTTCCAAACTGCTATTGTCCCAAGCTGTTTGTATGATGTATGTTTTTGCATACTTATCAGATCACATTCATCTGGCTACCCGCTGGGTGATTAGGTGGCTAAGGTCTGCATGTCCGCTGCATACAAACGGTCTCCCTTCAATTCCACTCTTGTTTCTGCTCTCCGATTATAACGATTATAGACTATATGTATGTCAGCCCAGCATTGGCCAATTGGGAATAGGGAAATGTGATATAGCATCTTATATTTTTATGACATGGAAACATTTTTTAAAAGTTATATCATGTATAATATCTATTTCAATAATATAAGTTCAATATGTATAATATTATGGCATATTGTTAGCTGGCAGTCCATGCTCATCTTCCTCATTCTGCTTGTGGGATTGTGTGTCATTGCCCTCATATTGAAAATTGCCGATGCTACTCTGTAATCTGTATCACAAATAACAAACTGGGGATCTCAATATGGCTGGAATTAGTTAGTATTTAGTCAATTCAGAACACTGTCAGTAAATTAAGCTCCTACCTTTAAAAAGGAGATATCTTCAGTGTCCATGGCCTTCTCTACAACTGTCATTTTGCCTGTAAGGGTGGAGATGTCTCTTGTGACACTTTCTATCTTCTCCTTCATGGTTTGACTCTTCTGTTTCTCTTCTTCTTTCAGTGCAGCTAGTCTGGCCTCCTCTTCCTCTTGCAGGAACTTGTGGAGCTTCTCAAACTCTGCCTTTATCTGACTGTCTGTGTGCCGGGCTTGACTCTGCAATTAAAATATGCTATTTAACCTTGATAGTGGAACTATACATTACTATTTATGTGCGGCAGACAGTGTGTTTGTCACAACATTAATCAACAATGTATTTTTGTGTAGTTAAAAATGATTCTTAATTCCTTTACTCACCCTGATGTGCTCTGCTGCTATCTTGCATTCTTGTTCAACCACAGTAAACCTCTTCAGTCTTTCTTTAATCCGATTAAGTGCAGGCTTGAGTTCCTCCTAGAGTTAAATGAATCAATTATCACTTACAGAAAGACATGGCACAGTAATACCCCTGCTGCAATACAAGTGAAGGTCAGTATATGTTTTTATATGGGAAATGTAGTAGGGAAAATAGCCCTGCAACAACTGAAGTTTAAAGATCAGTGACATATCCTTGTATGTTATTATATGCTTTCAGTCCTAATATACCAGTCAAATATTTCAGAATGAGGTCCATAACATTTGGGACAATATCTTTTAAATGGCTTCCTTCATGCAGGTATAAGAGAGCTTTCAGATAGGAAGGAAGGTTGGTGGCTCAAGCCCTGGTGTAGCTATAATAAGATCTGTGCAGGCTCTTGAGCAAGGCCCTTAACCCCAAGTGGGATTGTCCCACGCTTAGTCTAATTAACTGCAAGTTTGAATCATTAAGAAGAGAGCACTGATCAGTTCAATAGTAATTGCAAAGGGTAGGCCAAAATCTAATCTGTACTTTAGCCAAATATGAATTGCTAAAAGTGGATTTACAGACATGGTCAAAGTTGTTGGTACCCTTACAGCTCATTGAAATAATGCTTCATTCCTCCTGAAAAGAGATGAAATCAAAAACAATATATATATATTGTCACGTATACTTGCATGCCATTGGTATGTCATAGAATAAAGCAAAGAAGCTGTAAATAGAGATTAATTATTGGCTATTGTACAAAGATATTCTAAAATGGCCTGGACATATTTGTTGGTACCCCTTAGAAAAGATAATAAATAATTGGATTATAGTGATATTTCAAACTAATTGGTTAATTGAATTAGTATCACACATGTCTCCAATCTTGTGATCAATCATTCAGCCTATTTAAATGGAGAAAAGTAGTCACTGTGCTTTTGAAAGAAAAACATAAAATCTGGAATTTGTTCAAATATATGTCAATACAAGCCACAATCATTAACAGGTGCAGAAGTCTCATTGAGAGTTACAGAAAATGTTTGATTGCAGTGATTGCCTCTAAAGGTTGTGCTACAAAATATTAGGTGAAGGGTCCCATCATTTTTGTCAAAGCCACTTTCATTTGTTTTATTATTTACATTATGTTGAATTAAAAATGAAAGACAAAGTCTGATTTCTATAAAATATGGAATAAACAATGGTGGATGCCAATTACTTTTGTCAGTTTGAAGTTATTTCAGAGATGATGGTCCATTCTTCGAGGTGCACCAACAAATTGAACCACGTATGCATATAAAATTTAGTGCAGAGCAAAATCAAGAAAACAATATGTCTTTGTTCCAAATATCACTGTAGGATTACGAAATGTTGAAGCATTCATAAACTGGTTTGACTTCATACATTTTGTCTTCACCGGCGGTTACAGGTTGTTACTCAATTTCCTGTCGAAACACAGAACCAAATATAGATCCAACAAATATTTAGTGTAGAGTATAGAACAGTATTTTACTTATATCTTGACCTTTATAGTTTTTATAGATTTGTACAGGTTCTGTGTGATCTCTATTTGTACACAGTTACACTGTGTATTTGCCTACATTATACTCAAATTCTACTGAAAATACAAAGTACTTCAACATACTTTGAGGGTTGAAAACAGGACTTTCAGATAGTTTTTCCACACCTTAAGGTATTTACAAGACCTCCACAGCAGTCTATCAGAACTGAATATTTAATCATTTATAGAATATGAAATAGATGACATTTAAAATAAAATACCTTCAGATCCAGTACAGCCTCTTCCACAGGACAGAACTGGTGATTTCTGTGTTTTTTTGAAGTCTGACAGACGACGCACAGAGGCTCTTTGTCGTGTTTGCAGAATAATAGCAGTTTCTCCCCATGAAGACTGCAGTGAGGGTCACTCTTGTCTGCAATTTCACACTCATTCTTCTGATTTAAGGACTCCACAATGCTTCTCAAGACCAGGTTTACGGGAGGATCTTCAACAGAGGACTTCCTCCTGCAGATGGGACACTCTCGAGAGCTCTTCTCTTTCCAGTACTTCTGCACACATACTCTACAGAAGCTGTGGCTGCATTTCAGCATAACAGGCTCTTTAAAAATATCACAACATACCGAGCAACAGAGCTCGTCCTCAGGAATCAAAGCTTGATCTGCCATCTTACAGTCTTAGTTTCTCAGTCTGATTCTCCCTTTCAGTTTTGCTGAATTTAGGACAGAACATACCCTATGTGC
Organism: Conger conger; assembly: GCF_963514075.1. Taxonomy (NCBI): domain Eukaryota; kingdom Metazoa; phylum Chordata; class Actinopteri; order Anguilliformes; family Congridae; genus Conger; species Conger conger. Next base: position 23,010,340 of record NC_083761.1, on the reverse strand, counting down.
TTCAAAACCAGAACAACCTGTTGATCAGGATGGTTCTCAAACCACCATGTATGGATAAACTGAATCTTTGTGTGCTTCGTCTCGTAGGGCATTTTACATAAGTGTGCCTCTCTGCAGACCCCCAAAGGGAAACAGACTGTGCTTACCATGTTGACACAGGGTCAGCAAGGCTTGATGAAAAGACAGGGCTCGTCAATACAGGACTATTGCTCCCATCATTGTGCTTTCTTGGCGCAATTCTGCCACCTCAGTGGAATGGTCCCAGAACTGTTGAGGTGAAATAGGACTGTATAGATCATGGGTTTTCCACATACAGTGTTTAGTGTCTTTAGATAGCTCATTTTGTGGGAAATAGTTTGGTGTCATTGGTGGTGCGGTACACTGGTTGCTGAATAAAGATATTGTAGGAATAAACTACAGGTAATGCAAGTTACCTCTGAGTCAGCATCCAGCTGAGCTACAAAGGTTAACCAGATTTGTTAGACACACAGAGATAACATCAGCAGGGCCATTGTTGTTACCACCGTTTTGTGACTCTTTATTTGAAGATTTGTTGTTTTTCCTGTAAACGCCGGGTATATAGAGGGAAACGTGGAATGGTTAGAGGAGACTCGCTAATACGACCTCCTGCACACCATTGCGTATAGCCATTCATATTACAACTTATAATTCCTGTAACACATTGTCATTCTATTTCTGCAATGCTTGAAAAATTGTATTAATTTGAACCTGCATCCTCTTGACTCGCAGTACTGCATACTTAGCAGTTCAGAGTCCTAACAGACATAGACAACCTAGGATACCTGCACCCCGTAGTCACTCGCCTATACACCAGTGCCGTCACATGATACATACTAAGTGTATCATTGTAGGCTATACAGGCCACAGGCACGTCCGCATCTACATAGATAGATAGATAGATAGCGTATGGAGCCACACTATTTGCAGACATTTGCAGTTAGAACAGAGGAGCAGTTGAACATATCATTTGGAGTCAGATAAACGAGAACAACATTAAATTAACCGTGTTCCAGTAGCATTGGTCGGACTACACACGTATCCTTCACCGCTCCGATACTTCCACCTTTTGCTTTATTTGGGGGGTTCTTACAGTCTCAAAGTGCAACATTTTTATTGCATATATTTGCGAAAAGAAAAAAATTATTTGCTTGCAGTGGTGCGTATAGCACATTGGAGTACTAACAGCTACATCAATGTAACTAAATCTGCGTGGCTGGGGCTCTCAGTCTCACGTTGAAAAAACCTTACAAAACTAAGCTCATCCTCCACAATGCTTCTCAAGACCAGGTTTACAGGAGGATCTTCAGCAGAGGACTTCCTCCTGCAGATGAGACACTCTCGAGAGCTCTTCTCTTTCCAGTAATGCTGCACACACACTCTACAGAAGCTGTGACTGCATTTCAGGATAACAGGCTCTTTAAAAATATCACAACATACAGAGCAACAGAGCTCGTCCTCAGGAAACCAAAGCTTGATCTGCCATCTTACAGACTTAGTCTCTCAGTCTGATTCTCCCTTTCAGTTTTGCTGAATTTAGGACAGAACACACCCTATGTGCTTCAAAACCAGAACAACCTGTTAATCAGGATGGTTCTCAAACCACCATGTATGGATAAACTGAATCTTTGTGTGCTTCGTCTCGTAGGGCATTTTACATAAGTGTGCCTCTCTGCAGACCCCCAAAGGGAAACAGACTGTGCTTACCATGTTGACACAGGGTCAGCAAGGCTTGATGAAAAGACAGGGCTCGTCAATACAGGACTATTGCTCCCATCATTGTGCTTTCTTGGCGCAATTCTGCCACCTCAGTGGAATGGTCCCAGAACTGTTGAGGTGAAATAGGACTGTATAGATCATGGGTTTTCCACATACAGTGTTTAGTGTCTTTAGATAGCTCATTTTGTGGGAAATAGTTTGGTGTCATTGGTGGTGCGGTACACTGGTTGCTGAATAAAGATATTGTAGGAATAAACTACAGGTAATGCAAGTTACCTCTGAGTCAGCATCCAGCTGAGCTACAAAGGTTAACCAGATTTGTTAGACACACAGAGATAACATCAGCAGGGCCATTGTTGTTACCACCGTTTTGTGACTCTTTATTTGAAGATTTGTTGTTTTTCCTGTAAACGCCGGGTATATAGAGGGAAACGTGGAATGGCTAGAGGAGACTCGCTAATACGACCTCCTGCACACCATTGCGTATAGCCATTCATATTACAACTTATAATTCCTGTAACACATTGTCATTCTATTTCTGCAATGCTTGAAAAATTGTATTAATTTGAACCTGCATCCTCTTGACTCGCAGTACTGCATACTTAGCAGTTCAGAGTCCTAACAGACATAGACAACCTAGGATACCTGCACCCCGTAGTCACTCGCCTATACACCAGTGCCGTCACATGATACATACTAAGTGTATCATTGTAGGCTATACAGGCCACAGGCACGTCCGCATCTACATAGATAGATAGATAGCGTATGGAGCCACACTATTGGCAGACATTTGCAGTTAGAACAGAGGAGCAGTTGAACATATCATTTGGAGTCAGATAAACGAGAACAACATTAAATTAACCGTGTTCCAGTAGCATTGGTCGGACTACACACGTATCCTTCACCGCTCCGATACTTCCACCTTTTGCTTTATTTGGGGGGTTCTTACAGTCTCAAAGTGCAACATTTTTATTGCATATATTTGCGAAAAGAAAAAAATTATTTGCTTGCAGTGGTGCGTATAGCACATTGGAGTACTAACAGCTACATCAATGTAACTAAATCTGCGTGGCTGGGGCTCTCAGTCTCACGTTGAAAAAACCTTACAAAACTAAGCTCATCCTCCACAATGCTTCTCAAGACCAGGTTTACAGGAGGATCTTCAGCAGAGGACTTCCTCCTGCAGATGAGACACTCTCGAGAGCTCTTCTCTTTCCAGTAATGCTGCACACACACTCTACAGAAGCTGTGACTGCATTTCAGGATAACAGGCTCTTTAAAAATATCACAACATACAGAGCAACAGAGCTCGTCCTCAGGAAACCAAAGCTTGATCTGCCATCTTACAGACTTAGTCTCTCAGTCTGATTCTCCCTTTCAGTTTTGCTGAATTTAGGACAGAACACACCCTATGTGCTTCAAAACCAGAACAACCTGTTAATCAGGATGGTTCTCAAACCACCATGTATGGATAAACTGAATCTTTGTGTGCTTCGTCTCGTAGGGCATTTTACATAAGTGTGCCTCTCTGCAGACCCCCAAAGGGAAACAGACTGTGCTTACCATGTTGACACAGGGTCAGCAAGGCTTGATGAAAAGACAGGGCTCGTCAATACAGGACTATTGCTCCCATCATTGTGCTTTCTTGGCGCAATTCTGCCACCTCAGTGGAATGGTCCCAGAACTGTTGAGGTGAAATAGGACTGTATAGATCATGGGTTTTCCACATACAGTGTTTAGTGTCTTTAGATAGCTCATTTTGTGGGAAATAGTTTGGTGTCATTGGTGGTGCGGTACACTGGTTGCTGAATAAAGATATTGTACTGCATACTTAGCAGTTCAGAGTCCTAACAGACATAGACAACCTAGGATACCTGCACCCCGTAGTCACTCGCCTATACACCAGTGCCGTCACATGATACATACTAAGTGTATCATTGTAGGCTATACAGGCCACAGGCACGTCCCCATCTACATAGATAGATAGATAGCGTATGGAGCCACACTATTGGCAGACATTTGCAGTTAGAACAGAGGAGCAGTTGAACATATCATTTGGAGTCAGATAAACGAGAACAACATTAAATTAACCGTGTTCCAGTAGCATTGGTCGGACTACACACGTATCCTTCACCGCTCCGATACTTCCACCTTTTGCTTTATTTGGGGGGTTCTTACAGTCTCAAAGTGCAACATTTTTATTGCATATATTTGCGAAAAGAAAAAAATTATTTGCTTGCAGTGGTGCGTATAGCACATTGGAGTACTAACAGCTACATCAATGTAACTAAATCTGCATGGCTGGGGCTCTCAGTCTCACGTTGAAAAAACCTTACAAAACTAAGCTCATCCTCCACAATGCTTCTCAAGACCAGGTTTACAGGAGGATCTTCAGCAGAGGACTTCCTCCTGCAGATGAGACACTCTCGAGAGCTCTTCTCTTTCCAGTAATGCTGCACACACACTCTACAGAAGCTGTGACTGCATTTCAGGATAACAGGCTCTTTAAAAATATCACAACATACAGAGCAACAGAGCTCGTCCTCAGGAAACCAAAGCTTGATCTGCCATCTTACAGACTTAGTCTCTCAGTCTGATTCTCCCTTTCAGTTTTGCTGAATTTAGGACAGAACACACCCTATGTGCTTCAAAACCAGAACAACCTGTTAATCAGGATGGTTCTCAAACCACCATGTATGGATAAACTGAATCTTTGTGTGCTTCGTCTCGTAGGGCATTTTACATAAGTGTGCCTCTCTGCAGACCCCCAAAGGGAAACAGACTGTGCTTACCATGTTGACACAGGGTCAGCAAGGCTTGATGAAAAGACAGGGCTCGTCAATACAGGACTATTGCTCCCATCATTGTGCTTTCTTGGCGCAATTCTGCCACCTCAGTGGAATGGTCCCAGAACTGTTGAGGTGAAATAGGACTGTATAGATCATGGGTTTTCCACATACAGTGTTTAGTGTCTTTAGATAGCTCATTTTGTGGGAAATAGTTTGGTGTCATTGGTGGTGCGGTACACTGGTTGCTGAATAAAGATATTGTAGGAATAAACTACAGGTAATGCAAGTTACCTCTGAGTCAGCATCCAGCTGAGCTACAAAGGTTAACCAGATTTGTTAGACACACAGAGATAACATCAGCAGGGCCATTGTTGTTACCACCGTTTTGTGACTCTTTATTTGAAGATTTGTTGTTTTTCCTGTAAACGCCGGGTATATAGAGGGAAACGTGGAATGGTTAGAGGAGACTCGCTAATACGACCTCCTGCACACCATTGCATATAGCCATTCATATTACAACTTATAATTCCTGTAACACATTGTCATTCTATTTCTGCAATGCTTGAAAAATTGTATTAATTTGAACCTGCATCCTCTTGACTCGCAGTACTGCATACTTAGCAGTGCAGAGTCCTAACAGACATAGACAACCTAGTCACTCGCCTATACACCAGTGCCGTCAAATGATACATACTAAGTTGGAGTCAGATAAACGAGAACAACTTTAAATTAACCGTGTTCCAGTAGCATTGGTCAGACTACACACGTTTCCTTCACCACTCCGATATTTCCACCTTTTGGTTTATTTGGGGGGTTCTTACAGTCTCAAAGTGCAACATTTTTATTGCATATATTTGCGAAAAGAAAAAAATGATTTGCTTGCAGTGGTGCGTATAGCACATTGGGGTACTAACAGCTACATCAATGTAACTAAATCTGCATGGCTGGGGCTCTCAGTCTCACGTTGAAAAAACCTTACAAAACTAAGCTCATCCTCAGGAATCAAAGCTTTTGCTGCCTGCTTGGAGGACAGAACACACCCTATGAACTTCAAAACCAGAAAAAACCTGCTTATCCGGCTTGTTGTACTTAGGCCATCTCCACATCCGCAGGAGCTTCTCAAACTTTGCCTTAACCCTTAATTACATAATTCGCCTTTTTTGTCATCTGACTTTTAGATTTTAGCTACAGTACATTTCTTGATAAATGACAGCCGAAGACTGCTCTTGTGTCCCCGGTTTTACTGTGATCTAATCTTTGAGTGAACCAGCGTTGGTGCAGGCAGCCAATTAGTTCATTTAGCCAGGTTAATTGGTGGAAACAAAAACCTGCATACACACTGGCCCTCCAGGACCGGAATTGCCCACCCCTACCTTAACCCTTTCTGTCCCGAGAGCGCCATATTGCACTCAAGCGTAACTTCCGTAAAATCCCAAGAGTGCCTTATGCACTCTGGACCTGACACCTTTTCAACCAATCAAAATGACTGCAATACTATTGTTTTGAGCGCCTATTAAAACCATACTAATTTCCCTTAGCTTTCTCAATTTTCTCAACCAAAGCCAAAAGCCCACTTCATATTGGGCTTTGGACTGGAAGGCTTGAGTTTTTGTTTGATGGGTCTTGCAGTCCATCATCATCAACACAGTCCAGCACAGTTCTGTGAAGTTCTGGTTACAGCTCAGGGCCTTTCAGTGTCTGGGATCAGGCTGCTGACCGTAACTCAGATGGAAAACTTCCTCTGCTCCAAGTGGCGAGTGTAGTTAAGGTGTCAACAGAGCCTTCTAGTGGCAAGATGCAGAAAACATTCATGCCTCAGTCCAGACCAGTGCTTCTGAATGGTTCTTTCTTACCACTCATCTTTACTTATGTACAAGATGCAAGATTCTGAGATCCAATGCATTATTATTATTATTATTATTATTATTATTATTTTATTTTTTATTATTATTAGATACTTTATTTAAACTTGATAACATAATCAAGACAATAGGTCAATAAATTAAAATGAAAGAAAAATTAAAATCTGCAGAAAAAGGATATAATTGCAGTATATTATATGCCAGTACATTTGTATAGCCTCCACAAATTAGTGACAGTGATTAGTACTGTAATTGTTTTTGATTACTTACACTTTATTTCACTCTCTTGGGGCCAAGAATGACAGACAGTGAAATAGCTATCCCAATTTAACCATTGCTATGTCCATCATGGCTTCAGTGTTACAGAAACCTTCACAGGGCAGAACCACATGGCTCCATGTTTACTGTGAGACTCTAAGCAGAAATATGGGAAGACTTTTTCAGTAAACTTGTGTGTTAAAGTGTATATCAGTGACATGTCACTAGGGTCAAAGAAGGACACCTCTCCTCTGTCATAGTCCAACTGCACTCTGAGCCTCTGGGGTTTCCTCTTGAGTCTTAACATTTTCTTGACACCTGAACTGGTACACACTTCATAGTCATCACCATTCCTCAGGTTTAGAACCCAAAACCCAAACACTGGGTTTAAGGTTCCACTCTTTCTCCTGCTTGACTCTGTGACCACTCCTATCTCCCAAGCAGGTTGGTTCCCTACTTCCACCTCCCAGCTGTGTTTTCCGGAGTTAAATCCCTCAGAGCCCAAAACATCAGCGTAGCTGTCAAATCTTTCAGGGTTGTTAGGAAGCTGCTTGTGAACTCCAGTGTCTCTCACACTGGTCAGATCATCAGACACAGACAGCCTGGGGGATGCAGTGTTAGGGTCCAGAGTCACAGCAGCTGAGGGGTCAAGAAAGAAGAAATATTTATTTCATTATGTGGAAACATGTATGTACTAAAATAATTGTAAATCTTTAAATTCTGATGTACAGTAATTCATTAAAAATAATGTATACTTAAAGCAAATGTGATTCAAACTGTGAAATATACAAATAGAAGTAAAGCTTTGTGGTGGTCTGTATGGTTAGTTAAATGGGAAAACATAAATCATTTTCATGTATTGTTTTCTATCACACCCGCAATTCAGTTGAAGATAGTTGGTAAATAATTGAAGTGTACTTAAGTGTAATTTTCCTCAGTTCTTGAGAAATAACCTTTATTGTAATATCATTTTCTCAATCGTGTCTTATGCAGAATACTCATATTAGAATGTTTATAAAACAGTTTTGACCTCTGCATATTATGGTGCAGGGCAGCCCATGACATGCCATTATTCTTGTTGTGTGCAGACTAATTGAATTATTGAAGCATCTGTCATGCGACGTCTTCAGAGGTGAACACCTCAAGTAGCACCTGTCTTTCACTAACAATCTTGAATGGTGTAGAAGATGGCATGGGTGGAACCATGTCCACCTTGGAATAAAAGCATAATAAAATAAGTAGTTAACTTGCTTGATTAATGATTGGAGTGCGGGATTCGTATGGGATTAGAAGGCCAACGCACCTTTTAAATTCCATAGCTCTGCATTCCAGCTTGAAAATGTACCAATTATGAATATGAGCTTAAATTATGGACTGTCAGCTTTAATTTAAATTTAATTTATTTAAATCCATATGAATATAAATACCCCCAAAAAATCTTCTCCCTGTCTTTATGCTATGTTAAGAAACACTACATTTGTAGAACAGAATTTAAGCTTCCTTCAATATTTTTCTTTTTTTTCAATGTATAGACTGTGTAACCATCAATTTGTTGGTGAAGTTTTTATGTTTCTGAGTTTGTTAGTGTTATTATTGTTTATTCTTGTTATTTATTCACATTCATTCATATCTGGTTATTGTCTCCCATTACAGTTTTGCATTCCTGATTCCCTGTTGTGTCTGTTGTCTATTTGTTTAGCCCACCTGTCTTCCGAACCCGCCTAGATTGTCACCTTCCCTCATGTTTGCCTTGCTCTCTTGTTTCGGTTGCCAAGCTGTTTCTTGGGTTTTTAATTATTTGCTTTGCCTTCTCGACTCAGATTTGTGCCTCAGCCCTTTTGTACCTTTGTTTTTCTGGATCCCTGGATTTTGACCGTTGATTGATTTTTCGACTATTCTTTTGCTTTGATTTGGGCATTGTCTGTTGATCTCTTGGCTCTGAACTTGCACTGAATAAACAACATTTTTGGATTATCCGTTGGTTTGCTTTTGGGTTCTCAGGACCGTACATAACAGAAGTTTATCTTCGTTAATTCATAAAAAAAACGGTAAACCCAGAAATTTCAGCTCCTGTCTTGCATTCTACCAGCTAAGCCACAATAGGATTGTCAAATTGTCAAATTGCCAAAACATCTAACAGTTCTATTCAATTGAGAGTTATGGGGAGACACCACATGTGAAAATAGTGCTGAGTAGATCAATATTAAGATTTTATGATATAGGTTTTACAAGTACTGTAGTTGGAGTCTTTGAATTGCTCTTTGTGTGGCTCCTCCCCGGACCAATTTGGCTTGGGAGACCCTACCAGGGGCTAATGCCCCTGACAACATAGCTCCCAGGATCACCGGGACACACAAACCCCTCCACCGCATTAAGGTGGAGATTCCTTGGAGAGTCCATGATACGGCCACACAACAACCCAGGTACCTCGCCCGGAAAAGGGAAACCGGGGGCCCCTCCTGGAGCCAGACCCGGGCGGGGAGCTCTTCAGCGAGCGTCTGGTGTCCGGGACTTATCCCATGGGACCTGGCCGGTCCCATGTGGGGTTGCCAACCTGGGGTTGCCAACCTGTGGGCTCACCACTTGCAGGGGTCGGCATCAGAGTCGGGTGCTTTGCCCAACGGGCAGTGGGCAAAGGCAGGGATCCGGGCGTGCTGAACCCCTATGTCGCAGACTGGTTCCAGGGACGTAGAACGTCTCTGGCGGGGAAGGAACCGGAGCTGGTACGGGAGGCGGAGTGATACCAACTAGATATAGTTGGGCTCACCTCCACGCACAGCACTGGTTCCAGAACCAAACTCTTGGAGAGAGGCTGGACTCTGTTCTTTTCCGGAGTTGCCCAGGGTGAGAGGCACCGGGCGGGTTTGGGGATACTCAAAAGCCACCGGCTGAGTTCCACTGTGTTGAAGTTTCACCCAGGAAATGAGAGGGTCGCCTCTTTGCGACTACGTGTCACTGGGGGGAAAGCTCTGACTGTCGTTTGTGCTTATGCACCAAGTGGCAGTTCAGAGTATCCGGCCTTCTTGGAGTCACTGGGCGGCATCCTGGAAAGGGTGCCACCCGGAGACTCCATAGTTCTGCTGGGTGACTTCAATGCTCACATGGGCAATGATGGCGAAATCTGGAAGGGGGTGATTGGGAGAAACGGCCTGCCTGATTTAAGTTATTGTTCTGTGCTGGTCATGGATTGTCCATAACGAACAAAATAGGGTGGTTCATAAGTGTACTTGGTACCAGAGCACCTTAGGCCAAAGATCGATGATCGACTTTGTGGTAGTATCATCAGACCTGTGCTCGTATGTCTTGGACACTTGGTGAAGAGAGGAGCAGAGCTGTCAACTGATCTTCACCTGGTGGTGAGTTGGATCAAGTGGCTGGGGAGGCTGCCGGACAGACCCGGTAAACCCAAACATCTTCAACTCCCACCTCCGGAGGAACTTCTCGTGCATCCCGGAGGAGTTTGGGGAGGCTATGGAGAAGGACTTTCGGTTGGCCTCGAGGAAGTTCTGGCAAACCATCCAACGACTCAGAAAGGGAAAGCAGGTCTTGTCTCAGGCTGTTTTCAGCAGGGGAGAACGGCTGACCCGGACTGGGGATGTTGTCGGGCGGTGGAAAGAGCACTTTGAGGAGCTCCTGATCATGACCAACAAGTCCTCTGTGGAAGAGGCAGAACCCGAAGATTCGGGGGAATCCGCACCTATATCCCTGGTGGAAGTTGCTGAGGTAGTTAAAAAGCTCCTCAGCGGCAAGTCGCCGGGTGCGGATGAGATTCGCCCTGAGATGCTGAAGGCTCTGGACATTGTTGGGTTGTCTTGGCTGACACGCCTCTTCAGTGTCATGTGGTGGTTGGGGACAGTACCTGCAGAGTGGCAGACCGGGGTGGTGGTCCCCATTTTCAAGAAGGGGGACCGGAGGGTGTGCTCCAGTTATCGGGGTATCACACTTCTCAGTCTCCCTGGGAAAGTTTACTATAGGGTGCTGGAAAGGAGGCTCTGACCAATCGTCGAACCTCAAATTCAGGAGGAGCAATGTGGCTTTCAACCTGGCTGTGGAACAGTGGGCCTGCTCTTTACCTGAGCGGGGTTGCTGGCGGGGTCATGGGAGTTTTCCCATCCAGGCCACATGTGCTTCGTGGACTTGAAGAAGGCTTTTGACTGTGTCCCCCGGGGAACCCTGTGGGGGGTACTGCGGGAGTATGGGGTACCGGGGCCACTGTTACGAGCCATCCGGTCCCTGTATGACCAAAGTAAGAGCTGTGTCCGCATTCTCGGCACAAAGTCAAGCACGTTTCCTGTGGGTGTTGGGCTCTGCCAAGGTTGCCCCTTGTCATAGGTCCTGTTTATGATATTTATGGACAGGATCTGAAGGCGCAGCCGAGGTGAGGAGAGTGTCCGGTTTGGTTACCTCAGAATTGTGTCTCTGCTTTTTGCAGACAACGTGGTTCTGCTGGCTTCATTGGACCATGACTTTGAGCATGCACTGGGGCAGTTGAGTGTGAAGCAGTTGGAATGAGAGTCAGCACCACCAAGTCCGAGGCCATGGTTCTCTGTCGGAAAACTGTGGATTTTTCCCTCCGGGTTGGGAATGAGCCATTTTTTTACATTTTACATTTTACATTTGGCAGACGCTTTTAATCCGAAGCGACTTACAAGTGCATAGGTTCTACCATAAGTCAGAGCATCACATCCAGAAACTAGCAAAATACACAGGAAATGCTGTTCTAAACATAGTTGTCGTCAGAAGTGCATTTATTTTTTTATTTTTTTTGTTTTTGTTTTTTTGGTTTTTTGGGGGGGGGGTTAGACAAGGATAGGGATATCAAAAAGGAGGGGCAGGGGAAATCAGGAGGGAGGACTAAGGTAGAGTTTGAAAAGGTGGGTTTTGAGTCTGTGTCGAAATAGGGGGAGGGCGTCGAATAGGGGGAGGGGAGCCACTGCCCCAAGTGAAGCAGTTCAAGTATCTCAGAGTCTTGCTCACGAGAGAGGGTTAAAGGGAGCATGAGATCGACAAGCGGATCGGTGCAGCGTCAGCAGTAATGCGGGTGTTGTGCCGGACCGTTGTGGTGAAGAGGGAGCTGAGCTGGTAGTCAAAGCTCTCGATTTACCGCTCAATCTACGTCCCAACCCTCACCTATGGTCACAAGCTTTGGGTAGTGACCAAAAGAACAAGATCATGGATACAAGCGACTGAAATGAGCTTCCTCCGTAGGGTGGCAGGGCTCAGCCTAAGAGATAGACATCTGGAGACATCCGGAGGGAGCTCGGAGTAGAGCCGCTGCTCCTTCGCGTTGAGAGGAGCCAATTGAGGTGGTTCGGGCATCTGATCAGGATGCCTCCCGGGCGCCTCCCTTTGGAGGTTTTCCGGGCATGTCCAACTGGAGAGATTATATATCTTTCCTGGCCTGGGAACACCTCGGGATCCCCCAGGAGGAGCTGGAATGCATTGCTGGGGAGAGGCCACCACGACCCGACTCCAGATAAACGGGTGATAATGGATGGATGGATGGAAGTACTGTAGTCTCATAAAATGTACAGAACAAATTAATTTCGATGTTGTAATACCAGCTGGGTCAAGTATAAAGGCTGTAGGACTGAAGGACTATCACCCAAAAGCTTATTCCCTATAGTATATAGCTATGTGTGGGTCCATGACTCCTCAAATATAGGTAGTAAACTTCAATCTGATTAAGTAGTGCAAGAAGGCCTTGTTTAGCCTCATGGTTTGATTGCAAAAGCAGCACTGAAATAATATTTGCACCAAAAACAGTATTTCAACAAGAAATCATCAAAAAGATCATTAATATTCAGTATTAATTGTTGATTGCCCCCAAGTAATAATTAAGGCTGGGTGTTTGTCACAGAAAATATTTAGCACTGCATGTTTTGTACTGCGAGTTTCATGTACGATCTGGCCCATTATGCTTAATCAATAAAATTAGGCAAAATCTGTGGAGGACAACATTTTATTCATATCAAAAGGCACACAAATACATTTGGTGTGGCAAAAAAGAATTTTTTTTATTTATTTGAAGAACCATTGGCACACACAATTGAACCACACACACACACACACACACATGCACAGATCCACTGCCCCAGATACTCACTGTACTGCACCATCCCCAGCATCTTCTCCCAGACTTTGAAATTCAGGTTGCCCAGGTGTTTGGCCACATCTATCAGTGTCCCTGAGAGCAGCTCTGGGTCCCGCAGTGTGCACTGGGCTCTGTAATGACAAGCAGGACTTAGTCAAGCTTTGGAGATTGAAGTGTTTTCAACAGACAAGATTAAATTAGGTGAGAGTCTACATACCTTTCCTCAATGTTCTTGTAGCTCTGAAAAACACATAACAGCGTAATTTTGATTAGATGGATGCATATATAAATGTATTCAGTAAAATGTATTATCAGTGAGGAACAGGAGCCATGCAAATGAAACTGATACAAACTGAAACAAAAAGGCCCACACAGATATTGTTTGTGTTTTTGAGCTTTTCATATCATCCTGGGGCTTTGTGTTCCATACTGATTCAAGTAAGAAAAAAATGTTCTCGGGGAGGACCTCCAGACCCCCATCTTCAACTACAGCAGCTCCCCATTTCTGAGGTCCCAGGGTTGACAAGTGTGGCTTTCGGCTAGCTACTAACAATAACTAAATACATGTCAGTTAAATAGCCAGCTAAATGTGTGGAAAGCCCCTATTAATGCAGATGTTTTACAAGCCATATTTCTCAGCTCATCACAGCATACAGCAACAGAGCTAACTAGAAAGCTACCAGCTGGCCAGAACATGAGCCAGACTGATCTTGGTGGTGTAGGTGGGGTTGAGAATGGGGCATAAGAATAAATAGTTTTCAGTTTTTTTGCGTAAACACGGGAGTGACACAAGGAAAGAAATCCTACATAGTATTCCCTTAATGGTGGGTTCACTGACACTGCTCGTGTCGGAAGGTTAGAACTTAAAAAGGCGAGGTAATTAGTGTCACCCCGACCATACCACATTTGTGCATGCTAGGAATAATGGGTGCCACAAAAAACTGGATGTTTCGCTATGATGCTTTGTTCAGCTGTGACTTGTGTGTCGTCATCTCGGGAAAACGGTCTACTCCAGAGGTGCCAGAGATTCCGACTCGGATTGACAACATTTATAGCCGTTCAATATGATTTTTCCTAACTGCTATTGTCCCAAGCTGTTTGTATGATGTATGTTTTTGCATACTTATCAGATCACATTCATCTGGCTACCCGCTGGGTGATTAGGTGGCTAAGGTCTGCATGTCCGCTGCATACAAATGGTCTCCCTTCAATTCCACTCTTGTTTCTGCTCTCCCATGAACGCAGTTGGTATAACGATTATAGACTATATGTATGTCAGCCCAGCATTGGCCAATTGGGAATAGGGAAATGTGATATAGTATCTTATATTGTTATGACATGGAAACATTTTTTTAAAGTTATATCATGTATAATATCTATTTCAATAATATAAGTTCAATATGTATAATATTATGGCATATTGTTAGCTGGCAGTCCATTCTCAGCTTCCTCATTCTGCTTGTGGGATTGTGTGTCATTACCCTCATATTGAAAATTGCCGATGCTACTCTGTAATCTGTATCACAAATAACAAACTGGGGATCTCAATATGGCTGGAATTAGTTAGTATTTTGTAAATTCAGAACACTGTCAGTAAATTAAGCTCCTACCTTTAAAAAGGAGATATCTTCAGTGTCCATGGCCTTCTCTACAACTGTCATTTTGCCTGTAAGGGTGGAGATGTCTCTTGTGACACTTTCTATCTTCTCCTTCATGGTTTGACTCTTCTGTTTCTCTTCTTCTTACAGTGCAGCTAGTCTGGCCTCCTCTTCCTCTTGCAGGAACTTGTGGAGCTTCTCAAACTCTGCCTTTATCTGACTGTCTGTGTGCCGGGCTTGACTCTGCAATTAAAATATGCAATTTAACCTTGATAGTGGAACTATACATTACTATTTATGTGTGGCAGACAGTGTGTTTGTCACAACATTAATCAACAATGTATTTTTGTGTAGTTAAAAATGATTCCTAATTCCTTTACTCACCCTGATGTGCTCTGCTGCTTTCTTGCATTTTTGTTCAACCACAGTAAACCTCTTCAGTCTTTCTTTAATCCGATTAAGTGCAGGCTTGAGTTCCTCCTAGAGTTAAATGAATCAATTATCACTTACAGAAAGACATGGCACAGTAATAACCCTGCTGCAACACAAGTGAAGGTCAGTGTATGTTTTATATGGGAAATGTAGTAGGGACAACAACAACTGAAGTTTAAAGATCAGTGAAATATCCTTGTATGTTATTATTTGTTTTCAGTCCTATTATACCAGTCAAATATTTCAGAATATACAGTGAGGTCCATAACATTTGGGACAATATTTTTTAAATGGCTTCCTTTGTGCAGGTATAAGAGAGCTTTCAGATAGGAAGGAAGGTTGGTGGCTCAAGCCCTGGTGTAGCTATAATAAGATCTGTGCAGGCTCTTGAGCAAGGCCCTTAACCCCAAGTGGGATTGTCCCACGCTTAGTCGAATTAACTGTAAGTTTGAATTATTAAGAAGAGGGCACTGATGAGTTCAATAGTAATTGCAAAGGGTAGGGCAAGGTATAAAAATCGCATCTGTACTTTAGCCAAATATGAATTGCTAAAATTGTATTTACAGACATGGTCAAAGTTGTTGGTACCCTTACAGCTCATTGAAATAATGCTTCATACCTCCTGAAAAGAGATGAAATCAAAAACTATATTGTCACGTATATGTAACCAGGTGGCATTTCAGAATATTAAGATCCAGTACAATGGGTACTAAAAGGTGAATAAGTTCACACAAGTTTTTGGATTTTTGTTGATTTAATATAAAAGGCCTACATTGTCATTTTGTTGCTGTGTTGATTTCATGTAATGCCAAGTGCACAGCGATGAGTTTCAGTTAACTGTTTACCCAGAAGGAGGCGATAGTCACTGTACCTGTTCTAGAGTGTATACTTACTCGTGTGATTTATTAGTTTACCGTGCTCATGGGAAATCTGTCTTTTTCGTTTGATATCTTCATGTGAGAAGTAAGCAGAAGGGTACATGGTCCAAGGATTGAATAATTATCTGGTAATAAGATTTCCACACATGATATTCCTTGATTGTCAAATTACTTGTAATGTACTAGTTAAAAACATGAGTTGATCACTGTATCGTAGATCGACGAAATTAAGATGTTTGAAGATTGATGTTGGGTCATCGTCCACGTTTACTTGGCGGTTAGCCTGAGATTGTTTTGGAGGTGAGTTAATGAACTGAAAGGGGGTTCTTATACTTTTTTGTGGTCGTTACCATGATATTGATATGTATTATTTTGTTCATTTTGTTTGGTATTGGTTTTAGACAAGCCCACTGCCGTATTGTATGGATATAAAACGCTTTTAGCAAACAAGCTACAATACATCTTCATACTGCTAGCCCTCATTGGCAGTCAAATGTAACGATGGGAAAATAAAGACAAAGAACCCCGATACATTTTGTGTCCTGTGTGGTGGTAGTGATTCCCTCAGGTTACATATACTTGCATGCCATTGGTATGTCATAGAATAAAGCAAAGAAGCTGTAAATAGAGATTAATTATTGGCTATTGTACAAAGATATTCTAAAATGGCCTGGACATATTTGTTGGTACCCCTTAGAAAAGATAATAAATAATTGGATTATAGTGATATTTCAAACTAATTGGTTAATTTAATTAGTATCACACAGTATGTCTCCGATCTTGCGATCAGTCATTCAGCCTATTTAAATGGAGAAAAGTAGTCACTGTGCTTTTGAAAGAAAAACATAAAGTCTGGAATTTGTTAAAATATGTCAATACAAGCCACAATCATTAATAGGTGCAGAAGTCTCATTGAGAGTTACAGAAAATGTTTGATTGCAGTGATTGCCTCTAAAGGTTGTGCAACAAAATATTAGGTTAAGGGTCCCATCATTTTTGTCCAAGCCATTTTCATTTGTTTTATTATTTACATTATGTTGAATCAAAAATGAATTGGAATTCATAAAATATGATAAAATATGGAATAAACAATGGTGGATGCCAATTAACTTGAAACTGACAAAAGTATTTCAGAGAAGATGGTCCATTCTTCGAGGTGTACCAACAAATTGAACCACATATGTATATAAAATTTAGTGCAGAGCAAAATCAAGAAAACAATATGTCTTTGTTCCAAATATTATGGAGCTCACTGTAGGATTACGAAATGTTGAAGCATTCATAAACTGGTTTGACTTCATACAGTTTGTCTTCACCGGCGGTTACAGTATACTAAACTCATCATGGATTTTTGTACTTCCTGGTTGTTGCTCAATTTCCTGTCGAAGCACAGAACCAAATATAGATCCAACAAATATTTAGTGTAGAGTATAGAACAGTATTTCACTTATATCTTGACCTTTATAGTTTTTATAGATTTGTACAGGTTCTGTGTGATCTCTATTTGTACACAGTTACACTGTGTGTTTGCCTACATTATACTACATTATACTATATATCTGTAATGCCGGGGATAGGCGAAGAGCCAGAAGCAACTAAGGGTAAACCCCTATAAGTGAACACGCTAACGTGTTCGCCACAAAATCCCGGGAAGATAAAGGAACAGGGATTATACAAATATAAATGGAGACTACTCCCAGAACAGGAGGAACAGAAAATAACTTGGATGAAAACTCTGACCAAATCAGAAATAAAGCCCAAAACGGCTATAAGAAAATAAAACGACCCTTAAAAAACAGGGCGAACTACCCAACCAAAATAAGTGCTTGAAGGTGAGCACTGAAAGCCCCAGACCGGGGATAAAATAAAAGTACAACCTAGAAAAAGACTAGGCATGGAAATAAAAACCTCAGGAAAAAACGCAAACCAAAATCCCTCAACCACAGGCTCACACGAGCACGAAAATAAAAAACCTTTAGGAAGGCATCAGCAGTGTACACACACTGGCGAACTGAACACCTTCCTTACCTTTTTCTTTTAAGTGTATCAGAGACCCTAACCAGCACATTACCTGACTCAACAATCACTGAGTCTAGCTTGTGCTTACCAGCTTTGTGCCAGAGCGAACAGTTGACACTAAAGCGTTGATAGACTGTCAGCACTGGCCTTAAATACTCTCAGGAGGTAGGCTCCCCTGGCACTAATGAGGGCCAGGTGAAAACAATGAGCCCCTGCCCTCTGGTGGCCCCAATCGGTCACTACCTCAAATCCTACTGAAAATACGAAGTACTTCAACATGCTTTGAGGGTTGAAAACAGGACTTTCAGATACAGTGTTTCCACACCTTAAGGTAAGACCTCCACAGCAGTCTATCAGAACTGAATATTTAATAATTTATAGAATATGAAATAGATGACATTTAAAATAAAATACCTTCAGATCCAGTACAGCCTCTTCAACAGGACAGACCTGGTGGTTTCTGTGTTTTTTTGAAGTCTGACAGACGACACAGAGAGGCTCTTTGTCATATTCACAGAAGAACAGTGTTGTCAGCAGGCACCCCCCCCACTGCCTCACGATCCACCACAGGGCAACGCTGCCCCCTAGTGGCAAATAACCTGGAGGCTGTTTGACTTCACTGACGGTGCCTGCATCGGGATCAGCACACATAGACTCAGTGCTCACTTTATTAGCTATGCCTGTACACCAGCTCGTTAATGCTAATGTCTAATCAGCCAATCATATGGCATACAATTCAGACCAAACATCAGAATGCAGAATGTGATTTCAGTGTCTTTGAACTTGGAATGATTGTTGGTGCCGGACGGGGTGGTTTGAGTATCTCAGAAACTGCTGATCTCCTGGGATTTTTACGCACAACAATCTCTAGAGTTTGCAGAGAATGGTGCGAAGAACGGAAACCATCCAGTGAGCTGCAGTTCTGCTGGCAGAAACGCGTTGTTAAGGAGATACTTCAGAGGAGAAGGGCCAGACTGGTCGAAGCTGACAGGTCAATGACAGTAACGCAAATAACCACACATTACAGCAGTGGTATGCAGAAGAGCATCTCTGAGCATACAACGCATCAATCCTCTGAGTGGATAGGTGACAGCAGCAGAACTTAATGAGTCTAAAAATTAAGTGTAATAAATACCTAATAAAGTGCTCACTGGGTGTAAATGCATCTATCTATCTATCTATCAATACTTGTTAAGGTAAATAGCCAGCTGTATTTGGAATGGAGTACAGTATGTCTGCAAAACAAAAAACCATGTAATGCTGCAACTAACCCTTTGAAGCTGAATGATGCCATTAGTATCAAAGACACTCACTTTAATCTTCGTCAAGTAACTATCTTATTTCTGAATGTCGGATCATTTTGTTTTTTGTTATGCAGGGGAGACTTGTGACCCTGAAATATGTTGAATTAACGGACGTTAATGCTTTATGTTTATGTTGTACTTATATATTATCAATGGTGCCAATCATTTTGGCAGACACAAAAGGTATGACACTGGCCCCTTCTATTTTCATTGTGCACTGAACCTCATTTCCTGTAGAAGTTCCTGTCATATGTGCAGAGAGCTTCTGCCTTGCCTGGATCCTGCTTCCCGCTGCTTTGTTGGTTCAGACAGCTGGAAGGTACTAGTTTAACTATGACTTCTCTGAAAATATAATCTTCTTTTAGAAAATGGGTCACTTTGAATCTTGGAAGCTGATTGGCTGAGACCGGCAAGGACGGTGGTCTTGGGGGTCTTCTGTACTTTTCTTGGGTTCTGCTACTGCTGATTTCTCCAGGGTCTATGTAATATACTGTATATGGTATCAAGCTGGTCTCACTGCTGGTGGAATAAACATAGTCATTCATGGGTAAGGACCAGTTTGAGTCTATATCGTTAGCAATGAAGGCACATGCATGTCTGTGTCGTATAGGTACTTTTGTACAGGCTTTTGTATTGATGTGTATATGCAGATTTTTAGCAAGTAAATGTGTATGTGAATACATGATAAATTTATAGCTTGTACTTACGTGAATGTTTAGGTAAGTGGATACATTTTCTTACATGCATATGGGTATATATACTGTATATTCGTATGCAAGTTTGTGCAATAAGACTGTGTTTACAAGGAGGATTGCTTATATAGAGCATGATTACAGGAAAATGACATTTACTGTAGTGTTTTCACCCTTTCTTACAAAACTGGCTCTTTCTCTCAGTGACATTTTCGATTATATATAGATATATATAATTCTATTTTTTTTTGGGATGATGTTGTGTGTTCTGTTGTTTTTTGTGTTTGCTTATGTAACCTCATTTATTATTTATTATTATAAACTTCGATAAAAAATAGCTCTCAATGTGCAAAAGTGTAACACAAAATACACTGTTTACATAAGGGACGCATGTAGAACACATTTTAGTAGTTAGTGTTAACTTAGAACGTTCAGTTGTAGAATTGTAAAATAATATTCCAGGAGCGCTTTTTAACACAACTTACCGTGGCTCTAATCCTTTTGAACTGGGACGAGAGCCACGCAGTTCTACCTGTTTATCCCCTAGGGGCCAGTATACTCCCAACAGTGTTAGATGTCTAGATAGTAGTATAGAAAATTATACAGAAAGCTTGCAAGTGGAAGAAACCAAATCATCACTGCATAGGATATCCCCAACGACACTCAGACACCAAATGCCAAGTCACAATACAGAAAAATGCCCAGGTACTAACAACAGTATTTCAAATACATTCCATAACACTACACTGGATCATCACATATTATACACACAAAACTCTTGAATCGAAATAGGTAATCCCATACCTCTGTCAACCAAAAGGCTGTTCATCTAAGAACTCATGAGGGCTGTGTAGCATTATCCACAAACCCTACAATGTAGGCCAGGGGTGGCCAACCAGTCAGAGACCATTTTTTACTGTGTTACCGCATCACACACATGGGCACACATGAACGTCACCCATCCCTTCCTCACACACACAGACCTCTGCTCAGCCAGATTTATTATAAATGTCACACACCAACATGATAATGGCAGAAATTGACTCCTACACTACTAACATTTTTAACAATGAGCATTGTGTGCAGTGTCTCACACACACAAACTCTCAATTCAACCAAGACACAAACAAAAATAAAATAATTTACAATTTACAATATTTACAATTTACATTTACAATTTACGTTTTTCTTTTACTATGCATGTTGCTTAGTGGGACTTCTGGCATTCCTTGCCTTGAACAATCCTCTTCAAATCTGGCTTATATTGTGTTGTTGCCACTCAAAGCAATTCTTTCACATGGGTGTCAGTCAGAACAGATCGATGCTTTGATTTCACGTGTTTCAGGGTAGAAAATACAGACTCACAAACGTATGTTGACCCAAACATTGACAGTATCTTAAGCGCAGCCCGTTTTACATTGGGGTATTTTTCCATTGGCACCCTTTTCCAGAACTCAATGGTCCCTTCCATTAAAGCAGGTTTCAGTTGATCCTCCTCACAAAGATCGATCATCTCCAACTCAGCCGCAGCCTCATCTGTGACTAGCGGGGCTTTCAAACAGTCCGTCTCAGCATTAAATGGGACGAGGAATGTAATCTGTGGCCTTTTCAGTTGTAGATCACGGAACCGGGCCATAAAGCTTTCGTGCAGGTTTTCAACCAGTGTTGCATATCTGGCTCTTTGCTTATTCAGGGCGACACTGGTGGCTTTTAGCAGAATGGGAAAATGCGTTAAATCTCCCTTTTGAATATGCGCCTTGAACAGCTTCAGTTTGTTGACAAACGCAAACACACTTTGCACCAGGTCAGGCAGCATTTTTAACTTACCCTGCAAGGTCGGGTTCAGTCTCTCCAAGTGACACAGCATGTTGACCAAAAAGGCCAGATCCATAATCCACTCGAGGTCCGAGAGCTCGGGATAGCCTTTGTCCTTTTCTTCCATGAACAGTGTCACGGCATCCAAAAGCTGAAAGAAGCGAGAGAGTACCTGGCCTTTTGACAGCCACCTCACAGTGCAGTGCTGCGGCAAGTCACCTGGAAGCCCTTGGTCCAGCTCAGCGATGAGATTATTGAATTGCCGGTGGTTAAGCGCATGTGTGCGGATGTAGTTGACGATTTCCATCACAGGCTTCATGACGTTGTCTAAATTCAATGATTTAGATACGAGTTGCTCCCTGTGGATGATGCAGTGGAAATTCCAAAACTCGGGAAATGTTTGGTCAGCTTTACACAGCCCCAGAAGTCCGTTCACAGATCCGATCATGGCTGGCGCTCCATCCGTGTCTATTGCAGTTAGTTTTGGTATGGGCAGATTTGCTTTCACAAATGCAGCCATCATTGTTTCTTTCACATCTATGCCACGGGTTTTGTCTTTTAATGGCACAATATCAAGGAGTTCTTCTTTGATCAAACAATCGTTTGACACAGACCTTGCAAATATTGCCAACTGAGGCTTGTCTTGTATGTCACAACTCTCATCCAATGCGACACTAAAATACTCACATGCTTGAAGGTCAGAGTGCAACTGTGATTCAATAGCCGTGTTAATGTCCGATATTCTGTGTTCAACAGTGTGGCGGGACAATTGGACGTCTGATACCATTCGTTTTAGTTTGTCGTTTTCAGGAGTCAAGATTTCAACAATATCACCAAGGCATTTTTTAATAAACTCCCCTTCATTGTATGGCTTTTTAGCCCATGCAATGTCCCAAGCCAGTTGATAAGATGCAAGCATTACAGTCTCTGAGTGCTTCGTAAATTTTTGGAAAAACTGTATCCGCTTTTCTGCCTGACTTTTCAAAGTGACCAACTTGTGCTTGCGAAGTTCACTCCCTTTTGGAAATTCCTGGTCGATGTTAGCATGGAGTGAGCTGAAGTGGCACTGAAGATTTGAAGCTTTGAAATGCACTAATGGCGCCTGACATATAAGGCAGAATGGCTTGCCATTACGTTCAACAAAAAAATATAAACTCTCCCACTCTGTTAAAAACGTCCTGTGTTCATCTTCATATTTTCGTTTTGCTGTGCATTTTTTCCCTGCCATTTTGAGAGCGAACTTGACACAAATTGTTTCCTCAAATGATCTTGCTCCTACTGGGAAACTTTGAGGTATTTTCATCCCACGCACATGCATGTTTGACGAAAATACCAAATTGAACTCAAGTGACGCGAACACGCAAATTAGAAAAACACAAATACAAACTTAGATATGAATGTAAGAGCCGCATGAAATCGGGCAAAGAGCCGCTTGCGGCCCAGGAGCCGCGGGTTGGCCAGGCCTGATGTAGACCTATAATGTGCCATTTACACTTCAGACATTCAATTCACCACTATGCACACATTCAAGTGCACCACAAGTGCACCATATAACAGTATCACAAAGACACTAAGCCACTGTATCAAAGCTAAATTAAAAAATAAAACAAAGCATAGCATAGAGAGTAGGAGGAAGACGCTATCCTAACAAACGGTTCTCAGACTGAGAACTGAACTGGCCCATCTCCTAAGTTTATGTGCAGGTGAAGTTACCTGGGCTGACATATTGTAAATGAGCCTATTAACAGGCCTAATAATACGACCTACCCTGGACCTACGTGTAGGAGTGTCAGAACGGTGTTGGGACTGTGCAGGATCGAGGGAATCTAGGGGCTCAGTGTGCGTGTGTGGTGCAGTGGGGACCGTGGACTGTCTGGTCAGTATCTGCATCAGTGGCACAGATCTCCCGATCTTGCACAGCACTGGCAACTTCTTCACTGTAGGACACAGACTCATGGTCTGCCATCAACTCATCCAAATCTTCATCTTGTGAATTGGCATCACCGCCAGGGCCTCCAATCCAACGTTCCGGCTCCTGAACAGGGATTTGAGAGACCCATTCATCGGTGCGGGCAGTTCTATCAACGCACTCAGCTCGTTGGTCAGAGGGAGTATCAGTGTCATCACATTCGAAACTGCAGTTAGTATATAGTATAAATACTCTCACCTTCTGTGACGGCCATGACAGGAAGAAAGTTGACTCACAGGAGCATGTTACGGTGCACAACTTTAGTTTGTCCGGAAACTGGATTGAGTATTCTGTAAATGTGAGTTGTTGGATCACTGTCGGTCACTGTGTAAATGACATTATCCCATCTATCTGCCAACTTCCTTTGGCCTCTTTCACCCTTGTTAGCTAGCAGCACTCTGTCACCGCACACAATCTGGCCACCCTTGACCCGTCGGTTGTAGACTTGAGCTTGATGTCTCTGCTCTTTGCTTGTATTCTTTTCAACAAGGAGCATTGCCTCACGAAGATCTTTGTGGAGTGAGTCGACAAACTTTGGATAGGCGGCCTCACCGTCTTCCCTCAGAACGGACTTAAACATTACATCCACAGGAAGCCGTGGGACACGGCCAAACATCAAAAAGAACGGAGGAAAGCCAGTTGTTTCATGCACAGTGCTGTTGTACATGAGAGTCAAAGTGTGTAGCATCTGAGGCCAAGCCTTTTTTTCTCTGGGCGGGAGAGCTCTTATCATGTTGCCGTGAGTACGGTTGAACCGCTCAGCTTGGCTTCCCATTGAATGGTAGTCATATGAGATTTTTTCACGCCCAAGATCTGGAGGAGGGCAGCGATTAAGTCACTCTCAAAGTTCGCTCCCTGGTCTAAATGAATGCGCTCAGGGAAGCCGTAAAAGCAAAAAAAATTGTCCCATAGCTTCCGAGCGACCTGTTTCGCTGTCTGATCTGGGCAGCAAAATGCATGAGACAGCTTCGTGTAGTGGTCAGTCACCACTAAGACATCCACAGATCTGCCCTTTGCATCCTCTGCAGTCCAAAAATCAATACAGACCAACTGGAGGGCCGCGGTTGTCTTGACACTTTCAAGAGGAGCTCGGCCCTCAGGCTCTGGTGTTTTGCTCACCACACATCTGGTGCAGCACCTGACATGGTGGGCGATATCCCGTTCCATGCTAGCCCAGCAAAACCTCTGTTTGACCAAATGTATCGTCCTTAGCTGACCCTGGTGTCCTGCATCCTCATGGCAGAACATCTGACTTAAGGGACTGATGAACGACGTATTGAAATCTCTTCTTGCCAGTAGCTGGATCTTTAGTGACTTTGTATAAGATCTCATCTCTCAAAGACAATTTTTCCCATTGCTTCAAAAGTTTCAGTGTGCTCCAGTGCTCCTGTGCCCGTTCACACCTGGAAGGCCGCCGTCTCCGCCCAACGTAAAAGATGACATGGGCAAGGTCCGCATCATCACGCTGTCTGTCCTGGAGCTCCCGAGCCGAAAAAGATGGCAAGGTCTCCTGACCTACGTTAGCCAGGCTCTGGAGGTGACTGGCCAAGGGGACAGCTCTCACTCTAGTGGCCATTTCCCAGTTACTGTGACCACTCATGACTGCAGCCACTTCAGCGGCAGTCTTCGAAACAAGAGCGCTGACCATCTGACCCCGTGGCCTGAGTGACGTGTTGAGCAGTTTGACAAACAGCAGATTGGCGTAAAAAGTCCTGAAATTCAGGGCCGGGCAGATGCTCTGAGGCGGAGAGGAGGGTAGAGTATGGCTCATGGATGATGCGGTGACTCACATTGCCGGCTGCAAAAGGGGTCCGGCTCAGGGCATCAGCGACTACGTTTCTCTGTCCAGGCACTTACTTGACATCATTACATTTACATTTACATTATTGGCATTTGGCAGACGCTCTTATCCAGAGCGACGTACAACAAAGTCGTAGACTGCAAGCTTAGACACCCAGCGATGTTCGCATGCATCCAATCTGGGTTTCGTCAAAATGTGCGTAAGTGGATTATTATCTGTCCACGCTGTGAATTTGTGGCCCTTCAACCAATGACTAAATTTGTCACACACTGCCCATTTCAAAGCAAAGAATTCCAAGCGGTGGGCGGGATATTTGCTCTGGGCCTTACTCAAAGTCTTGCTCGCAAAAGCTATAGGGCGGGCCCAATCCTCTCCTGGCACCACCTGCGACAAAACGGCACCCAAGCCATCAGAGGATGCGTCAGTGGCCAGTATAAAAGGTCTTGAAAATCAGGGTGCAACAGTATGATATTTGCAAGAAGAGCATCTTTCAGAGCATCTTTCAGATTAAGCAAGGCTTGCTCGCAGTCAGGCGTCCAATCAGCAGTGGTCAGTTGTCTGGACACAAGAACGTTTTTTTTCTTTCCCCCTCTGGTCATTCTGGTCTGTTTGCACCCGGCTACCAGGTAAAAAAGTGGCTTAGCTATGGTGGAGCAGTTTTCAGTGAAACGCTGATACCACATTACCAGCCGTAAAAAGGACTGTACCTTCTTGGCGTCAGGAATCAGCCCATCAGCTTTCATGAGATCTGTCCTGGCCATACTGGTGATCGCCTCCACTTTGGCAGGGTCAGTGGAGATGCCTTGACTGTCTATGACATGCCCAAGAAAACGCACAGAGGAAGCATTTTTTGGGAGCAAGCTTCAGGTTGTGTAACCGCAGCCTCTGGAAGATAATTTCAAATCTCTCCAAAGCAACATCCACAGTTGGGGCAAATTACATGAGATCATCTAAGTAGCAAAGCAGACTCATAAAATTCTGGTCACCGAAGATCTTTAACATCATCCTTATGAAGCTAGCAGGACTGTTGCAAAGACCCTGAGGGAGTCTATTATATTCATGCAGACCGACAGGAGAGGAAAAAGCAGTGTACTTTTTATCATCCTCATGGAGGGGAACATTATAAAAGCGAGAAGTGAGGTCCATTGTGCTAAAAAGCACGTTGCCGCCTAACGCAGCCAGACAGTCTTCTTGGTGAGGCAGTGGATGTGCATCCTTGACTGTGCGGGCATTCAGCCACCAAAAATCTGTGCAAAGTCTCAGATCGCCATTCCTTTTCCACACAAGAACTATAGGAGACACAAATTCACTCGTTGACTTCCTAATAATCCCTCTCTCTTCCATCTCATTCAGGACGACACAAAGTTTCTGATAGTCTGCAGGAGCGACTCATCTGCATGGCAATCTGAAAGGCTTATCATCCATTAAATGGATACGGTGGACAAAATCTTTGACCTCGCCACAGTCTAGGCTATTCTTGGAAAAAATGTCAGAAAACGTCACTGCAAGTTTACACATCTTATTTTTCCAGATGTCAGACACTTCACATGATTCAATGTCCAGATCGCTGAGGCCATGTTGTTTTAATGTATCAGAGATGCTGACACTTTGCTCTTGTGTGTTATCGTCAATGCGCTGGCCATTTGACACAAGGTGGGGAAGCTCACCGTCTTGTATGTCTTCCAGAGCCATGCAGGTGTGACAAGGCGAGTTAGACTCGCTGTTGTCCCTAATGGTGCAGTAATTGGGGTGGGGGAGTGGCACCGGCAGGACCTCATCTTTTGGACCAATCTCTTGGCTCCCTACCTTTTAAATGTTTTTCCTTTCGCTTCCTGTGATCTTTCTGATTGATTTCCTGTTTCCTGTCTCGTCCTCTCCTCATGTCTGCCTGCCTTACCATGAGAGGTAAGAGAACATCTATTCTGTTTTCCCCCTGATAGTGTTGCGTGGGTTAGGAACACCGCAGATTAACACAATGCTTTGGTTGCAGCTTGCCGTCTGTTATCTGTTGGGTAATTCGCCGCGATTTAGCTGTCCCCCCTGATTTCGGTAGGTGGGCTATATTTCTATAGTTGTAATTACTTGACATTTATCGACAGTAATGTTATTTTCTTCTAATTCATTTATTAAGATGCGTCTGTTTGCGGAGTCTTCTCCGAAACACGGAAGTAACAACTCGCGCAACTTAGAATTCCATGGATTGTTTGGTAATGTACCGTTTTGCTGTATGTATATTCTGATTGGATTTTAATTATAAAATACCAGATTAACAGTGACTTTCTTCACTTTGTAGGTGCAATAGTCACTGCTGTTTTGCCTCGCTGTTTTATTTGAAGTTCGTTTGGTTGCGCTTATCAGGCGGGCGGAACCCGCCTGTTGTTGAGTACGTTCGCTAGTGTCCCGCGTTGCACGGCTATAGACTAGTTGTTGGCCGGACGACCTAAGGTGCGCAGCGGCTGGTGCGCGTGGTGTATAGCCTATATTAGACCTCCGTGCCTGGAGTTGTCTTGGTGTGGCTTCTTAGAGGCGCACTTGTACTTTCCCATTTTCTTTATTTTCTTTATTTTCATGTATTGAAGCAACTGGTATAGGTAGGCTGCAGTTAGGTTATTTCTTGGACTTTTAGGACTTGTCTCTTGTTGTATGGTGGGCTCGGTGCTGATTGGTGGCGGGGTTAGTCAATAGGGGTACCCTCCTCACGTGTTAGTGTGTAAGTGTTAATGGCACCTGAATCACATATAGTATCACCTTGTTTGTAGTAAGGCTTGCTGTGAGAGCACTGGGTTGTAACTACACATTGGGAGCCCTGAAGGTGAGTATGCCCCATCCCATCAGCGTCGTCACCCACCATCCTTAAGCTTTACATCAGTCTATTTTATTCCTATTTATTCTGGTAAAATTGACATTCAAAATAAATATATTTTTATACGAATATGAGCTTTTGTCTTAACCTCATTATTGCCTTCCAGCAGAATTGATTTAATAAAGTAATTGCATTTAACTTAGACCACGTCTCTGTCTTGTTATTATCAAACTGTAAAGGGGGCCTCTGTTATATTGTGTGACTGGGCGTACTTTAGGTTGAACCTTACATTTATGCACCCGGTTACACAGGCATGAACGTCCGCTACTTTAGCATTTCTACAAACAACTACAGTCTTATCTGTCGGATTCATTATCTTCATGGGAATCCACCCGTCACCCCATAATGGCGTAATTACACAGCCCACAAGGATGTTCCTCGGGACTGCCCGTGACATGGTTGGCTCAACTATGACTGTGGAACCCGGTGGGCCACGTGAGTTCTCGAAGTTTGCCCCAGACCAAATGCTCATGGCCTGGCAGAAGAGTGACTGCTTGGTGGAGCTTCACTGTGCCTATTCTGTCGTGGAGGTTGCCACTTTTCCACTGATGCACGCCCGCCAGCATGGCGACAAAGTCATCCTGGTCGCCTTCAACACCACAGCTGCCCTGAGTTGAAACTACTTTCCAATACATGTCACTTCTTTTCAATTTATGCGTCAAAAACTTAATCACATTTGTGCCAATAATCAAATCGTCAGTCTGGCCAGGCACTACTAGCGTGGGCAAGATGACGGTATATCCATACAGGTCAAGGCGGAGGTCATAGACTTTCTTAGGATAAACAAATTTTCCTCCACAGCCCACTAAAACAATGTCAGTTTCAGATTTAACACCACAATCCAATGAACCAGCGTCAGTTAATTTTCTTTCAATGTCTTCACTAATGGTGCATGCCATAGATCCAGTATCGAGCATGGCTCTCACAGTAGTAGTTCCATTAATAACAACAGAGGTATAAAACAAACTGTCACTTGTATGTAAAACGTGATGTGTTCTGCATGATGACTGGCAGTGCCTGGCAAAGATCGTTTAACTGATTTGAATATGGCCTCCAAGTCAAGAGTGATTGAGGGATGCACTAGAAATGCCCACACTTTCCCTCTCCAAATGCGGGCTATCTAGTTTAACTGAGGGGGTGACAGGGGCACATTGGTAGGGGGCGGCTGAGGAGCTGTGGGACAGGACTGTCTCAGGTGTCCAGGCTTGTGACAGCCAAAACATAGACGGTGAGTTCTGCAGTGTTCAAGTGTGGCGTGAGAGTCATTACATATCTGACATCTGCCACGTTTTCTCCTCGTATGCTGTGGGACACAGGGTGAGTTAGCAGCATGCAGGGCATTGTTACTCTGAAGAACTTGACTGAGCATATCAGTCAACTTGTCCACACTATTCTGTGAGGTGAGCCCAGACTCATCAGAACGGCGGGGCTGATCTATGTTCTGCTTACAAGACTGCAATGCACACTCAGGACTGAATTCACTGTGGCCCTGCAAATTCTTAAGCATAAAAGCTGCATTCTGTCTAGGAAAGTAGCTGACATCAACACACTTCGTTTTTATCTCACTCTGATGCTCATCAATTCTTTCCTGGACCTCCTTAGCTGTCCACTGTTCAACAAGTTTACTTTTGAACACCATGGCAAGTGACTGGTCAGGGCAGTGGCGCACAAACATCATTGCTACTTCTTTGTTCACATCCTCCATTCTCTTACCCTGGTGTCTCAAGCACTCATCAACCACATCTGCTGCCTTGTTTAAACGCACCCAGTAATCAAAAGCGTTCTCCTTTTGTTTGGGCAATGTGCTGTAAAAGTCTGCAAGTGGCATGCACGAATACGAAATGTCACTGAAGTGTTGTTTGAGAATGGCATAGATTATTTCAGGGTTCTGAGTAGCATCACGAGACGGGTCGCTTCTGAGTGCAATCTTGACCACATCCTTAGCCCTGCCCATTAGCTTAATCTGTAACTCATCTGCCCTGTCTGCAACAGCAACTTTTTTCTTCTTTAGAAAAATCTGCATGAGATCCACCCATTCACTCACTGTGCATTTATCTGTGCCATCACCGCGGAACGGTCCTTCACCTCCGACCTAACCACCACGTTCAGCTGTGACATTATCAGGGAATGAATCACTACCTCCACATGCACCCATGTGCGTAGGATTATGTGGCTGAGCCCTCCCACATATCGAAGGAGTAACAGAAGCACCCAACATATCACTCTCCCAAACCCTGCTAGCTCTAAACCTCTTGCCCTCCCAACACCCAGTGTGTGATTCCCTACTCTAGGCGTATCCATTATTCAAGGTATTGGAAAGAGAGACAAAACGAAAATGCATAAACACAAAAATAATACAGTGGCCAAAAAAGAATAATGAAAGTACACTAGTATTAACAGACGGTTCAAATTTCACTGCGCATTAACGCATACCAAAGTTTTCATTACATTCACGTCATAGACCAAGAGCTAAGCTAAGCCGCACCGTTGGCTCACGTTAACAACTGCACTGCTAGACAGTGTTTCTGCAAACTAGCTTGCCTCGAAATCCCACGAAGTCCGACGAAAATCACTGCTTTATTATACGATACAGAATAATAGTTCATATAAACAGAGCATTGTCAAATTCCAAACACTCCAACATGCTCATACAGAGTGTAAGGGTGATGATGGACTTATCCAGTAAGGTTGGGTAACAGACCAGCCATTACAGTGTCAAGGTGAATCTTTAACAATGGCAGAGAAATCACTGCTCAAGTTCCTTTGCTGTCATGTTTGTTCTGAAATTTTCAAAGACCCTGTGTCGCTTCACTGCAACCACAGCTTCTGCAAAATATGCATTCATCGCTTCTGGGAGAAGAAAAATACCAGAAACTGCCCCGTTTGTAACAGAAGATCATCTATGCCTCAACCTGATGTGAATTTCAGCCTAAAGGTGCTCGCAGACTCGTTTGTACAGAGGAAGGAATCAGGAGCAGGTGAAGAGAAGGATGTAGCCTACAGTAAAGAGGGAGTTGCTGAAGAGGAGATGCTGACACTCTCTAGAAAAGAAGGGTCTGGTGGAGCAATGGAGAGGGTGACAATGTGCAACAAACACACGGAGAGGCCCAGGTGGTTCTGCGTGGATGATAAGATGGCTTTGTGTGCTCTCTGTGAATCTCCTGAACATCATTCCACTCATAATATAATCTCTACAGAAGAGGCTGTGTCTGACCTGAAGGTAAGCACTTGTTTTGTTGTCCCAATTTCAGAGAATATTTCAGTGAAATAATATGCAGAGCTAAAATGACCTCATTAAAAATAATTTCAACATAATATAGAAATAAAACCCTATTACTGATTGTTTGTGTGTTTGCGTTTGCTGGACTGTGCGAGTAAGATGCTCAATTTCAATTTTATCAAAATGCAGTAAAGGATATTTAGATGAATCCTGATATACTTCACTCATTTGTAATGGTATGTGAATCTATAATATCTTTTTTTTTGTGTCATTATATTCCAGGGAAAACTCAAATCAAGCCTTAAACCCGTGCAGGATCAACTGATAAAGTGTCAAAAATTCAATACCCAATATGAAAAAATTGTGCAATGTACAAAGGTAAGTTGCCGTGTTTTATACTGTCAATCTGTGTTTCCAATGTGATAGCATATGCATGCATCATGTAGTTGTGATTCTTTGTTTTGTATAGAAACAAGTGTTGGCAACAGAAAAACAGATAAAGGCAGAGTTTGAGAAACTCCACCAGTTCCTGCGAGAGGAAGAGGAGGCCAGACTAGCTGCACTGAGGGAGGAAGAGAAGCTGAAGGGAAAGATTATAATCGAAGAGCTAAAGAAGATTCAGGACCAGATCACTTCTCTCTCAGATAGCATCAGCAATGTGGAACAGGAACTGAAAGAACAAGATATGCCATTCTTTAAGGTATTCACATGACAGCCTACAAAAACATGAATGTAGTCAACATGCATTCATATAATCACATTTGTGCATATAATCACAGTGTGGTGTAGTTCTGACGAAGCTAAACTTGAGAGAAAGCAATAGCCGTTGTACAAGCTGCTTGGCTGACCAAATTCAGTGGCCTAAATATCAAAGGAAAGACCTCTTCTAGTTAAAAGTATCTCTGACTGTATTCATAAATGCTAAATGTTTTAAGTATTGACCACAATGGATGACATTTTATTGTTCTACATACCTGTCAATCAACATATTTCCTGTGGGTACAGACTATGCACAGAAAAGGTGACAGAATGATGAAAGAAAGAGTGCATAACATTCAAAGTGATGATGTCCAAAAGGATTACATCACATTTAGCTCAGAGGTGATTGGTGAGAAAGTGATAAATGTCTCTGTTTTTATCATGCTTAAATTTGTATCCTTCTATATGAGTTATCACCATGAATTCTGATATTCATTTTAAAATAACTGCCTTTTTGTCTTTTCAGAAGTACAGCCAGACGTCAGTGAGGTATGTAATGATCACTATGTCAGTAGCTGGTGTAGTGACTCCTACCCCACAGTTTGACTGACTCCCGCTTGTCATTTCAGAGCCCAGTGCACACTGCGGGACCCAGAGCTGCTCTCAGGGGCACTGATAAATGTGGCCAAACACCTGGGCAACCTGAAGTTCAGAGTCTGCGAGAAGATGCTGGGGATGGTGCAGTACAGTGAGTATATTGGGGATGAGACTACAAAGGAAATCATAATGAATTAGTGTAGAAAACTATAATAGTGATTTGATGTAGTCTTGCACATATCTAGGTAAATATCAGTCAGATAAAATGTACAGTATAAAGTGCAGTCTAAGTATTTAGATAGTAAGGCTTCCCAGTGTCGACTCACTTCAGTTCCAACATGGTTCACCAGCTTCCTCCAGGAATCCTCTTTTACATTTTCACTCATTTATCCTACAGCACCTGTGACCTTGGACCCAAACTCTGCTCATCCCAAACTTTCTTTGTCTGATGATCTAACCAGTGTGAGATACGCGAATGTTACGCTGCCACTTCCTGACAACCCAGAGAGGTTTAGCTACTGTGTGAACGTGTTGGGCTCAGAGGGCTTCACCTCAGGGAAACACAGCTGGGAGGTAGACGTGAAGGACAAACCTCAGTGGACCATAGGAGTGGCTAAAGAGTCGATCGGCAGGAAGGGACAGGTGACATGCAGCCCAGCGAAGGGATACTGGGTTCTGTTGCTGAGGGACGGCGATCAGTGTTACTCAGCTTCTGGAACACTACTCACCCTTGAGAGGAAACCTCACAGGATCAGAGTGGAGCTGGACTATGACAGGGGGGAGGTGTCCTTCTTCGACCCCAGTGACATGTCACACATTTACACATTTGTGGACACTTTTACAGAGAGGGTCTTTCCATATATATCTCCTTGTGGAAATGAAGATGGCAGTAACCCTGGAGCTCTGCAGATATGCCCTTGGAAGGTTTCAATAACAGTGATGCCTGAAAATGTATGTTAAATATTGTTGGTGAGAGTGATATCAACCGAGAAATATAATATATTGTTTTTTATGTGAAATATTAAAGGAATACTTGCTTCAAAGTACTGCAATCTCATTACTTTAAATGGGATATATAAATTCAGTCAATCATTTATTATTAAAATAAATTATTTGAGCATGTTTAGCAAGAGAAGTTAGAAGCATGGTTATGAGCTCCTGGAAGCTCAGAAATAATGATAAATAAAACAGTTCATTTGAACTTAAAACACACATGGCAAGGGAACTAGAATAAAATAGTTGAGGGAGGTAATAGCATAACAGGAGGGTAATTGAGCTACATCGTTTGTTTATACTATGAATTGTTCCTTGCACAAACATACACTTAGGGAACACTTTGTTAGGTATTTAATATTTTTATTATTATTACGTCTTCTGCTGCTGTAGCTTGTGCACTTAGACAATGTGTGTTCAGAGATGCTTTTCTGTATACCACAATTGTAATGCATGGATATTTCTGTTAATGCTACCTTCCTGTCAGCTTTGACCAGTCTGGCCCTTTTCCTCTGACCTCTCTCATTAACAACGTGTTTCTTCCCACAGAACTGCTGCTCACTGGATGTTTTTAGTTTTTCGCACCATTCTCTGCAAACTCTCGAGACTGCTGTTATAGTCCCAGGAGATCAGCGGTTTCTGAGATACTGAAATCACTATGTCTGGCACCAGAGTCAAAGTCATTGAGATCACATTTCTTCACCTTTCGGTCTGAAAGAAAGATGAACCTCATGACCATGTCTGCAAGCTTGTATGCATGTACTTGCTGTCACATGATTGGCTAATTAAATATTTACATTAACTTATTTTTTGGGTACATATTGGGATCTGCTGCTAGCTCAGGTACCCAGCAGCCTTGCCATTCATGCGCACTGTGCCCACATTCTCCACAAACTGTGTCACATAGCATAAGATGGAGGAGTAACATAAGATAGGAAAATGCATCAGGTTGATAGAGTTGAATAGAGTGCAGGACAAAAGGGACAGGCACATTCTTCATAAAAAGAACAAAAACATAATTTCCTTATCCAGTTTGGGAGGGTGGGGTGGGGGTGAGTCCCAGGGAGGATGAGAAATTCACCCACAGGCTCATTCCAGTCAGGTACTCACTAAAGAGTGCCTATACACATGCTTAACTTGCCCAATTATGAAGTGGGCCGTGAATGAGGAATAAATAGTGGCTTGTGGCTCCAGGTTGGAGGGAAGCCAGGCTGCTGCTTTCCTACTTGGCCAGGCGATGGCAGTAATAGGCAGAAACATACATGAATACACCACTGATAGTGATCTAATAGGGATCATGATCTATTTGTACATAATACTTACTATAAGAGCAGGCTGACAAACAAAGGTAATGCTTTAATAAATTTCCGTTTCAACCCTTAGAAATCCATCCAACTGACCTGCCAAGCAGCGAGCACCATTTGTCTGAATTGTGTCTGTGTTTTGACCCCTCCCACCCTGTGAACATATCCCCGCCCTTGTAATGAGATATTGACCGCCGAATCAACCTGTCGCTAATCCAACTGAATAATCCATTATATTTTTTATAGTGCCATTTCCTGCAGGTTGTCATACAGTTCTTTCGGGTGGAAATTTTCCTGAGCCAGTGTGGAAGTATAAAACAATTTCTTGTCCCAGTACTGAACTGAATACCTGTAAAATGCTGGAATATGCTGAAAAACTGCCCATTTACACAATAAAAGTGAGCAGCTATTAAAAGCTATTAAAGCAATTAATGGGATTGTATTCTACGGAACAACCATGACATTATTCAGCATCCCTAATGCATGGATATACGTTGTAACCTTTATCTGAATGAGGTAGCTGGCTTGCCATGAGTACCGCATCATAGTGAGTAAGATGGCTGGCTATTATTGTGCCAGTTCTTGGTCAAAATAAAAACGGATATGGTTATGCTAACATCCATTGAGTTTTATAGAAAAGCAGCAAAATACAAGAAAGTCGGCAGCAATTTTGTTAATACATGGGTAAAGATAGTTTTCAAGCTACTCATTTGCATAATACGTTTTCTGCTTTTGTGGGACACAATATGTATATACGTGCATATTATACAAGGTACCATGATGTACAAGGATGGATAGTATATGAATCCTCACAGGTGATTGAGTTGAAAGCCTACATCCTGGGTGGTGTAGTGTGGTTGTGTGTACATTCCCTCTCTGCATTATTGTGATGAAGATTGAGGACAGGGCCCACTGACTGACTCTGCGGAGCAGAAGGTGTTTATTCTGTTGGGAGAGAGGTGGAGAGGAGAGAAGGTCAAGCAGGCCGCCATGCGTAGCGCTTATGGCCCCGAGCCTTATCTCGCTACATAGGTTTTGTAATATATTATCCCATGAACAACAAGGAAGATGGGGAGGCAGGCCATAATGGCACCTCTATACCAGGCCACTTACTGGTATGGAGGTGCCATTGTATTGAAGTTGAAGTCGAAAAAATAATAATAATACCATACCAGTAAACTCGTTGGAAGGGTGGCACAAAGACAGCCCTTACTGAGCACAGTAAACTCTTTAGTTTGCCAAACCTCATTGGAATTATGACTGGAAGAGAGTGCAAATGAGACCAAAATTGAACGTTTTGGACAAACACACTTTCAGCACCTCATACCTACTTTCAAATATGGCAGTGGATCATTGATATTTTGGAAATGTTTTTCTGCCAGTGGTCCAAGGGCACTAGATCATTGACACAATTAATTCAACGAAGTACCAGGAAACCTTGGCAGAAAATATTGGTTGTAGGTAGATTGTCCAGCAGGATAATGACTCATTGTGTAACCTGTCTTTTGGGGAAATTAGTTTACAGCACTTTTTGTGAAGATTTATCAGGGGTACCAATAATTCTGGAGTCCACAATTCCCAACAGAATGAACCTCTCCTTTCAGTTTTTTCTGTATACCCCTCCCTCACAACTGCACCATATCTTGACATTTGGCATAGTTAAAAGACTACAAGGCCGATGATAACATTTCTGCATGGAAGTAAATCTAGGATATCTAGACTGATGTTCCTCTCATTACATTAATGGCATTTGGCAGAGGCTTTTATCCAGAGCGACGTACAACAAAGTCTCCGATCTTCTACTTTGACAGAAACTAATGGCAAGCCAGCTGTCACTCAAACCAAACTGGCAGGGGCAGTTCCATTGAGCCATCCAGTAGAATTTCTTCTTCATGAAATGAATAAAGCACTTTGCTGTCAGTGTCATACCTCCACTGGCCTTTCATTAATCCACTTTTCTGAGGCAGCAAGTACGTTCTCCATCTCTGCCATATGCTCTGTAAATTTGGGAGGGCACGCACACACTAGCGTGCATGTGCATGGCCAACTCGAGACAGAGAGCTGAGCTGGCAGAGCTGGTTTTGACAGATCACAGGCATCTGATTCACAAGCATAGTATGTACGCTGATGGACAATTATGCAAAAAGGGTGATTTGGCCGATTATTATCCATTTAGAAAAGAAGCAGACTTTTTTTATTTTATTTGTTGCAGCTTTGCTCTCAGGGTAAGAGAGAGATAAGTCAGTTCAGTGATAACACCCACTGAGGACCATAACATGGGATCTAGGACTTGCTGGGAGCCAGTACCATGGCAACAAGGAGCAGGGTAAGATCGTCTCCTGATTGGTTCCCAAGAGAGAACACAGTAGAGAGCATAGTGGATTCAGCTCCAAAGCAAACCACCTTTATCTGTGATGTCCTGCCATTGTGTTATTATTGCTGAAGAGACATTAGGGTCAGGAAGAGTAACATTTAGATGTTGGGTGCAGTAGTATGCTTAGAAGATGCAGGGATTTTCTTCAGAGGACATCTTAAACATGTTAACAGTATCTTCTGCCTGTGATGCAAATGTATGACTCTTCTTTATTTTTTTCTTTTCAGAATTTTAGATTTCCCTGCGTACGTACAAAAAACACACCTATTCCCCAAAGTACCGCCCCATGTATTCACCTTGTTTGCCTCTCAGCAGTGCAGTCATTGCATCAAAGGAAGACCCTGCAAACCCGCAGGAGCCTGATCGAGCAATTAAGTCACGGTGGATGATATGGTGATAAGCCTAAGAACGGACACCATTCATCCTCCAAATCTATAGTCCATTGTCCGTCACTCTATTAGATTCCGGAGTCACAGTTATCACTAGCACGGTCACAATTCAATTCCACACCAGGGAGCCTGTCTGCAACAAGGACCAGTCCTTTAGCTCCGTGATCAGCCTCATAATACATTTACAAATAAAATGTGCCCAGAGTTGCTGGGTAGCTGTTCCCACTTACTCCTGTGTAAGAAGCAGTTTGGTTGCCACACTTCTAAGGTAATTTTGGATACGTTATGGTAAACATTAATAAGAGAAGAGTTTAAAATGTGATGTCTTAAATGAACCCAGGCCTGTTTCTCAGACTGGTTATGATTCTGCTGAGTATGGTTTACTTCAAACATTCTAGTTATGATGCTCAAGGAAAGATGACTGGAGAATAATTATGTCATTACCTGAGAAAAGGCCATCATGCCATCCCTGGTCTAAAGCCTCCTTGTTCCACAACACAGCATTATTTGTCATTCAAATTCTATGGCAACAAGCTTGACGCAGGAAGCATGGCTGACCAGCTCTATCAGACGCGAGATATGCAAGACATTTCACATTTTTCCTCTTCCAGATACAGACTTATAACACTACAGCATTTGTACAACTCTTTAGATTCCTCGCATGATTTCTGGAATTGTCATTTTGAAAGTATGGACATGAGCGTAGGTTTGAGCACATTCTCAAACACTGTTGTTTATGTTCTGATGCTCTGGTGGACAAATATGTCCAGTCTATTCCCACAATGTTTTCCATTTAATGAGCTGAACCCAAGTCAAGCAGAATACTGTTGTCAGTCTGGCTGTCGGGCTTAGTGTGTATTCATTCTGCAGAAGATCCACTATGAACAGTTTAGGCCCTTTTTTGCATTGTCCCCTCCTAATCTGTGTGCGCAATCTCCCCTGCACAAGGTTAACGATCACAATCTCCCTCCCACATTTCTGACTTCACAATCAAATCACAACCTCAACCCCCAAGGTCATGGCCCCATCTCTATAACATGTTTTTTCCTTTAGATAAAACTCTTTATCTATGATGGTCTCCTGGAGCAGAGAAACCTATTTTAATTCCAAAGCAGACAAGATACAAAACAGGATTAACCTCAAGCACACACACACTATTCAATTTACACATTTATATATTGTATTGGAACAGCAAGGTCAATTCCTTTGTTTTCGCTATACACTGAAGACAGTTTGAGGTCAGAAGATGTACAGGCGATGATAGATCCGAATTTCAGCTTTTACACAAGCATTGGGGATAGCTTGTACCACAACTTGGAATGTCTTGAAAAATAAAAGACTGCTGGCACACTGAGAAACAGACATTGAACAGGTTGACCAAGGAAAGCAGCAGTTGATGACTAAAAATGTGAGAGCTGTGGAGAAAAACCCCAAAACATCTGTCAGTGACATCTCACTCTCCACAGGGCAGGGGTGAACAATCAACAAACCATTCAAAGAAGACTTAGAGCAGCAATATAGAGGCTACACCACAAGATACAGACCACTCATCAGTGGTAAGAATGGGAAGGTGAGATTACAATTTGCAAAGTACAGAGATGAGCCACTAAAGTTCTGGAACAGTTTTATGGACTGATGAGACTAAGATTAACCTCCACCAGAATGATGGTAAGGCCAAAGCATAGAGAAAGAAAGGATTTGCTCAAGATCCAAAACATACAAGCTCATCTGTGAAGCAGTGGAGGAAGTTTCAAGGAGTGGGCTCATTTATCTTTATTGATGATGTAACTCATGATGGTAGCAGCACGGTGAATTCAGAAGTCTACAAAAACATTCGGTCTGGCAATTTACAGAGAAATGCGTCCAAAATAATTGGGAGGAACTTCATCATGCTCCATAGGACTTCATTAAGAAGAAAAAGTGGAAGGTTTTAGACTTGCCAATTCAATCACCAGACCTTAACCAAACTGAGCATGAATTTTACCTCCTGAAGAGGAGACTGAAAAGAAAAAAAACCCCAAAACAAATAACTAAAAGAGGCTGTTGCATTCTTCACAAAAGAAGAATGCAACAGCTTGGTGATGGCAATGGGTAACAGGCTTGATGCAGTTATTACAAGGGATATGCTTCCAAATATTAAGTGTTATTCCTTTACTTAAATACTGTTCCAATACTTCTTCTCACCTAGAAATTGGGTTGTCTGATACAAAAGGTGCAATGTTGTAGAGTAGTTTAACACATCAAGGTGTAAATACCAGGAAATATAATCTGAAATTCTGAACTCTTGTGATCATGTTTTTATCTCAACCCAAATGTATTCAGTTTTGCAAAAACTAAGGAATTGGCCTTGCGGTTCCAATACTTTTGGAGGGGACAGTATAACTAGCTTATTTAGTTAAAGTATTGTGTCCGTATATTATCTCAGACAAGTCAACAATACATGGGGAAAGAAGCCTTCAGACATGTTTGTCTAATTTTGCGTCAAAGGCAACCTCATTTAAGATTTCTGGGTGAGTTTTAATAGCAAAGCAGGACACACACTAGACCGATATATTCCAAGACAAAACCTTGACTGTTGGCCCTTTGCAGTACTCACCATACACAAAGACACTAGATTTTAGATTAAATTTGAAACCACCTCTGGTCAGAGAAACGACAGTTCCTGGGGCTAAATTACATTATAATCACGAAGGGGCATGAAGACAGCCTCCATTACCAAGTTAAAACCACGTTTCACCTTCATGTCCACATTTGCAACATGGTGAATGATATGAATGTGGTGGCCCGTTTACAACCCAACGCTTTCACAAAATAAAATCGTACCCATACTCCATGCAAATAATTCTTCACTGTAATGAGATGGATCAAATGTGCCTGCTCATACACCAGTGCCATTTTTGCAAGGCTGGTCTGAGACCAATTACTGCTTTATGGTTTCAGATTTCTAAACTGCAAAAGTAGAAATGATATCAGAACTGATCGAGGCCACCACAAATTTATTGCTGGTGCATCAGTATAGCGTGTTTGGTATGGAAAATCTTTACGGGAGTCAACAAGCACCAGCTTTTTCCATTTTATTATTCTGTGGTGATACTTCAGATCACCACAGAATAATAAAATGCCTTCTGTCTCATTGAAACAAATCACATTCAGTTTCATATTTTGTGCTTCAGACAGGCATGTGAGCAGGACTCACTACCCGATTTAATGCGGAGCTGCGGTCCAATATAAACCCATCAGGTGTTGGCAGCAAGTAGCCCATCTCCACTGCAGATGAACTGCATGCAGGCCTGCTCCTCCGTTGTCGTTGAGTAGAAGGCACTTCGTTTGAGGGGGCTTGTACCAGTTTACTGTACAAAAGGATTTGCGAAGCTTTCATTGCATTGACACATCTCCATGACCATTTTGAAATCTTGCGCTGGACCTACCGTGCCCGGATTTTCAAAAAAAAAAAAAAAAAAAATGTAGGCAGTTTTCACAAGGCAAGGAGCAGAGCATTCTGGAATGAATCTCTGCAAAATTGTCCAGTGGTTAGCAACTAGATTAATACAAATATTTGAAAACCATTTTTTTTAAACCCTCATTGATGAAAAATGACAAAGCATGCAGGTATCGATCCATTGCTTTCTGCAATGAGGTCTAAAGACAAGGAAAAAATAAAAATAAAATAAAAAAAACTTCTGAAGCTTGGGTAAAATTGTACATTTTATTGGAAAACAAATATACAATTTGGAATGGATTCTTTGAGGCACAATTGTGCCAGAAGCAGTTTAAAAAAGGAAGGAAAAAGAGGACTAAAACATTACAAAGCATATTAAGAACCAGTAGGGTACAGAACAAATATAAAAAGAAGTACCTGCAGATACCTCATATTCTACAGTTTTTATTTTGCAGTAGTGCAATGCTGCACGTTTTCTCCTAAATATACTCTGACCATAGTCCATGCAGTTATTCCTGCACATTACAAAAATGGATGCATGCCAACATTGTTGCGGTTATTCTGAAAGGTGGCAGCTTCGGGTGGCCAGAGCAGCAGGGGCGGAATAGTTAAGAGTGCCCGCTAAGCTACCAAGCCATGCCCAGTAGCTGACCATTTGACAATTCTATCACACTGATTTTTTTCTTTTTTTTCTTCTTTTTTAAACAATGGCAACGAAAATATCAAAGAAAACATAACAAAATGGGATGAGGGCCTTAGGACAGAAGGGAGAAGAGGGGTAACAGATAAATTACAAACCGCGAAAAAGGCAAATAATTTTATACAAGAAATAGTATTCTGTACAAGGCCTTCACTTTGCGGTCATCATTTGTACAAACTCTGTGGAGAGACAGAGAGAGTTTATTCAATCATTGAACCAACTCATAGGACCATTTTCCATTCATGAGCATTTAAAAAAAAAAAATTTATACGATGCATTATACATACAATAGGAATCATGGGATGCGTTTGCTTTAAAAGTCTTGAAGCCAAAGTCATGCCCACTAAATAAGGAAGTAGAAAGCAAGCACGTACTTTCAGCATTATTACATTATGTAATGCAAGCAAATAAATAAGGTATGCCAGGAGACCACATGTATACATTTAGACCAGGGCTCCCCAACCCTGTTCCAGGAGATAGGTCTTGTAGGTTTTCATTTCAACCCTAACAAAGCACACTTTGTTCAATGGTTAGAGATCTCACTGAGTTGCCAATTTGTAGAATCAGCTGTGCTAAATTAGGCCCAAAATGAAAACACACACGACTACAGATCTCCAGGAACATGGTTGGGCAGCCCTGACTGAATTAGCTTAATTAAATTGCACAAAGAAATGTAAACTTGCCAAGAGAAGCAAGCACCCAGCTTAATACAGCACGCACGCACGCACGCACGCACGCAAAGCACTTGACACAATATCATGGTGTCGCAATGAAAGATGAGACCAGCATTTAGAAGTCTGTTACTTCACAGCCGGATCACAAACTGCAGATCTCACATTTACCCGTAGACACCACTCTGGGGATTCTACAATACTGTAGGGTGGAATACGGTGCCCGTGCATTTAAAACATATAATAAAATAAATAAAATTTTAAACCCTAAAAAGTACCTTCGTAGTTGACTTGCCCATCGCCGTCAATGTCCGCTTCTCTGATCATCTCGTCCACCTCTTCATCCGTCAGCTTCTCGCCCAGGTTGGTCATCACGTGGCGCAGCTCAGCAGCGCTGATGTAGCCATTGCCGTCCTGGAAGCACCAGCATGACCGGTTACACCCTCTACCAGCACTTTAACCCCAAACAGTCATTACTGCCCCCATGATCCACCGTGTTCCTGACCAACGCGCGTCACCTTTAAAACACCGATCTACGCTCGCGGAAAACGGCTGTGAACGTCTATAGCTCTGGGTCTACAAGAAGCCTACACGGGAGGATGACCCAGAGCCTGCTGCCCCAAATTTGAAACCTTTTCCTTGAACATTTAAACTATGTTCAAATTGTGGAATTCCTCCTGACAGCCATACAGGTCTACATTGTCCTGTGGCTCCACATGAAGCACCCCTCAGTATTTTTGCCCCAACTTACCCAACAGTACTACTCTGTATTTGAATGCTCAGAAGCATCACACACTGGGCTGCAGCTAGGTCAAACATAAGAGAACTCATTTGTCAGATGTCGACTAGTACCGTTTAAACAGCATCCTATGGCTTTTTGCAACTAAACACAATCATCCATGGTGATTAAATGTGGAGCAGCAGCCCTGGTAACTGATACTGCACCATTAGGTCAACAAGGGGCAACCAACTGGCCAGAAATAAAATTTCAAAAAAGCCAATAGGGAAAAAAAAAAAAAAAAAACCCTTTTGAATAAATGTACCCAGGTTACTTACTCAGTTTCATATCACAAAACTGCCAAATTCACACCAGAAAGCAACACGCATGCAATCAGTGCAACCGCAGAAAGCCAGAGGCCAACCTACAGTCAAGTGACCACAATCAAAGGCTGCTGTATCCGTGTCAGGACCAGTAGACCAAAGAATGGAACTGTATGGGAGGAGAAAGTGTGGCAGTCACCTTGTCGAACACGCGGAATGCTTCCCTGATCTCTTCCTCACTGTCCGTGTCCTTCATCTTCCTCGCCATCATGGTCAGAAACTCAGGAAAGTCTATTGTTCCATTTCCTGATCAGCAGGGTAAAAACAAAAGCATATTAAAATAAATAAATGGGTACTGAGGCAGCATGCGCATTCAGAGGGAGGCAAATAAGAGCTTTGAATGTACTTTAGTTGTGAAGAATCCCCAAATTAGGTTACCGCATGGC
Organism: Conger conger; assembly: GCF_963514075.1. Lineage (NCBI taxonomy): Eukaryota > Metazoa > Chordata > Actinopteri > Anguilliformes > Congridae > Conger > Conger conger. The sequence goes on along the minus strand of NC_083761.1, from coordinate 22,966,356 downwards.
ACCATTAAGAAATGACATGCAAACCAATTAGTGTTCTGTTGAGTTTAAAGTCCACCATATGACTAACCAGCTGTGGCAGCTGGTGCCATTATGGCGTTCACAAAATGTTTAGACAGTTTGGCGGTTAAAAGAGTGGGGTTGGCGAGGGTAAGGGGCAGTGTCCGCACCGTCAGCATCCACCTCGTTGATCATGTCCTGCAGCTCAGCCTCAGTGGGGTTCTGGCCCAGAGACCGCATGACCGTGCCCAGCTCCTTGGTTGTGATGGTGCCGTCTCCATCCTTGTCGAACAGCGAGAACGCCTCTTTGAATTCTGCAGGACACAGAAGAGCATGCCTTAAAGCTCATCTTAAGCAAGTAGGCATACCACCAAAAGATGAATTTCACTTACTCAAACTCACTCCAGTACAAAAGGGTTTGCAAACTCCAAGCCTTTTTCTTTTCTTTTTTTTTCTCAATGAATCAATCAGTCACCAATAAGCTAATGTGTCCTTACACTGTATTTTCAACAGCTGTTATTCCCAGGAGTACCATTTTCTATCCCGGACTAACCAACTCAGACCCCAGGGCACTACCAGTGAATTCTGCTGGTTGCCATAAGTATAGGCGTTCTCCCCATCCATGCGCAATCAACTAGTATAACTTCTGTCCAAGAACCAACTGCATGCATGTTATTGATTTGACAACGGGAAAGCATTTTCGCTAATGACAGTACATGTCCAATGGTGTATAGTCTACTTGGCATGCATAAAACACAGCATTTTGCACTTCGGCAAAAATAGATCAGGAATTTATGTCAGAAAAGGCTAAAATTTTACTACAAACACCAGGGTTGGATTCAAACGGATTAAACGAGGCAGGTGTGAAAGCGCCCTGACGGTGGAGGTATGTGAAACATACCTTGTGAATTTATTCAGTCACAGGGTGCAACAGTGAATCATACCAAGCGTTTTGCAACCAATCTGGGCAGCCTACATATCTCTCAATTATGTCTCAATGCCAATATTGAGCAACCGATACGCCACCCTACACAGCAGTGCAAGAGACAGTGTCCCTCAATGGTCTGAAAAAGGGGAACAGTAAGGTTCCCCTCACCCCCACAAGCAGGCACCAGGTCAATAGATTGAATTTAAATTTAAATCTAAACCTAAACTCCCACAAAAAGCCAGAGTGCCAACATGTCTACAACTATATAGCAATCCCAAAAGCCTACCATTAGTCCTACACTGAACAGCTCTCCAAAGCACAAGCTGGCTGCTCGGTCCACAAACACTTACACCAGCCAACATACACCTACAATTGGAATTTCTAAAACAAATAAATGAATAAAAGACCCTCATGCAAGAACCACTCGTATGAACAGAGTTGTTCGTAAATCTCTTAAAACAAATGATTTAACAACTTGCCGCATTCACCAATTTTCTCTTATTTAGAATTATTTGAGATGGGAATAACAGTTATGCATATACCGTTATACCGCATTATAACAAACATCTTAATTTAGGACAGTGGTCTGAAGTTAGGTGCATTTCCTGAATCTGCGTGGCACACATGCATGAGCCCTTTGTATGAGAAAAGTCAATGTTCTTGCATGAGGCCCAACAATTGAACACTACCACTCTCAAAACAAACGCATGAATTAAATAGTCTTCTGTCTAGCACACTATACACCCTTAACCTGAGAAAAGATCCAACGGCAGGTGAGATACAGCAACACAGATAACAGTCTCTTTTGGCAAAAAATAAGTGAATAATAAAAATAAATAAATATGGAGGTCATTTTTCAGTAGTCTGACCATTCACGCAGGGAGCGCATATACACACAGTTCCAGGCCAGGCCTTATAAGGCAATATAAAAATAACCCCCAAGAGGGAAACGAGCTGCGGGCAGAGCTGCTGGGAACCACACCACTGGATACATGCCAGGTAGAGTGGATGGACAGAGAGATGGAAAGAGTCAAAGTGAGAGAGGGCAGAGGAAAGGAAGAGTACTAGCAGTCCTACCGGCAATCTGTTCTTCTGTCAGCTGGTCAGCCTGTGGAGAAATTAGAATTACTCACAGCCGTGGATAAACAGAATGATTTTAAGTCATGGCACTGCAATTTACTAAATACACCAATTTTTGGAGTGTGTGGCATTTTACAACTACTTTCTTACTTTCCTAAGTCTGCTAACAAACATAGCAGACTTAGGACATGCACAAGCAGTGCACAATAGATCTCCAACAAGACAACACGCACTATGTATATACTAATAAATAAGCGATCATGAGGTAACGATCATGTGGTCATTATACTGGTCATCATTCAAGCAAATTATGAACGAACTGATTTTGCGTGGATGAGTAGTAGCTAGATATGAAAGTGGTTACAATACAAGTGCTTAACGACGAAAAAAGGAAATGGGGTTATTCAAAGAAAAGCCTTTTACGAAATGGTTCGCGTCACATTATACAATCGCGCCTTTGCCTCCTCAAAGAGCAATCTTTCCTCTTGGCTGCATCGTTCTTCCAAACACCCACTCCGCCTACGACGCACAGTGGACCCCAATCACATAACTGCGTACGAACGTTCTAAGTAATGCGCAAGCGCGATAATACCTGCCCGCTCAGACGGCCCACTCATCTAACGTTTAATGGACACGTAATCCCGCATTAACGGAGGAATCACCCCAGACCTGGATGTTTAGGCTCAGACCACATTTGATACATGATATATATCTTAGCTAGCTAAACCCACGCCATTGCAATACAGTTACCTAGCTATGCTAACGTTAGGCAATACAAAATCCGCCATTTGACCAATATACACAGCAGTAGCGAAGAGCTAGACCGCGCTAGCTACCTTTTGGCTACATTATCTCACCATGGAACTGTGCTGGTGAAGCGAGGTCGCTAACTAACGTCACCTATTCACAGAGACATCCATAAATGTAATTTAATAACTTGCAGCGGCCATAGATTAACCAGCTAACAACGCACAGAGCAATTGTGTTGAGTTTCGTAGCTAGCTAGCCATAGCAAGACTCCGCCATTGTTGCTAGCTAACGTTAGCTAGATACAAAACTAGGCGTGGCGTTAACGTTAGTTAGGCTAGTTAGCTAATGTCAGGTTATAATATCCGCCCACTTAACACTAGATATTACACTTGCAAACAGCCGGCTAGCTAAATTAACGTCCTTTAAAACACTGGCGTCAGGTACAGCGTTATTGGCAAACGCTTGATAACGGGAGCAGCTGTAAGGTAGCTATCGCCAAAAGTAACTTGGCCTCCAAATAATGAATTTAGCGAGCGATATGACAAACGTTAAACTAGTGCGTGTGATACCAAAATATTTTTCATTTCACTGTGATGGGTGATGGATAGCCCCTCGACTGTCTGCATAGTTAGCAGGACGCAGGGTTAGAATTTCAACGTTAATTTACTCAGCGTTAGCTAGCTAGTAATAGCGTATAGTTGGATAACCAAGTAGTGTGGTTAAGGTTAACCAGATGCCGTGTCGCCATTGTTAAATTGAACCATGTTCAGCAATAGCTAACGAATTCATAACTTACATGAGTCCATTTACAGGGAACTTTAGCAGGGAAAGGCGCGTGCACAACTCTCTAGCTAGCTAAAGAATACAAGGATTCCCGCTTCCACCCAATCCAATAAATGAATGCTATTCCTTGTCCAGTGCTGCACATAGCTAAACGCAACTTTTGTATATGTTATAACGAATGAATTAACGCCCAATATCAAAACAACACACAATTACATCCCATCTACCAAAACAAATGTTAATAATCTTACCATTTCGTTATTCTACAGTTCCCTTTCCTTGTTAGTCCAATTGTATCCTAATGGTAGAGAACACACTGCCACAATCCCGCCTTCAACGGTTGTTCATGAACACCTCCCCCTGTATACGTTCACTGACATCCCTTCTTTCCTGTTATAACTTTTGTCAAGACATCCTTTACAGAACAGACGGAAGACAGTATTTAAAAAATAAGTATTAACCTAAACGCGTAACTCGTCAGGTTTAACTCATATAATGACCAAATTATCACTATATGAGTAGAAAAGACATTGGTACTAAGTCTGCGGATGAGTATGTGCTGCGGTGTTTGTCATGCGGCTGTTTCTGATTGGTGCATTGGTACCTGCAATGCGTCACTCCCTCGGATATCCACCATTAGCTAGAATAGCATTAGCTTGCATTGCACACGAATGAATAGAATCTCCGGAGTAGGAGTACAAAAACCGATGTTGAGGTACAGGAGCCATGGGTTCTGGACCCATAAACAGATCTCTACAGCCCCTGTTCCTCCATTCTGGCGCTAATCCACACCAAGATGCAAGGGTGTTGCTGTAAACCTCACTTGTATGGAAGAGCCCAGACAGGGCCAGAAAGCCTGCAACTCCAGTGTAAAATGTGAATCGCCATGGGTCTAACCCACGTGCAAAGCTCTGTTCTCCAAATTAACATCAAACACTTCTGCCAAATTAACTCTATGTCACTTCAATCTCCTCTTCAGGAGGTGAAATTCATGCTCAATAGGGTTAAGGTCTGGTGATTGATTGGTCATTACACATTATTGGCATTTGGCAGACACTCTTATCCAGAGCAAAGTACAGTTGATTCCTCCCAGTTAGTTTGGACGCATTTCTCTGTAAATTGGCAGAGAGAATGTTTTTGTAGATTTCTGAATTCACTTTCTCACCTTCCAATTCTTACTACTGATGAGTGGTCTGCATCTCGTGGTATAGGCTGGTATAGTTGCATGCACATCAGGCAAAACCCAAGGGTAAAACCAAGAGTAGACATTCAGAACTATTTATTGTTTAACCAATCAATCTAAGAAGACACATCTGCACAATAACACCTGTCAGTCACATGTTCCAATACTTTTGCTCACCTAAAAATTGGGTGGTCTGATATAAAAAGTGATATGTTCTAAGTTGTTTTAACAAATCCAGATAAAAATACCAGGAAATAAAAGCTGAAATTCAGATCTGTCATTGCATGCACATCTTTTTACCTCAAATTGTGTTCAGTGTATAGCAAAAACAAAGGAATTGACCTTGCTGTTCCAATACTTTTGGAGGGGCCTGTATATGAAGGAAAGTGAACGGAATATGACTGTCGTGGGACTAGACCAAGTAATCTATTTCTTCATGCTGAGCAAAATTTACAAGGGAAATGTCAATGTAGAGTCTGATGATCTTTTTGAGATAACTGCCCATTTACCTGCATGATCGGCTAGCACTAAGTATTGAATTTCATGTGAGCTAATAGGCAGCCAGTAGAGGGAGATGAAGAGGGGAGTGATTCTGGGGAGGTTGTAGATCAGACTGGCAGACCTTTATGGTGGAGGCACAGAGGCCAGCAAAGTTGACCAGCTAAGCTGAGTAGGTTGTGAAGAAGGGATTAATCTGTATGTTGTACTGAGAGAATCTGTGATGTTCTCAGTGAGGAACAAATTGTAGTTTGGTGCCTCCGAGATTCCTAGCAGATGAAGAGTGTGGAGCCATTCAGGTGAAGGAAAGGTCAAGTATCGGGAGGACGATATGCAAGTAGAGCTTTAGGTAATGATTTGCCATCCAGGTTTAGATGTCTTTTAGGCAAGCTGTGTCGAGACTAGGTGGCACGGATGGTGCAGTGGGTAGCACTGCCGCCTCACAGCAAGGAGGTCCTGGGTTTGAATCCCTGTCGGCCGGGGCCTCTCTGTGCGGAGTTTGCATGTTCTCCCCGTGTTTGCGTGGGTTTCCTCCGGGTACTCCGGTTTCCTCCCACAGTCCAAAGACATGCATGTTAGGCTGATTGGAGAGTCTAAATTGCCCATAGGTATGAGTGTGTGAGTGAATGGTGTGTGTGCCCTGTGATGGACTGGCGACCTGTCCAGGGTGTATTCCTGCCTTTCGCCCAATGTATGCTGGGATAGGCTCCAGCCCCCCTGCGACCCTGTTCAGGATAAGCGGGTTAGGATAATGAATGAATGAATGTGTCGAGACTCATATCCGAGGGGGAATGGGAGTTGTCTCCTGATGTCATCAGCATATAAGACAGGTAAATAGGAGGAATGATATAGCCCTGATTGAACTAGCATTGCCTGTGCTTTGATGGATGTTTTATAAACAGGCTGCCAGATTTAGATAGGATGCTCTATGGGCAGGCTTTCTTCGTTTCTTATCTCATGTGGTAACAACAACTTTGTGCAATTTGCAAAAAAATAAAATTCATTACCAATATCAAAGACTTCAGAAGTAATTAATAATAATAATTATAATATTAGTGACCACTCCAATTCTGCTTCACACATCTGATCACTGGATCAGGAGAAGAAAATTTTGTCAAGACTTTATTGATAAGCCCTGGCAAGCCAGTGTGTACTTGTATTTTGCTGTGCTCCCCTACATTACCCCTCCTCACCACTAGATGTGCTTGTTGGTTGAATTTGTGAGCTTGGTTTCTAAAAGACATGGAGCATACAAAATGTAATAGTACTTTGGTCAAATTGCAGACCTGGTCCCACAGTCCACTAATGCCATTAGAGTAAGCACACAGCTAGTAGCAGCATGAGTGCTTAAATGAAGTAAAAAAACCCACTCTGAAACAGGTTGATTTTAGTTTACGTTTTTTGTTTTTATATTCCATTTACTATTCAGTTTAGGTTCAGATTAGGTTTATGACTTTCTGGCCATTTTTATTTTAGTTTTAGGACTCCCATTTCCATTTTGTTTTAGTATTTTAGTATTATGTGATATTCTGTGTCTATGCAAAATTATTAGATTACATCCTGTACTGCGGGCTGTCTGACGGTTCTCTCTTTTGACATTGCCAGCTTTGTAGACAACAGCTGCACTGACCATTCAGAGGTGCCTTAAAATTCAGCCGACTGCAAAACATTTGAACTGTTCCATTTATTGATTTTATTTATCAGAGACAGTGCACATTAATCAACATTTTCAGTTTCCATGTCAATATAAATGTGCCAGAGTTAGCTAATGAGCTCATTTTCATCTGTTGTCCCTAACCTGCATGTCTTTGGACTGTGGGAGGAAACCCATGCAGACACAGGGAGAACAGGCAAACTCCACACAGAAGGGCCTGGTTGGGGCTTGGAGGAGATGATGGAAAGAGTGGAAGTGAAATAGCGAAAATTAACTAAATAAACAAGTTTGTTTTTGTATTTATGTTCACCACACACTGAGACGATCCTCTCATCAGCTTGATTTGCAGTAATCATGGATTTGCTTTTACCAGTAACACTAATGTATTTGAAATCTTACCAAACGCTATTTCTTTTTTGACCACTAGATGCCCAAGAGTTTCCATTTCTCTCTCAAAGTATGCCCAGAACGACACTTCCCCAGAACGACACTTCCTTCCAGAACAACACGATCAACACACATGCACACATACTTCTCCATGATATGTAACAAGGACCACAATGGTAATAAGTCTTGACTTTTTTGTCCTATCCTTGATGTACTTTTAATTGTGCAGGTACTGTTGAAGTTTCAAAATGCTCTTAATGAAAACCAGGAATGTTTAGAATAATGAAGTTTGATTTAAATGCTTTTATTAAAACTGAAATGGTTAGGATTGAGAATCATGTATTTGTCCATTTGAAAGTGAATTGTCAAATAAACTGAACTGAACTAAGCACAGTGAGAAAGCGGAAAGAGTTATTCCGCTTTTTGATGAAATTTGCTTTTTTTGATTGACTAAAATACTATTACAATACTATTTCTATTTAGTGTTAAAGCCAATATTTCAATTTCATTTGTTTTAGTTTTTAAGACTTAGGTTCAGTTTTATACCCACTGCATATGCCTGACCACAGACTTGACAGATTTCTGGGAATGGGGTGTTTTGCAGGCAAACTGATTGATTGAATGGAATGTTCCTAGGCAAGGCTAATTGTAGTCCGATCAGATGAGGCTATCGTGTCGGCTATACCTAAGCTCAGGTGTGCTGACTAATGAAATATTATGGAGCTAGATGTGGCAGGTTGACAAAGTGGTTGGCTATTACCCAAACAATTTGTATGCAATTGTAGTCGTGTGTAATGTCTCAACTAAGTGCCTGCATCTTTTTTGATTCAGCTGTCCTGTCCCTGTCCTGGTCCTGTCTCATGCAAGAATGCAACCTGGTGGCCCAAACGCAACACCTCTCCCCTATTCATCCGCATACATGTCTGTGCTTGGACTGTCTAGTTTACCAACATGTTTATACCTAAGTCTGCCCAACCACCCTGTCTTTTTGCTCCAATATATTCCCCAGTACCTGTATATTACCATATGATGATTGAACCAGAGGTAGTAAAAGACTCATTTTCAATTTCACAAGAGAAAGATAAGGAAAATCTGTACACTAATGAGACAAATCAACAATGGCATGACATGAATAGTTACAGTTGTAGCAGAAATGTCCATGTATTTGGAATGGAGTTCAATCCAGGATGATTTTGCTGCCCTGGCCTGTAGATAGTTTGCCTATCTTTAAAACAGTGTGCAGTAAGTTTGTTTTAAGGAACAGGTGGTTTTGGTTTCAGATAACAGAATCCGAGTTAGTCCTGACTGGCTTTGCTGCATCTGTTGTCCCCACGGTAGACGAATCAGTAGTCCTGCAGGGCTGACACACAACCCTCCCACCTGCAATCTGGTGGTTTCCATAAAAGACAGCAGGGGTATGTGTATGCTTTGCACCTGACTTCACCAACTGGCTCTTGGCTTTTGGCTAGCCTGAACAGTACATTTCGGGGTTGTGTTTGGTCCAGTGTTCTAAATCACTGGACCTTTTTTTTGGTTTCATCTTGTATTTGTGTTGGCTACATAACAGTGTCAGACAAATAGCTTGACCGGTCTGGGAAAGGCACATAATGGGAATAAGCCATCTGGCCTCCTGACTGAATCGAATTGCCTGTTTTTCTTTGAGAATGAAGGCCCTGTTCATTGTGATTTTTCACCTTGCACAGATCTTTATATTATTGATTAATTCCAAATTGTTCAATAACTACTTATAGGGACAGCCTGTACACGAGTGGGACCCACAAGGTTATTGTAAGTCACTGAAGCAAAGCAGGTTTGAAAGAATGCTTGATGTGGTGTATTGGCACTCATACTGTCATTACGGGAGGATTGCGGCCTACCAGTACAGATCAGGGGGGTTTGTATGGGGTGAAAGGTAGTAATTGGTGGATACATTCTAATGGAAGTGACCAAGGATTGTCAATAATGACAATTGAGAAGCTCTCCCTGTGTACACTGGTAAGTAAATTGTCACTGACTGAACCTGCTGTGGCCGTTTCATGTCTTGTGGCTGTCCTGAGTTGGTTTGGCAGCCAGAATAAGACCACAAAATGTCTGAAAAAGAGAGGGAGGAAAAAGATGCACTGATGTTATGCTACAGCAAACTCTGTGACTTAGAGACATCATTCACTGCCACCCACTTGTGTTCCAAGGACACACCATTGCACACATCAGCCACAGCCTGATCAAAACAATAATTTACTTTCACAGAGAAAGGAGGGAGAGTGATAAACAATATCACAGCTGTAAGATGAGTATAGAGAGGAAAGAAGGAATGAGAGATGTCATTGCAGGCCTTTCCAGTGTTTGAGAACGTGGAAGGGGGAGATAGTGACCTCATCATCACAGATATAATCACAACCTAACAAGAAGCCTCTTTTGTTAGCAAGGGCAAACGTGGATACAGCACTTGTGCTCGAATCCCCTGTGGTGAAATGTCTAATTATGCTACATGCTAACCCAATAACCCAAGCACACACCGTAAAGTTCAGTGAATATGTGCAATATCTTCAGCAGAATGAGTCCCTGAAAGCATATCATTTTCTTATTTGTTCTGCCTCAGTCCTGACCTCAAATGGTTCTTTTAGGAATTGCAAGCTCTTTGAAAATCAGTTGAAAACTGAAGTAGACGATTTACATGTGAGAAATGCAGTTGTATTTTGCAGAACGAATGCTGTCTATGTGAGAAAATATTATTAACACTAATATATTAAAGAAGCTGCTTGCAAGAGATTGTGATGTCTGCAGGTTTCATCGATTTAATTGCTTTTTGAACGAGGCACCAATGCAAAAAATTGGCGGAGCTGGCCGGCTGGCAAGCTATCACTCGGTTCTACTTTCTTTTGCCTTTCTAATTTTAGCTTATTATGTTTATTTTTGCCCGGAATCTGTGAGGGGGAAGGGTTAAGACTTCTTATTTATTTTGTGTTTGTGTTGGTGCTCTCTCTTTCCACGGAAATTCCGGAAGTGCCACATCTTCCTCTCAGGGGAGTCACATGGCGTGTGACAGTGCCTTATAACATTTGTCTTTAAAAAAATTTATTTTTTATTTTATTTTATTATTTTTTTAAGTGTCACTTCTGGACCATTTCACTGAGCTCTGCAGCATTGAGTTGGCTGATCTTATTGGTTGCGCTCTAAATTAAGATCACTGTAGCCAGTCCAATATACAATCATTCAGATCCTTTATTAGGAACACTATACTAATACTGGATAGAGCCTCCCTTTGCTCATAAAACAGCCTTAATTATTTGGGGCGTGGATTCCAAAACATGTTGAAAACATTCATTTGAGATTGAGTTGACATAATTGAATCACGTAATTTCTATTTGATTTGTCTGATTTGTCACATTCATGCTACTCCTGTTCAACCACATCCCAAAGGTGTTCTATTGGATTCAGATCCACTGACTGGGAAGACCACTGAAGAACACTGAACTCATTGCTATGTTCATGAAATTAATTTGAGATTACTTTTGCTTTGTGACATGGTGCATTATCATGCTGGAAGTAGCAATTATAAGGTGGGTATATTCTGGCCATTGTCAGGGAACGCAGGACAGGGAAACCTTGTGCAGACACAGGGATGAGGAAATGCAGGCTTCATGCTTCTGCCACAGGCAACCACAGGGTTTCAGACACCGGAACTAGAGACTGGGCCGGAACCAGAAGTGTAGGGCCTGGAGCTGGGTCCTGTGGCTGAACCAGCGCTGATGCTGAGGATGGGACCTGGGGCGGAGCCAGTGCAGGAACTGGAGCAGGGTCCTGGGACAGAGTAAGTGCTGACGCCAAAGCCGGAACCAGGTACAGAGCTGGTCCGAGTGTTGGAGACAGGTCCTGGGATGGATCTGGAGACAGGGCCTGTAGCAACACTAGGGCAGGAGCCAGAGAAGCCCCTGAGACTGGGTCTGGGGCAGCCTGGGAAATGGAGTTCAACTAGGTGCTGGAGAAAGCATCTGCAACTGAGTTGTAGCTTGGGTCTGGGGCGGTACTGGAACCGGAACTGGGGTGACACTGTAGACTGGGTCTGGAGAAGCACTGGAGACAGGATCTGGGGCAGCCTGGGAAATGGAGTTCAACTGGGTGATGGAAGAGGCAACTGTGACAGAGACTGGACCTGGTGCAGGGCAGGAAACTGGGTCTGAGACAACCCTGGGAACTGGACCAGGCGAGGCGCTGCTGACTGGAACTGAGGTTGCGCTGGACGCTGGAACAGGAGCGGCACTGGGGACCGGGTATAGAGTAAAGCAGGAAACTAGATCCGGGACAGAACTTGAAAGTTGGGACTGGTGCAGTGCTGGTATCTGGGTCTGGCCCAAAGAGTTCAATCTTTGTCTCATCAGACCAGATAATCTTTTCCCTCATGCTCTAAGAAATGCAAGACTCCAAATGGGTGGTCATATGCCTTCCGTTTAACCATTCTACCATAAAGGCCTGATTGATGGAGTGCTGCCAAGATGCTTCCAGCAGCTTCTCCCATCTCTGCAGAGAACTTCCAAAGCTCTGTTAGAGTGACCATTGGATTATTAGTCACCTACCTGACCAAGGCCCTTCTTGCTTGGTTTCTCTAGGAACAGTCCTGGTGATTCCAAACGTCTTCCATTTCACAATTATTGAGGCCACTGTGCTCCTGGGAACACTCAAAATGGTTAGATGCTCTTGCCCTGATCCTCATACCTCACAACAATTGTATTGGCCTATGGGGAGTTCCTTGGTTCTTGTCCTGACATGCAGTTTGCATTGTGGAACCTTATATACAGAGGCATGTGCCTTTCTAAACTATTTCCAATCAAGTCCATTTCTGGACACATCTCAAGGATAATTAAAGCAAACAGGGTGCACCTGAATACAATTTGTAGTGCCACAGCATAGGGTCAGTTTTGTATTTCTTAATACATTTGCAAAAAATTCTAAACATGTTTTCACTTTGTCATTAAGGGTTATTGAGTGTCGATTGAAGCCACTGTAGATGTCCATCAGATTTCCAGTCAGAGCTTTATTGACACCCACCAATGTTGAATTTAATTATCAAAGTCGGCAAGCCAGCTGTTACAGATCAATATGAAATGCAACACTGCCGGCGGCTGATTGGTTAGAGAATACTTTATGCAAATGAGATGGACACACCTACTCTACCCACCCCAGAACCCATTTTTTCAAAACTGTGTAGAAGGCAGTCTGGCTGAAACAGTGAGTGAAATTACACTTTAACTCTGAGGCATGTCTGCACTAGCTCAACTTGTGGACTGCACTGCAACAAGTCCCGGAGGAGACCACATGCTCACACTGTCCCAAACTGATAGCAGAATCAGCAATGAGTGCAGCTGGTGAATATGATTGGGCATTCCAAGTCAGGAGAAAAAACTAAAGAAGCTATTTTAAACACAGTTAACTTGCCCAGTCTCTTGGGTGTTAACTGGTTGATGTTCTTAAGGCGACCGTGTGGCTCTCTAGGTCCAGGGTTGATGAGTTCTTGTTTGGAAAATACGAGCTACTCCTGTTCAGATTTTCGTAAATGCAGAACATTCTGTCCTTCATAAAATGTCTGACTGTTTCTCTTCAGGTAGGGATTCAGGAGTGGTTTATCAAAATGTGGTGTAATGGAACAACGGTTAAGAGATGACCTGAGCTACAGAGGAAATTAATTTGTCGTTTGTAACTTTTTTTTTGCTCTGCTGCTATACCATGTGATTAGCAGAACCTTGGTGTAGTGGAAAGTTAGCTGTGTAGCAAGCCAGCTGAATACTGAATGAATTAAGATACTGAGTCATAAGCACAATTACTGATTGGTTCAGAATAGCCGTCTCTATTTCTGTCAAGGAATGTCCCTGCAACATGAGCAAGGCTACAGCTCTGTTTCGAAGCCAAACTAAAAGCGAAACTTTGGGCGATATCGCAGAGTTGTGTCTGACAAAGACTGGAGGTGCAGCTGGCACTGTAAAATGATGGCTAAAGCTTCTTCCATAGAACTTAGCTGTTCTGTATGCTTTGGAATATTCACAGACCCTGTCTTGATGCCATGCAGCCACAGCTTCTGCACAGTCTGTCTCCAGCAGGGCTGTGGAGAGAAGAGCCCCTGGGAGTGTCCAGTATGCAAGAGAGTGACTTCTGTGGGCAAACAACCTCGGAACCTGGATTTAAAGAACATTGTGGAGTCCTACATTAAGCAGAAGCCGGAGAGTGAAAGTGAAGAGAAGAATGAAGCTTGCTGCAGCCTTCATGGACAGAAACTCCTGTTTTTCTGTATGGAGGACCAGGAGCCTATCTGTGTCATGTGCCAGACTTCAAACAACCATATCAAGCACCAGCTCTTTCCAGTAGAAGAGGCTACGTTAGATCTTAAGGTATTCTCTTTCAGATATCAGTTAATTCAATATATTCTCTCTTGATACTTTACTCTATTAAAAGAAAACATGACACTGAGTGAATAAGGAAGTCTCTCTGACCTTTACTTACATTGCTGCAGGCCTATTGAACTACATTTCCCAGGAGGCAAGATTGGCATATTTGTAACTGGGTTGTAACTTGGCACCAATTGGAACACCCTTGGTGAACAGTGTAATGCAGGGAGATTAATATAGCAGGAGTTGAAGTGGGTTGAAGTACAATAAAGAACTAAATGATTGCCACACAAATAGATCTGAAATACCCGTATTGTACATAACATAACCCTTTATTAATAACACAACAGTAGTAGTTGCTCCAGTAGCACAGTAAGTCTTTTTGAAAACATAGCTACTTTTAAAAAGGCAACATTTATACAGCCTTGATATACAGCTCCAGGGAGAAGTTGCTCTTATGTGCAGATCTTCCAAGATCAGATTTCCTGACCCCAATTCCAACTTTAACCATAAAGTTACAATAAAACGCAAAACTGATCCTGAACATTATTATCTGTGAAATTACTCACTAGACAGAATAAAGTTATGAATATTTCCTGTTTAGGCTACTGTATGTTTTAGATAATAGTTTTGGGGGAGTTAATTCTGCTCTTTTTACGTATTCCTGTATTAAAAATGCGGGCTGCCTAATACTAGAAAGGTAGTAAAATCATATATTGAAAAACAATTTTCTTGAAATTAAGAAACTGTTTTAAAATGAAAATGATTTAAAACAATTTTTTACCAAGCAGTGTTGCGGACAATAGCGTGCCTCCAGTCGTAACCAATGAGGTTCCTTGATTGAATGCCAGATCGAGTACCCTAACAGCGAACACGGGACATTCACAGGGCATGAATTTCACAACATGAACCAGTTCTTCCTATTCCAGGAGAAACTCAAGGCTGCACTGTATCCTATGAAAGAAAAGATTGAGAGGTTCATTGATGCTAAACAAGAGTGTGAGAAAACAGCAGAACACATAAGGGTGAGTAGGGCAGGAAGAGACCCTTTTTTGATTTCACATAAATATTAAGGCGTGCTCTTCTTTGAATAATATGCCACTGAATTACAGAGTCAGGCCCAGTACACCGAGAAGCAGGTAAAGACACAGTTTGAGAAGCTCCATCAGTTCCTGCAAGATGAAGAGCAGGCCAGAATAGCTGCACTAAGAGAGGAAGAGGAGCAGAAGAGTCAAATGATGAAAGCGCAGATTGAAAATATTGCAAGACAGATCTCCACCCTTAAAGACAATATCACAACCATAGAGAATACCATGGACGGAAAAGACATCAATTTCTTGAAGGTGAGAGCCTGATTTGCCTACAGTGTTCATTGAATCAATTCATGTTTACATGTACAGACTGTAAATGTGACAGAGTATTACTCATAAACGAAGTCATTATATGGGCTGGTTTCAGGGACACAGAATAATCTTAGCCCTGGAGCAAATTCATTTTTGAGTTATGGAGAATTCATCTCTGGAATTTAATCTACACCTGGACTAAGTTTAAACTGTGTCTGTGAAACTGGCCCTATATCGCTTTAATTTTCCCTAAGGATTGGCTGTACTGTCTTTGAGCAGTCATTTAAAAAAAAAAAGTTCTGGAATAGTACCTTTTTTAAACATAAATTGCAGTGTCTTTAAAATTATATTTTGCCATATCTGTAGCAAAATATTGTGACGTTTTAATTAGACTGCATGAAACCATCCAAAAACTATTATAATCTGTAAAGATGACTTGCTCAGCGTTCCCTTTGAATAACTTTAACACAGCCAATATATTGATTAACTGGCAACTGTAATCTTTGAGATAAATTGAGTCCAATGGAACACAGAAGACATACACCTGTGGTACCTGCTTGACAACAAATTGTTCTGATCTGAGAACATTATGACAATTGCCATGATGTTCTCAGATCAGAACAATTTGTTGGTGTGCAGATTCCTGTACAACATTCAGGGAATCCAGCTCTTAGTCCAGACGAGGGTCATACCTGCCTGTCATTAGATCTCTGCAGCTCATCCAGAATGCTGCTACTCATCCGCTCTACAACCTCCCCAGACACATCTTCATCCACTGGCTACCTTCATACATACTCTAACCATTCTGGCAGCAAAAAAAAGATCTTCAGATCTTGCCCACCAACAAGACCCCTCAATTTTGCCACCTCTAGCCCCCATTCCAATTTAGCTATTCAGACATTTATTGGAAAATGTTTCACACGACTGTTCAGGCATATAATATAGATATAGCTATTATTGTTAGCAAAATTGAACAACAATGATATATTGCACTGCTGTGACATCATGTGATTTAACATGTGATTTCCTTGATGTTGTTGCTGGCAGATGCTGTAACATTATAATCATATTAATAACTTAGTTATAATTGTGTTTTTCAGACATACAAGGACACCAAGCAAAGGTATGTAATGTATAATTTGTCTTCCTCTCATCTGTTTAAGTCACTTAGACAGAAATGACACACTTGAGTGACTCCTACATGTCATTACAGAACCCAATGCACACTGCAGGATCCAGAGCTGCCTTTAGGGTCACTGATAGATGTGGCCAAACACCTGGGCAACCTGAAGTTCAGAGTCTGGGAGAAGATGCTGGAGATGGTGCAGTACAGTAAGTACTTGTAATGTGGGGCAAAGAAGACAATAATATCAAAAAAAGATTAGGCACATCAAACTCACACACTGATTCAAAACATAATTTGTAATGTCTATTTTACACCATTTCAATCCTAATAGTTGACGCGTTTACTCAGCTGAAATAAGTATGAAGGAATACCATGTATTTTATCCATTCAATCAAATGTATAATCTCCAGCTAGGCTATCTTTCTTTTTGAACATACAGCTCCAGTGATTTTGGACCCCAACACTGCAGCCCTATGGCTCTTTCTTTCCAATGGTTTAACCAGAGTGAGAGACACAGAGAGAAACCCGCAGATTCCTGACAACCCAGAAAGATTTTATCCATGTGTTGGAGTGCTGGGATCTGAAGGCTTTACCTCAGGAAAACACAGTTGGGAAGTGGATGTGGGGAACAAACCTTCCTGGGATGTTGGAGTAGTGAAAGAGTCCATCAGCAGGAAGGGGGCCATTAAATGCAGCCCAGCAGAAGGATTTTGGGTTGTAGCCCTCAGAAAAGGTGAGGGCTACAAAGCAGCCGGAGTTTCCCACCTTAATCTGGAGAGGAAACTCCAGAGGATCAGAGTTCAGCTGGACGTTGACAGGGGAGAGGTTTCCTTCATTGACCCCAGTGACATGTCACTCATCTACACTTTTAAAGACTTGTTTACTGATAAACTGTTCCCTTATTTCAATCCTGATTTATACACTGATGGCAATAATCCTGGAGCCTTGCAGATCTGCCCAGAGAGGGTATCCATTACAGTGATGTCATCCCAGTGAATATGCCTGTAACAGTGATGTCATCAAAGCAAAATCATGTCATTATGTTGACAAAGCTGTATATGATATAGTGTGTGTAAGAAAATTGTTACTTACTTATTTGTAAATATCCAAGTGATCAGCTTGTGTGATAAGTGTACAGGTAGGTATGGCAGATGTAATGTTGGGAGGGGGTCCAAAGATATGGTTAATAGCAGCAAATACAATGAAAGGACAATGCATTATAAATATGACATTCTGAAAAATAAATATAATTGGATTAGCCCAAAGAAAGGGGTACAATCAGTTAGTTCTTTTGTTTGGAGGTAGACATCTCGGCATAGCTTCCTCTTATAGCTGGATTCTTGTTCTTCATATTTTATTTTGCAAGAGTGAGAGTATGGGGAGAAATATTCTACTTTTATGCATTTTGTTTTGATAAAATGTACTTTCCCACTTGCCAAATTGATTAATTGTAGAATGAAATGAATTACTTGCTTGATAATGTAATAGTTAATGGAACAGCTTCACCATTTTCCCCTTACAAATACTATTTTTCTGCATGCATATTATTATTAATAATAATAATAATAATAATAATAATAACAACAACAACGTGTAGCGCCCCTTTGCTGTCCGGGCAATTAATAGGGGTAGCTAACCTGAGTTCTTTAACTCTAACAATAAGTGTGTGTATATTTTCTCTTTTCACTGTGTATTAATTACTGTATAGCAGTAATAGACTGTTAGGACTACAAGGTATTTACTCACTTAACTTATTAGCTTTCAACTTCCTCTGCATTTTAACTTATAGTTTAGGCTACTAAAAGGCTCACTCTAAAGAAACTATAGCTCTATGTTCTCAAGCTTAACTGCAAATAACCATTGACAGGCACTGAAATGTTTGTAAATTAACTATTTACTTATGTACACAATATAATTCCTTTAGTACAGTATTCATTCAATTCAGTTTTCTTTCATGGCTTAACAAAATAGTTTGCAAGAGCACATTCAAGTACCAACAAAAAACAGATACAGGGCTCTAAGCCTCAGTGAAATGAAATACCTCAATGACATGAAATAAACCCTATAGCCGGCAGTATAACTAAAAAATACCCCAAGTCAAAGTGGTTGTTGCAGGCCTAGCGCGTAGCTTGTGTGCGGTGTAGCACACCAAATGGTGGCTCCTTCACTCTAAATGAGCTAGAGGACAACGACAACTCACAGTTCCTGGAACAGGCAGCGCGCGCGAAGCTACTTAACTCTCCGGAAAGTGTGTTTAGTTGGTTGGAATCGCAGGAATCTCTCGTGTTACGGTCTCCTCTGGTTTACGCGGACTTGTCGAGCTCTCCGGGCTAGCGAACACACAGTCCGTGAGCAATCCAGAACAGCTAGCTAGCTATCTTAATGTAGAGCTAAGCTAGGCAAAATGGCAGACCGCCCGAACGTTGAACTCCGCTGCGGAATAAATTGTTCAAAACAGTCTGTCCGTCGAATATAACAACTCCTAGAGTTCACTGGTTGTGTACTCACGTTATTACACTCTTCAAACACTTTGGAAATAGGTGGACTACGTATTTCCACTGTTAACGTTTCAAAACAACACAAGTACTCCTCACATAGCAACACACTCCTCGCGATCTTTTTAAATCTTTTTTAAATCCTGACCCCTGACCTTCAACTCACTTTTCATTGGCTAATGACAATAAACAAAAAGCAAAACTTTACGGTTGAATCTTTTCTCACATTATGCAAAAGAAAACATATTTACAATATGTCCAGCATTGTGAACATAGTATTTTGGAAAACAAAGTTCATTTTATATCATGTAATTAACACAATACAGAAACTTAACCATGAAATCCTGTAACAATTGCACAATATGCAATATTAAACCTCTGCATAGTTTTTAACCTTTTAAATCCTATTTATTCTATTTATACTAGTTAGTAATTCCTATTTATGAATCAATGAACTTTTAATAACTTGGCCTAATTTTCCATAGGGCTACAATTATTATTATTATTATTATTATTATTATTATTATTATGTATATATTATTATTATTATTATTATTATTATATTATTATGTATTAAAATGTTCGATGCTTGTAAAAGTTTTGTGTTTGGTTTCTTTTATTGAGCTTTCCTTTTGTTTTTTCTTGTTCTTTTGTCACTATACAATGTCTAAAATGTAAAATATTCAACAGGACATGTCATGATTGTGCAATGATTGTCTGTGTAATATCAGACATGTCAAAATAAACTTCAACAAATGGAAAACAGATTAAGTGCCTTACTTAAAGATTTCTACTATTACTGTTATCCATCATACAACTGCAAACACATATTACAGAAAGGTAAACTTCAATTTGAGTTTGAATCTGTACTGTTTTAACACTGCAAACATGTGGACAATGCAAATATGTATAGCCTATAAAGCATTCAAATGTAATTGTATATGCATATATATGCATTGTTGGGTTTACATTGGCTGCAGGTTTCTCATGGTCCTAAGTAACCCAAGTTACCAACCTTGACCTGGAGATCTACTATCCTGTAGGTCAGGGATCAGCAAATTACAATCTTCAAGGGCTAAGAACTGCTGGTTTTCCACCCTCCCTTTACTTGGGCAAAGGCTGATATGAAGTCTGCTTTCTGGACTGCCAACTGGCAGTTCCAGAGGCCACCGGCCCCACAGAGATCAACACCAGCGGATCTGGAAGGGAAGATCAGGTTAGAGACATTCCGGCCTGGCCATGTCAGGAATGGGAAGGAAACACATGGAGGGAACTAGGGAGGATACATGGGTGGACAAGATTAATCTTATGCAGTGAACTGAGGGCAGGCAGCAAAAACAATAATCAAAGACTCTCAGACAGCCTCGATACTAAAGTATACAACACTTTTTATTCTGTTTGGACTTCCCCCGGCCTACTGGGGTGACATAGCTCAGGCAGTAAGAGCAGTCGTCTGGCAGTCGGAGGGTTGCCGGTTCGATCCCCCGCCCGGGCTGTGTCGAAGAGTCCCTGAGCAAGACACCTACCCCCCAAATGCTCCTGACGAACTGGTCGGCGCCTTGCATGGCAGCCAATCGCCGTCTGTGTCTGTCTGTGTGTGTGGGTGTGTGTATGAATGGGTAAATGAAAAGCATCAATTGTACAGCGCTTTGGATAAAGGCGCTATATAAATGCCAACCATTTACCTACCTCTCCATCAATAATCATAATTATAACATCTTATATACTAATATAGTCATTGAGGTCCATTGATTGATGTTTTTGTGAAATACCCAACCCCCATCAACAAGCCAAACACAATCCACAATTTCACATGCAATTTATTATTCAAAAGCAGGCTTGCTCCTTATTTATAAGCATACTGAATAATAATACAATATTTTGAGAATGTATTTAGATGATCACTGATATAAAATGGGGTCACGACAATGTGGAGTCAATGGTGTTTTCACTGTCTTCCTCAGAAATATTCACTCGAGAATACACAGGAGGCCAGAGAGACGAGAGATTCCTTGGATTTCCCGCAAAGTCCTCTATTTAGATGTAGGCATCACAAATTGGCGGAGCGCTAGCCAAACTTTTCCTGCGCAACCCCTCCTGGCCTGGAGCTCCAGCCCAACTCCCTCCTGCCACTGCTGATTCAGCTGTAGCACCAAGGTTGTCCCCTTGCCTGACAGTGCCACCCATTGGTGTTCCTGCCATCCCTCAACCTCATCTCTACTTCAAGTTTATAATTGGACATTTATGTACTTTTATTTAATCTGGTTTTCTGTTTAAAACCATTCTTTCTACAAACCGGTGTTAACCAGCGGCAGATGGGTTCCCCTACTGAGTCAGGTTCTGCTCAAGGTTTCTAGGGAGTTTTTCCTTGCCACTGTTGCCCTAGGCATACTCTTGGGGCCCGGATTCTCTGTAAAGCTGCTTTGCGACAAAGGCCCTTTGTAAAAAGCGCTATACAAATAAAATTGAATTGAATTGAATTGAATATAAAAATCATGACAATCTTGAAGAACACCATCCCAGGTAAACAAGCCATCAATTCTGTAAATTTTTACTGTTGTAATTTGGAATTATGGGATGGCTATGACTCTGCTATAATCTCTATTCAATTCAATACATGGCACTATTTAAAAATCTAAAAAATATATTTTAATATTTTAATTATAAAAAATAAAAAAGACCACCACATTCTTGAAGAGTACCATGCCAGCTATACAGTTGCTTCAGAATGTATTCAGATCCTTTTTGCATACTTTATTGTGTTGTAGATTTAAATTGAAATGGATAAAATTACATTTTTTGCCCATCTATACTCAATGACCCACAATGACAAATTGAAAACATGTGTTTAGAAATATTTGAAAAAGTATGTAAAATAAAAAACTAATATCTTCAGAAGTATTCAGACCCTTTGCTGTGGCACTCCAAATTGTGGTCAGGTGCATTAAAACTACAGTAAAAATTCACATTTTGAATGGCATGTATACCTGGGATCAGGGGCGTGCGATCATTGTGGCAAGTGGGGGCGCTCGCCACCCCATTATTGGCATAAAAGAAAAAGAAACCTTATTAACAAATGGCCATTTGCCATAATAAATTAAATACAGAAATTAGTTCAACTGAAAGTAAAATAAAGCAACTGCCGTGATTAGTTGTCAACAGCTTATAACTGTATATTCCATAATGCATCAGGACAGGTTGGCGGGTTTGGAGCAGCCGCAATATCCGGACTAGTGCTACACTTTTTTTTTTTTGTTGAAGTAGAAATCACTAGCTACATTGTTTGAAGTCATTGTTTTGCAATGACGGAGCTTCGTTTCATTGCTCTCGCCTTTAGAAAGGCGGTTGGGGTAGCTTCATCACTTGACATCTTAATGCCTTAACAAACAGAACTAAAAAGAGAGTTGTCGTTGGATCTGCTAGAACTTTATAACATGAGCTAGGCTCTGATCGGGGCAAACACTTAGCAGCCAACGACCAATCACACAAGTAACATTACATTCACATTCACTCACAGCTGACTGGCTACAACATCGAGGAGGCAGAATCGTCACAGTATGATTCTTGCTAGCGGAGAGTATTTTTGACATCTTGCGGTTTTATTACGTCACAGTTTTTATTATCATAGAAATATGAACGCAACAATAATTTGGGACATCGACGACTCAGCCAAAGGGGGCAGCGAGGTTGACCTTGTATTTGTCGCTGCAGAAAATAAATACTGATCATCTTGGTTACAGAGAAATGTCTTTATTCAAGAACAAGGAACATCAGAGTTCAAACGAAACCAAAGTCTCTCCCTAGCGTTTTTGTCTTATTTTCATTCATTGACGAAAGTGTCAATACATTTTGTCATTGTTTTTGTCATCATGAATTCGCTTTTATTTAGTTTTCGTCAGTGAAAAAAATTTTGCCGACGAAAACTATGACGAAAATGATCAACAAAATTAATTACTGTCTACAAAATTAACACTGCTGAACACGGTCTTTATGTTGGGTCAATTTGAGAAAATTGTGATGATCTATTTTCACATCAACTGTATTAATCAATGAGGGGAAACAAGGTGGGTAAACTCTGCACTCGACAGAGTTACCACTACACGCCTGGGTGGAGGTACTGATCTGAACAGGGCTGAGGGGACATTGGGCTGAGGGAACAGGGCTGAGGGAACACTGGGCTGAGGGGACTTTGGGCTGAGGGGACACAGGGCTGAGGGGACTTTGGGCTGAGGGGACACAGGGCTGAGGGGACATTGGGCTGAGGGGACATAGGGCTGAGGGGACATTGGGCTGAGGGGACTTTGGGCTGAGGGGACACAGGGCTGAGGGGACATTTGGCTGAGGGGACATAGGGCTGAGGGGACATTGGGCTGAGGGGACACAGGGCTGAGGGGACACAGGGCTGAGGGGACATAGGGCTGAGGGGACATTGGGCTGAGGGGACACAGGGCTGAGGGGACATTGGGCTGAGGGGACATAGGGCTGAGGGGACATTGGGCTGAGGGGACATAGGGCTGAGGGGACATAGGGCTGAGGGGACATTGGGCTGAGGGGACACTGGGCTGAGGGGACATTGGGCTGAGGGGACACAGGGCTGAGGGGACATAGGGCTGAGGGGACATTGGGCTGAGGGGACACAGGGCTGAGGGGACATAGGGCTGAGGGGACATTGGGCTGAGGGGACATAGGGCTGAGGGGACATTGGGCTGAGGGGACATAGGCACGCTCCTCATCCGAACACAGGGGTTTTGCAGTTATTTGTAATTTTCTCTATAATTATTGGCCCAGTTCACATCAATCAAAGTACAAACCTGGGTGAGTTTCCCGAAGCATATACAAGCAGTAAGAATGTCTTGAAGTATCCCGAAACATGTCGTTACTCAAGTAGTATGTGAAATTTCACATTTTCCATGACATTGTGGGACTAGTCGTGAGATTCCTAGTATTGCGTGTGCCATGCTAAATCCCCTTGAAAGCTATGGTAGAGGACAAATCATTTAGCATAGAAAACCTTTAAAAAATCCATATCAAAATACAATTTCCACTAACCTACCACAAATGTGCATTTTTTTGACATTTGGGAAAGTGATCTTATGTTCTACTACTTCTACCAGTTTAATTTGTGTTGATACAACAGGATATTCAAACTTCCTCAGTAGCCTAAATTGGTGTATTGTCCAGTTTCAGTTATGCTGAATGAGGCACAATTTGTTTGCACAAACTTTGTAATGACATTTTATTTCTGTATTGCAAACACACCTGAAGACATATGCATATGTATTCTCCGAAATGTCATCAAGTGTAGCCTATGTGTGAGTGATTTTATGTTCCTGTGTTCTGTGTCTTAGTTTATAACAGCCTCCGAGCTCCCTTCCTTCCCTTCGAGACCCCCCCGAGCTCCTTTCCTTTCCTCCGAGAAGCCCCCCGAGCTCCCTTCCTTCCCTCCGAGACCCCCCCCCCCAAGCTCCCTTCGTTCCCTCCGAGACCCCCCTGAGCTCCCTTCCTTCCGTCCGAGACCCCCGTTGCAGTCCGAGACCCCTGTTTTTCCGTCCGAGACCCAAGCTCCCTTCCGAGACCCCCATTTCCGTCCGAGACCCAAGCTCCCTTCCGAGACCCCCGTTTCCGTCCGAGACCCAAGCTCCCTTCCGAGACCCCCATTTCCGTCCGAGACCCCCGTTTCCGTCCGAGGCCCCTGTTTCTGTCCGAGACCCCTGTTGCCGTCCGAGACTCAAGCTCCCTTCCGAGAACCCCGTTTTTCCATCCGAGACCCTCGTTTCCATCCGAGACCCCAAGCCCCCTTCCGAGACCCCCGTTCCCGTCCGAGACCCTACCCAGTTCCCCTCAGTGCTGCCCTCATTCCCATTCCTTTGTGCTCTCTGTTTCTCTCTTGTTCCTCCCACCCTCCCTGCTCCTCCTCCCCATGGGTATCTGATGAAACGCCAAGAGGCATTTCTTAGGGGAGGGGGTACTGTTATGTTCCTGTGTTCTGTGTGTTAGTTTATCATTGTTTACCATCATTCTTGTAATTTATTATTTTTCATATTCATGTCTGGTGTTCTGTTTATATTCGTTAGTCTTTGCACTCGTCTTCCCCTGTGATGTCTGAGTCTGAATGTTTTCTAGCCCAGTCACTCCCTTGTCTGCGTGCCCCACTATTCGGGTGTTTACGGTAGTTCCGGGGTTCAGTCTTCCTTCCAATCTTACATTCCTTACTTCCTGCTTTCTCTCCATTTCATGTTTGTACTTATGGCGCGTTCCATTTACCTCGGAAGTCGGAAGTCGGAGCTGGGAATGACGTCACACCCGAGTTAAACAACTCGGATAACCAAGATGGACGCCTCCAGTGCTATTGTTGCTATCGTTGTAGCCATTGTTGAAAACACCACATTACACGGTATTCTATACATACAAACACCGTAGTAACATGTCCACAGATAGACGTTGGACAGTACTACGTATACCACTTATTTCATTACACAAAAACAAAACAGAAGTGCTATAATACATTACGAGAGATTTTATTAACCGTTGACGCACGGAGCAGCCATCTTGGATTTCTAACTCGGGGTTACTCGGTCCTTCCGACTTTCCCAGTCGGAAATCCCACCTCAGGGGGCGTTCCAGTTGAAATGTCCGACTGGGAACTCGGAAATTCCGACTTCCCAGTACAAATGGAACGCACCAATAGCACTAATATACTAATCCCAACTAACATAGAATTTGTACAGTACTAATTATACTAACACACTAATATGTTTGTCAAACTAACAAACTAACATTCACTAGTTTTGGGTATTTGTAATTTAAATCACTTAACTAACTTACTAATGCAGCTCCAGTTTCAATTCTGTTCTGTAACTCCACCTCCCTATTCTGTCACTGATTACTTGCTTAGTTTCAGTGAAGTATTCGCACCTGTCTCTCTGTATCTCTGCATCTCCTGATTCTCTGCAAATTGTCTACTCCCTAGTCCGGAGCCGTTTGTATTACATGTGTGTCTTTGTGATTCCAGTCCGCGTTTTTGTTTCCCCCTCGTTATTGTCCCATTACCCTTTCATGTGTCTCACCTGATGTTTATTTGTTAGACCGCCCTCACTCCCATGCCCCGCCTAGTTTGTCTCATTCCCCTGTGTATTTATACCTGTCCTTTTCAGTTGCACGCGGCTAGTTCGCCTTGTCCTGTTTCTGTTCCCGAGCCCTTGATTCCGTCCCCCCCAGTTCTAGCCTCCTTGTTGCCCTTGCCCTTGCCCTTGCCCTTGCCCTTGCCCTTGCCCTTGCCCTTGCCCTTGCCCTTGCCCTTGTCCTTGCCCTAGTTTATTTGGTTTTCTGGTTTTGACCCCTGCCTGCTTCCCTGGACTCTTCTTTGCTTTTTGTAATTTGGACCTCTGCCTTTTTGGACGGACCCCCTGGTTTTGACCCTGGCATGTTTTTCGACTCTGCTCTGTCTGCCCCTTTTGATATTAAATCGCCATTTTTCTGCACCCCCGTCTGCTTCTGGTTCCTCTGTTCCCCCCGGCATAACAGAACGAACTAGCCCGGCATGGAACCAGCGGATCCCACCCCCTGGGATATGGCGCACGACGCTTCAATTCACTCGGCCCGCATGTGGAGGTTGGAGCAGATCCAGGCCAGCTCACAGCGATCCAGGCCAAACTCTTCAGACCCGGCTATATCCAACTTCCTTTCCTATCACTAATCCACTCTCCCACTCCACTCCTGACCCGGCTTCCAGAACCACACCTGTTCCAGCTTCCCCTCCAATCCCAGTGCCCGTCTCTGGGTTCCAAACCCCGTCTGCCCGAGGACTGCTCGTCCCCGGGTCCGAACCCTGTCTGCCCGAGGACTGCTCGTCCCCGGGTCCGAACCCCGTCTGCCCAAGGACTGCTCGTCTCCGGGTTCCGAGCCCTGTCTGCCTCTCGGGCCCCTGAGCCGCTTCTGCCCGTAGAGGCCCCGTCTCGGGCCCCCGACCCGCTTCTGCCCGGAGAGGCCCCGTCTCGGGCCCCCGACCCGCTTCTGCCCGGAGAGGCCCCGTCTCGGGCCCCCGACCCGCTTCTGCCCGGAGAGGCCCCGTCTCGGGCCCCCGAGTCACTTCTGCCTGGAGAAGTCCCGTCTCGGGTCCCCGACCCGCTTCTGCTCAGAGAGGTCCCGTCTCGGGCCCCTGAGTCGCTTCTGCTCCAGGACCTTGGTCTGGCCCCTGCACCATGTCTGGCCCAGTCCCAGGCTCTGGCCCCGGCCCAGGCGCTGACTTGGGTTCCAGACCCCTCCAGGTCAAGAAGAAAGAGCTCCCTTCCTTCCCTCCGAGATCCCCCCGAGCTCCCTTCCTTCCCCTCCGAGAAGCCCCCCGAGCTCCCTCCTTCCCTCCGAGAAGCCCCCCGAGCTCCCTCCTTCCCTCCGAGAAGCCCCCCGAGCTCCTTCCTTCCCCTCCGAGAAGCCCCCCGAGCTCCTTCCTTCCCCTCCGAGAAGCCCCCGAGCTCCCTTCCTTCCGTCCGAGACCCCTGTTTTTCCGTCCGAGACCCAAGCTCCCTTCCGAGACCCCCATTTCCGTCCGAGACTCAAGCTCCCTTCCGAGACCCCCGTTTCCGTCCGAGACCCCCGTTTCCGTCCGAGACCCCCGTTGCCATCCGAGACCCCCGTTGCCGTCGGAAACCCCCATCTCTCCGTCCGAGACCCCAGTTTCCGTCCGAGGCCCCCGTTTCTGTCCGAGGCTACAAAGAGAGCATCTATGGTGAGCAGGGCATTGTCCTCTTTACCGCAACTACGTTGAAAGTCTATAGCCTAGATTAAGTTACGAAGTTTGCGAATACCAAAAGAAATACAATGGTGAGCATAGACATAATACTTCTTGGGTGTAGACTATTTTCAAAATACTTCATGAATATATAGTCTAGGAAATTCGAATTTTCCCACTATATAGCCTACCTTTTGACATATTTTGTATGTATATAATATAATTTTAGTTAACTAGATTAAACTATTCTACATCAAATATGCTACAGTGAGAAATACATGCAAGTATATCTGGCTCCGAGACCGTTTTCAGGTTGTTCGTATTGCAGCCTACTGAGCTTTAGTTTATGTAAGCTATAGTATGCTGCATACATTCACTCCATCATGCGAAGGACATGTTTATTATCATACCACGCGGAAATATAATGGGTGCTGAAGTGCGTGTTGGATCATGGCATACAGGAAAGTATACTTGCGCTGTCGAGTGCATGCCCAGGGCTCTGAATATAATGATTATTACAGTCGCAATGCAACATTTTTGTTGTTTCTGTTGTTCGGAGTTATTCGAGTTTCTTTCCCTAGCTCAGTGGTATTCCAAAAACCTCACAAAGCTTACATAACTGTTTATGTGTAAGCTCATGTGTACTGGTATTTAATTAAGGAGAAACATTTTTTGTCCTGGCCATGTACAGAATGTACAGAATGTTATATCAGCTGATACCTTTCATAAAATCAACAATTGCGGTAAACGGGAATAAAAACAACACTAAAAAAGAATACAGTAGGCCTACAGGTGCTCTTCCTGATTATGGGCTCTTGTGATCCCTTTCTCTGATGCTTTGGCCTTTGGGCATCGGTCATTGCATTCAGATGTTGGCAGTAATGCATCAACCCCCTCACAACATGAGTTTTATTCATGTCCCTATACTTCTTACTCTTACATTCTTAATTTCTCTTTTTTCTCACTTTATTTCAACTCTTATGCAGTCCTTACTGTGTGAGCTTACCTTACTGTAGTCCTTAGTAAGTGTACAATATAAAGTAAGCCCTTCCTGTTTGATTACTGTACTGTATAGTAGATCATAAAATGGTGCAAAATGTAATATCCTATTGAATCTGTCTACACACACATTCTGAACAATGCCATATTTGATGAAAACCATGAAGACATGGTTATCTTGAAGGACATTGACATGTTCTCCCTGTGTGAGCATCACCTGTTGCCCTTCTTCGGAAAGGTAAACACTGAAAGTAACCCATCTCAAGTTAATCTACAGCAATTCACCTTTAACTGCAGAGATTTGTCTGGTTGCATTTCCAAACTACAGTCACACAGCTCACAGCCTCACATGGGTCAGTTGGTTGGTGTAAGGCCACTAGCGAGAATAACATTGACAACAATCAGTACAACATCTGAAGTTGTTTATTCTACCACAGCAAATGTGACTTATTGTATGTGTATCTATTTACGTTTGGATGGTAGTGTTATGTACGGTGCAGAGAACCCAGACGCAGACCACAGGATAATCCAAAAATCGTAGTTTAATGTTCAGTGGTCAAAAGCCAAGAGATCCAGTACAAAGCCAAGAACGAAAAGCAAAAGAATAGTCGAAAAAAAACCAAGCGAGAGGTCAAAATCCAGGAAATCACAGGGCGAAGGTACAAAAGGTTTAAATACAAGAGGGAAGGTGACAATCTAGGTGGGGCAGAGAAAAAGGTGGGCTAAACAAATAGACAACAGGTGGGGAAACATAATAGGGTAATAACATAATAACGGGAGGGAGACGAAAACGCGGACTGGATGCACGAAACAAAACATGTAAAACATACGGCTCCGGATTAGGGAGTAGACATTTGCATAGTTTGAAGACGTAGTGATAGTTAGAGACAGGTGCCAACACTTCGCTGAAACTAAACGAGTAATCAGGGATAGCATAGGGAGGCGGAGTTACAGAACAGTGCAGAAATACTAGGAGATTGCGTTAGTGAGTTACTTACGTGAATATTTCTAAACTACCCAATAAAAGTGATTGTTAGTTAGTTAGTTAGACAGACAGTAAGTGTATTCATCGGATTAGTACTGTACAAAACCTAGATTAGTAGTAGTTAGTAAGAATCGTGCTTTACAACATTTAACTACCAAGAAAAAGCAGGAAGTAAGAATCGCGAGTTTTAGAAAAAATGTTGAAAACCAGAAAACTACCGTAACCACCCGATTAGTGGGACACGCAGACAGGGGAGTGACTAGACTGGTAAACATTCAGACGCAGACATAACAGGGGAGGACAATAGAGAACTGTAATGGAAAACATAGACCAGGTAACTATGAAAAATGAATAATAAACATGAAAACATACAGAACAAATACAGAAACATTACAGGTAGGGTTGAGTATTGATCACCAACAGCCTACAGCTTTGAATGAGCATTGTATTTTCAAGTACAATTTATGCTTTTCATTCACCCATTCATACACACACCCCAACAGCGATTGGCTGCCATGCAAGGCAGTTCATCAGGAGCATATAGAGGTCTTGCTCACCTTCAACACATCCCAGGCAGGGGATTGAACTGGCAACCATCTGACTGCCAGACAGCTGCTCTTAACGTCTGAGCCAATGTCACCCCACCAATGTAAAACAAATTTCCTTGACTGAACATTTCATATAATATTCAGTATCATATTCTTATTTCACAATGAGAGCATGAAGATTGTCACAATTGGATGATATTTCAAACACTCATCCAGCAAAAAACAAAATGTTGACTTTATTCTCTTGTGTAATAATCATGTGTATGAGATCAAATGTTTTCTTCAGTTCTCTTAATTTTCTTTCCATTTTTTGTGTAAACAGTATTTGTAAAGTGTGTACATCACCTCTTTAACAGCAAAATCAAACTTCACAATATCTTCCCATTTATTCATGGTAGACCTCTAATGATTCTTTTAATTATTTTAATACCATCAATAATGATCGTATTATACAGTGAATCTGATCTTGGTAATGCACTGTTTGTATCAACAATTTATGAGAATTCAGTGGGAGCATATCAAGTCAATGGCACCGCAGTACTTAACCCCATCCACTGTGGTTGAGTCGTCAATGTCTCAAATTATTGTTCCGTTCATATTTATATCATACAAAAAACTTTGACATTATAAAACCACAAAATAGCGAAGACACATTGTTAAAAAGGCTCTGCTAGTGAAAACAGCAGTTTCGATTCTTATCAGCCTCTTATTTCAATGCAGGGCAATAGAACTGCAGGATTCCCAAAGCCACGCTTATGGTTTACATCCCTTACCCTTGTCACAGACTCAGACAATGAAAGGCATATTCTAACAATCCTTGATACCATTTCTCTACAGCAGCACTTTGGGCAGGCACGTATTGTTAATGAGAGAGGTCAGAGGAGAATGTGACAGGACAGGTGACAATAGGTGAAATAGTTTGTCTGAACTGCAATAGGGCCTACTTGAACAGAGGGTTGTGTGAAATTTTTTAAGGATGTCTTTCGATGTTTCCTGACACAAAGTAAAACAGAGACAATAAAGGACTATTATAATCAATGTTAAGTTAGATTATTTGGTGGTTTTTGTACCTTTAGATTATATTCATGTCACAGGTAATATTAGGAAAGAGCGATATAGAATAAGTATCTGATAATGGGTACTATTCAACCCATCGATTTTCACCATTGTCCTGCTGACTGTAGTCCCAAGTAATTAAATAACTGAATAACAAATATCAGTAAACATGCTAATTATGTGTACTAGGCTATCAGTTTTCTTTGTGTCATAAAATTGTGTAACAGTACATACAGGGCGGCCTGTAGCGTAGTGGTCAAGGTAATTGACTGGGACCGGCAAGGTTGGTGGTTCGAATCCCAGTGTAGCCACAATAAGATCTGCACTTGCCCTTAACCCTGCATTGCTCCAGGCTCCCCTGCTCAGTCTAATCAACTGTATGTCGCTCTGGATAAGAGCGTCTGCCAAATGCCAATAATTTAATGTAATGTAAAATATTATCTTAAAATCTAGCAGTAGGCCAATGCTACATTTTCATTTGCAAAGATCCATTACGTCTTGATTTGCCTTTGATTTTCCATCATTTTAGATTTGGAATCACAATTAACATGCACATTCTCAGATTTTATTAAAGGGTATTTTTATACATTTTAGTTTCACCATGTAGAAATTACAGCAGTGTTTATACATATTCCCCACATTTCAGGGTACCATAATATTTGGGACATGGTTTCACAGGTGTCTGTAATTGCTCAGGTGTGTTTAATTGCCTCTTTAATGTATGCACATGAGAGCTCTCAGCACCTAGTCTTTCCTCTAGTCTTTCACTTACCTTTGGAAACTATTATTGCTGTTCATCTAAGCAATAATAGTCAAAGAAGCCATTATGAGACTGACAAACAAGAATAAAATGCGTAGAGACATCGGCCAAACCTTAGGCTTAACAAAATCAACTGTTTGGAACATAAGAAGAAGGAGAGCAAAACATCAGTCAGTGACATCACAAACAATCTCCACAGGGCAGGGGTGAAGGTACCTCACTCAACTGTCCAAAGAAGGGAGCAGCAATATACAGGCTATACCACAAGATGGAAACCACTCAGCAGTAATCGGAAGGCAAGATTACAATTTGCAAAGAAGTAGCCTACAGAGATGAACCAGAAGTTCTGGAACAAAATTTATGGATTGATGAGACAAAGATTAACCCCTACCAAAGTGATGGAAATGCCAAAGTGTGGAGAAAGGGCTAAAATCTAAAAGATAAGAGCTCATCTGTGAAGCACAGTGTAGGAAGTGTCCTGGCTTGGACTTGCATGGCTGCTTCTGAAGTGGGCTCACTAATCTTTATTGATGATGTAACTCATGATTGTAGCAGCAGGATGAATTCAGAAGTCTACAAAAACAACTAATTGCGAGGAACTTCATCATGCAGCAAGACAATGACCAAAAACACACTGCAAACACAACAAAGGATGAGGGAGAAAAATTAGAAGGTTTGAGACAGGCCAAGTTAATGACTAAGCCTTAACCCTTTGAGCATGCATTTTACCTCCTGAAGAGGAGATTGAAGGGAAAACCCTGGAAAAACAGACTTCAAAAGAAGGTTTGGTGATGTCAATGGGCCGCAGGCTTGATGCACTTATTACTTAAGCAAGGGATATGCTCCCAAATATTAAGTGTTATTTACATTCATTTACTTAAATACTCAATGTTATAATACTTTTGCTCACCTAGAAATTGGGTGCTCTGATACCAAAGGTGCTATGTTCTAAGTAGTTCAACATATCTAGGTGTAAATACCAGGAAATAAAAGCTGAAATTCTGAACTCTTCAGTGTATTGCAAAAACAAATTGCTGTTCCAATACTTTTGGAGGTGACTGTACACTGTTGATGGTCACATTTGTACAATGTCATCATAGAAGCATATTCACAGACTATGCATTTGAAAAGCAACCTATAACCATGTGTTTATAGCTGTAGTTATGTGCATCGATGTACATTTTAAAAGCAACAGTGTCATCATAGAGATGACGAATGTGCAATCTGTTCATTAATTCATTAATTCATTCATTATCCTAACCCGCTTATCCTGAGCAGGGTCGCAGGGGGGCTGGAGCCTATCCCAGCATACATTGGGCGAAAGGCAGGAATACACCCTGGACAGGTCACCAGTCCATCGCAGGGCACACACACCATTCACTCACACATACAAGCAATTTAGACTCTCCAATCAGCCTAACATGCATGTCTTTGGACTGTGGGAGGAAACCGGAGTACCCGGAGGAAACCCACGCGAACACAGGGAGAACATGCAAACTCCACACAGAGAGGCCTCGGCCGACCGGGATTCGAACCCAGGACCTCCTTGCTGAGAGGTGGCAGTGCTACCCACTGCACCATCCGTGCCGCCTTTGTATAGACAATGTACTGAAATCTTGAAAATTACCTGAATTATATTATTTTAAGCTGTACAAAGAAAATAATTTGTGCACTGTAGGATAAATAGTATTTACTGTGCATTTAAAAAATGTGTACCAATAGGCAAAATTAGATTTTAGAATGATTAAATAGACTGAATGAAGTCTACCATTTTCTGAAGTTTATTCAGGAATGGCAGTAATATGGAAAGACAACCAAGGTGACAAAATGTGTTTCCCCAACCTTATAAATGGCCTAAGGTTTTTGTGTAGCTATAGTATGGGCAAGTAATTGGTATGAAACATTTTTACACTTCAATTTTGACACCACTACTGCCATCAGTCGCGCAGGTCATCATTTTTCTTATCTGCACCATTATGTTGTGAATTGTAGTTAATTTAAAGTAAGACTTCCCAATCAGCAATGATCTTGTCAGTCAATGTTTTATTTTTATTTTTATATGTGTAGACCCTCACATTAAAGTAAATATATGGACTGGAAATGGTCTATTTTCAGGTTAATAAAAAACAATTCCAGCTTTCGCCCCTGATTCCCCATATTTGTAGTTATTTTGGATTTAATTAACCATAAAATCTAATCCAATCTGAATCCATAAGGCACCCTTAGGTAACCACTAGGGGGCACTCATTCACCAGAGGTGAATTTAATAGCTGCATTTAATACAATCACAAGTTGCATTAAAACCTTTCTTTTTCGATGAAGATTTGGAAGTGAATTACATTTTATTCAATATAAGAAGCCATTTTTTTTAATCCCCCAATTATTTGTAAATGTGCTATTTTTTGTCTCAGGATAGAAAGTGCAAGAAGTGCAGACACAGACACACTACTTATTTACACTTAACATACAGGTACATTTACACTTAACACACACATACTTACGCACCTATAGTTAAACATGATCAACTGAAACACATATGTAGTTAGACCTGGTTAAACATACTTACACAGAAATGTACCCACATACAAACTGCACCTACAGTACATTAACCCAACATGCCCACACACTACACATTCATGCTGCTGTTCTCTGAGCTAGTGCCTAATGAGAAGCTTGACTTAAGCAGAGGCCCAAGTAACAAGCCCTGATCTGAAATGAGAATGTGTCATTTTCATATCAATAGTTGCCTATGGTACAAAATATGAAATAAGTTGTTTGTCTGGGTTTTGCTCACAGAGCAGGCCGTCTACCACTGGTGGGTTATGTGGAATTTCTACCTGCAAACTCAGTTTCACAGCCACATTCCTGCAGAGGTTATCATACAATAATAGCATACAATACACCCGCGGGCTGATTCACGTCTACATAAAGAGCGCAGAGTTTGTGTGAGTGCTCATTTGTGTGTACAGTATGTGTACATTCAATGGGAAGAATTAAGAAATCCCTAGGGTAGAAACATGTACTGTATCCACCTGGTATTGTTGCAGGAACAGATTTTTAAAACCACAAGGAGATCATGGGATAGCTCAAAGGGTTGGACCCAAGTTACTATGCTTGAGGTGTCTTTCGTTTGTAGTTTTTACATTTTAAGGATTTAAAAAAGAGGGCTGCAAAAGATATTTCAGGTTTAGTTCTTTCAACAGAACAAGGGGCTTAGGAAATTTGTTGAAGGAATCACACTGATACCAAGTAGTCTTTCCATGCACAGTCTTGTACATGGAGGTGTCATATCACTGGAGACCTTTAGGATTTTCTAGACCCATGTTGAAGCAATAGCAGATCCCCTAGTCAGGGGATGTTGTATGTCGCTCTGGATTGGCCAAATGCCAATAATGTAATGTAATGTAATGTAATGTAATGGATCAAGTCACCGTAGAGCTGGAAAATCATTTTAAAAAACAAAACCAAACTATGTGTATATTTCCCATCGATGACAAGCACATAAAGGGATTGATGCACTGTGAAATAATCTTGAAAAAACATATTTGTGATTCGGTGATTTAGAAATATACTGTATATGTGAAAAAAATAGATGTTTTGGAGAACATCCAACTTTATTCTTAGTTTCTGTAGGGCTGGAACCAGACTGGCTGTTTATTGAACATATGTTTCCATTTGCTCTGTACTTATGAGTGTGTCTGCTAAATAGTGCTATGAAACATTCCACCAACAATATTGTAAAACTTCTTTAATTTTCCAATGTGTGCTTCTCTGAAGAAAAAAAAAACTCAAAAAAGGCCCTGGCATGCTACCTCATTCATCCCAACTGAAACCACTGTCATCAAAAGCTCACTAACAAGCTTGTGGAAAGGAGCTCTAAGAATTTCAGTGTCCTGGGACCAGCAAAACTCATTCTGTGAAACATAAACTGGGAGGAATCAACATCTGCCAAGAAACAGTTTTTTGACCAAGGTTTGAAATTGGGAGAAGTGTTTTCTTTGTAATATAAATTTTGTATAAAGCACATTTTACAATGTCAATAAAAAATGTTGGAATGTCCATTCTGAGCAACATTAAAACGTCTAGAACATTGGATCTGGGAGATTGTGCTGCTGAGATAATTTGGGATATTTTCCCTTGTAATAAAGCCCACCTCTCCCACCTGGCCCCCATTTCCCTACCCTCCGGGGTCCAGCTGAATCAGAACCAGAATCTTCGGGTTCAGGTGCACAGCATAGAGACTGATCCTACAGCTCCTCCCTTTCTCACGTGAACGGGACATAGGGGAGGTCACGTGATCAAGCCGGAGCACATCAGCGGGTCACATGATCAGACGGCAGCATAGCAACAGATCACATGACCAGATGGCAGCTTAGCAGAGGGCCGCGCATTCAGACAGCAGTGCAGCTACGAGTCACGTGATCGCACAGTCACAAGCTTAGCAGGGGTCACCCCGTCAGGCAGCGGCGGGGCAATGGGGTCACGTGATGAGGCAACAGCTGATGCAACGTGTCCCGAGGCGTCTCTTGATGATGCTCTTCTTCGGAGCGAGGATGGCGATGATCGCCTCATCGAAAACCGTCTTCAGCCCCTTCTGCGTCAGTGCCGAGCACTCCACGTAGCAACAGGCGCCTATCTGAGGGTGAAGCCAGACAGGAAGTCAAGTCCGTGTGGGGAAGAGAAGCTTCATGAAGCTCATAACAAATATAATGCTACCAACTGACTTGTAAGAACCAACCCATTGATTCAAATCGGTTCAGCTATTCACAAATGGGAGCCCCATCCATTTTGAACCAGACAAAGCTTTCTTTTCCTCATCACTAAAGACAGCAGAGCATTAATCCTAGTCCTAACACTGGGAATAGTGGTTGGTGAGCCAGACTTGTGAGCAGCAGGTTGTAGTTTTAAATCCTTGGTGCAAAAGCACTGTTGTTGTACACTTAGGATCAGTGCTTAAATGCTTGGGAGTAAGTAATTTATGATTGATGTGCAACAGCATAGTGATATTGCTTAATGGAAATAATGGAAATCTTGCAGTGTTGCAATTTCTGAATGTGGCAATGTACAACTGTGAAATCTATGTCAAGGCAGGGATTTATTTAGCTGGTAATTTGGACATTTAGTGACCAAACTAGATAAATGGGGTTGTATGTTCTATGCAAGCTCAGCTGTAGTCTGTGATGTGGTGTGATGTGGTGTGGTGTGGTGTGTGTGTGGTGTGATGTGGTGTGCTGTTATGTGATGTGGTGTGATGTGGTGTTATGTGGTGTGATGTGGTGTGATGTGTGTGGTGTTTGTGGTGTGATGTGGTGGTGTGGTGTGCTGTGGTTTGGTGTGATGTGATGTGGTGTGGTGTGATGTGGTGGTGAGGTGTGGTGTGATGTGGTGGTGTGGTGTGCTGTGTGTGTGTGTTTGGTGTGATGTGGTGTGCTGTTATGTGATGTGGTGTGGTGGTGTGGTGTGATGTGTGGTGTGATGTGTGTTATGGGGTGTGGTGTGATGTGGTGTGGTGTGGTGTTATGGGGTGTGGTGTGGTGTTATGTGATGTGGTGTGGCGTGGTGGTGTTATGTGGTGTGATGTGGTGTGATGTGTGTTATGGGGTGTGGTGTGGTGTGATGTGATATGGTGTGGTGTGATGTGGTGTGGTGTGATGTTTGTCAGAAGCTTGTTCCCATGTGTTTTGGAGGGGAACTGGGGACATCTTGCCAGATTCTAGCAGTGGGGTTTGCGCATGAATGCGGATATGGTATGGCAGATAATTGGACATTGGGTGCCAAATGTATAATATATGTATAATAATAACAATAACCATAATAATCACAATAAGTACTATTATTGTGATTATTGTTCACAATGCAGTGATTGCAAATGACATGGGTGTTTCTTTCACAGCCTTTAACTGATGTTGATGGTGAGATCAGTCGATTGTCCGAACTACCCTAATTGACGAAACTCCCCACCTCCTTGGCCAGCTTCTGTCCCTGCTCTGTGACAACCGGCTTCTCCTTGACATCATTCAGCTTGGCAATGGTCTTGGGGTCATCTCGCAGGTCGATCTGTAAAGGAAAAAGGCTCAGTATATATGTATATGTATGCTCAGTGCAGATGCAGGCAAGTATGATAATCACTCACTCTTACTCATACACCCCCCCCCCCCCCATCCTGCCACCAACTTATTCACTCTCTCTCTCACACACACACACACACTTACTCACTCACTCAAACAAGCACTTTCTTTCCCACATTCACTCCCCCACGCATTCTCACTCACTCAAAAAGACACTCTAGCTAACCCATGCATTGAAAGCATGGAAATTCCTTTAAATGTGTGGGGAGTATTTCTCCTTTCCATTATCTGTGATTCCCAGTGATTCCCTAAATTAAATGTATAAACTGCACTACACTACAAAGGCAGCACTTGAAAGGAA
Source organism: Conger conger (assembly GCF_963514075.1). NCBI lineage: Eukaryota > Metazoa > Chordata > Actinopteri > Anguilliformes > Congridae > Conger > Conger conger. The sequence goes on along the minus strand of NC_083761.1, from coordinate 22,928,250 downwards.
TGGTTTGGAGATTATTATGAGAACACAGGCAGCCATGAACATCTTGTGATACATCTGTATGTGTATGTGGGACCCAGGGTTGCACAGCCCACAGTAACCCAGCCCACACCTGTATTGGCTAAATAGATATTTGATATGATATACACTCACTGGGCACTTTATTAGGAACACTATATTAATTCTGGGTTGGCCCTTTCTGACAAAACAGCTTCAATTCTTCATGACATGGATTCCACAAGATGTTGAAAACATTCCTTTGAGATTCTGTTCCATGTTGACATGAACAGATTCATCACGCAATTCCTCCAGTTCTACCACATCCCAAAGGTGTTCTATTGGATTCAGATCTGGTGACTGGGAGGGCCACTGAAGAAAATTGAACTCGTTGTCATGTTCATGAAACCAGTTTGAGATTACTTTTGTTTTGTGACATGGTGCAGTATCATGCTGGAAGTAGCCATTAGAAGATGGGTACATTGTGGCCATGAAGGGATGCAAGTGGCTAGCAACAATACTCAAATAGGCTATGGCATTCAAGTGATGATTGATTGGTATTAACGGGCCCAAAGTGTGCCAAGAAAACCATTATACCACCGCCACCAGCCTGCACTGTTGGCACAAGGCAGGTTGGGTCCATGGATTCATGCTGTTGGTGCCAAATTCTGACCCTACAATCTGTATGCCTTCATCCGACCAGGCTATGTTTTTCCAGTCTTCAACTGTCCATTTGCAGCCCCACTGCATCCTCAGCTTTCTGTTCTTGGCTGACAGAAGTAGAACCTGATGTGATCTTCCACGGTTGTAGCACATCCGCCTCAAGATTCAACATGTTGTGCATTCTGAGATGCTTTTCTGCTCACCACAGTTGTACAGAGTGGTTATCTGAGTTACCGTAGCCTTTCTGTCAACTTGAACCAGTATGGCCATTCTCCATTGCCCTCTCTCATCAACAAGGTGTTTCTGTCTGCAGAACTGCCACTCACTGGATGTTTTTTTGTTTTGCACACCATTCTGAGTAAACTAGAAACTGCTGTGCGTGAAAATTCTCTGCATTTGACCCATCCTAGTTACTTAGGAGCAGTGGGCAGCCAAAATGCAGTGCCTGGGGACCAACTCCAGAGGCCAGTGGCAAGGGCGATGTCGGGAGCACACTTAACCTGACAGGAATGTCTTTGAGTATGGGAGGAAGCCGGAGCACCCAGAGTAAACCAACATGAATACGAGGAGAACATGTAAGTTCCATGCAGAGGATCTGGCTGGCTAGGAACCAAACCCAGAGCCTCCTTCTTGCGAGGCAGCAGTTCAAACCACAATGCCATGGTGCTAATTAAAGGTTAGGCATGTCAATATTCTAAGACAGGTCTCAAGAGTTCCTGAGGGGAATCTGCTGTGAAGTGATATATTGTGTACCACTAATTCTTCTGGGTTTTTTGTTTGGTCACCCCAACCATTGATCCTGTTTCTCAGGTTGAAGACAGCTCCTGTATTTTAACTTACATGAATTTACACAGTGTAAAATTGAAAATTACATCAACAAGATGAAGTCAGTCTTCAAACATGGTTCTGATGTGCATTCAGCTGGTTTGCATATTGCCATAATTGAGCAGTCTGTTTTATGCTCATGAGTGCTCACAGGACCGTACTTCATCCAAACCATTCCATGAACTACAGATAATAACTTCCTGCAGCTTGCCTCTTCCCCTCCTATGAGACCCAACTTTGGCAGGAAGGTGGAGCAAAGGTTCCACTGCACGTGCCTGTTCTGGGTTCCGTGCTCTCACCTGGGTTCCGATGAGGAGGAAGGGAACGCCAGGCGCATACTCTTGAAGTTCGGGGACCCACTCTTGACGCACATTGTGGAAGCTGGCCGGGTTGACCACCGAGAAACAGATGAGGAAGACGTCGGTCATCGGATAAGATAAAGGCCTCAGGCGGTCGTAGTCTTCCTGTTTATTGGGGGAGGGGGGAGAGGGATTTACATTAGGAATTTACATGGGATTTGCATAGTTTCATTGGACTTCTGCAGACTTGCACTGACAACCATTTCGGCCTTGGTCCACTTCATTGGCTCACTGTGGTTTTCTCCAGAAATCTGAATTATTCACCAGTTGTACATTTGCAGCTGTATATTGGTTGACTATATGTACACATGGCATGGAAGAATAGGTAAACACCCATAACTTTATTCTGAACCAGATTCTGCACATAGAAAAAGCAGAACATTGGCAGCTCTGTCTCCTGATGTATTTTTGAGATTAAAGCTACCTTTTTTACCAAACTATGTGAACATTGCTCAAAGTTACAATACAGGTGATAGTAGGAAGTAAAACAAATTTAGAGGTCATATAACCAGTACAATGTCATTGATACTTTAGAATCATTGTGATCAGAATATGCAATTGTTCATTGTGTTTGCGTGTACATCTGTGCATATGTGAGATTTTGTTCGTGCTTGGTTGCATGAGTATTCAATGACCAGCAGAAGCCTAGACAAACCTTTGGATTGATCCTCTACATTCATTTTAAATGTCTGTCAGATATGAAAATTTGGGCCACAGGACTGTGAGTAGAACAATAAGCACATGCAAGCATGTGCACGCACATACACACACAATTCAACCCATTGATGAAAAATGGATTGCTGTTGAACAAAATCTAGTGCATTTCACACGCAAGCTGGCATGCTAAAAATATTATTCTTGTTTCTTTTTTTCAGTCCATACACTCATCTATTACTGATTATAATTTGGCTCTTGGTTGGCACTCATCCAAATGGTCTTGTTGACCCCTAATTGTGGTCTGTCTGCATTTCAATATTTATACTTACTCATCCCAATTATCATAGTAGCCCACAGGAGGATGGATTCATTGAGATATTTTTAGACAACTCAAGTTTTTATTTTTTATTTGGGCATTCCTTCATGTACCCATCTGGGCTCAATTCATCTTCCACACAGGGGTCCTCCAGACACAGCGTACCACTCTCACACCTGTTATATTAATATTTTTATGTTTTATGCATTACAGTTATATAGCTGACACTTTTATCCAAAGCAACTTACGGTTGATTAGAATAAGCAGGGGCCAATGTGGTGTTAAGGGCCTTGTATATTTCTGTGTATTGTAAGGTTTTTACCTGTGCTTGTGTGCATAAGGTTTACATGATAATAATAATTTAATAATGAGTTATGTAGCTGAAGCTTTTATCCAAAGTTGATTAGACTAAGCAGGGGGAAATCCCCCCTGGAATAGCCTCATTAATCTTAATGTGGCTACACTGGAGCAATTGAACCACCAACATTCAAGATCCCAGTTAAGCACCTTAGCCACTAGACAAGTGTTCCTCACTCCTGGTCCTGGAGAGCCCCAGGATGTGCTGACTTTTGTTATAACACCTCACCTGGTTTCTTGGGTCTAAATTGGTTGCTGACCTTAAGGCAAAAACAAGAACCAGCACACCCTGCGGCTCTCCGGGGCCAGGAGTGAGGACCACTGCACTAGGCTATTGGCTACCTATAGGCTACATAATCAGCAAGCTTTGTTGCAGACACATGGAAACCCATTCCTGGGCTGCCTGGTGTTGAATCATCCCTGTGAATCATCTCGGTAAAGCATATGTCACCGCAACCTGTTGGTATCAACCTACCTGCCAGCTGCTCCTATCTTACCATGCCTGCTGCCACTACACCGCTATCTGTTACTCCTATAGAGGAACCGCATCCCTCTGTTCGCACAGCACTGAGGCGTACCTGCACCTTCCCCACTGATAGAGGGAAGGAAGGTGAGACAGAGAGTGGGCTTATTCCAATCAGTTCTTTTTCTCCTTTTTTCTTTTCCTTGCTATTGACCTGGAAATCAATCGAGGTCCGCCATCTTTAAATGTTCCTTCTAGGAGCTAGAAGTAGAAGCTAAGAACTCCTTCTTGCCTTTGAGCAAGGAAACATAAGTGCATCCTTTAGAGAAGTTTTTTTTTTGGGAAGCGTGACATATAAATGAACGACCAGTGGATCCACCTCTCCCCATCTGCCACATCTGTAACTGACGTGGCTTTGAACTGATGGAAGGACATTCCATTTGCCAAATTCACATTTTCTTCATTTCCCCATTTTTAATGTATTCTTCTAGCTGCTCCTGATGGGTGGCGCTAGACGTAGAAAAAGTATCAAGGGAAAGAAAAACGATGGGAAAAATAAGCGATTGGAATGAGCCCAGAATGAGAGAGAGACCAAGGGGGACAGAACAATAAAGGGAAGGAGAGGGTGGAAGGGGAAGACGATGAGAGAAAGAATAAGGAAAGATAAATCTGAAGAGAGAGGGGAAGACAGAGACATTTCCTCTACAATAACCTCAGAATAATGAGGGCCCTGATTATATCTGAGGAACAGGGTGCACAGTGCCGCCTGTAACAGCCGCTCCCTGGAATCTGCACTGGGTGGGAACAGCTAAGCCGTCAGAAGAACAGGCTTTGTTCTCAGCACGGGGGATCATCATGCCCACGGCCACAGGTTGCTTAGGTTTCTCACATGAAACTATGAGGAGAAATCTTAACAAGCAACAGATTCAACACATCAGGGACATAAAGTAATATTAACTATTTGTGAGATACATGAATGATACCAAGATATGAATTATATACCTTTTATAGACAATCCAATAAAACTAAGTGTTAGTGTACATGCAGTTGTTTTGACAAATGAGATGACAATTCCTTGGCACAATACTGCCACGGTCGATAATGGTTTGCTCCAAATGGTTTACCATTTGAAAATTAACTTTGACATTGTGATTGACACAGCAATTCACCAGTCAGAACACATCAACCCTAACTAGTCTCATTGCAGAGTGGGAGACAACCTCAGGAGTCACTGATCTGATTGTTTAATTAATACAAATGACCCAGTATTGCAGGTAAATTGTCAAAGGTGACTATAATACAGCCTAGAATTGGCTGGTGATACAGGCTGTGGTTGAATAATATACTCACCAGGTACCCATATCATACCTCCTCCTTATATTTGTCCAAGATAACAAAAAAGACACCTACATTTCCCCAACATTTTGGGAAATGTACCTTTTTGCCAACTTACTCAGACTTACTCATTTGTGTCCAGATAAGAGGAACGTATTGCAATAAGCTGCAAGTAAAAGTCACCCAAAAGAAGGCTGACCAAAGACAAGAAGATAAATGACAAATTTGGATGCATCAGATAAGAATAAAAACACACATACTATGGAAATACACTGGAACTAAACACTGCAACTAACACTGAATTTCAGATCTAAGTATTTGAATAAAGAAATAGTATACAAAGACAGTTGGTTTATGGAATAAAAAAAATAAACAGCCTTCACTTTCTTGCTTGTGAGCTTCCATTCCCAAACTTTCCCTATACTCCTCCTGCCTGTGAGCTTTCATACCCAATCTTTCCCAATACGTGTCCTGCATGTGAGCCTCCATTCCCAATCTTTCCCAATATGTGTTCTGCCAATGAGCTTCCTCTCCCAATCTTTCCCAATACGTGTCTTGCCTGTGAGCTTCCATTCCCAATCTTTCCCTATACTCCTCCTGCATGTGAGCTTCCATTCCCAATCTTTCCCAATACATGTCCTGCCTGTGAGCTTTCATTCCCAATCTTTCCCAATACGTGTCCTGCCTGTGAGCTTCCATTTCCAATCTTTCCCTATACTCCTCCTGCATGTGAGCTTCTATTCCCAATCTTTCCCTATACTCCTCCTGCATGTGAACTTCCATTCCCAATCTTTCCATATACTATTCCTGCCTGTGAGTTTCAATGCATTCATTGTGCACTGCCGAGCAGAAAATGGGTCATTTTACCACTGAGCACATCTCTCCCATCATCTCCTCTCTGTGAATTGAGCAGAAGTGAGTGAGTGTGCAAGAGAGAGAATGATTGTGTTTTCTACACAGAATAATTCATGACAAGGTTTGATCAGCCGTTGCAGATAATTCAGCCGTTGGTTTATCGGTAGGAGCGCAGAGGCACAGCAGACAGGCAAATCCCTCCAGGAGTTCAAACAGACATTCACCGCCTCACAAGCAGGGGCCTGACACCTTCATTCCACCTTGAATCACGGCCTCGTAACTTTCTACTCCGCAGTCATTTGTAAAAACAAGTGCAGCGACTTCAATATATTTTCTGAAATAAACATATTTCAATATTTCATTAAATTTAAGAGACATCGTTTTATTGTGGACTATCACGTTTTCTGGTTTGCAGAATATGGCATGAATCTCACAGGAAGATGTTAAATCTGAGTGCTGTCCGTGTTTCTGATGTGTGAGTCATGTTTGTGAATCTGATACACTGGGATCTGCGATTCTGCAATTAATGCAGTAAAGGTTATATTCCCTATTTTCTGTTTAATCCTACTTGAGCCTGCTAAATGAATGTAAAGTCATTGGATATTACGGGCTTTGCATATTAATTTGGGATTAAGCCCCCTACAGATACGTGGAAAAGATATTGTACAGAATTTGATCAGTAAGAACCCAAACTGAGTCCTAGAATCCAAATACATACAGAAGATCATTACCTGAAAACCGGAAAAGTAGCCATTCACAACCAACCCTCCACCAGAACCTGAATTCCTGGCTAACTATTGTATTCATAGCTTCAACTTCAGATTTTAGACAGAACACACAAATACATGCACTCAGTTACACACTTTCTACAGCACAAGACATATAACATACACATATTGTGGGATCCAGAATTATTGGCACCCTTGATAAATATGCACAAAAATAGCTAAATTATAGTTATTGACAAAAGCTTTATTTTGCAAAGCAGTGTGCTTTATGAATAATTCAATGTAATCAAACAATGGAATCGTACATTTTCCCAAAAGACAGGTGCCACAATTATTGGCCAACCTGGTCTAATACGTTATGCAAACACCCCTGGAAAAGATGACAGACATGAGTCTTTTCCTATAATTACTGATAAGGTTAGAGAGGAAATTTGGAGGGATTTTTTTTACCATTCCTCCATGCTTTACAGAATTATTGATATCCTTGTGATACCTCCCTCTTCAGTTCAGACCATAGGTTTTTATGGCATTTAAGTCTGGAGACTGAGATGGCTATTGCGGTTGTTGCTTCTACATTTCTGTGTGGATTTTGATGTATTTTTGGAGTCATTGTCCTGATGGACAATCGACCTATGACCAAGTCTCAGCTTCCTGGCAGAGGCAACCAGATGTTCTGCCAAGATTTCCTGGTATTTTGTTGAATTAATTGTGCCATTGATCTTAAATAGTCTCCATCTCCAAAACATCAATGACCCACCACCAGGTTATGAGATGTTTCAGCTTGTATGCATTCCATTTTGGTGCCAAATATGTTGATGGTGTGTATGGCCAAAACGTTCAATTTTGGTCTCATCTGCCCAGAGCACTCTCTTCCTGTTATAATTCAAATGAGGTTTGGCTGACTAAAGATGTTTGGTTTTGTTTATTGTGCTCAGTAAGGGTTGTCTTTGTGCCTTTTTGGTATGGAGGTGCCATTTTATGATTTTTATTTCACACTCGGTGACCCCAAGACACAACCAATGTCTGCTATTCTTCAGCTGTGATCCATTACATTACACAATACAGTTCCTTTAGTCTAAGATTAACTCAATTAAGTAAAATTGTATTGCCAATTCCACTTTGTTTGATTTTATGGATAATAATTGTTAGGGGTGCCAATAATTTTTCCCATATGTTTGAACATAAAATATAGATCATTATCCATGTTGTTTCTTATGTGCCTTTTTTCTAAAAAAATTTATTGAGCGTGCCAATAAATCCAGAGCCCACTGTATGTAAACAATGTGCAAGCATGCACAGATAAAAAAAACATTACAATAAATACACAGACATTCAAACCAAGATTTACAAGGGTGCACCCCCACATGCATCAATGCAATGTGAGTCTGTATTATATTGGCGGTCGGCTTCTGGTTTGGTCACACTTTTCAGAGGATTCCTGTCATGTAACCAAGGAATTGAGTCATGTTTCCTAATGCCTGCAATCAGAAACCTCCCACCCCCACAAATAGAAATCTAAAAGTTAAGTAACCTGAGGCACTAGCAGCCCCCTCCATGTGTAAGGTGCATAAGAATCTATAAATCCAAACAGATTAAAAACTCACAAATGTATAACCCCAAAAAGCTGAGAGGATATTTAAAAGCGCAATGACAAGAGAGGGAGAGAGAGAGAGAGAGAGAGAGAGAGAGAGAGAGAGAGAGAGAGAGAGAGAGAGTCTCAGCTGAAACTGGATAACAGGGAAACATAGTGAGGGCCACTAGGATATCTGTTCTGCTCACTCTTTGACATCCATGAGAACAAAACCTCTGTGTTCTTGCTGTAAATTCAGAAACAAGAAAAGGAAAACAATGACGAAACTACTCTTCAACCCTACGACAAGAGGATCTTTCTTCTGCTTCCCCTCACCAATTAATCAAAAACCGGCAAAACACCAAGATGTGCACAGTTCTCATTGGCTGGACATGCTATTTTATGACCAATCCCAGCTCAGGGATTATACAGGAAGGGGAAGGAATAGTAGGGGAACATCCTGAACAGAAGAATGTCCACTAACCCATGTATATACTCAGTGAGCACTTTATTAGGTAGACCTGTACACCAGCTTGTTTATGCAAATGTTTAATCATCCAATCATGTGACAGCAATGAGGTTCAGCTGTTGTTCAGACCAAATGTCAGAATGGGGAAGAAATGATCTAAGTGACTTTGACTGTGGAATGATTGTTGGTGCCAGACAGGGTGGTTTGAGTATCTCAGAAACTGCTGATCTCTAGGGATTCTCACGTACAACAGTCTCTAGAGTTCACAGAGAATGGTCCGAAAAACATCCAGTGAGCAACACTTCTTCGGGCAGAAACACGTTGGTAATGAGAGAGGTCAGAGGAAAAGGGCCAGACTGGTTGAAGCTGACAGGAAGGTGACAGTAAGGCAAATAACCACGCATTACAACAGTGGTATGCAGAAGAGCATCTCTGATTGTACAACGCACCAAACCTCTAAGTGGATAGGCTACAACAGCAGAAGACTTAATAAGTCTAAGAAATATGTATACTAAACACCGAGTGTACATCCCCCATAACTTACTGATTTGTCAGGCCATGTAACCCATAACTGTACATAACCCAGAAATGCATCTGTACTTAACAAGTCCCACCTCAGGTGTGAGTGAGTGGAGGCCATTTTTTCTCATGCACTCATTCAAGAATAATTAAGAAATAAAGGGTGGGACTTTCTAAAGCCTTTCAAGACAGTACATTCACTCAGTCATGCACTAACTCCACTCACTCACTCACTCAGTCATGCATTAACTCACTCACTCACTCACTCACTCAATCATGCACTAACTCACTCACTCACTCATTCACTAACTCACTCACTCTGCAGACCTTGCAGCTGGTGAACTTTATACACATGTACCAATGGCATGGGGCAGTTGCCATGGCAATGGGCTATGGACCATAGACAGTGAATATGAACGATGTTGTGCCCAGAAGCAAAATACTTAATGTTTTCAAAAAGCTGTATGACCTTCTTCATTGCTATGTTCCATGTTTGTTTATTGTGATAAGCAAAAGAAGATATTTTAAAAAGCGGCTGCAGAATATATAAGCAGTGACTGATATACCTTTGTTCTAAATGTTGCACTCATTTGGAGAACCACTGGAATATCCAGATGCCAACACACAAAGAAACATTTTGAAAAAAACGGTGCCACCACTAATGAGACCAATGTTTCCTATGGTTTGGCTGCTTCTAGGAGTTACATCAACACACCTTTACCTCTACGCAGTAGCTTACGTTTGCCGAGCAGTATTTTCCAAAATTACGGAGACGAATCAAAATACAAGACGAATACAAGATTGAATACGTTCCATTTGGTGTGTAGAAGGAATGTAACAGGACTTTACCTGCCCTGCGGTGTCGTAGAGTCCCAACAGGTACTGTCTGCCTCCAACATTCACACTCACTGCAAACCCAGAGAAACAATGAAATTGGAGATAAGAGGGGGAAAGCGAAAGGAGTGCGCGTGCTTGATCAATTTATACAACAGGCAAGCATGAAGGCATTATACAAATGCACTACACAAATAAGTTGTGAGATATTTTAAAATATATATTATTTTTAAATAATTGCCAAACGGAGAAAAATGTTCTCTGCATTATTTCAATGTTGATGTTATTGGCGTCACGGCGATGCGCTTTCTATGTTACCCATGCTGTAGCTACGGATAAGTTCCAATTATTTAGGACAGTTTAAACCCAAAATGCAATATTCTACTTTGTGAATGTGTCCAACAATCAAAAATCACTGATTGCTAAGACTGACTTTACCTGCGTAATGGTCAAAGACGGTTGGCACATACTCCTCTGGAAAAGCATCGTTGGCGTAGCTCATCAACAGGCAAGTTTTGCCCACGGCGCCGTCTCCAACAACAACGCATTTCAGCATGATTGTGCCAGTTCCATTAGCCATGATTCGCACAAAACCATTGTTACTCGCCCAGATTCCCTCAGTTGAACCACGATTCCCGACGCGCAGGCATCGCCCGGCAACGCGGTCTGATTGCGCACCGCAGTAAATCGGCTGAACGTGGCATTTTTTAACTCTCCGGTTGCCAGGAGAATTGTCTGACCTTTGGCTCAAGCTATCATACACAAGGTGCAGACGCACAACGAGAACATGCACTCTCCGCCCGTGCTGCTACAATAGTCAGAGAAATACGCGTAAACTGTATGTCAGCATCACAATTCGCCTAAGAAAGCACATTTCTGTCTTATACCAGCGTCTGTCCGCACTCCACTCGCTATTGTCTCCCAGTTGCTCGCCCTGCCTAGTACAGTATTCCACTTTTCCCACTTTCCAACCCAGCCTCTCTTCCACTGACTCCAGTGGTAACTGTAGCTGAGCTTGCGACAGAGGCGGGGTGAAGAACTCCAAATCAAGGGACCATGTCAAAATTCTAGTGATTTTAAGTAAATATTTACAGATCAAGGGGTTTGTGTGCTGATGGTGATAAATCACAAGATGGGTGCATGCAAGGGATTTCTATTCCCATGGACACAAAATTCTCTGGGCAGGACACCAATTGGAGATAGTGATTGAAACCAATACATTCTCTAGTATGGCGCTCCCATAAATAATGTAAGGGTTGAAAGCTTGAAAACCCAGAGGGCCGGATTATGCAGGTCTTTCCTGCTAAATACAGTTACAGTACTTGGCTAATCAGCTATAGCCTACACACTGGTTCACTGGTAGAGTAGAGTAGACCACAGTAAAATATTTCAATGCAAGAACATCAGCTGTTATTCATGGATGCATTAAGAACTGTCAGATTGTCAGATCATGATTTGGTTTACGAAATAATTAAGAGCATACATTGGCATGAAAGCCAGAAACAAATGGCCTAAACATCAAGTGAGTCAGAACCACTGAATTCATGGTGCAACAGCCATATAGCGCATTGTGTTACTGTACTACAGACCGGGTTTAAAGAGGCATTTATGGTAATGCTTGCAGTATATATTTTTGTAGTAGGTAGGAGATATGAAATCTCCTATAAACATTTAAATTGAACCAGTAATTACTGTAACTGGCTTCACACTCATGTTGATTCAAAATGACAGTCTTCACATTGGAGTGGCTTCAATGCAGAAATACAATGCACACTGGAAATGTGTGGTAGTACATTATAACCTATTGATTCATCCATAAAAAAAACAAAAAGTTATTTGCTAATAAAAAATATAAAAAAGCTTAAATGGTAAAAAAAAAGCCTTAAACAACGTACTTGCTTCCAGTTTGAACACTCCTCATTCAAAACGCAACTGACATTAAGAGTATGTTGAAAAACCTCTCCTTGTTTCAAAATTTGCCACTTTGATAGGTTTAAGTGCAATAATGTGAAAACAAAACCAGCACACCCTGTGGCTCTCCAGGACCAGGGTTTCTGACCCCTATCAAAACAGATACCACAACCAACCAATATTTTATGGTGATGGCAGTTGGTTTAAGCCTCAAAATAAAGCCCAGAAATCTTTCCTCACAATTTGTGATTTGTAGTTGTTGGAAAATGTCAGGCCCGTATTGAGGAGGTCGTAACATAGATGAAATTTGAAGATGATCCCTAACTACCTGACAGCAGCCCAATCAGCTGGGAGTGGGCAGAGTTGAGCAGGGATGCGCTGTTGTATCACTTTTGACAGCTGCTGCAGCAATCACGTGACTAAACAATTACCTCATACTTTCCCCTGAGCGTGGATTCCCGAGATTTCAAGGGAGTAGTGGAACACCCGCTCACCACAGCAGAAAATAAATGGTCCGAGACTGTCCGATTGTTATACCTGTATTATACGCCCATACATTGCGTTATGAGCAGTTATCTTTCTGGACGTAAGATAATAGAAAAGAAACGACAAGCCTTCCCTGCGTGTATCGATGCACGGCGTTTATTGTCATTTACTTCATTCAGTACGTTGCTTATTGGACAATATTCCGACTAGTGAAGTGAAAGTATCAGTCTTGTTGGTTACCTGTGCGACGTAGCCTATTGTATTTGCACATTGCGTGGGAGACCAAGGGTGGAAACCTTATCCAAAATATCGGTGTGTAAGAACAGGTATTTATTCCCAACTGATCACTTATCTAAAACGAATGGATACGATGTTATGTATTTGGCTATAATATAGTATTGAACGTCAGATTTAATTCCAGATATGTTGTTGTAATTATTTACAGCTGGTGTGTACAGGACAGTTCTTGAAGACGTTTGGCGCCGAAGGGATATTTTGATGACCACGTTATATGAGAAACATCACAAATCGCTGTCAAAATCTCAATCGGAGGCGACATAGCATAGCCGACTTAATATATCACATCATATATTGTATTACATATCACATTATATCACATAATATAACAGATTTAATGGTAGGCACATGTCATATTTATGAAACTGATATTGGAGGTTTGAACAGTATACCCTTAATTTAACATTACATTAGTGAAAAGTAAAAATTAAATTACATACACACTCTAAATGTTTCACCTTAGAAAAGTATAAAGGACCATTTATTATATTAGCCTTTTTGCAAAGAAATATCAGCTTAATTCTTCAGCCATTTTTGGCATACTCAGATTTGTGACAAATCGGCATTTGTGGATGCACTAGGGCAGAGACATACTCAGATCTGGAACTTATTGCAGTTCTGACCCCTGTCTTTGAAGAAGCCTTTTTGGCATGTTGATAAAGGGTAAAGTATGGAGGGAGGCTGGCATATTTCCCACACACAGCAGGGCCTGGCTCTCTGTGAAGATACAAATAAATTGAGCATGCTTTGGTGAACCATGGAAAAGTGACCTTGAGAAAGTTCTCCCACACTGATACTTTCACCATGATGGAATATATAACTGAGATTGCAGAGAGGAGAGGTCCCAGGGTTTGATAATAGGCAACAGTTAATATAGTTGGGTTTGATTATGGCCTGAAGATAGAGTTTGATTATACAGTTGTCTTTAGATGGTTCGATAATTGTACATTGTTAGCTTTGATAAATGCTTGAAGATAAGAGTGTTCAGTGTGGCAATAGCTTTTAAAATAAGGATATTGGGCTTGGTAATCCCCCTTTTGTTCTTTGTTTGTACCTTTAGCCTTTTGTTGTTTTGATGCTTGGTTAGCTCAGTGATTGCAATATGTTGTGAATTTTTATGTGGTATTCTTGTTTTCTCCCACCCCCCATCTCAGAAATCTGAGGAAATGCCTCATCTAGTCCTGGTATAGCACTACTATTATTAAGTAATAGGGGGGGGGCAGGAAATGATTACACATCTTATATTTTATTTGCATGATCTAGAGCCTTTTTCACAAACAGTCACAAACAGAAACAGAAGCTTTACAGGAAAATGAGGAAACTGAGGAAGATCTGTCTGAACCCACCCAAAAAAAAAAAAAAAACTGACACAATAAGTGCCGGAAAAATAATCCCAGTGGGAAGAAAAAACATTAGCAAGAAAACACCGACTGGAAAAAATATCAGGAGAAACTCAGCTATGGAGGGAGAGTCCATCCTCCCCTGGCTGTTCATAGTTAATCTAAGGCTGCATAGTAATAGGTAGGTAATGGGGAATCTAGTCAAGCAAACAATCATAGTAGCTGGATAGAGCACAGCCCAGGATAATAGACTAGATTGTAAGACGACACTGTCGAAGCAAAGTGGTGTACTTTAAAATACAGGTGTGAAAAGCGGGGTGATGTATGCCTCCAGGTTATATCATGGCATGGGCTTGAACCAGCAGTAAACTGAGGAAAGGGGGAAAAGCCCCAGTGAAGAGAAAAAATAAGAAGGCTGGTTAGGAACTAGATCATTTTGATGTTATGTGTGGCAGAACATCAAATGCAATGAGGCTTTGATGCTACAGTATGCTATGGACACATGTCTAAAACATGAGAAGAATGGGTGTACTCTACTGGGAGAGTGATCCTAGTTTGACAGCACCCCAGCAGATGTCAGTGACAGGGCAAAAGCACGATCTGCTCAACTCACCTGACAGCTCTCGCCTATCTGTACTCTATATTCCTCCTCACTAAAATCATAGCTGTCGTTAGTATTGTCAGTGACACACCATGTGACATCCCTGGGCAGACGGAAGAGCAGGACACATGGAGATACGAGAACTCTGGTGTTTACTGGCTGAGTACACAGGGAGAGAGAGAGAGAGAGAGAGAGAGAGAGAGAGAGCTTTAAACAGCTAAATTAACAAAAGGGTATTCTCCCTTCAACCAAGGGAGCCAGGTAAGAATAAAAATAAAGAAATAACAGGCAAAAGAATACAAAACTTTATGACAGCTTTGCAGCTTCCTTCTCTGGCTCAGACAAAAAGTTCATGTGAGTTTATGACATGAATGTATCTTTATTTTTGCATTAAAACATGCTCAATATTTTTATGTAAAAGTTTAAACATTTAAACAAACAACATTGAAGTTACATTTCTGCTCTGTGTAGATTACCTGGTGCAGCTGTCAACCAGCAGAGGGCCCATAACAGCCATGAGATCTGCTGAAGCAATACTGTCAACGCTGGGCCCTGGCGCTTAAAAGATAATGTTTTTATGTTAATAAGTTCTTTCATAATTTCAAATGATTTTTCATTTTGAATGTATTCTTGCATTGTGGCTTCCCTGCTGAGATCACAGGGTGGTTGTTGGACACATAAAGAAGAGATGATGCTCAGATGTTTCCACTAATCTTCCACAAATCAGAGCTGTGTGTGTTTATGTGTCTGTGTGTATATGTACGTGTGTGTGTGTGTGTGTGTGTGTGTGTGTGTGTTGACGCAAGAAATCTAAGCACTCAACACCAATTTGCGTGATACCTTCAATGTTATAGAAGCTCAATGACCCCTACTGGCCATAACAGAGACCCTTTTAGTATATTTTCTTTCCTTTCCCAAGGCCAACAGGAACAGCAAGATAAGTGAGACTGATTAAAAAATAGAAACATTTCGTTAGAAATTATATAAATGTACAGTGTTAGGATTCCAAGTAGCTAATGCTAAGTCATCAGCAATTGCCTGTAATATGTGTCAGCACTGGAAGGTTCATGAGGATGAAGAGAACAATGTGTTGGTCAGTCCACTAGTCGATCAATTCCATCTGAAAAAAATATAATGAACAATATGGTTTGCCTGAACTGAAACAAATATATTATTGATGGGAACCTGTGGTAAAATATGTTCTACATGTCTCAATGGTAACAGCACCTAGCACTGTTTTTGAATAGCCTCCCCTATTGTTTTATTGTTGTATGATTCATAGTAGAGGCTAAGTGAAGAGCCTGGCTATGTCTAGGTGTCAGTTTACATATCACATCTCACAGTATTTACATGAAAACAGGATCAATTGTTCTCAGCTCATCTATGCAATCCACAAACGTAAATAGACTTTTGCCACCACAAGATGGCGCCATGTATGTGTTTGTGTGCAATCCGAGAGAATGACTGCACCAAATAAGTGTGCTTGTGAATACTCAGTTATCTGGCAGTTATCTACATTCTAATTCAAACAAATACCTGAATCAGGAGAGACTGTGTAAACAGTTCTCCCACATGTATTATTGTGAGATGTTTTGTTTTGTGCTCTCTTAAATCCTAATTAAGGAACACAGGAAAACAAAAACCTAATTTGAGGTGATATGTAGGCTATTAAGTGTGTATTATGTATTGAGTCCTTTTCATTAAGTGCTCAAAAGGAGTTTCCCAAACTTTATTTCGTTGGGGTACTGAACATTGAGTGTGGCCTATTGTTGAAAATCCATCAGAGAAAATGGATGTCAGGTAGTCAAGTGCCATTCACATTACAATAAATCCTATCAGTTTACTGTGGATTATTTTGTATTGTATAGTACTACTTTATTGAGTTGAATAGCTTACTTTTTTGATTAAACAAGTCATTATTGGGAATAAGAATCAAATTCAAATGGATATATAAAACAACAACAAAACATTCCTACATAGGAATCCATGCCCTTCTTTGCAGACAGTGTCTTCATTCTGATTGTCGGCCATATTGTCCATGTTGTCCACCTCAGGGAGATCACAACCTTTTATGATGTCATGCAACAGAGTATGTGTCAAATGAGACAAAGGTGCATGGGCAGGGGAAGAGGAAAGACTGATAGATGTGTGAGTGCATGTGTATGCACTTTACAGTGTCCGTGTGAATGCATGCATTTCCCTGTCTTTGTCTACAGCACATGAAGTGAGACAATAGCAAGGTTGAAGGTGATTGGTTGTAGGGAGGGATTTTCTAAAGCAAGTGACCCACAGGGATTTAAACTTCACATTACAATGAATATCTTCATGTGGTCCCCATAGGAACTGGATTGAAACAAGCACACAACTAATCCTGCAATTAGTTAATTGTGATGCTTGTGAAAGCAATTCATGGACAACAATGCACAGAAGGAATTGAAGGTGTGAGTGTGTATTTGTGTGTGTATGTGTGTGTGTGTGTGAGCGTTCTACTGCAGAGAACGTATTAGTATTAGTATTAGTATTAGTCTAGCAGCTGGCCACAGGGGGTTGCACTTTTACCTTCATCTCTTTTGATGTGCTGCTTTGGAAAAACATCTGCTGCGTCTCAAAATTGTCTCTTTTTCAAATCTTCCTTCGTGACATTTGGGGGAGCTGTGTGTTTACTAATGTGAGCAGAACAGATCAAGAGTTGCTTCAGCACACACAGAAAGAAAGTGGGAAAAGAGAGAGTGAGAGTATATAAGTGTTGACAGACTGAAGGGTAGACTGCTGAAGAGCAGCACCTCTCCCCATCCCTCCCTACCTCCCTATGAACCTTAATTGTTGTCTTTGTGATTTACGTTGTTTCGATATTTTTTAGTTGGCTAGGTAAGCAGTATTTGGATAGTTAGTTTGGACACTTTTGCTTTGTTGTTTATTTGTTAAAAAAATAAAAATAAAATAGGCTCTGGTCCTTATCTTTGTTGTACAGGTAGCAATTGAAATTGTACTTCCCTCTAGGGTCTTTCAGCACACTTATCCCTGGTTATGGGTATGCACTTTGTTGTACGTCGCTCTGGATAAGAGCGTCTGCCAAATGCCAATAATGTAATGTAATGTAAAGAGGGAGGTTCCCACATGAAAGCTTGTACAAACAGACCCGTTCTTAAATCGCTTTAAGAGAAATTGGCGTATTCACCAATATTCAAATCTTTTCTCTATCCGACGGAACCCACCTACAGTACTGCATATACTGTATTATAATGGACATATTCATTTAGGACAGTTTTCAGAAGTTTTTGTTGAATTGACGTGGCACATTCGTACTAGCCTTTCGTATCAAAAAAGTACAAGAAAATTTATGATGAGAATCTGAAAATGTCTTGCATGAGGCCCATTGATTCATTGATTGGATCAGTTTATGGTTATTTGGGTATATAGCTAGGGTTAAGTGTGGACCACACCCCCTGTGGTTGTGATTGGCTCATGTGTCATGTGACCCAGTTGGAAGCCTGCGATAACCAGGATTTCCACCATTCACTGAGAAGTCAGACCAAAATAGTTAGGGTCAAGTGGTTTGGCAGGACAAAAATATATTTCCCCAAATGATCATTTCCCAACTTTTCCCTGTGTATACACTTGCTCCGCCCTCTCTTCCTGTCTGCCATTTAGCCTCACAAACCATAGGTCAACAGCAGGATTTTGGCCTCGGATGTTTTTTTACTTGCATGTATCTAATGTGATAGCTCAGCCCTAATATACATTACAGGAGATCCCATTGCTCATAATGTAAGACTAACGGGCTGAATGAAGAAGATTTCAAATTATGAGTCAACTGGCCAGTTTCACAGACGCAGATTCATCTGGACTAAACAGAGTTTACCATTTGTCTCATGTCAATGGGTAAAGAAGAACCAATACATACATTGACTCCACATATGTTAAATAAACACACACAGTAATGTCAAAATAATGAGTCCTAATCCAAATATTGTATATGGTTACTGATTTGAGTTTGGAATTTACATCCTATATCAGATATATTAATTTCCTGACTAGTTGTGGCATGTGCTTAGATAAAAAGAAACATAGACCCTTGCAACAGTAAGATATAATGGGGTTATCAGCCTTTTTAAATGTTGCTATGCATCAAGCAACCAATTACTCTCACTTCAGCCATGCCTGTACCCATCCCAGTCCCTACTGCTAAAGATACAGTCCCTGCTCAGATGCCTCAGATCTCAGTGGTGAGAATGGTGAGATTGTTTAGTGCAGGAAACACAGACAGACTTGAGATCTGTCCGCAAAATAACAGAACTTATTTTTCACAAACCACATATCCCTCTTTGTGAAGTATTGTGTGCTCACTATCTTGTGCACAACTCTGTCGAACACTTTACTAGTTGCGTCACGTGATTTTTGCTCCTTTGACCACAGAAGTGTGTCCACTACAAAAGCCAGAAATACTTAAAAGTATTTTAGTCTTATATTTAGACTTAAAATCATATTTATACTTTTTTTTGCTAAATAAGACAAAGGTATTGACAATGAGGTGCGACAGTTTGACTCATCTCTATATTTGCCAATGGGGTAAGCAAATGTAAAGAAATTCTATATATTGCGTTGAAGATTTAAAAAACATCATGTGCACTATTCCTGGTTTCTTTCTGTCTCTCATACTGGACACTGAAATCGTGGGAAAATAAAAGAAAAAGATTGAGAAGGCAGATGTCACGTAATTTACATGTGGCTTCCACTGAGAACAATTCGTGGATATGCAGTCATGACTTTGGACTTTAATCTCCCTCATTCGAAAAATCAAGTAAACAAAGCATTGTGGATATAAACTGTTGCACTGTGGGTACTTCCTCACAGAATCTGATGATCCAGCAATGCACAAAGTCCAGTGACCTCAATGGCCAATCTCATTCTCATTCTGAAATGGGTGGGTGATGCAGTGGCTATTGACCAAGGTTTTCATGTTAAATATCCAAAATATGCACATGTCTATTAGATGAGTGTTGGACTAAAGACCTAAAGAGCACCCTGCCAATATCACGCCTTGACTGGCTGCTTGAGTAAAATTACATCATATGTCATTCCCAATGGCCCAGAGTTCCATACAGTATCACCATAGGTATAAAAAACAGGCGGCCTGTAGCGTAGTGGTTAAGGTAAATGACTGGGACACACAAGGTCGGTGGTTTGATCCCTGGTGTAGCCACAATAAGACCCGCACAGCCGTTGGACCCTTGAGCAAGGCCCTTAACCCTGCACTGCTCCAGGGGAGGGTTGTCTCCTGCTTAGTCTAATCAACTGTACATCGCTCTGGATAAGAGCGTCTGCCAAATGCCAATAATTACATTACATTAATGGCATTTGGCAGACGCTCTTATCCAGAGCGACGTACAACAAAGTGCATACCCATAACCAGGGATAAGTGCGCCGAAAGACCCTAAAGGGAAGTACAATTTCAACTGCTACCTGTACAACAAAGATAAGGACCAGGGCCTATTTGAATTTTTTATTCTTTT
Organism: Conger conger; assembly: GCF_963514075.1. NCBI lineage: Eukaryota > Metazoa > Chordata > Actinopteri > Anguilliformes > Congridae > Conger > Conger conger. The sequence continues at coordinate 22,908,158 of NC_083761.1, read as the reverse complement.
TTTTTTTTTCATAAACAAACAAATAAACAAACAAACAACAAAGCAAAAGTGACCAAACTTAACTAGCCAAACACTGCTTACCTAGCCAAACTAAAAATACCGATACACAAAAAAAATAATGTAATGTATAAAAAAACACCTGGATGTTGTGATTCCTGTCCATATGTTGGAATGGGTCCTAGAAAGGAACGTTGACCATAAGAACGGGGAAACAGCTGGACCATCTCCCACTGCCACCCCCCAAGTAAACTGTGGGAATTTCATTTGAATTAGGAAAAAACTTTGGAGAAATCCCCTTGGAATCCTCCACTGCTTTCACAAGAGACAGTGGTGTTTACAGAAAACAACTCATGCAGGGAGCACTGGGGTCACGGGTGAGAGGTTGTTGTGGAAGACTGAACTGAGAATTCAATTAAAGTGATGTTCATTCTGTGCTTTTTCTCAGAAAAGATTCTGTGAGGAAATCAAGGAATGAATGGAGCTTGACAGGGGAGAACATGCATCAGCTGTAGAGTGGCTGCAGGCCTCTGCTTCTGGTTAATTAAAGGTTATTGTACTTTGCTGGGCTGAGACGAGGGGGTTTCACCTGATCCGAGAAGGACTGATCCACATTACATCACATTACAAGGCATTTAGCAGACGCTCTTATCCAGAGCGACATACAATGAAGTGCAGATTGAACACAGGAACGAGTGTGAAGAGGACCCTAGAGGACAGTACGGTTCCGAGTCCTAGCGTGACCACGCAGATACAATCGGAACCCTTGAAGAACACATCAACTTACAAACTAGCATACCACGGTTGGCAGCTTGGATGCCCCGAGTACAACAATACAAACCCATGTCTTACTCTTCCTCCTGGCCCCGCACCCACCCCACTGAAAAGTCGTCTTCCAACTTCCCGTTTCCTCCACGAGCGGGTCAGATGAGGACACAGGAACATCTCTTATTTTTCTCATCTCATTTAATTTCCTAGCTCCTGACCTGGTAATCGATTGACGTCCGCCATCTTTAAGGACATTCCAAACCATGGAGATAGAAGTATAAGTTAGGAACTTCAAATCTTGCCTTTGAGCAGGGAAACATGAGCGTATCCTTCGCAAAAATATTTTTTATGAAAGTGTGACATAGAAATAACTGACGTGTGGATCCTCTCCCCATCTGCATGCATCTGCCAGATCCATAACTGTCGAATGTCTGATGTTTGAAGGAGCAAGGACATACCATTTGCCTAATTCACGTTTTCTCGATGTACACAGATGTACAATATTGCTTATGTGTTAGTTAGTTAGTACTCTGAGGCAAAATATGCTGAACACCAGAGTTCATTCAGTAATGATTTAATAAGGTGTCAGCGATACAGTTTCTTACTGGGTAAGAGTTTACATTCAGTAAAAACCCCTTTTATTAATATGAATTCACATATTTGGATGAGTTTGGCATACAAAAATATGTTACTATTATCACAAATTATAACACTAAATTCTATCCAAATGCCATTAAACTCTACATGACAAGAAAAATACATTTAGTAAAATGTTTGTCAATTACTTTCTAAAATTTGAGTACAATACATTGAAACTAAACAGTGTTGATGAAGTTTCTCTTAATAATGAGACTGCTTGCTTTCTATTTATCTGCTCAATATAAAGTATAGTGGACCAATAACCATTATCTCCAAATGGCTCAATTGTCCTTTAACATACGTACAGGAACAAGGTTTCCCATAAATATCTGCATTCTTCTCCATATCCTCTTTCATGTAAAAACATTTAATGTACAAACTATTTGCTCATCATGGTCTGCAGTCAAGAAAACAAATTATATAATGAAGCTACAGGAGTTGATGTCATGAATATATCCTCAAAATATGTGTGTCTGTGTGAGTGTGTGTGTGTGTGTGTGGGGGGGGGGGGGGGGGGGGCGCGTGTGTATCTGAGGGGGGGAAATAATTAGAATTTTATGCTGAGAAACTACAGTTGACTGGCACTCTTGAAACACTATCGAAGACAAATTAAACAAGATTAAGATCACCAAGAACACTAAGCATCCTCCAATGTCCTTGAAATTGCTACATATTTAGAATGGAACACACAATATATTTACAATATTTGTATCCTTTCTCAAGTATTATACTTTTAAATTTAAATAGTACTGGCCTGGTAACTAATAAATGGCTACACCTAACAACTGGCTCAAAAATAATAATATATAAAATAACCACCATGACAGGTACCGGGTGGCCAGAAGGGCTGCGGCTTCGGCAGTCGCCGAAGCAAAAACCCGGGTATGGGAGGAGTTTGGGGAGGCTATGGAGAAGGACTTGGCCTTGGTTGGCCTCGAGGAAGTTCTGGCAAACCATCCGACGACTCAGAAAGGGAAAGCAGGGCTTGTCTCAGGCTGTTTTCAGCAGGGGAGGAGAACTGCTAACCCGGACTGGGGATATTGTCGGGCGGTGGAAAGAGCACTTCGAGGAGCTCCTGAACCCGAACAACACGTCCTCTGTGGAAGAGGCAGAGCCAGAAGACTCGGGGGAATCTGCACCTATATCCCTGGGGGAAGTTGCTGAGGTAGTCAAAAAGCTCCTCAGTGGCAAGTCCCTGGGTGTAGATGAGATTCGCCCTGAGATGCTGAAGGCTCTGGACATTGTTGGGCTGTCTTGGCTGACACGCCTCTTCAGTGTCGCGTGGAGGTCGGGGACAGTACCTGTAGAGTGGCAGACTGGGGTGGTGGTCCCCATTTTCAAGAAGTAGGACCAGAGGGTGTGCTCCAATTATCGGGGTATCACACTCCTCAGCCTCCCTGGGAAAGCTTACTCTAGGGTGCTGGAAAGGAGGCTCCGACCGACGGTCGAACCTTGGATTCAGGAGGAGCAATGTGGCTTCCGTCCTGGTCATGGAACAGTGGACCAGCTCTTTACCTTGGCAGGGTTGCTGGCGGGGTCATGGGAGTTTGCCCATCCAGTCCACATGTGCTTTGTGGACTTGGAGAAGGCTTTCGACCGTGTCCCCCGGGGAACCCTGTGGGGTGTACTGTGGAAGTATGGGGTACTGGGGCCGTTGATACGAGCCATCCGGTCCCTGTATAACCAAAGTGAGAGCTGTGTCCGCATTCTCGGCACAAAGTCAAGCACGTTTCCTGTGGGTGTTGGACTCCGCCAAGGTTGCCCCTTGTCACCGGTCCTGTTTGTGGTATTCATGGACAGGATCTCAAGGCGCAGCCGAGGTGAGGAGAGTGTCCGGTTTGGTGACCTCAGAATAGCATGCGGATGATGTGGTTCTGCTGGCTTCATCGGACCGTGACCTTCAGCACGCACTGGAGCGGTTTGCAGCCGAGTGTGAAGCGGCCGGGATGAGAGTCAGCACCTCCAAGTCCGAGGCCATGGTTCTCTGCCGGAAAACGGTGGATTGCTCCCTCCGGGTTGGGAACGAGTCTTTGCCCCAAGTGAAGGAGTTCAAGTATCTCGGGGTCTTGTTCACGAGTGAGGGTAGAAGGGAGCGAGAGATCGACAGGCAGAACGGTACAGCGTCAGCAGTAATGCGGGCGTTGCACCGGACCGTCGTGGTGAAGAGGGAGCTGAGCCGGGAGGCGAAGCTCTCGATTTACTGGTCGATCTAGCTTTGGGTATTGACCGAAAGAACGAGATTGCGTATACAAGCGGCCGAAATGAGCTTCCTCCATAGGGTGGCCGGGCTCAGCCTTAGAGATAGGGTGAGGAGCTCGGACATCCGGAGGGAGCTTGGAGTAGAGCCGCTGCTCCTTCGCGTCGAAAGGAGCCAATTGAGGTGGTTCGGGCATCTGATCAGGATGCCTCCCGGGCGCCTCCCTCTGGAGGTTTTCCGGGCTCGTCCAACTGGGCGGAGACCCCGAGGGAGACCCAGAGCCCGCTGGAGAGATTATATATCTCTCCTGGCCTGGGAACGCCTCAGGATCCCCAGGAGGAGCTAGAATGCGTTGCTGGGGAGAGGGATGCCTGGAATACCCGGCTTTGCCTACTGCCACCGCGACCCGACTCCGGATAAGCGGGTGATGATGGATGGATGGATGGATAACCACCATGAGACACAACACAACTCTTGAATATTACTGTAAACCTGCTATTGGGCACATGAGACAAAGTACCAAGAGATTGATGAGCCATACAATATTACCATAGATATTACCACAGCCTTGGAGGCAATTTCTGTAAATACACTACAAACTTGAAATAGGTTTACAGTGACCAGCACACACAGACTCAAGAAGCTGCATTAGAGTGCGTGCGCGAGAGAGAGAGTGAGAGTGAGAGAGGGAGTGAGAGAGAAAGAGAGAGAGTGAGAGTGAGAGGGAGTGAGAGAGTGAGAGTGAGTGAGAGAGAGTGAGAGTGAGAGATGGGGAGAGAGAGAGGGAGTGAGAGAGGAGTGAGAGAGAGAGGGAGTGAGAGAGAGTTGGGGAGAGAGAGAGAGATGGAGTGAGTGAGAGAGACAGAGAGAGATGGAAGGAAGATGTTGAGGACAGGCATTTCAAAAGGAGTGCTGGTATATGACCTCTGAACCCTCGCAGGTCAGCTTCTTATTTTTCAATTTGCCATAAAATACAAGGATGACCTCCAACTAAAGGGGCCATCTTCTAATATCTAAAACAAAATCATAAGTGCTTCAGAGGGACCAATAAAAATAGTAAATACCTTGACAAGACACATGGTACACAGCATGTCTATACAGCAATTTGAAGAGTTCATGATGGCATCGTCAGCAATGGGTACAGAGGAACAGAAGCCAGAAGAATTAGAAAAAAAAAAAAAAGATTTAAAAACATTAAACATTAAGATATTCCCTTCACACTGAGATCAAATACTCATCTACGATGAGTAACCTTATTCTGTAAAAATTGGGGGAGAGAGAATGGGATTGAGAGAGAGAGAGAACAAGAGAGAATAAGAGAGGGACAGAGAGAGAGCAGAAGGCCTCACAGTGGTCAAGTTCAAGAACAGGAAACGCGGTAGTATTCGGTAATTTCCCTCTTTCTGGTACATTTTAATTGAAAAAATATATATTTATTAAATACACGATTGTAACAGAAGTGAAGCTGCTCTCCTGAGGATATATTGTAGGTGTGTGAGGACAGCTCTGTGGGGAGCGGGGAACGCAGGGCTGGACTCTAGGCGGTTCGGTCCAAGGCTCTCAGCAGTTCGCCCCCGTGCAGGAGTCGCAGGTCGCCCTGCAGTGGCGCGTTGACCTCACAGTCGTAACGCGTCAGCTCCGGCAGGAAATGAGACTCAAAGGAGGGCCCCAGCAGACAGCTCGCCACTACTGGGAGGAGACGGGCAGTCAGGGAGAAGGAAAGCAAGAACCAACGAATGCCTAAATGCATGACTACATTAATGGCATTTGGCAGACGCTCTTATCCAGAGCGACGTACAGTTGATTAGATTAAGCAGGAGACAATACTCCGCTGGAGCAATGCAGGGTTAAGGGCCTTGCTCAAGGGCCCAACGGCTGTGCGGATCTTATTGTGACTACACCAGGGATCGAACCACCGACCTTGCGGGTCCCAGTCATGTACCGTAACCACTATGCTACAGGCCGCCCATCAACAATAAATCAATGATAAATCAATGGACTGAACTAATTCATAAACTAATGAAGGTACGAATAAATGAACTGAAGGCATCGATGCGTGTACAAAGGAGCAACTGAATGAATAAATAAAAACATATACAGTGCCCTCCATAGCATTTGGGTTTCTCTTGTTTTGGGTCTGTCCTCCACAACTCTAGATTTGCAATGAAACAATTTGCATGTGGTTAAAGTGCAGGTTTGCAGCTTTTATTAGAAGTGGCCACAGAGTGAAACACATTACAGTGAGAGATGAATCTCAAGCATGGGGTTAGTTCTAACACTTAAACTTGTGTATACAGTGCTGAAGTGAAAGAAGCACTCAGTGAGAATTTTATGCTCAATATCGGCAAGGAAATTATTTCATTGGCTTTACGTGGGCACGATCCACTGTTTGCAAACCATTGCTGTTCTGCTTTTTGTAAACCCAGACCATCTGCGGGGAGAACGTATCAGGTCTGTGGTAGACTCACCTCCAATTTTGGGGGATGGGTTCATGCTACAGTCTCTGTAGGGGGCGTAGAGTGATCCTAGATGGGGCAGTTTGGGTTCCTCTGGCCCATCTTCAGAGCTTGCGGGTTTCTGGGGTCTTTCTATCAGGCCAAAGGGCGAGTCTCCACTGGCCTGAAAGACTGAAAAATTATCTGAGAGAAAAAAAACAGTTGTCACTGCCATGGAAAAATTGTGACGTTTCTTTCCTTTTTCCAAGTCCAGTTTTTTTCATATTATTCTGTACACATAGAACAGTTTAAAAGTTCAGCTCCGTTAACTGTAAATGTCTCATGACTTAACAAATAGTAACAAGTTGCTTCAAAATTGTGAATGTGTCAGACACACATACAACACACCCTGCACGAATGCAAGAGCTACAATACCACCATTTTAATTCACGCATATGTTTCACACAAATACCACGTGCATTTTGCTCACACATTTGATCTGATTAACACCTTTTACAAAAGTGTAGAAGAAAAGCCCATAATGGGAGTTCGACCAACATCTTTCACAGAGCGAATGCTTTGGTGTTGGCCTGGCATGTCCCATGCAGGCCTCTGTACCTGAAAGTGTGCTGGTGGAAGTGGACTTCTGCTTAGGGAAGGCACAGCAGTCATTCATCCTGCCCTTCATCCTTTTCCATGTAATCTGTGAGCACTCACTGTGGGGCTTATCCTGTCATACAAACGTGCACACACACACGCCCCCGCACAGCACAAGCACACACAAACACACACACACACACACACGCACACACACACACACAGCACAAGCGCACACACACACACATGCACAGCAAACGCACAGCACAAGCACACACACACACACATACACACACACACACAGCACAAGCACACACACACATGCACACGCACAGGCGCACACACACACACAGCACAAGCATACAGACACACACACAGCAAAAGCACAAGCACACACACACAGCAAAAGCACAAGCACACACACACACACAGCAAAAGCACAAGCACAATCAAACACACACACACACACACATTAGTACAAAGGCCAACATTTTGTTTTCATTTTGCTTATTGGGCCTGAAACCTGAGTACGATCAGATTTGATCATAAACTGTGTGAAATAACATTTCCATGAACATGGTAACAGCATGAACAGGCACGCGCATCAAATTGATGAACAATCGCCATTCATCATCCATACACCTGGGATACATACAAAAACAAAGAAAAACAGGTCTGCAGATGTATCGGACTTTGGTTTTTTCGGAAGAAAAAGGCTTTTATACACACACGTAAGAATGATTTCAGAAATGTTTTGTGAGGCCCATTGTCCTTTTAAATATTCTCCGAAGATTCACTGTTTAATGCTCCAGGACTATACATTGTAAGTGGTTTGCAAACAGCTTTTTACGAGTTGCAAAAAATATATATTTCAAAATATATACTTTTATAATATATTCATTTCCACATTTACATTTAAATGCAAGGATAAACACTCTACACAGACAAATTGTGGGTAAAGAGACCTCACCTGAGACCTGAGAGGGAAAACGCTCTGATCTTCAAAGTTTCTCTTTCGCTTAAGGCTGTGGGCAGGAACATTTGGGGCTGGACTCGGGTCTATGAAGGCCTGGACACAGTTCTCTAGGGACCTGTATAGTAGTAACCCATAATTTAGCATCTGTGCAACATACATTTTTATGCAGCTACAATTCTCTGAAATATATGAGTCTTATATCAATCAAGCATTTTAATCCAGTGATTTAGCCGTGATATCACATCGTCAGATATTGAAAGAGGTCTTTGTTTTGCACATCTTAATCATGTTTTTGCTGATGTTGTATGTGGGAGGCCTTTAACCTTCTGGGACCTTCCATCCTCAAATGAGAACATTCAATTTCGGCTTTGAGCTCCACACAGTATTTCAGGGCGGCCTGTAGCGTAGTGGTTAAGGTAAATGACTGGGACCCGCAAGATTTGCGGTTCTAATCCCGGTGTTTCTAATCCCGGTGTTGTCACAATAAAATCTGCACAGGCGTGGGGCCCTTGAGCAAGGCCCTTAACATTGCTCCAGGGGAGGATTGTCTCCTGCTAAGTCTAATCAACTGTATGTCGCTCTGGATAAGAGTGTCTGCCAAATGCCAATAATGTAATGTAATGTAATGTATTTCTCTTAACATGAGAGACATTCAATTAAAATTGCATAAAATATAATAGAAAATATTTCCATTTTTTTGCCATCCAAGACATGTCAAAAAAATTTAAATACTTTTTTTTCTTCTGGGTCTCAGGCATCCAAATTGGCCACTGTGGAATAGTAAAGGTTCATAGCATTGCATTGTGTAGTGTTCAGTGCAACCTTGCACACTCTGAGGCCTCAGGTACCTCTGCTTGTGGAGATACCCAGTGGGAAAATCCTGCTGTGGGGAGTCAGGCGGCCACGGGATGTACTGATGACGATCCACAGTGGAGACGCTAGCTGTGCCACAGCAGGGGGCCACCAGGTAAGACAGGCTGGTATGAGGGTCCAGGGAGGGGGAGTCCAGCTGCAATCCCCCCCCGGGGGACATAACAGGGAAGCGGTGGGTGTGGATAGGAGTGGGGGGATCCAGCGGCTGGAACAGGCCGGCCATGTTGAGGAAGCCCTGGGCGTGGGCGGGACCTGCTGCAGGGGGAGCCTCCTCTTGGTGGATAGGCTGCAGCTGGAAGTCATCTCCGTCCATGGGGATGTAGGGGGCCAGAGTGTCCAGGTCCAGACCAGTCAGGTCCATCTGAGGATAGAGGGAGAGCACAGACAGCCTGTCCAATCAATACTTAAAAGTCCCATATTGTACACCTTTTCACAGTTTTATTTTAGGTCCCAATATCCACAGACAACGTTTATGTGGTTTTAAGTACCAAAAATAATCTCAATGCACTGTTACTTGTCCGTTCATCAGTACCTCACATGAACAGGCAGTTTTAGTAACTGTGTCTTTAAGGCTCATTGATACTGAATCATTGATACTGTACTGTATTGTGATTTGCTATTAGCTATCAACACCATGAATGGAGTCTGTCCCGGTCGCTTGGATTTGTTCCTGCTACAAAGGGGCTCTGCTGAACTTCACGGAACTCCAAACAGATCGTTTCAATTCACATTTACAAGGATTGTGTGAATTTATTTGTGAATTTTCCACAATATGGGATCTTTAAAACCTACAAAAGACAGATACTGAGGGTGGCTGCATCATGATTAAAGGGTTTGACTCCAGACCCAGAACAGAAGATAAGGAATTGCAGCCGTACCCTTGGACATGGTGCAAAACTGCATAAGTGAACACAACCAGCTGTGCACCGGCAATGTTCCCATCATATCTAGCAACGTTTCCATATATACATGTATATTTCCATACATTTGGAACAAACATAATTTTAGGTCCTAACTGGGTACATTACTGACCTGGGTATAAGTGTCAGTATCGAGGGCGAACAGATTCTCAGTCAGCTCATTCTTTGGTGTGCTGTCCCCAGATCTGCAGTAGTCCCCAGGACTGCTAGGCTAAAAAGGAGGGAGGGAGCACAAACTGTTTATTACAACTTCATAACCAGACTAAGGATGTTGCTGGCAGTGGAGGTGGCATGAGTGAGTGAGTGAGTGAGCTAGTGAAATAACCATAATCAAAATAGAGAGACTACTGTAATAGATGCAGTCAGCCTCACTTGGTAAGCACTGGAACACAAAGAGGGATGCAACCACAGAGAACAGTAATATTAATACAATGAAGGACCAAGCAGCGAGCAGACACTGACAAATCCAGGGGCCTGTTCCACAAAGCAGGATTACCGAGATAGCTGGATATTCGAGTAAAATCGAGTAAAATCCGACCGTGCCCAAATCTAGAACATGGACTGAAGTATAAATAGCTGGGGTTTTTACTTTGTGCGGTTATCTAGCTAGCTCAGTAATCCTGCTTTGTAGAACAGGTCCTGTGACTACAGGAAGACAAAGGCAAGAATGAGTCAAACACCTGTACAGACAGCACATACCCATCAATAAAGCCAACATCGAGCTTCCTCCCCAAGCGTCTTGTCTACTACAAAAAACTATTTACTGCAGACAACACTGAAAACATCGGTGGACTTTACACATTTGGGTTGGTGCCAAGGTTGGCTCAGGTTGGCTCATGTTGCCTCTATATTACTCCAATCGTCTGGATAACACAGCTTTCTCCATTAGCTCACGTGACATCTTACGGGGGCAGGGCTGAAACAAAAACTGAGCGGCTTGCATTTTTTGTCATGAAGTTAGCTTGTTATTAAATACTCTTTTACTAGCATTTTTTATGTATAACACGCATACATTTTTGCATGTATCCTTTTGTATGTATTTAACATTTATTTAATGTAAGTGTGTATGTTTCTGAACATCTCCCATTTAACACTGTCATATTTTTTATCTTTTTCCTTTCTTTTTATAAAAAAGCCTAACTCTGGATGGGAGCTTGAAACTAGCAATAGCTCTAATCTCTGTATTCAGAACATCAGTTACATGAATCTGGTGTAAACTGGTAGTAATGATTCTGTCTCTTGGCATTGTCCCGACTCAAATAAACATTAACTATAAAATATATATGTAGGGGAGTAGGATGATAAGAGATCTGGGTGATGTGTGGAATAGAAAGGTCTGAGTTGGACAAAAAAAACATTGATGAGGAGGAAGAAAGGAATAGAAATGAGGGATAGGAAGGAGCCAGAGAGGATGAGAACCATACCATAGTGGAGCCGCCTCTGTTGTTCAGACAGGGTGCATCACTTGAAGTGGCACTGGGCATAGCCCGCTCCTGGGGTTGGAGCACTGAGAAGATGGGGGCCATGTTGAACATCTCACTGGTAGGCCTCTGTTTGGGGACCTCTCTGATCCAGGACCGGCTGGAAGGAGACTCTTCGAACTGGGGCTCACCTATGAGGGAAACAACCCACACACACACACATGCACACACACACACATACACACAAATGCACATGCAAAAGTTCTGTTTAAAAACAGATTCCATATTTAATTCATAAATTAAGTCATAAGCGAAATAAATGGGTTCTTCCTGGATTTCCTGACACTAAATCTGTTACAACGGAGGTTCCCAAACTTTTTTCCGATGTGACTCCAAATTCAGTTCACAAACTTACACAACCACAACACCCCACCCACACACAACTTGTGCCTAACAACACCCTTTAGCCACGAATATACAGGAAATACACAACAACCTCTCCTGCCTCATTGCTTTATCATAGTTGGCTTGTTGTAATGTAGTGGCCTACATTCACATATTTTAAAGAGACAGAAATTCAATTTGATCTTTTAAAAGATTTTCAGGCGACCCCATCCTGAAATCGAGCAACTCAACATGGGGTCCAGACCCACAGTTTGGGAACCCTTGTCTTACAGTGAAATAGCAGGAACTGAACAGCTAATGGAGTCTGTATCACTGTTACCAAAGCTGCTGTAACTTGAGAACACAGGTTTTCAATAAACCTAACTGGAACAAAGAGCAGCACATACAGAGAGGTATCTGGCATCGAACTGAACTGGTTTGAGTTCAATGTAGGCTCAATGTAGCAAGCTCTGGCTGCCAAATTTGAGTTCAGCGACTGGGTAAAGGAGAGGATGCAGGGACAAGGGGTGCGGAGGGGGTTCCCCACCTAAATCGAGGGCGACGATGGTGTCTCTGAGCACTGGGGCGAGTTGGGCCAGCTTCTCAGGGTCTTCTTTCAGCTCGGTAAAAAGGGCGTTGTTACCGTCACCCAACTCATCCTGCCGGAAAATGCTGCTCAGAGCTGAGCACGGCTTAAACAGAGACTCCCTCTGAACCAGAGAGAACACCACTGCCGCCTCCTCAACACCACTAACAAGGACAAAGACAGAGAGAGAGAGACAGTGAAAGAGAAAGAGAGTGAGATCGTGAGTGATCGTGAGAGACAATATTTTTTAATTCCATTGATTTCTACCATTATATTTGTCCTAATCAGCATCATTATCACCTTCACTGCTTTAAAAATATATATATTATTTTCCATTATCATTTCTACATCTCCAATCAAAGGAAAGTTATTTTTATGTGTGGTTACTATTTGTTTGTTTGTTTGTTTCTAGCCATTGATGTATATGCATTGTTCAGTGTTAGGATCTACGCTTTGTTTAATATTGAATGCATTCGCAATACGAAATGTGGTTTGTCATGCCAATAAAGCAAACTAAACTGAAATGAAATTCACTTGAGAGGGAGCGCCTTTGAAATTCAAACAAAATCAACTCAAGAACTACAGGCAGTTTGCTCCTTTTTTATCACAAACATCCCCTTGCCAGCCAATAGACAGCAGGGGCTCCCAGCCAGGAGTGGATGTGTCACTCCCATTCAACAAGCTATTCAGCATTGAAATGCCAGACACGTTGATGTGAATTGCTCAATCAAGGACTATTTAATATAATTTCTGTATAATCAACACACTAATTCATTGAAATAATTTGAAGAAGATGATGAGGACTGTAGGTGGGGATGAATAATTGTGGGCACTGCAGTCATAGAAGTGATACGTTTATAACTCCACGGAGAGAACACCACCAACAGATACTGAGAAACTGAGACTTCGAATTATATTCTGATGGCGACACATAAAAACAACTGCGTGAAATGCAACAGATCTGTGAGCGGTCCCTGCTCGCACAAACCAAAGGCCTGAGTTCCCTATGTTTGTTTTTTTATTAAAAAATTAAAATTCAAACAGAATATTTAACTGTTTTTTTCCTCTTCCTCTATGCACTTGATGAGTAAGAGGAGAGAGACAGTACATGTAATGGTAGGAGCATGGGAAAGGAGAAGTGTGCTGAATTAATTATGACTGAAGAAATTACTCTTAAAAAAATGTTACACTGCATTTCTTTAGCGACTTTTCCCATTTTGTGTTTTTCTCACAAATCTTTTCAGTGTGGCTGTAAACGCCTATAGCTTGACACATTTTTGGCTGGGCGTCAGGCTGGGCAGTTCTCGAAAGTAAAAAAAAAAAACCCCAGCTTTCCTAGTGTTAAGCCATGCCCATACAATAACATGTACCCAGCTGGTCTCTGCCCTGCCCCCTGTGCCTACCTCAGAACATAGTTGATGCACACGATGCACTGGGGCCGGGAATTTTGGCTATTGTAGATGACAGTGGCGTGTGTTTCCATCCACACATATCCTCCGTGCTTCGCCAGCATCCGGTATTGCCCGCTCACCGCCTGGCCTTTGGTGCACACTGGGAGAGAGGCAGGAAGGGGGGGAGAGAGTCAAGGGCAAGCATGCTGAAGGAAGGCTACCAACTTCCCTGAAGAGATGTAATTTTAATAGCCTTCCATAGTATCATTCTCAGGAGTGATACACAGATCTGCCAATCACCGCAGACACATCCCTGAGCATCAGTCTCCAGTCCTTACTGCCATTTTCATTGGCCGTCAATGATGGGAGGCAGAGTAGGCCCTGTGGAAGGTGGGAGTGGTGACAGTAGTGGTGACAGTATGGAAGTAAATGATGTATGACAAACCCTTCACAAAAAATGGAAACGGAAAAGCCTTAAATGACCTGCAAATGTAATTTGGAAGAGAGATGAGAAGCCATCTCTCTTCTGGTAAGTGGCATTAAGGGTCAATCAGGTGGCTATTAGTGCCGACATACCTGGTTCAGAAGCACAGGTGGTCTCGGTCTAACTCGGTTTTTACTCCTCCACGTACTCGCCAGAGGCGATACAATTCAAGATATTTAGAGCGAAGCCAAGGCTCATGGCCCAAATCCAATAAGCACTGTGTGAATTGTATTCATAAATCATACATGAATCGGAAATTTAATTTGTAAGATACAGCTTCTTGAGCACCAGACCATGCCTGCAGGCAAAATCTTGTTGTGTGACCACAGTCACGAAATATCAATGGGAATGGATTACCCCCTCTGTCCTAGCCTAGGAAATATAAACACGCTTTACTGTGATGATAATAAGATTCTGAGAGAGAGGAGAACAGAGATGCACCACCCGCAGGTGTATATAGGAGAGAGAGAGAGAGAGAGAGAGAGAGAGAGAGAGAGAGAGAGAGAGAATAAACAGGTCTGTTGTGGAAGATGCCTGAGGGCGTGGAGACACCGGAGAACACAGCACTGCAAGTCTGTCACTTCCACTTAGGCTGTGAAAGTAATTCATTGTGGAATCTAGATTTTATGCAAGGCAGATTCCACAAAAACCGTTTTCATAGTAAAAAAACAAGCATCCCTTGTAAACTGAATGTATGTACAGTAGAATTTTTGAAGAAGAAAAAAATACTTCCAGAAGTGCCCTACAATTGTAGCATAAAAAGAAATTGCTCTCAGAATCTTACTTCTAGTCACAAAAGGAAGATATTATTTATTTACATCTGGAATATTGAATAATTTTACAGCAATTTTGGGTTAGCATTATTATTAATTTTTTTCTATTAGAAAATGCTGAACTTTCTATTTCCACAAGTTTATCTTAACAGGTTTATCTCTGTGGCCAAATTCAGTAGTATTGAATATTGGTATGGTATCAGTATGTGAAAATTCATTCATCAATTAATCTGGCCTGAATGTCACAAGAAGGTCACAAGTATATTGTTATTTGCTCCTTGTGAGCAAAAGGTAATATACAAATGAAGGATGGATTTACCTCTTAAGTGTAGCTTATACATTGACATTATAAAATGGATTTTCTGAATCGAACTGAACTGAATTTTGTATTTTAGCCAGCTACATGCTCTTACTACAAACATTTAACACCATTGAGAGAAACCTCTGGAAACCTTTATTTTGATTTAATTATGCATAAGCCAATCAAGAAGAACAACTGAAAACAGTTACTTTCAATATTAAACCCTGCTTACAGATCCTGCTGTACACATGTTTAGCTAAAATGTCATGTAATGTGATGCAGGGTTCCAGAGTGAGACCATTTTATTTGCATATGTGAGTAAAAATCTGCCTTGTGCCAATATTTATCTGACAATTTTATCCAAAGCAACTTACAGTTGATTACAATAAGCAGGGGACAATCCCCCTGAAGCAATGCAGTTAAGGGAATTGTTCAAGGGCCCAACAGCTGTGCAGATCTTATCATGGCCACACCGGGGCTTGGACCACCAACCTTCCAGCGCCCATTCATGTGCCTTTCCCACTAGGCTACAGGCAGCCCCCTAGATTCCAGTTAGATTCCAGTGCAACTGGCCTGATGAAGACTTGAATTATGCCTCTGCTAGGTTAAATAATTTGTGCACACACCCCAGGTAAAGTTTGCATGAACAAGGCTACTCTCCCTCCCGTCTTTGTAGAGAAGCACACAGAGACAACATTTTCTGCCTGAAAATTTGGACTAGACAATGTGCATTGCTCACTCCAGGTTAATAGTGACAGACAATACCATCACTGCCAATAGCTAAAACATGAAATGAACAATAGACCCTTTTTTCAGGATAAAATCCACTGATTCTATCCTACGGCACCTGGTCCACCTGTTTCTCCCGAGCCTAAGATAACACATGGTGTAGTCAGATGGTGCGCTTTCAATTATTCTGGCCAAAACTGTTATTTGCATGTGCTGTGACTAAATTGCAAATGTGACGGTAGGGGGGAAAAAGGGTGGAGATAAATACCCTTTTGTGCAGACCCACGGAAGATTTTGTGCAACCACATTTAAGAGTGTCTGCCAAATACCAGTAATGTAATGTATATATTTAACTGAAAGGTTCCTGGTACAAGTGACACCTATGTGAAATGTTAGCCTGGAGCTCTGTGTTGTCATTGGCAATATCCCCATGCTATGTCTGGTGATATTTAAACTACAGCATAATGTCAGACGTTTCAGTCTTCTGACCTGTACGGTGGTCTGGTATACTGGGGCATACTGATTTAAAAACATTTTTTATTGAAGCAAGTGACCCAGCGGGGCAGAGTGTCATCTCCCACCAAAATCTTCATTGGATAAATCTGAAATTTTGACATCAATTTTTTAGACCTATAGTTTTCAGGTTCTCGATTTAAAATGTTTAGGTTCATTTAAACGAAGCTACCATTTTTAATTTGAAAAATGCCAAAAACACAATGTAAAAAAATTTCTAATGGGTCACATGCTTCAAATAGTACCAAAACAGAGCGAAACATCCAAAATATTGGGCCAATACATCAGAATAGAGGAATATATCGGAATCTGTTGAAACTTGACTGATGTATAGATGGCGTATAGATGAGATGATATATCAGGGACAACAAATTGACCATCCTGAAAAGCGTGCACTGCATATAAAATGCTAAAAATGGCATATAATATTATTCAGCACAATTTGAGGTTCACTTACGGTTGTGATGACTCCTTGTCAGGCAGTCAGAATCTAGCGCATGGTAGAACTCATAGACGGACCGGCCCAGAAGATCTTCAGGAGCATACCCCACCAGTTCGGAGATGCTGTAACAATGAAAAGGGAAATGCACACACAAATGTACATTGTCAATCTTCAGTAGACTACAGAATGACCTATATTCAACACTCCACTCACATTACATTAATGGCATTTGGCAGACGCTCTTATCCAGAGTGACATACAGTTGATTAGACTAAGCAGGAGACAATCCTCCCCTGGAGCAATGGAGGGTTAAGGGCCTTGCTCAAGGGCCCAACGGCTGTGTGAATCTTATTGTCGCTAGACCGGGGACTGAACCACTGACCTTGCGGGTCCCAGTCATGTACCTTAACCACTATGCTATAGGCCGCACAGTAGCACACTCAGTCACTGTAGACAATTAATTAAATACACATAGCCAATATCCAACATATCACAAACAGAAATGCACATGTTCAATGTCCAATGCCAAAACCCATGGGGGGCGACATGGCTCAGGCAGTAAGAGCAGTCGTCTGGCAGTCGGAGGGTTGCCGGTTCGATCCCCCGCCCGGGCTGTGTCGAAGTGTCCCTGAGCAAGACACCTAACCCCTAAATGATGAGCCGGTTGGGGCCTTGCATGGCAGCCAATCGCCGTTGGTGTGTGAGTGTGAGTGTGAGTGTGTGTATGAATGGGTTAATGGAGCATCAATTGTACAGCGCTTTGGATAAAGGCGCTATATAAATGCCTGCCATTTACCATTTACCAAAACATAATGTGTTTGGGCCGAAATAGTATGTACAGTACCAGTCAAAAGTTTGGACACACCTTGCCCTTTTCTGGATTTTTTGATTAATGTTTTATTTCTACTGTTTGTAATCAAGCAATTCATATGTGGTCGAAGTGTAGATTCTCATATTTTATTAAACCATATTTTTATACATTTTGGTTGCACCATGTAGTAATTAGAGCACTTTTTATACATAGCCCCCCATCAAATAAAATAGTCATGTTTTGTATTTGGTTGCATATCCATTTCATAGCATGACTTCCTGGTGTCTGTGACCTATCAACATCATCAGAGTCTGGATATCTTGTTCTCAGGTCGTCCTACGAGCAATACTATCACTCTTTGCATTTGAATTCAAACATATACTCACATAGTCCAGAAACACTCTCCATGCAATACCATATCCCAATCCAGCCCATCCATAATCATGCATATTTTCCTTTTACTGTTCCTTATTTTTTTTTGTATATATATATTTTTTTCTTTTGTATTTAAGAATGTATTATTCATATTCATCATGTTCTTTTTATTCCCCATCATTACTTTTATTATTATTATCTCTTCCTTTTTCCATATTATCCATTCAAGGCTCCAATCAACAACCACCCACTTGTCCACCTGTCTGTTTGTCTGTTCATCCTCCTGTCTATCTGCCCGTTTGTCTGCGTGTCCATGTGTACAGAAGTCACTCTTATTTGCTCTTTACAGACACACTAATGCAGAAAAAAAAAGAAAAATATATAAAACCATGTAAGAAAACTAATATGAAAAAGATCTAGGGTGCCTATTACTTTTACACTGTACTGTATGCGTACGTACACATGCATGTGTATGCAGTGCGTGCTATGCCTGCGTGTGGAAGGGCGTGTCCGTATGAATGGGTGCGATGTTCATACAGTCTGTGGGCGCGGAGCTCACCGCTCGTCACAGTAAGTGAACTTCAGGTCCAGACTGTGCCGGCTCAGAAACGTCTTGCTGTCCATCGGCGGGGCAGTGCAGTCCACAGGCGGGGCTTTGCAGCAGTGGGCCTTGCTGTTGAGGGGCAGGTCGGTGCTGGAGGGGTGGGGGATTGGCTCGCACAGCATAACCATGCAGGCGAGAGGAAGCTCTCTCAATCCACAGAGCGTGTGCGGAGGGTGGCCACTGTACTCTTGCAAGTGTCCGGTGCAGTGCAAGACCTACAAAAGTATTTTCTCAATAAAGTATGACACTTTATTTTCATTAAGAGCATTATAAAAAAGTCCATAGTGCTATAGTGACCTCATTAAGTTTCTTGAGCAAAATAAATTGCCATATTAATACACTGCTCCCAGTACCAGTAATACAAATAATAATAATAATAATAATAATACTAAAATAATAATAATGGTTGTTGTGGCTGTGACTACTAAATAATTGAATGCAATGAATAAATATAACAATAATTATAAAGTGAGTGAATGCACCTACAATGACATCCAATTAATGCCCTGCTCTTTTTTGCAGTGGTGTCACTCAGCGAATTGTGAAGGCTTTGGGGGTGAGTGCAGTGCTGACCTTCCAGCTGGCAGATTTCAGGTTCACGGCTCGTCCCCGATTCGTCAAAGTGCACTTCATCCTCATGAAGAAGTCCCGCTCCGTGTTGGTCTCTTTACTCTTCTTTCGAAGGTCTGCTCAAAGAAAAAACTACATTCAACTGATGCCCCTTTGGCTCATCTAAATTTGAGCCTGACTTCAAGATGTTGGTTAATGAGGTAGGTTCTGACCCTTCTTGCAAGGTACCACAGAATGTTCTCTCAAACTGAAGCCCTGAAAGGCTACAGCTTTAAGTGATTGATTGGTTAAAGTCCACACACCTTTTATCACAGGACTGGGTCATTTTTTGATTTGTGTTGCAAAACATGTCCGAGCAATTTCACATTACACAAAAAAAAAAGAAAAAACATACTTATTGACATTCAAATTTTTAAAGGACTATTTTCTGGTCCAAATAAAAGAAAAACACAGAAAATATTGTTTACTCATTATCTATATTAGTTTGAAAAATATAAAATAAAATATAAAATAAAATATTGTCAGAAGATTTGATGTCTTTTGATGTCTCACACGCCGGCAATAGGCTGCCATGCAAGGTACCAATCAGCTCGACCAGAGCAATTAGGGGTTAGGTGTCTCGCTCAGGGATACTTCGACACATCCAGGGCGGGGCTTTGAACTGGCAACCTTCCGACTACCAGAAGACCGCTCTTACCTCCCGAGCCCTGGTCCTGAGCCCCACAACCCCCTGGTTCCACTAAAGACTGTAGCAGAGGTACCTGATTTGAAACTGAGGTTGTCACGGATCTCCTCGTGGTCACAGGGATGGGTGAAGTCAAAGATGCTGAGACCCATTAGCTCCACCTAGGAGGGAGTCAAAACAGGCCGTTTCTATGGTGATCACAACAAGGTAGGAAATGCAACCCCCTGTATGAAAAAAGTGAAGAAACGGAAGTCGGGATGGGGAAGAGTGAAACGGGCAGGATCTCACTTGTGACAGGCCGATGATTTTTTTGATGTTCTCAGACAAATAGATCATGTCCCCGTCAGACGTGACCATGGCAACAAAACCTGCCAGAGATTTTAGGCAGAGACTGCTCATCTGCCTGTCCTCCTCCTTTTCTCTATCAGCTCGACCTGGGGGGGCGTACACAAACACACATTTTTATAGATGCATATGGTACAATATACATACAGAAATACATACATTCCCACATGGAGATATACAAGCACATTCAAACAAAACCAAATACAGAATGTGTACCCTTATGAAGGCAAACACATGAAATAATTGCTTTAAAATAATTACAATAAACAATGATCCCCTCTTCTTACTCTACTCAACTCTATTTTACTCCATTACTCCCACTGTTTCTACACTATGCTGATAGTCACACGCATAACCAAGAACAAACTTATCTGAATCACACACACTGCCTCCAAGGTTATTGGTCTTCCCACCCCAAGCTTCTATGATAAACCCACACACAAAACCTCAATCAAGCTCATAACCTGGATCCCGTCCTGAACTCAAGTTTTCCCTGAAGGTACAGAACTCAGAAAATAGAATACTTTGGTAATAACAGTATAGAATGGAATAGAATAGAACTTTATTGTCCAACAAATTTGCCTTTGCCATTGGCCTCACCTCAGAAATACATAATATATGTATAATAATGCTAATCTGATTTTGTTCTTCTAGGCGTTCTTACAGCCACTCTGAAATGTCAGCCAGAGGGAAGCAACTCAAACCCACCGTGGAGGGGGTGGCTGGTGTAATTTAACTGGAGTGGCCCTGGATGTTGGACTCCAAGGAGCAAATCATTGAAACATTACAATCCTGCAGGTTCTTCCTGAACAACATCAGGAGGATCGACCACAGCTGGTCATGTACCCACCCTGCAGCTCACCCCGACCATGGTAATCTAAATTACTGCAACTCCCTTCTCAAAAGCCTACCAACTTGCACCATACAGTCTCTACAACTCATCCCGACTTGTCTTCAACCTTCCGAAGTTCTCACTCCACTGCCCTGCAGAGATCCCTCCACTGGCTGCTGGTTGCTGGATGGTCAAAGGCTCAAATTTCTGACTCCTAATTTCCTCATTTGGCCCACCTGATTCTCAAAATTAGTAGCTTGATGAGTTCTCCAGCTGTTCAATGAGGTGCGCTGTGTTATGGCCGGAGTGAAAACCTACAGGATGGTAGATCTCTAGGAACAGGGTGTTCTAGTACTTTCATGTAGCACTTGTATCTTGATCTTGATGTTGTAGTTCTTTTATCATGTCTTTTGTAATCACTCTCACTTTTAGCTAAAAGCTTAGCTGTCCTAATAGAGAATATACCTGTAGAAATGTAGCAAATTAGCAAGTGAAATACAGCTAAAGGACAAAGCTACTTCAAGGGCAATTTTAATGATAGAAATCATATTTCATAACTAGCTGTTAGCTATCAGTGCAGCTGTAAGGAAGGGAGTAGGAAGGGCTTGGGTCTCAACCAGCAGTCAGGTGAGCCTAGCTACTAGAAATTGTCTTATGTTTAAAAATGTCTTCATCATCTGAGGTAAATAAATAACTTCATAAATAAGCTGATGAATCCAGCCTGGTGGCAATTTCCTTGCCATAAACTAGCCCCACAGTCAAATCAGTTAAATAATTGTGTTATCTCTTTATGAAATTGCCTGCAATATAGTATAATAAGCACAACATGACATCAGACTATTATTCTTAGTGGAATGATAAGCTATGTCTGATAATGTGGCTTAAGAGGGTAAATAATCCTAGACATGAAAAGCACCAGATGAAGAAAAAATAACAGCTAGGAACTAAAACCAGGGGTGCCCAGTATCGAGATCGAGATCCACTGAGATAGAGATCTTGTTGAGCAGCTAAATAGTACGTGTCAAATTCGGGTTGAAATGAAAACCTACAGGGTGGTAGATCTCCAGGAACGGGACTGGGAAGTAAACCATTCATTTAAATAATGTTAGAACAAATGAAGAAACCTTGGAAATAATGAGAACACAACACAATCGGAACACATGACCATAACCTCTCTCCAATTATAACAGGTTCACAGATAGTGGTTCACCACTTCAATTGAGAGCTAGTGTCTTCAACTATTATTTTGATTTCATCTGGTTCTGTAAGATGTTGAACCAGATTAATCTGAACAGTGAATTTGAAGAAGTGACTGTATTTGATGAGGAGATACTTGGAAAAAAAGGTAGATAATGAGAAAGAAGATCACTATCTCTAGTTGCTGTGATCGGTCTTTTTCTGGTGGCATATTTTTGCAGGAAAACTGTGGCTCACTCTTTCCTTCTCCAGGGGACACATTACATTATGTTTGCACTACACAATTGTGTACTCTTCAGGTATAAACAAGCCTTTAAATGTCCTTGAGGCTCCTCCTCTGCCTCCCTCCATTACAGCAATTATCTCTAATTATCCCTGTGCAGCTCTTTTCCTTGTGACATTTTAATTATCATCTTTAGTCAAAAATTCATTAGACTTGGAGCCATTTTCCCCACTGGCCTCCATGTTTTGTCCTGTCAACTCTCAGGTGCCAGGACCCATATTCACTGACACTGATGCAATTATGTCAAGGAAGCAATACATTTGAGTGTCTGTTATTATGATCTTGATTAATTATGAGCACAATACAAACAAATGCAAAGCAAACATCTGTCACAGAAGCAACAGGTTGTGCCAGAATAAAATGCAGCCTCTCCCTCTTTTACATTCAAATGCACACACACATACTCACAGAAATGCTCACACTGATGCATTCACCTCCATCAACATACAAGAAATAAAGGTAAACATGATGCAAAGCATAACATAACATAACATAAGTGCCTGTTACGCCACCCACGGACGACCCATGGGCTCGTAAAAGCTTTTTGAAGCCCGGGAAGTCAAGTTTACTGGCGCCGCCATGTTGTACAATTTAAAGCCAGAGACTGTGAAGGCTTAGACAGCACAGTAGGGTAGTGGGGATGCGGCTCCTCCACTAAGCATGTGTGAGAGAGTGACTGATTTGTCCGCAAAGTATTTCTGAACTGTCCTAATAACACAATAACTTAAAGAAAATTGGCACATGGGGATGCATTAGATGAAGAAAAAAAAAAATTTATGTGGGGAAAAATGGTTGTATTTTGACCGCAATTGTGCCATTGACTTTACAATGAAAACAGATCTGAATGACCTATACTGGTACCAACCGCAGTGGTGCTAGCGAGCACCATCTCTTAGCATGACCAGGAAATTAGCTTTTGACCGCTTGGTAAAAATACACACACATGAAATTTCATTCAGAAGTACACACACACACACACACACACACACATAGACACACACACACACACTTTGGTTCCTGACCTGGGCGAACGACCCTGCACATGCGCATGAAGCTAATGGTGAGCCTCATGATGGAAGCCTTGTCCAGGTGGGTGGAGATGCTGTGGGGGAGGGGTAGCTGACAGGCCAGTTCGTAAAACACCTCCGTCTCCTTACTGCGCCGACAGCGTGCCGCGTCCCGGGACCTCTCCTTCCTGTGCTCCGATGGGTTCCTGCCAGGTCAGGGAAGAAGCTTTAACTGAATTCAGTCAGACACATAAGCATGTGCCTGCATGTTCACACACTACAAAATGTGAAGTCATAAAGATGTGCTTCATTCCCACCCTGAAAGCATGAAATACCCACCCATCCATTATCTTAACCCGCTTATCCTGAACAGGGTCACAGGGGGCCTGGAGCCTATCCCAGCATACATTGGGTGAAAGGCAGGAATACACCCTGGACAGGTCGCCAGTCCATCACAGGATGCAGGAAATACCCCTTAATTAAATATATGGACCCCTTAATTTTGGCCCTCATTGGGAAATTATTACAATTAAGAAAAAAACCCTTAATGTTACTTCAGGTGCTGGACACCTTATAATGTACTTAATTTACCCCTTAAAGTGTTCATATGTGTCCTTAAGAATCAATTAATAGCTCACAAGGTGTAAAATTAAGGGGTTTGGTTTCATAGTGACAGGTGGGTGGTGATGCTGTGGGGGATGGGTAATTGGGCAGCCTGTAGACTAGTGGCTAAGGTACATTAAAGGACTGAAAACCTATATAAATGAGAGATTTCAGTTTTTGATTTATTGATAAAATTGCAAAAATGGCAGTTCTATCCATTTAAAATTAAATATGCAACATAATATAGTGCAAAAACTAAAGGGGTCTGAATATTTTCTGAAAACTTTCACTTGCGAGTGGAAATTGGGGTGTGTGGCGATTTTGAAGCATCATATCTTTGGCATTAAAGCAGGGAAAACTCAATTTTTAATAAAACTGTACAAAAGGTTATGGGGTGCGTTTCCCGAAGCCTTCTTAACGCTACGTCGTTCGTAAGTTGTACCTTAAGCTCTACCTTAACGTTTCAGCGTGTTTTCAGAAACGTTCTTAGCTAAGTATACCTTCTGTAAGTCGTACTTTCGTAAGGCACTGTTACGACCTCCAGCCTCTGAAATCAGCTGTTGCTCTTAGTTACATCTCAATCTGTTAAGCGATATGTACACTAATAATTCTACAGTTGTAGTTGGCTTATAATATTACTAGAATGCCACATTAATGGTTTTTTATATGATATTCATAAACGGATGATTTCCCACTCTCTCGGTGTGCTGGACCATAGTTCTTTCTTGGTCTTGTTGGACACCGTAGCCATAAAACTGGGAAATAATGTTTCTTTATTGAGCACCACGTCTAACAATATCTCCATTTCGTTTGCTGTGAAGCTGTGGGACCGCTTATTTCTTCGTTTTTTTTCCGCCATATCTTATGTAAAAAAAGAAATAATAATAATTTGTGTTGGTGCGCTTTTAAACCGTCAGCTAATTAGAGAAAATGGTGAATTACACCAGTAATGTGATGGTGCTTCTGCCAAATCAACCATGATTGCAAAGCCATTTAAGGCACTACGACGAAGATATTGAAATAATGTAAATAAAACATGACATGCCAAAGAAGGCGTATTGCTAGATGGCGTAGCCACAAACCATATCACTAACCGTATATATAATTTGGCGAAAATTATATATACGGTTGGATAATTTAGTTTTTAATTTTATTAATACGTTCCCACCAGTCGTGATAAATGGAATATTTTCAAGTATTCCTGCAGTGATTCATTCATAAATAACACTACTTATAACGCAGTCAAACAGTAGCTGCATGGAGTGCATCGCACGTAGAACCTATCCCTTAAGCAACCGCCTAAGTGATAGTCTTCGTAAAACGCTAAGAGGCACCATTATCGAGAAACGCACCCATGGTCATTTATTTTGTGCCACTTGGCTTTTTTTCAACATTTGATGACTTACTATATCAGCACCACTTGGCATATGGACTTCAGACTTGAAACACTAGTAGATATCCTGTTTAAGAACAGTCATAAGGAAAGTGAAGTGAAATCGACCATTTATTCAAAAATTAGACATTGCCAAAGTTGGGTCTGGCTAGAATTTTGAGTGGTCTCCTCTGACCCCAAAATGGGCTTTCTATTAGGGGGAGTTATATATACAGATGTGTCTGGGGTAACGGAACAAAAAGAAAAAGAAAACAATGCTACTCTGTGTATCAGTTGGCCGCCCCAGACAACACATTGACCCCACCCTCCCTTCAGCATTTCCACATTTCTCACAGTCCTGTCAAATTCTGTACTGAGGTGTTTTCCTCTGAGACCGATGTAGTTCAAGGACACAGCTTTTTCCAACGCACTGTGAGAAAATGCCTGTTCAGACCCTATATATATATATATATATATATATATATATATATATATATATATATACATACCTTATTTTTATACATCTAGGCTATTATGATATAATTACATTTTTTGTATTATAGTATAGTATTAGAAATGTTACCATTTTATCATACAACAAAACACATTTGCTTATTGTGTAGCTACCTCTATATTCAAAATAAAGATGAAAATTAATAATGACCATAATCACACCAACTAATAAAAAAATAAATTATGTCATAAAATAAGACAAGCACCTTAGTTAACTTTTGCTGCTTTTTAATAATCTGTTCATTTACTGAAAATATGTCAGAACGGGCAGCAATACATTAAAACATCAAAAAGTAATCCAGCGCACTGGTGGAATGACAGGTAAACTACCTGCGTTCTCCAAACAAGGGTATCAACGATTTACATTAGCCACCAAGTGGAGCAACACAAGAGAGCAACACAATTTTATCCAAACCTCACACCTCTGCGGTCAGCCAATCAAATCCCAGGGGTAAAGTCTACAGCGTTAATTCAAGTTTCAAGCCTAAAAAAAGGCGTCAGCCTTCTTGTATGACACAGTATCCAATTTCTAATACTGTCAGTCAAAAAACACAACAGAGAAATTTCACATCTGTAGAAATATATTATGCTTAACGAAGTCTGGTGTCTGAAGGCTACTATTCGGCGGAACGACTCCGTCACGTCGAAATCACTCCAGTGTGCACTGTATTTACGCCTTCCGTGTTCTACTGTAGCTGAAACTACTTTCCGTGTACAGCTACTAGCTTAGAAGACAGCTAGAGGTGTAAATAACAGTGTGTATGATTTGTTTCCATCGCTGTCTGGGTCCTATACGTTCGCGTATTTTGTAGCGGCGCAGAAAACACGTTACTCTCAAGACTCATTTTCTTATGATCACTCCACAGTGGCTCCACAAGGAACTGAAACACACGTTACCTTAAAAATATATTGCGGTTGTTTATTTTGATAGTTTTTTGTTTTTTTCCAGGCCTCCTAACTCAGCAAGTGCAAAGAGTGAAAACAACTCAAATCTTACCTGTTTTTTTCTTTTTCTTTGCGCATGATATTTCAAAGATCACGGACAAACGTCCTTTCGATAATTTCCGTCTCCTCGCAAAAACGAAAGACTGGTCTAAAACTAAAAGTAACCTATCAGATGTCGGTTGACGGTTTTATATCAAACTTTTTCACATGTTACTTTCACACGCAATTAAATTAAATATAACAAGTAGCCTAGCCATTTGGAGTAGTATATACAGTCTCAGGACACTGCTGAGGATTGTATAGCTTCTCCCAGGAAACTATCACAAACGGCAGTAAGACGCGAGTTCAATCATATCAAAGTTTCCTTCGCTGCGTTGCGGGTCTCCCCGTTTCCACTGCAGTCTTCCCAAGCGCTCAGCTGGCCCGCTGTCAGTCGGTCAGTTTGTCTGCCATGATTGGATAGTTTATTTTGCGAGAGGGTGGGTCTCTGCCTTGATACGCGTGTCACACTGTCACCTGTGTGACACCCTGCCTTCCTAAAGTTCCAAATCCAGTTAGTATTTCATCTAGACGACACGTTGAATTGTTGAGGTTATATAGCTATGGAATACTGTGTGCTGTAAACATTAATTCGCATATCCTTCTGTTTTTATTTCATTTTATTGATTTGTGTGGGCTGAGGCCATAAAACTAACTGTTTACTAACTGTGCGTGTTACAGGTTATACCCTCTATTTGGAGACCAGCTAGATCATTACTCACTTGTAATAGCAAATATTTAGCTAAGTCATCTATCTATGCTACTGATGAAATTGACTGAGCACATGCTTTTACAGCAATGCCGTTAACACCCCCACAATTACCCTAACTTGCATGACTGATTGCAGGAGGAAACCAGAGTACCCGGAAGGAAGACCACAGGGACATAAGGAGAGGCAACAGTGGTGTCTACTGCACTGCCAAATGCAATAAAGTATATTTTTTAGTGCTTTATTGGATAGAACAGTGCAGAGAGACAGGAAGAATGGGAGTGAGAGAGGGGAAGACATGTGACGAATGTCGGACGGCCATTATCAGAGAATGCAATTATTCTCTGATAACGGAACAATCATAGGAATAAGATTACATACATTTATATATTTTTAGTTCATTTATGACATCAATGGTTTTAACTACATTCGGTACAGTTAAACTAGCCCTAGTAACCAACCATGTATAAAAATAACCTCAAATTGTGGCAGGTATGCCTAAGGGGGCGGCCTGTAGCGTAGTGGTTAAGGTAAATGACTGAGACACGCAAGGTCGGTGGTTCTAATCCTGGTGTAGCCACAATAAGATCCACACAGCCGTTGGGCCCTTGAACAAGGCCCTTATCCCTGGGGATGGATTGCTCCAGGGGAGGATTGTCTCCTGCTTAGTGTAATCAACTGTATGTCACTCTGGATAAGAGTGTCTGCCAAATGCCATTAATGTAATTGAAACGGCTCTTCGCATCAGCTCCACTTGATAAAATTTGCTTGTGGTGTAGAACGGTCTTTAGCCATCATGGTCGATGACATGAAATATATAACATTAAAGGCACATTCAATTAATACCATATGTCACATATGAGCATATGTTACAAGTGCAACACAACTGGACCCAGGTTTAGCCAGAGACACTATCCAAACACGTCAACACATTCGGACATATTTTAATCAATTCAAAAACAGACACGCCACATTCACATCATTCTGAATACAGTACATTTGGCACAATTAATCATGGTAAGATTAAATTTACCTCATTAGGAAATGTTGTTTTGTACATAGATCACAATACAGAAACTAAAATTGTTTACTGGATGTACATACACACATACAGTACTATAATATACATAATTCATATCTGTATTTTAATTCTATATATTGTATAAATATTTTCACATTAATTTTCCTTATTTAAGTGCTTGAATGACTTTAGTTTCATTTACAAATAAAAAATAAATAAAAATGGAATCAGAAAGACAACAGATACGATTTGGCATGGAGCAGAGAAAATGTTGACGGGGTCAGAAGGACATTAGCATCTTTGCGAAAAGTCTCAACATTCAGCAACACGGACAAAGGCTCAGCAACACAGACACACGCACAGATCAGAGCACAGATCGAAAGCCAGCACACAGCCACAGTGGCATGCTAGGTAAAGACAAACTGTAGCGCAGAGTAACGACAAGGTTTCCAGTGCGATTCACAACGTCGAGTGACTGGCTTGCAGTCAATTTTAATTAAGAAGCCTGTATGATACCTACCCCTCACGCTGCCCCCCCCCCCCCCCTTCCCCAGCTGAACCCCCACATCCAGGAGACGTGGGGCATTGTAGTCATTGAGTGACTGGCATTGTAGTCTTTGAGTAGCCTATAATGTCACAGTTCCAGTCCCCTGTCCCTTCCATTAATGAAGCCCACCCCCCCTTGAATTCTCTGAATTACCTGAACATTCAGCATGTACATCACTGGTATATGGTGTGCATTTATATAGCGCTTTTATCCAAAGCGCTGTACAATTGATGCTTCTCATTCACCCATTCACACACACATACTCACACACCAACGGCAAATGGCTGCCATGCAAGGCACCAACCAGCTCGTCAGGAGCAATTGGGGGTTAGGTGTCTTGCTCAGGGACAGTTCCTTATGGTAACCATAACACTGGTGGATGAGGTAGAATGGGAGTTGGGTATTTTAATGGTGTGATGAGGAGAGGGTGCTTTGGACACGTATACTGTACAGTACACACAAGTATATGTGTATGGATGTGTGTATGGATAGCTACAAATGTATTGAAAACCAATATAATTTTGGCCTGGCCTGGCAGTGAACTGCATATTATAACATGCTCAAGCTGCACATTCTGGTTAGTCGAGTTGGGTACACATTCATATTCACATTCAGATTATATTAAGTGATGTAATTTCTACTTATAACACTCATGTATCGTGCAGACATCATGTATAATGTAGGTTATTCCTATGTGTACTTTATGCTCATACAGTATGTAACCTGTACCGGGTGAGTGTGCAGAAACACTGTGGGTAGCATACTTGGGAGAACACAGGATCAATGCGTTGCCTCAGAAAGTGTGCTGTATCAGGGTGCGTACTGTTTCAGAGGGTATGTTGCATCAGGGAGTGCGTTGCATCAGAATGTGTGTTGTATCAGGGAGTTTGCAATATGAGGTAGTGAGCTGTATCAGACAGCATGTTGCATAAGCGAGTGTATTGTGTCAGGGAGTGTGTTGTATTAGGGAGTGTGTTGTATCAGAGTAGTCAAATGAGCTGGATAGAGGACCACACCATACCACGGTGAGATTCGACAACAGCAGATTGAATGTGCGACATGAGCTTCTTATAGGCAGAGAATCATTAATATTAATGAAGCAATCACAAAACAAGGGTGGTCTGGTGTCATTACACAAAGACAACATAAAACAAAAAGAAAACAAAAAAAACAAATAAAACAACACATACACAATATTGCACAACAATCATTCCTTATCCTTCTCCATGCAGTAATACACAATAAAATTAATATAATGATCATGCAATTGCTGACCATAAAATTGTCTTTCCCATGAACTTCACAGACTTGCAATACAATTATATACACACCACTTTCTGTACTGAGCTCCTTGCACTGGGTTTAGGTAAAAATGAGGTTTCATAAACCCCATGGGTGGAGCTATAAAGAGCTGTAAATCACTGGCTTGTCTGAACCAATCAAAATCTTTTTCTCACCACAGCAAACCACAATGATTGGCTGAAATCGCATCACATAATGTAATTTTTGCTTCATGACACCTCATTCTCTTATCAGCCGTTTTAGGCATTGCCTTGCCTCCCATAGTGGTGAATCCTGTGTTTGAAAGACTCAGCATCATCAAAATCCAGTAAAGGTATTAACACAAAACAAATCCCAAGAAAACAAAAAAGCATAACCAGCAAAAAGATTAAAATCCGAATCAATAAAATGCCATTTCCAGTGGGCACTTCCACACATACACACACACTTATTTAAACTCATGCACACACCAACATACACATATACATGCATACACTAGCACACCCTGTAGTGCAAAGCACATCATGAACTCAAAAACACCATGCAATTATCTACAGTGGGAGGTTGGTCCACAAAAGTCACCTCAAAACATAAAAAAGGCCCTCAGCCATTCAATTAATTTCCTTTTCTTTTCAGTATTCAATTCAGATAACCTGGCATTAGATTTCTTTGTATATAGTAACCTATTAAACATGTTTGTTGTATAGTACAATCATTGTTACTGTCAATTTGGTTAAGGTAGTGTACTGCATGGGAGAAACCTCCTGTTTTATGACATTCTTACTGTTAGATTTGTGTATTTTAACTATATTTAATAAAATACAAACATTGGAAGAGTACTCTCTGAAGAGAATAAATAATTTATAGATGGAGAGAATACTATATTCCAAAAGGAGGAAGGATAAGTATAAATGGCAAGACAAATTATAACATGCCAAATTAGCTCCTCCCACTGATGGTATAATTATACCCACTGAGGACCCATGGATAGATGTGGAGTGATGTAGGGAGAGACATACCACTCAACCAATCAAGGGTGGTAGTTAAATTGAACCAACAGAACCAAACTGACCAACTGGACAGTCCACACAATTACCAACTTTAAAATGATACAGCAAATAAAAGATGGAAGGTAAAAAGGCCTAAAACATACTGTAAATGAATAAATACATAAATTAATGTAGATATATATAAATAAAACAATCCAGAACAACAAATGAGCAAAATACAGCTACAGAAATGATGCAGCCTCAGGTGGTTGGCTGAAGTGGTCACAAGGGTTGGTTCGGCTGTTGGTTCTGGGGTTAGGAAGTTTCAATGAGTTCAGCATGGGGGGGGGGGGGGGGTCTTGGGGAAGGAAGGTCTAGGACAGAAGCTCCTCCCCAAAGTAAGAGAAGCCCTTGAACTCATCCTGGTTTATCTGCTTGATGATGGCGTCCTCTACAGGTGTGAGTACTGGTTCCTCGCGTGTGAAATCCTGGTCAAAGTTGTTCACATCCCGCTTGGTTTTCTGTGGAGGCAGGAGACCATTGGTCGGATTTGGTCACACTGTCACATTGGCCATTCCTGGAGACTTAACCAGGCATGTGTTCTACGAGTCTCACATTTGTCAACACCATCCGCCCTACAAACTGATAAACTGAAAAGCTATCTAATAAGACAATGTCCTGATTCATGGGGAGTGGATAGACAGTAACACTAAGGTTCATGTTGTGTGACTTCATGTTACTTCCCAGTTGTGTGCAGTGTAGCCAACAGAGCTGTTTGGGAAAAAACATCAAAGCAAGGGCACCCAAACTCCAGCAGAAACAGTATCTGCAGCACCTGACAATGCCCAGGCTAGCCTCTGACTTTTGCCTACTAAGGGGTGTATGCAAGTATTTGTGTGAGTGCGTGAGAGAGGGAGAGAGAGCGTAGTGAGAGAGATCGTGTGTACAGATGTGTGCGTGTCGGACACTCACAATTCGGGGTTTAAATGGGGGCTTGATTCTCCTCTGCTCCAGCAGGACCCAGTCAATCTCTCTGAAAAAGGAGTGGGTCCTTATGGCGTCTTCCCCGCCTTGCGCCAGCACACAGCCCAGGCGCTTGTGGGGAGTCTTTGTCATGAACTGAGGAGCGAAGGAAAGAAATGTGAGACAAAACAAAACAGAGGGCCATATCTGTTTCGGTATTTCTTTCTACCTAAAGAAGCACAGTTGTTTATGTGAGTTCACATTTTACCTGCATTTCTGAAGACTGTTTTTGAATACCAATATAAAACCCTGGCATAAAAAACAGCAATGACCAGCTTGAAAATACCACCTGTTTCAAAGCATAGCTTGAGCTGGTCAAACCATGTTGAGTACGGAGGGGATGTTTTACTTTTATCGAATCTCAGTGAACCGGCATTGGCGTATACAGCTACAGTACTTAGTGGAATTGGTGGAACCAAAAATGTTTTCCACCTCAGTCTACTGTCTATTTCCATGTACAGTATGTCATGGAGGTGCAGAATCATATTTTTTTTGCATTGTTTATGTTATTGTTGTTATAGTATCTGCTCTTTTTGATCATTACATCAGCAGTGAATTGTGATAAAGCAGGACAGACGGATGAAAATGTGGAGAAAGACGTACAGCGCTGACGCAGTACACTGTAGGATGGCCAGTACCGCTTGAGTGAGTGCCCCTGCTCCTACCCGTCCTAGCCTAGACATTTGGTCTGAAAAACAGCTGAACCTCTTGACCATGTCTGCATGCTTGTATGCATTTAGTTGCTGCCACATGATTGGCTGATTAAATATTTGCATTAACAAGCATGTGTACAGGTCTACCTAATAAAGTGGTCGCTGAGTGTACATGCAAACATACACAAAGGAACAGGGAAAAAACTTAGTGACTGTAAATGTGAATCTTATTTAATATATTCCAATGCACTTGCAAACATAGAGAAAGCAAGTGCATTGGAATATATTAAACATTTCCATCTATTGCCCTATCTATTGTGGGGATTAAATGGGTGGAGTTCAATTTATTACCAGACTCTGAGCTATTGGTTCAGGGTCTTTCATGAAATTAGTGATGAATTCCCTGACTTAATGGCCAATAAATGTTTTAGTCTCATTACATATCTCCTCCCATAGCTTCATGAGATTTGTAAACAGATTTTTATCTGTGGCAGGGTGATGCAGTGGGTAACATTGTCGCGTCACAACAACAATCCAAACCAGGGCCTTTCTGTGTTGAATTTTCATTCCTTTTAATTCCTGTCTGTCCCAACCTAGTCCCTCTCCCAGTCTTCCTCCAATACAAATTACTTGTGGGTGGTGCATTTTGGGAAGAGTTGAGGAGGGAGGTGGGGTGGTGAGTCGGTCCAGACCATGCCCATATAATCCTGACATTGTTTTTATGTCTTGATGACTTTTTATTATCGTTATTTACATAACAT
Organism: Conger conger; assembly: GCF_963514075.1. Taxonomy (NCBI): domain Eukaryota; kingdom Metazoa; phylum Chordata; class Actinopteri; order Anguilliformes; family Congridae; genus Conger; species Conger conger. The sequence continues at coordinate 22,874,567 of NC_083761.1, read as the reverse complement.
AAATAGATATTTGGTGGATGTGTGGTTGAGTCTGTGATAATCTATGGTTATTTCAAAATAAAATTTCCTGCTGCAAAAAAGATATATATTTTGTTAAAATATTTGTTGTAAAATATCCATTTTGTTACAAAACACAAAGAAAATATACAATCTACAATAAAAAATGATTTTATAGATTGTCTTGTAGTAGGAACAGGGAAAGCAATACAAAAAATGAGGTGAAATACCGCAAATTCCCGAACGCATGCACCCTGACATGTGCATACACATGCACAAACATGCACACACACATACACATGCACACCCAAACACATGCAAACACACACATACACACGTACATGCATACACATGCACGCACGCACAAACACACACAAGCGCACACACATACACAAACGCGTACATGCATACACATACACGCACATATACACACAAGCATACACACGCACACATACACACGTACATGCATACACACGCACGCATGCACAAACACACATGCACACACACACACACACACAGCAGAGAGTAAAATAGGGGCAGAGAGAAAGCGGAGGAACTGACCGCTCTGAGAATGCTGACGGCCTCCTTGCTGAGCCACACGGGGTACAACACGTCGTCGTGCAGGATGGATTCGAACAGGTCGTCTTCGTTATCCGCTTCGAAGGGCGGCTGGCCTGCCATCATCTCATACATCAGCACCCCCAGGGCCCACCAGTCCACCGAGGGGCCATACTCCAGCTCCTGAAGGATCTGGGACAGGAGACAAGAGAGCAGCTGGCGGCCTGTAGCGTAGTGGCTAAGGTAAATGACTGGGACACGCAAGGTCGGTGGTTCTAATCCCGGTGTAGCCACAACAAGCCATTGGGCGCTTGAGCAAGGCCCTTAACCCTGCATTGCTCCAGGGGAGGATTGTCTCCTTCTTAGTCTAATCAACTGTACGTTGCTCAGGATAAGAGCGTCTGCCAAATGCCAAGAATGTAAGGTAATGTAATGCCCGGTGATCTGCCTTAATGTGTTGTTCTGGTCAACTGAGATTTGATATGGTCGACTGTTTGACCAATGGTAAATGGTTGGCATTTATATAGCGCCTTTATCCAAAGGTATATATATATATATATATATATTGATGCTTCTCATTGACCCATTCATACACACATACACACACTCACACACCAACGGTGATCATTTTAGGGCTTAGGTGTCTTGCTCAGGCACACTTCGACACACCCAGGGCGGGATCGAACCAGCAACCCTCCGACTGCCAGACAACTGCTCTTACCGCCTGAACCAATGTCGCACCAAGCCACGTCTACTGTGATAATAATGATAAGGTGTACCTCAGGAGCAATGTAATCTGGAGTCCCACAGAAGGTGGTAGTGGTGACCCCGTCTAGGACACCCTCCTTGCACATCCCAAAGTCGGCCAGCTTGCAGTGACCGTCTGCATCGAGCAGGATGTTGTCCAGTTTCAGGTCTCTGAAGGAAAAATAAGAATGAGGAACTCCATTCTGAGATTGAATTGAATCAGAACCGTGCCAATAAAATAAAACAAATATTTATTCATAGTCTGATAAGCAAATTAAGTAAGAATTATCTGAATGCCAGTTGTTTCCTTTAAACTCTTTAATGTTCTGCTTGACCGTTTGGTAGAGCATATCATATGTTTCCCAAGGCTCCATGGGACACTCATCGCCTTGGTATCCTTGCTGAATGCCCAACTTGGCTCGCTGAACCTGGCTAAATCTGTCTAAATCTTCACCTCAGCTGATGTGTGTGGTGACCGCCTGTTGCAAAATGGCTGCCATGCATCATGCAACATCTGATTACTAATGTGAGGGGCACCATACAGGGTGGGGTAAAACTTGGGGTAAAACTGGACCCATGGGATGCAGGTGTGATCCTGGTTTCAAGGCTACAATTCAACCTGGACAATGCCCTATAAATGTGTATATTAGTCCAGACCCCTTCACCAGAAAAGCAGTCCTTTATGACTCAGATGCTTCAGATGTAACGGCTGCCTCTGGTGATAGAGTATGTAAACATCATATTTCAGTTCATAAAAGAATGCTGTGCTTTTATCTAGAGCACAACACGTGCTTATGCAGACACATGCAAACACATACTCACACACACACCTATGAGTGCATCAAGCACATATTTTTTAACACACCACACAAACTGAAAGCCCTTCTTGTTTTCCTTGTGTTTTTTTTGTTGTTGTTGTTGTTTTATTGACTCCCATTGAACCAGTAACTCCTCCCATCTACTCAACTACATCAACTCAGCCCATCTACTGTTCTGGGTCTGTTTGAGGAATCGGAGCCCTGTGCATTGCCGAAGTCAGATATGAGCGATTCAAACTCCATTCCCCCAGGTTTACAGACCTGCGTGGTCTATTCCGCCTGAAAACCAGGACAGTAATCTCATTCACAGTAAACCGTGTCAAACCTTGAGCAAAATTTTGACTTTCTCAGGTTTCTCTTTTCAAAGAAAACAATTGGTCAATTGGGCACCTAATACAGCATGGATTTTTTACAAAAACAAGAAAGAAGAAACCTGTCCTGAATTCACACTGACACTGACTCCAAAATTGATTGAAATGTTCTTTATTGGTTTGCAAAACTCTTAAGGGCTGTGCACTTACGTGACATGATCTTAAGATTAGGAACCTTCTAGATACCTTAGATCATAGATTGGTCTTTTAAGTGTTCCAAGGGTGAGAACTAAACCTGAAAGACAAGCATTACGGGAACTGAATTGGTTTTATTTGGATTCTATGGTATTTACATGAACAGCTTGTGTAAAGCACACCGTCTTGTATGGAATATGTATGCATATATAAATACACTCAGTGACCACCTCCTTAGGTAGGCCTGTACACCAGCTCATTAATGCCAATATCTAATCAGCCAATCGGGTGGTGACAACTCAATGCATAAAAGCATGTACAGTAGATATGGCCAAGAGGTTCAGCTGTTGTTCAGACCAAACATCAGAATGGGGAAGAAATGTGATCTTTGTGACTTTGACCCTGGATTGCTAGTGCCAGATGGGGTGGTTTCAGTATCTGAGAAATGGCTGATTTCCTGGGATTTTCATGCACAACAGTCTCTAGAGTTTACAGAGAATGGTGTGAAAAAACATCCAGTGACCAGCAGTTCTGTGAACAATCTTAGGATAACTGCCATTTTACAATTAGATTAGACATTCCCGAATAAGGTCTAAAATAGTGATGGTATTTATAGGCTAATCAAAGCATGTTTAATAGAAGTTTGTGGTGTTATGTTGGACAAGAAATTGAGTTTATCAGGCCTTGTTTTGGTATGATTTAGGCAAGTTAGAGCATGTCTCACTCATGTTATGGTCAGTCGTCATACTTTCCATGAAAATATGATAGCCTACAATATTACAATCATCCTCTATTTTACCATGCCTGGTGGAACAAGGAAACAGGACAATAGGAAATAAGGAAGTAAGAAGGTTTGTACCAGGCTTCCTTCTCAGAAGGAACATATAACCAGGTCCAGAAACCTATATAAAAATAGCTCCAACACCTGTCTGCAACTAAATACTGTGGGCGTGTCACTATACTGTACAAACACAATAAATCAACCAGGGAAGTCTTGGCCGTGTTCTCCATGCATTGCTGAGTAAATTAATCCACACACTGGCACCATGATGCTTGCATGTCACAAAAACTTTTTCACAATGTGATGTCAGCCAATAAATATCACATTCCCCTTGTTCTTAAGTAAAACAAAAGTGTTCCCTTGATTATGCAAATTTTGTTGCAATTTCAAAAGGTATTAGGGGTATTATTTTGCACAAAGCACCAACACAATCAAGAAACTGGAGATACATCCATTTGTGAGGCTAATATTTAACTTCCCAGTGTGTTTGCCCAATGAAAAATTTGCAGACAGAATACATCATGCTTGTGGTATCAAATTCTGAGCATACAAGTCTCAACGACAGTTGACAGTTCTGCAGACTGGCCCATAACTGGCTGGCTGTCAGTCATAATACACTGGAGATTCGTGCAGACTAAGTACTTGCAGTCCTCTTCCAGTGGCCCATGAAAGGTACACCTGTGACACATAACTAATGCAGCTTAGCTGTTGAACTATGGAGTGAACAGAAGCAGCAGAACTAAACTCACCATAAAAATGGTGATCTGGAGCGTAAACATAGTCAGAAGAGACCAAAAACATGCCATTTTTGTCTCTATGTGGCTTTATGTTTGCACAGACAGACAGGATGGGGCTATAATGTATTATGTAATAATAATTGTTTCTATATCTACTTAGCCAGGGTGTCCCAATTAAGTAAAAACATCTCATTTACAAGAGACCTGGTAATGACGTCACTTAAGCACATGTGAAACAACAAAACGGTAAGCAAGCAAGTGTTCCATGTAAGGTATTTTTTCGACAATTTGTCTCTGTGCCGTGCATGTTGTTTTGCAGTAGTGTTTACTGAGCTCTTCTGGTAACACTTGAAACAGATAAGATCTTCTGGCCTATTTGCAGTGGACACCATGGCAACAGGCACTCCTGAATGAGGCAAAGATTTGACTCCTGAGTAACCTGAACTGTTGTTTACTGTCCTGTGCATCACATCACACACACACACACACACACACACACACACACACACACACACACACACACACACACACACACGCAAACCTCCCAACCAACCTACAACAGGTCTCCATGCTTTTGTGGCCCTATTCACGACCCCTACTATAGGTAAGGAGTCAACTGCACAAGCGATCCAGGTTTAAATACAAATACAAAAATACTTGGAATTCAATCATGCTCTATTCAAGTGATATGATTGTTTAAATTCTTTACACAATTCGTAATTCTTATGCTAGGTTATTTGGCCCAATGACTTTCTCTTCATTTGATATCTGCATTCAATATTTCCACGGAATGCCTTAGAATACATTCACTCTTAGATAGACCTGTACACCAGCTTGCTAATGCAAATATTTAATCAACCAATCATGTGGCAGCAACTGGTGGTAAAGAGGTTTAACTCTTTTTCAGAAATGTCATCTAAGGGACTTTGACCATGGATTTATCAGATTAGAAGATTTTAATTAAATTAAAGATTTACATTTACATTGACATTGTGCAGTGTAACCTCACAGTTACAGCAGTCTGTAGGCTAGTTAAATCCCTGTAGTTTACATCCAGGCATGCTGGTCGATTGCGTGTCATTTTTAAAAATGCATCGGTTAAAACAATAATTCTTCATGTTCATCTGTCTTCCCTATTCTTCATGTTCATCCATCTTCCCTATGGCTTCTGCCTGACAGACTTGATTGGCTTGAAATCTGTAAACATGCTGCTGTTAAGAACTTGGTTGGGTTGTGCACTCCGTTGGGAGTGCAATATTTGCCTGATATATTTTGATACCACCGGGTCTATTTTAACGTAGGCGACTGGTCTAATAATTTTACATTTGTGCCAATATGGGCCTCTATACAATTTGAGATATTTTAATGTAGCAGTAAACTTTGCCAAGGTTGAATAGGTTGAATAATCCTTTTTGGAGAGCCTTTTGAACACTTTGGAGAGCTTTATAATAACATACTCTCATATAAGTGACTAAAACACATGAAGGTACATTTTCTTAAGATTTCATATAAAAAAAATATTATTTGGAGAGATTTGGGGACACTTGAGGGCATCTCAGTGCAGTTGTGGGAAAACTCATGTCGAATTTGAATGCCTGTTGATATCTTTACCATATTTTATACACAAGTTGACATCAGGTTTATGCACAAATATAAATTCAGTGCTAAATTAAAAATATTTGCAATTATTTTGTATTTTAGTATAACTTTTGTGTACACTGCATGTACGTGCTCTGACATACATTTGTCCTGTCTCAAATTTGTGAATGGTACAAGCCTTGTCTTTAGTCTTCAACCAGTAAATCCTATAGGAATAGTACAAAATAGGTGGAAATTGCCCTCTACAGGGGGAAGGGCAAAGTTGAAAGGCTTAAGCACAGTGAATTGAATAATTAATAAAGCAAACTGCTTTACACATGTTGGAAATGAAGCTTATGTCATTAACTGTATAATTTTTTGAATTAAAGCATTTATTTTGCATATGTATCAAGTAGCCGCTTTTGTAGCCACTGTATGTTTATAAATCATTCATTTTTAAATAAATGTTAAATGTGTGTACAGCTATAAATATGTGTGTGTATACATTTTGGTAGGACAGTTGACCGTAGTAAACATGATCTTAAGTTAACTCATGTGAAAGATCACATCAATAAATGTGATAAGCATGCTTTATGAAGAAAAAAAATTGTGAAACCACTCAGGTATCAATCCTGTCTGCAAGAAAATAAGATAAATTAATAAAGTAATAAAATAGTTTTGTGCACATTTAACCAAATATAGGCATCATCCAAAAAAAGCAGCAGCCCCATGTATATGGGTGCAATCATCTAATGGATTGAGAGGAAACGGAGAGAGGAAGAATGAAAAACAAAATAGACAGAAGAAAGTGAGAGAAGAGACAGTATAACGACCCAAGAAAAGATAAATCACGTAAAGAAAAGTAGCACAGTAAACATACGGAAGTAAACAAATCCTTCAATGCTCAGCTTCTTGGACACGTATGCTTCCAAAACCACTTCCGTTGATTTTTTCAGCTGATCTGAGACCAGATCTGAACCCAGTTCATATACAAACAGGAAAAGACACTGTGTTGGATGGTGTATATAGAAGTCCTTTACACTGCTTTACTGCCATGGATTTCTGGCAAAGCTGACCATGTCAGTAAAGGCTGATGAATTTGAGTTGGAGGGCATGGGCTAGAATAATACAGATATAAAAAGAGAAATATAATTTTATGTCAACATTTTACTTTGTCATCCTTCAGGAAACCACAGACAAAAGTTGCCCTGGAGGTAGAGATTTGGACCCAGCCTGAAGTCGCCAGGCCAAGTAGCCTGGTAAACCCCGCCAGGGCCACACGCCTTAACAGTTCTATCCTACCAGAAAATTAAATCAACATCATCCTTAACTGGGACTCACAAATAAATTCCAGTTTTTATCTCCCTCATAAAATCCAAGATGGTTCCGTAAACACCAAAACTGATGTGAAAAACACACTGGTCTAAGCACTGCAAAAACTTCCCTCTATAAAACTTGTCTACACATTCCAAGAAAAATGTTGGCTAAATCCAGGCCTCTGTCCCTTAACCCTCTGTGTTGTATCTGTCTACGACTGCACCACATGGCTCCCTCATGCCAGGTGAGTCATACCTGCATTACACCCCATCTCCCCTGTCCCCATCACCCACCCATCGATGCATCATACCTGTATATGACTCCGTTCCGATGGAGGAACATAAGTGCAGAGGTAACTTCAGCGGCGTAGAAGCGCGACCGTGACTCATCAAACTTGCGAGACCGCTGTATCTGGAACATCAGGTCGCCTCCGTTTACGTACTCCATCACAAAGAAGAGCCGGTCCTTTGAGGTTGGGGTGGAAGGAAGGGGGGAGGGGGGGCATAGATGTATAACTATTAGTTTTGTTGTGTTTTGTTGTGTTTTATTGTACTCTACAATCAATTTCGATGTAAATGAATTGTTTTAAAAATGAAAATTAAAGGGTAAATATATCTACGATAAAATATGAAGCCTTTTGTAACAATTTACATTGATGAACCAGTCTGGAATCGAGACATGCCACTGAAAAGACAACCCTAGCTATGCTTCAAACTAATTGGCTTAATGGTCCTAACTCTGATCCTGGACAGCCATCGGGCCTGCATGATTTTCTTGTCATTCAGAATTTAGCCTCTGTTTATATTTCAGGAATAATTACAGGAGAATTACAGATAAAATATGTGGATAAAAGATAATGGTTCCCGGGCACTAGAAACAAAGAAAACAAAAATTTGATAAGGGGTGTTCCATGCAATACACCTTCCTATGTGGTAAATGTGGCTTGTAGGCATGTCCCTTCATATAAAATGTTTATGTTACATTATGTGTTTGCGGGCTGGGGAACGGATCGCTGCAGGCACATAAGAAAACAATACTGTACAATTATATTTATGGCTTAAATGTCTTTTAAAAAAAAATAATAATAATTCTGTGGCCCAGGGATGGTTGTGGCTCTAAATGACTACACAAAGTATTTATGCTAGTAGCAAGCTCTGCCAACACGTAATAAAAATACAAAAACAGGAAGCTCAAAACTGCTTCCTTAAATGTGCCCAGAAATGAAGGGACACCAGCCAGTCTGACACCAGTAACGCCAGAGTAAACATAACAGTAAACCTGTCTCTGATTCATCCTCCCCCCTCTTGGTAACTGCTGAAATAGAGGTCTCATTGGACAACACCTTAGGCCTTTGTCAGTGGGAGCCTGGATTAGAGTCGGGCCTGACTTGGGCCACAGGCTGAAATCAGACATTTTAATGTTCTCAAACAGCATGCACACAAGTGACTACTTCACAGTTGGACATCATCACCTTAATTAAACACCTTTAGCTTTTTCTTCATTCATGAAAAATAGTAACATCTTAAAAGGGGGTCAGGAGGGCCTCTTAAAAGGGGGGGCCCTCCCTGACTACCTGAGAGCACCACAGACCACTGATGCTTTTAAAAGAGGACTAAAAACCTACCTCTTTACCAAAGCTTTTTCTTAGTTTTTACATTTTATACATGCCTTTGGGTGTTTTATCCCCGTTTTTATCCTGTAGCACTTTGAGATTTGGTCTCCAAATGTAAAGTGCACTACAAATGAAAGGCATTATTATTATTATTATTATTATTAGGATAACGTTTTTTTAATCGACATTTTAAAAATACAGAACTGATCAATAACAATTGACAGTACTTTTAAAAAAGATATTTAACCAAATTTTTATTTAATACTTCCTACAAATGTATTCCTCTTCTGAATACACTGTCCTTGACTCTAAACTGTAGCCATAGTTACCATCAATCCTGTAAGAGACATTGTATGAGTCACACACACCGGAGAGGACAGACCAGCTAGACATGGTTTGGAAATTCCAGATTGTACTGGTGTTTTATTCATCTGCCCACGAACGAGACGACACAGAACTGTTAACTCAACAAAAAGTCTTCTCACTTCACCCTCACAGGATCTAGGTAAAAATAACAAACTAAAATAATAAAGGCAAAGTAAACCAAAAGCTGAACGGTAGCTTTTCAGCTTCACTTGCAGCCAGCTCTGCCTCCGCAAACACCTCTTTCTCAGACAGCGGTTCCCCTGGTCTCACCTGCCTACTGTGCAAAGAAGCACACCTTATAAACTCCTGGACTGATTCATAAGGTAGTTCAGGAGTGTGCTTACTTAACCAGTAGGCGTGGTCCTCAGATTGCCCTGCATCCTTCCCGCAAACCGAGCCAACGTGCCACAGTATGCATTCCAAGCACTGCTCTTTATTCAAAGCATTGCTCTTTATCTGAACAAATCCTCACTGTGTCAATTTAGAACAGCAGGTTCTATCAAAGAAAATTATTATTTTAATGAACTATATTGTGTGTGGATCTCTAATGGTGAAGAATGTTTGACCTTCATCAGAGGATGAAGGGTGACCTGATCGCACAAAGCACTCATTCCTACTGGGATCTACCACACATACTGTACACACACACACACACACACACACACACACACAGACTTCAAACAAAAAGCTACTGGTACTGTCTGACTTGTACTATATTGCAAGTGTTGCCAATCCAAACTGATTTGATTGGTTGCTCTCTTATTAAATAGTGTCAAAACTGAGAGCTCGGCTCAGAGCACTCAAAGCTTAGTAAGTCAAGGGTCACTAGGTCCAGCTGGTTCTGCACACCACTTTTTAAAAAGGTATATTGCAATGCGGACTAGGAACTGACTGGTAAAGGACTTGATGAATCGATCCTGGTTGCGTAGGTTACCGCTAAATTAGATACTCATAAGAATACTGTCGTCAAGTGAAAACTCTCCTCTAGCCTAGCTCTCTCTCTAACACTTTCTATATAGGAGTACTCCCCCTGCTGAAATAAACATCTCAAGCTAGGTTTTGAAACAGCTGGTAGCTGGTTGACCAGTTCAGACCAGCTCCCAGCTCAACATGATTTAGCTGGTTGAGCATTTCAGACCAAATCCCAGCTAGATGAGTTATGCATCTGAAACTAATGAAGTACCAGCCTCAAACGTGCAAAGACATAAAATGCTGTTATTATATGGAAAACCCATGTGGGAAAATTGAAACCAAGCCACATCGAATAATTCTTTGTCAGACAAGAGACAGAGAGAGTTAAAGAGAAAGAGAGAGAGAGGGAGCAGTAGAAGACGGGGAAATGAGAAAATAAGTGAACTTTCCCCTCATTCCAGAGGTCGTCAGGCCACAGCAACTGCTGGAAAATTCCCACGTTCCATGGCTTGAAAATGAACCAGTCGCAACATAGCTGTGGGGTGACCAGAACATTCAGGACTCAATAGGAGGTGAGGGCAAGGGGCAATTTAGACTGAGCCAATCAAACAGCAAAGGATACAGGGCATCACAAAAATGCATAACATCAGTGGTCTGAGGAGAAAACCTAGAAAAACGATTTAATTATAGGTATAATAGATAATTTTTATATAACTGAACTGCCTTTCCGATACCTTTTATCATTGGCACTTTTTAGGCAATAGCAAATACATTTTAAATGAACCTATAAATATCTTTGCATTAGCTATTTTCAGCATCTGGACTAGTTTGGTGTCGGGGACCAACCCTCCCGCCAAAATTAATGTGGTTTTACACATTCAATGCGCTAATATGTAAGAAGCCAGCGGTATTGAGTAAAACTCTCCCAAAAGCTGTTCCAGGTTTTACTCAGTGCAGTTAGCTAGCAAGCTACCTCTGTAATCCAGCTTTATGAAATACTCCCCAGATCCTTAAACCATGGCTATTTAGAAGCTGAAAGAATTAGAATGACATTTTACTTGGTTCAGATTATAGATTGCTACAAAAACGAATTAGTATTTGTATTTGAATTAATTTCCACCATCTCGAATAAAGTATGCAAATTAGCAATTTACATATTTTGTTGGAATTTATCTTTTCAAGTCCATACCTCCTGGTATGAAGTATGTACCTCTGAAATTATCTGGAAGACCAAAGATGTGTTTTCGGTGGAGCAGGACCTTAAATAAAGCTCAGTGAGCAGCTAACTGGTGGGAGAAAGGGAGAAAATGCAACGCGCCACAAAAATAAAACATTTCTCATGGAGCTTACAGCCCGATATGGAGCAGCCATTTTAGCCAGAGCAGAGTCAAGGCGTGTTTGGCCCAGCAATCACTTCTTGTTTGCCCTGGAGGGATGCCAGTAAGAAGATAAAGGGGTGGGGATGTCCACTTCCCTCCTGGTTCCTGCAAGGGTCCTCGTGATCCGGGGGCGAGGGGGGCAACACAATGGGGCGTGCTGATTAGTCAAACAACAACATAAGATAAACCAGTGGGAGGGATGCGCATGTCTGTGAAATTCCCAAAACAAATGTGGCACAGATCCAGAGAAGGGGGGGGGGGGGGGGGGATCAGTTCAGAGAAACTGAAAAACCACATCATTGATCATGCAGTTCCAGCTTTCTAAATGTTTCCCGGTTAAGACTGCTTGCAGGTCAGTGTGGAACCAGGTCAGTGTGGCCACACATTATACCCCTTGAGTACTACAGAGCTGAAATCAGACTGGCCCATTATATTCCTCCTCCGCAGAGCTGAAACCAGGCTGGCTTATCATACCCCTTTCCAACTACAGAGCTGGAAGCTGGAAACAGACTGGTTTCTATTATTGCTAGTACTCAGGAATATTCTGCCTCTAGAACAGTCTGTGCGTTCAAATGACTAACCCCAAAGCTCGAGGTCAGACCGGCCACTTTCCTGACCTTTCCTGACCCCTTTATCCAATCAACTCTGCTCTCTCAGCCAAATTGAAGACAGACCGGAAACTCTGTCTGCACAAAGTCCTTTCCAAACCCCCCCGCCACCCCTTTACATGGACAATAAGACATTCACCGGGCTGCTTGAGTCCAGGAAGAGAGTAAAATTAACCTATTTTCAGCAGCAGAGGAAACAGGGATTGTCTCATGACAGGGGGCCAGCTTCTGCTAAAGGGCCCCTGCCTGTTATACTACTGCACTCTACTGTTATACATCCTGCTACACTGCACATGTTCTTCTGCAGGATAACCAATCGCATCCTGCTGCGCTAGAACACTATGCTCCAATAAGAAATTGCAAACAATTGGGCGGCATGGTGGCTAGCACTGTTGCCGTGCATGAAGGAGATTCTGGGTTTGGGCCTGTCCGGATACTCCCTGCTTGGTTTGCACGTTCTCCCCGTGTTCTCGTGGGTTTCCTCTGAGTAATCCAGTTTCCGCCCACATCAAAAGACATGTATGTCAGATTAGGTGTACTGTTGCCATTGCCCTGACCGAGGCACTGACCTCAGAACTGGAGTTGGTCCCCGAGCACCGCATTGTGGCTGCCCACTGCTCCGAAGCATCTCAGACGGGTTAAACGCAAAGGACAAATGACCCCATATCGTCCAGTAAAATACATGCATCTCACCGCAAATACAGTCCTATTATTGTCAGCTTTCTCCTCTACTGACACGTCCATCAGAGGTCTGAACAGGTCTGAATCAGTCTAACCAGATGCTTATGCAACACTGTTTACATTATTTTGCAGCAGTTAGGCCGATAACAGCATGCCAGCGATGAAACCACTGATAAACAGGAGAAGAGGACTGTGATAAGAGGCTCAGAGTTTGAAGCCTAGCAGCGACATCTACTGACAACCAGAAACAGATGAGAGAACAAAATGTATCCAGCACATCAAGGGGCATCATACTCTAAACCAAACTCCAGTCTTGGAGGGACGCAGTGTCTGCTGGCTGTGTTTCAGCACGAGTGATGAATTTAAGTCTTTCATTGGCTAAATAGTCCACGTAGCTTGTTCTCAAGGCCTCATTTGGCTGCTGATTGAAAGGGAAACCACAAATATCTGCAGACACTGTGGCCCTCCAGGACTGGAGCTTGACACCCCTGCTCTACACGATAAGTGCCATGAGCTTAATGATAAGAGAGCATAGGAAGAGACTTCTGCTCTTTACAGTCATCCTCAGCTTATTGCCGATTCTGTATCGCCACCTGCTGGTTAGCCCATGAATGTCACTGCAAGGTAGACATTTGTGTAACTGATATGCTGTGAAAGCTTGGGAACTCAATCTGCAAACTTAGATTTGCTGGGTCAAATCCTCATGACTCTCTATTAAGCTATTGAAATTGAATGGTTCTAATACATTTCCTGCCGCATAAAGGGCAGGTACATTTGAAGGGTTGGCAGGCGTTCATTTCTAAATCCTGAGGTAAAGTGAAAGTGCGTCAGAGCACCAAATCAGCAAAGAATGTGAATGTTAACATGTTGCATTATGAACCTGCTAAAGAATTACTGCTGGGCAAAAGAGCTGCGGGCATTTGTAGCAACTAGGCATAGAAAATAAATGCAACAAAATGCTGAATGTTTGTATGCTAAGGTTGGTCAGAATCGATGGTGGTTGTGCTAACAGAACCCTGGCCAGAGCTGTGTCATGATCACATAATGCAAGTTCATATGAATAATGAGGTAACAGAGCAGGATGGGACAGGCCAGGACAAGGCCGGGTGGGGCAGGGTGGTTTGTAGCAGTAGCTACCTTGGTCTGGAAGCAGCAGAAGAGCTGTGTCAGGTAGGGGTGTCTCCTAGCCAGGGCCAGGATCCGTTTCTCTGTCAGGGTGCACTCCACGTCGTCATCCTGCAGGATCACATCTTTCTTCAGAACCTTGACAGCGTACACCTCGTCTGTGCCTCTCAGTTCTGCCAGCATCACCTGAGCCAGGGAAAGGGACACAGACATCGCTAAACCCTCAGAGAAAATGGTTTCCATAAGACACCCGGTGATTCCATAGAATAACCCTATCCAGTTCAAGGGCTCGTTGTTGGGTTCTTTGTCTGGGAGCTTTCACACTTCACACCTATGATAGAGGGTTCCATGAAGAACTGAAAAGGGTTCCAGTATGGAGACAAGCCAAAGAACCCTTTTTTCTGAGAGTGTAGAAAGCCTGTTCCTCCAGTTCTGTGGTTCTGCTCTCTCACAGTGAATCACTCACTGTACACCAAAGGACACATAATGCTGATGTTAACATACCGAGGCTTGGAGGAGACAGCTCTCTGGCCCAATCATTTAAAGTGTCAATCCTAAAAAATTACGTATTTGTAGGGGCCATTTGTAGGGATTTATAGGGGGGTGCTGCTCGATGTGTGGGAGGGAAGGGTGATGCAGAGTTTTTTAGTTAACACTTCTCGGTTCTAAACTTCACCGAATGCAAAATAGCAAGTGCTTAAAAATCCAAAAAGTCTTTCAAGTGAAGCTTCAGTACCAGTCATCAGTACTGAAAATGCTGCAGCGTCTCTGCATGCTAACTGCGGGTTACACACAATTCACAATACTTTACAAGCGCTCCTCACACCGCCACAAGCACAAAATGGAGGCTTGCGTACCTTGCCAAAGCTGCCTTTCCCCAGGACCTTTATGAAGAGGAAGTCTGACAGGTTCATCCTCTTGTTGTGGAAGATTTTGGCCTCTCCATTTTCACGATCCTTCTCCTCAACGCGTCCCAGGACCCCATCGCCCGACGTGGGTGACAACAAGGCCGGTTTGAGCTTCTGATCAAATGAGAGACACTTCCTGTCGTTTTCCTGGTCTTTTACCTCCGTCAGGGACAGACGAGAGGACAGCGAGTCTGGGGACACAGAAGACAGGTTCATAAGTACTGAGGTGGATGGGAAATGGACGCAACTGGGTCAAAAAAACAGCTCTTTGTAATTCTGAGAACGACGTGTGTTTGCGTGTACACACCCTCGTCACAGGGTGAAGCAGGAGCAGAAACTGAGCTTTCCTCTTCCTCCTGAGGAATGGTTTGCTGGGGATCAATCCCTGGATTCAACTGAGGAGAGAGGAAGCCTTCGTCATCCTCATGATTGCCTTCACCATTATCATTCTTTATCATCATCACCACAATCATCAATATCATCATAATAATCATCTCCAACAATATCATCATCATTGTCATCATTACCAAGGGGCATTGTTACATATGACATTGTTAGCTGTTAATGCACAATAAAATATCTTGCATTTACAGGTAGATGGAGGTTTACTGCTATATCAGCTACAGCAACAGCACTACGACTGACAATCACAACCGTTCAATAAGAAGGCATCACGGGTAATCTATATCCCACCTACTAGACTGTGTGGAACAAAATTATACTTCATGCAGCAGTCATACCAGGGCCCTTACCCCTGCCAAAAAGTATTAATTCTCAAAATTCAAAACTCTCACTAGCCTTTTTCCTCCTCTGGGCGCTGCTGGAGATCTTGTCTGGGGTGACTCCCAGGTCCGACAGAACTTTGGCGATTCCCCGAGCGTCCACACCACAGTTGGGCGCCACATTGTTCTCACAACGCCGATGTACATTCATCTTACACACTGTAGGAACAGAAGAAGAATTATGCAATGCCTCCAAGAAAAGACAATTCAACTGGACCACTAGCGCTAGCATGATTTTTCGCCATTGACCTCAAGCTGCACAGAGGTAGACACAGTCACCAGATACTGGAGGGACTACATTTCCCAGAGTGCTCCAGGGGACTCAGCCATGCTCACCTTTGCACTGCAGTCCTTGTCTGAGCAGGCCCCAAAGCAGGGAGCCACAGTGGTCACAAAAGGTCGGGACTTTGTAATTGTGAATACTGAACTTGTGAGGTATATTGACGCTGAACCGTTGGGACCCCACCTGCAGTGGGCACCAGAGAGACAGCTTAAGATCAAATCACACAACTGCTAGTCATTACGTTACATTTACACACACATTTTGATGACCAACAATATTGAGAATTGGCACAAAGCATGGAGAAAATCACTTACAGATAATACAGAATGTATCTGAATGTATATAACATCTTTATATGTACCTCCTCTGGTAAGTCCTCCTGCTTCTTCAGTCCTGGGCATTTAGTGATGATGAGCTCGTGGCACCGTTTGTGCACCACACAAGTACATACTATGGAGGACAGAATTTTCTTTATGTTTATTTCAATCAAATGAACAGCAGCACATACATATGATGTTTGGGCTCCATTCCATTTTCAATTCAGGAAATCAATTCATTAAAATGCACTTAAATTCATGAAAATTATAACAGAAATTGAACTGGAATTGATTAGATACAGTGCAGTCCGCAAGTATTTGGACAGTGAAACATTTTTTTGTTGTTTTCACTACACACTCCAGCAAACAAACAGCTGAAATAAAGCAATCACTATGTGGTGAACCATGTAACAATTACAGCCCTTTTCATAAATAGTCTCCCCAATTTTAGGGGACCAAGCATAATTTGGCAAATAAACACAAACTGAGATACAGTCATCCTGCTCAATATTTTGTTGCAAATCCTTTGCAATCAATGACTATCTGAAGTCTACGACCCATAGACCCAAATGCTGGGTACCTGGCCTGGTGATGCTCTGCCAGGCCTGTACTGCAGCCCACTTCAGCTCCTGCTTCAGCAAGTGAAATGCATGCTCAATTGGATTGAGTTCAGGTGATTGACTTGGCCAGCTAAGAACATTGCATTTTTTGGCCCGAAAAAACTCCTTGGTTGCTTTGGCTATATGTTTTGGATCATTGTCCAGCTGCATGATGAAGCGTCGCCCAATCACTTTTGATGCATTTGCTTGGATCTGAGCTGACAAGATGTTTCTGTATACTTCGGCATTCATCCTGCTGCTGCCGTCACCAGCGACATCATCAATGAGCACACGTGAGCCAGAACCTGTGGCAGCCATACATGCCCAAACTATAGCACCCCAACCTCCATGTTCCTCAGAAAAGGGGGTGTTCCATTCCTATTAGCCTCCACACTTTGCTCATTCCATTACTCTGGTACAGGTTCATCATGGTCTCATCTGATCTGTCCATAACACTTTTGTGCCAGAACAGGTGTTTTTGCAAACTATAACCAGGCCATTATATTCTTGAGATTTGCCAAGGAGTTTGCATCTTGTGGTGAAACCACTGAGGCTATGCTGGCATAGTCTTCTCTTGCTGGTCTTCTTTGGCACACATATACCTACATCCAGGAGACTGTTCTTGATCTGTTCAACAGTTAGAAAGGGATTTTTCTTCACCATTCAAAGGATTCTTCTGTCATCCAATATCCTGGTCTTCCATGGTCTACCAGGCCGTTTGCCAGCCTAACGATGGCCTACCTTACTGGCATTGGCACTTCTTTGGTCTTTATGTTGAGAGACAACAACAACAGATTCCAAATGCAGATGGCTCTATAGAATTTGATACCGTTTGCTAGGACTATGCATAAGAACGGCTACAATTCCCAAACTGTTCACCCAATATGGATGTCAAAACCCTCGAATTGAACCTAAAACTCTGCACTTTAACCATATAGAGCTTTATTTCAACTGTTTGTTTGCAAGAGTACAGAGAAAAAACCAAAAATGTGTCAAAAAATACTTATGGGCTGCACTGTATATACATTTACATGGTAACTCACCCTGGCATTGGTAGCCTTGTTTTCCTATCACCCCCCTGCCGAGAGAGAGAGCAACAGAGTGAGAAAGAGAGAGAGCGGGGGGGGGGGGGGGGGGACATGCAGATTCATAATGTCACTGGGATTTTTCAGGTCTTGCAGAGAGAGACTGGCTTTCTATTCCACTAAATCATTTATAGCCTTGTTATTTAAAACAATTTGCAGTCTCCCTGTTTTTCTTTGTCTGAATGCTGAATAGGCCTAACTACAATCACATTTACTGTGTATTGTACATTCACAACTGCTAATTTGTTTGAAATATTAAAATCTATGAAGACTCAGAAGGACTGTTGACCTGTCCAGGGTGTAGGTCCATGGTAAGAGGTAAAAAATTGTTTAGGCAATGAGTCATACGCAATGAGTCATCTGAAATGATAGACAATTAGTCATTTTTTTCATATCACATAAAATAATACAAGTGTATATCTACTGCAGTAATCAGACGCACTTATAGTTCATTAACAAGGGAGCCATATACTCTCTCTCTTGCACGCATAGAGCATACAGATACAGTGCAGCCGGTAATGGTTTTTTGGCAAGCCTAAGTCTAATCAACTGTACGTCGCTCTGGGTAAGAGCGACTGCCAAATGCCAATACATTGGGCGAAAGGCAGGAATACACCCTGGACAGGTCACCAGTCCATCACAGGCCACACACACCATTCACTCGCACACTCATACCTATGGGCAATTTAGACTCCCCAATCAGCCTAACCTGCATGTCTTTGGACTGTGGGAGGAAACCGGAGTACCCAGAGGAAACCTAATCATAATGTTAAACAAGAAAAATGATTTAAAACCATTCGGGAAAACAGCTCAGCGGGAAAATTTGCTAAAGGGGATGTTTTCTGTTTGCTCGGGTTTCAGCCCAGGAGTCACCACACCTCATAGAGTAGTAGAGTAGATGACTGGGGAAGAGGACAGTAAATGCTAAATGGTAGGCATTTATATAGCGCCTTGATCCAAAGTGCTGTACAATTGATGCTTCTCATTCACCCATTCACACACCAACGGCAACTGGCTGCCACTATAGAATATTTTACCTAGTTATTCCTAGTTATTCTATGATTATCTTATGAATCAGTATGATATTCTATGATTATCTTGTGTTATTCTATTCTAATTTGCACTAACACAACACTGAAGACGTACACTGAAGTATGATATTTGCACTGAATTGTATTCTTTTTTATATATTCCCAGCATTGAAGTACACTGCACTGAATTGCATTATTTCAGTTTCTCCTTAAAACACTGGAAAGAATGTTTTCTTGAAGTAAAATGTCAAGGGGGGGTTGATTAAAAGTGTCTGAGATATGGATGAGAAGGTGTAAGACAATCGCGCTGTGTGTAAAAGCCAATCAGAAGCAAGAAAACAACTATGGCGTGACTGGAGAAGATGTAGCCGTACCCAGACAGAGGGAGAGACCAAGGCCACGAAAATGAGATATCAGAAACTGTTTTGCAAAGTGTGTGTGCTCAGAGTGCTCAGATGATTTAGCTTGTTCTGCTCACGCTGTGTGTGTGTGTGTGTGTGTGTGTGTGTGCTTGCTGTTCTGTGCCCCACTGATGATCACTGCTTTTTTGTACTTGGATTCCATCTGATGGAATAAAGGCCTATTATTCAACACTTTACTACAAGACTCCTGATTTTATAAATTGGATTGTTTATTTGTAATTGGACTGATAATTTGTTGGCCTGGGAACCCACAATAAAATTTGGCGAAGAGGTCTGGCTGAACCAGGAGGCCCGTGGGCAAGGCGGCTCCCAGAAAGACTGACAGACCAAGGGTGGCCACCCTTTTACAAAACCGGCAAGGCACCAACCAGCTGGTCTGGACCATTTGGGGCTTAGGTATCTTGCTCAGGGACACTTCAACTGCTCTTACCACCTGAGACAATGTCACCCCCCACCCCCCCAGTGAATGCTCACCAGATGAAGTCACGGCAGTGGGAGCAGTAGGTGGGTTGGCGCAGGTAGGTGGCCATGAACTTGTGCCCGTTGACCTGGTGGACCCTCCTCCGGACCGCCCCCTGCCGTTTCCGTGGCCGCCTGCGCTCACGGAATACCCTCTCTTCATTCTCATTGGAGGGTGACGCTGCAGGGACAAGACGACACTGTTAGACATGGA
The DNA here is from genome assembly GCF_963514075.1 of Conger conger. Classification (NCBI taxonomy): domain Eukaryota; kingdom Metazoa; phylum Chordata; class Actinopteri; order Anguilliformes; family Congridae; genus Conger; species Conger conger. The sequence continues at coordinate 22,854,745 of NC_083761.1, read as the reverse complement.
CAATGCAACCAGGTGATTATAGAACATTAGACTCCATCTTCATTCCCCTCTTTACAATGCCCTCATAGCTTTAATACTAATTCAGGTTATGGTATTACCTGTGGTGTTCCTTTTTTTTGTGTAAGGGTTTGCGATGGATGTAATCTGTATGAATTCAAGCCCTGCATGTTGGGTTTTGGCATAGTTCATTTGCATTAGTGCTTTAGTGATGTTAAATATATACTCAGTGGTGACTAGCAATGCAAATTCTCAATCCTCAATCTTGACACGGTCAAGAGGTTCAGTTCTGGTTCAGACCAAAGATTAGGACAGGGAAGAAATGTGAACAAAGTGACTTTGACCGTGGAATGATTGTTGGTGCCAGAAGGGGTGGTTTGATTATCTTAGAACCAGCTGAAATCTTGGATTTTCACACTTTCTGTAGAGATTACCGAGAATGATGCAAAAAACTAAAAAATATCCAGTGAATGGCAGTTCTGTGGGCAAACCTCATTAAATCTTGCTAATGAGAGAGGAGAGGAGGATAATGGCCATACCGGAAGTAACTGAAATAACTGTGCTTTACAACACACACATTGAATAAGATGTGCTACAGCAGCAGAAGACCAATACATCTAATTTCTAATAAACACCTAATAAGTCACTGAGTGTATACTTGCTCATAGGGCAGTAGTGTTGCATAATGGTTCAGGAAAGAGGTGGGTCACTGCAGTTGCACCCATGAGCAAAAATACTCTGAATTGCCTGAGTAAATATCCAGGTTGTACGTAAAGAAGTCGTGTACACCACTCTAGATAAATGCCTAAAATGCACACCAGGTGAATGCACCTATATTCTGCTCCAATGTGACCGCGAGAAGGGGGTGTGCAAGACGAATGGCGTATAATGGCCGACTTGGAGGCGGTATCCCACGGTAATCAAATGCACGGTGGCATACGAGCCACAAGATGGCAGCATCCGATCTCTAATCGGATCAGAGATCAGCCAGGATGACCCAGTGACCTCCTTTGCCCTCCCCCCCCCCCACTCTTTTATCTTGCTCTAGAGCAGGTACAGAATGTACTGAAGTTATTTGAGCTGCATTAGCCTAGGCAAAGAACACAACAAGGCACGGATACACTATACAATGCCCACACAGTGTACTGATACACTGCATTAGTAAACTAGGGCAGGATCTCTTTCGCTCAATGTGAAGTGGAGGAGGACACTTGGATACAGCACCAAGGAGGTTTAAAGCAAAGCAAGCTTTACTAATCATGGGATTGATTCTAACTTTGTGAGAAATAGGGAAGTAGACTACCTCATTATATTGATACAGCTCAACAAAACGGAACATTGTTTATTACCATATTCTCCAATGACCCAGCAATTTTATGTGATCAGACTGGTTCATTATACCCCTTTCCCACTGTAGAGCAGAAACCAGACTGGTTCATTATATCCCTTTCCACTGTAGAGGAGGAACCAGACTGACTTTCAAGAAGGTCAAGCTGGAATAGCTGTATTTTACAACAGGGTAATAATCTGTTTCATATTAGAGAAACTATGAGGATCCAAGAACTCCCTTGAAAAACCAAACAGTCTTCCCCAATACACACATTCTCCATATGGCTTTCTCAATGTAATAAGAGAAATGCAGGATAGCCAGCTAGCTTGTTCCCACCTTCTGTACCACCCGCTCATCACACCCCATTTAACTCACTATGCAGTAAAAATATATTTCCTGTATATCTAATATATATCTATTTTCCTGTCTGTGGTCAATTAAAGCAATGCCAGAAAAAGAATTCCCTCTGCTGCTTCCTATGTGTAGAATGGACTGAATTAATTTGACCACACACAAATGAATACAGTGATAGGGGTGGCCTGTGGCGTAGTGGATAAAGTAAATGACTGGGACCTGCAAGGTTGGTGGTTCAATCCCCGGTGTAGCCACAATAAGATCCGCACAGCCGTTGGGCCCTTGAGCAAGGCCCTTAACCCTGCATTGCTCCAGGGGAGGATTGTCTCCTGCTTAGTCCAATCAACTGTACGTCGCTCTGGATAAGAGCGTCTGCCAAATGCCATTAATGTAACAAACTGCTAAACTCCATTAACATTACATGTCATTTTGGCTGACGCTTGTATCCAAAGCGAATTACAGTTGATTTAGACTAAGCAGGAGACAATCCTCCCCTGGAGCAATGTAGGGCAAAGGGCTGTGTGGATCTTATTGTGGATCGGGGATCACCAACCTTGCAAGTCCAAGTCATGTACCTTAACCACTATGCTACATGTTGTGAGCACAGCTATTGTGAGCATGGCTGACAAACCAACAAACAGTTTATCAGCCTCTGCCTTCACTGAGGATGGTTTATACATAAATATAGAAAACCTGCCATAAGATAGATAGATCATTACACATTTATTTAGCACTTTTACAGTGATGAGGGGAAACTCAAACCTCGACCAGCACCAATGTGTAGTACCCACCGGCAGCCATTTTGTGCCACAATCACCACACACTAGCTGAGGTGGACAGGGGCAGAACAATGTTTTTGCCAATTTAATCAGGGTGTGAATAGGTGGCAGGTTGAAGGTTGGGAATTTAGGTTAGGAATTTAGCCAGTACACCAGGGAACCTCCTCCATCCCCTATAAGCTGAAAGGTTCAGTCGGACATTTCTACTTACGTGATGCAAGTGAATATTGAGTAACATACTGTTACGCGTAACCGTAGTGACCCTGACAAGCCCCATGAACTCACATGATCCTAGCTGTACAGAGAGCGGCTCGAGCTCTCAGTGAAACAGCCAATCAAGTCGGAGGACGCAATTATTTTTCTGGCCACCAGGTGGCAGTGTCAGATGTATTACCCAGGGCTGATGTCTTAACAGGAATCCCGCGGGTCTCACAGGACCTGTGGGATTCCTGTGGGTACAGAAGAAGAAGAAGAAAAAAACGCTCCCACAGGACAGTACAGTACAAGGCAGGAGTGTACCCAAATGGGAGTGGGCAGGACAGGAATATATACTGTGCAAGAATTAAATTCATCACAGGCAAGACTGGATAATAATAATTACATTAATGGCATTTGGCAGATGCTCTTACCCAGAGCAGCATACAGTTGATTAGACCAAGCAGGAGACAATACTCCCCTGGAGCAATGCAGGGTTAAGGGCCTTGCTCAAGGGCCCAACGGCTGTGTGGATCTTATTGTGGCTACACCGGGGATGGAACCACTGACCTTGCAGGTCCCAGTCATGTGCCTTTACCACTACGCTACAGGCGTACTAGTAATAGGGCATAGCCGTATGTCCAACACACCACCATAAGGGGATGCACATGAATTAAGGAGCTTATGTGCAGTAGCAGACAATGACAGCTTTGTTAGCTCACAGTCCATGGTGGCGTTATGGATGTCTTAAAAGACACACTGCAAAGAATTCTCATGGCAAAAAATCCACATTGAACGTTCATGGAGCTCAAAGCGAAAAGTAATGTCCTTGAAAAGTTTGAGCGCTTGGACAACCCCCGAACTGATTACGCCATTTGCAAGGCTTATTAGACATTGCTGTGCTGCACTAGCGGCCTTTTTAGACATTGCAGTGGCGCTAATGCTAGTTTTTATGCTAAGGCTAGTTCATCAGGTAAGCTTATGGCATCTAATGCCAGTCACCAGATCCTCCAGTCTCACATTAAATCTGACATGTTGGACAGCGTCTGTTCCATGTACTTCATGGATTTGCGTCCCTTCAATATAGTCGATGGCGCTGGCTTTAAAAAGCTAGCGCTGCATTTTATTGACCTGGGCTAAATATGGCAAGAGTGATGTGGAGGATGGCATCCTCCATGGACAATTTCAAGGCACATGTGCAACATATACCAAGACACCAAAACATTAAAAAGCCAAAATATAATAGTCTATGTAAGGACAGCATATGAACATTCCACAGATTTGGGAATTGTGTGCAAGTTCATTTCAGGACCGGAATGAAAAAAAGTCATAGTTACAGGACAAGACAGGTAATATTTAAGACATGACAGTTTTAAGACCGGAAATGTTTAAGACAGGACAGTACAGGAAAATAAATAAGTATTTGAGCAGGATTGGGACAAGATATCAATATTTTGGAATGATTTTGTTCTCCTGTGTCATACCAGAATGTGGGCCATCGACTGTCTAAAAAATATGGGAAAAGTGACTTCACACACTGTGTTTCCATTGGCTTGTGAAAAGCATTTTGAAACCGCACAAGTGCATTTCTCATCCTGCCGTGTTGTACAAATTGTATAGACGCAATGCGATAGGGAAAAGGGGAGACTCTTATATGGTCGTGAAGTCTGGGCCAGGTCCAGATGGTCCACTAAGCACCTGACATACAGTGGCGTGCATTGACTTGGCAGTGATTTGTGGACAAACTGTCCATGGTTCATCCACAAAATATTCATATATTGTCCAAATGACACAATAACTTAACAAATTGGCACATGGGGAGACATTAGACGAAGAAAAAATACCCAATTTGACTACATGTTCTGGTGGGAAAAAAGTATTGACCTCCTATTATGACCATATTGGTACAATTGACTTACATTGAAAGGGGTGGCTGAAAGACCTACAGTATAATTGAGCCAACCGTGCTAGTGCTATTAAGCAAAATTGAAGTCTGTTTTTGGCCGCTTGGTTTGGACTCAAATTATGTTGTTGAAAGCATTATGACGACACACTGTTTGATATTATTAAGCATGGGCTCAGAGATTAACAGAGCCAGGTCATCTCTCTGACTGCTAACAGCCAAGTACAGAAGGCAATAGAGTACACAAAACCACAGACACGAATACACACACACACATACAGACACACACACACACACACATCCACACATTCAAACATCAAAGCATCACACGTCCACATATTCACACACTTCAAGCCACAAATTCACACACAAAAACACACAAACCCATGCAAATGTGCACTAAGTCAAACACACACACTTACACATGCACCCAACATGGAGGGGTGAGTGCGTGTGAACCCCAGGAAACATCCTCAGCTCATTCACGCCCAGCAGAGGGACAGCGGGACCCTCATAGTCCACACACAGAGCGACACAGTACCTGCCCACGCCTGTCCTTCATCAGACAGAGAGGAGAGCGAGGGATCTGAGCAAGGGTGGGGGTGGGTGTTTGTGAGGTGAGACCACTTCAGCCACGGAGAGCCTTCGACTACCGCGCTTCAGAACCGGCGGAGAGCCATCGAAACCGCGCCGTTCGCGGCCCCCGCTGTCGAGTGCTCACCTCGCCTACGGCTTCGTTCCGCTCTCACCGCCAGGGTTCACAGGCACGGAGCCTCTATGGCACGGCCCTCTCAGGGGAAACAGCCTCAACACACTAGACAGGCGCTCACAGGACTTATTCTTATTCACGGGACTGTCTCTACCGCTGCAACCCAATGTTCCAAACCGGCACCTCGTTATGAATATTCATTTAGCGGTTTTGAAGGACGTATCAGTAGCAACAGATGCTAGGTTTTCATGAATATTCAAAAACTGTAATGCAGAACCGTTTACTTGTTGCAAAATACAATCTAGTAGGGTGAGGAAGCAAACAGGACAGAAGGACTGCAGGAACTGACAATGGGGTCTGTTACTGAGATATTGTGATGCCAGGGAGAGACGTAATGAGTCTCCAGTTTGGCCAGGTTAAGCGTGATAATCAACTGGCACAGTAGAGATAGGCCACTTTAGCTTGTCTGGATTCACTCAGGCCCATGTAGGATTTCACCAGAAATATCAGAGTAAACATAACAAACTCGCAGTACAGAATTTGAATTTGATTGCCCTAGGAATCTCCCGAGTGATTCCTCCTTTGACAGGGAACACTTATCTCCAATGATCCTATCTCTAGCCTCTCAGGTCTATGGGCGCATTCCAATCGCATATTTTATCCTTCCTTGTCTCCTCATTCCTTCCCTGACCTGGAAATCTATCAAAGTCTGCCATCCTTAAGGACATTCCAATGCATAAAATACTCCTTGAAGGAGCTATGAGCAAGGAGCTATGAGCTTCCCGAAGGGTTCCAATAGCAGACTCAGGATGAAGTGAAAAATGGAAGGCTTTAAAGGTACAATAGGTCATTTTGGACTTCTAACAGTCAAGAGAAGAATTGCAGCAGCAAACACCTTCAAACCACAACACTGTTTATCCCTCCCCCTTCTCTGTGAACGCGCTGACGTTGAAACGCCATTGGCTGTGGCAATTAGAACCAATTTTCAACCAATGAGCTTGAATTATTGTACAGCTATATGTTTTGCTACAGAGTGCCGGCCCACTAGCTGCATATTTTGAAACCAGAATTTAAGGACTGTAAAAGGGATTGACAATGGTCTTGTAACAATGTTTTAACAGAAACAGAAAAATCGTACCTATTGTACTTTCAATGCAGGTTCACAGAAGGAAGGTCAGTTTATGGAAAAACAGGGCAATACAGAAATATGCAGGGTTCATAATGAAGTCCAGGCAAGGGGTCATGAGCCAAGCAAACTGGGTACTGGAGATCAGGCAGGCGGACGTTAAGGGAGGGGGAGGAGTCGCCAAGCTCCCTCCAATCAGAATAGGGAGGCGGGGAGGTCTAGACAGTGTAGTTAATCCTCAGATGATCCCCATCTACTATTTTCAGCAAGCAAAGTCAGGAGTGCTCTCTTTCACCATTGGTCCTAACTACCTCACAAAGAGCTAACCAAAATGGAGATAAACCAAAACAAGCAAAAATATATGCAAGCCTGCACTCTCCCAGATCCACACAGGCACATCATATACCAATCACAGGCATACACCCGTACATAAGCAAACACACACACAGACAGGTTTAGAATGATGTGCCTTTGATGAAACTGAAACAAATCCTGGATTGAATAAACAGTACAGGTAAGGAACAATTTTTTTGCTAAAATATATGAGGAATTATATACGTCAATATGGAATTTTGAGAAACATCATCGGTGCCAAACATCATCTGGGACAGCCTAAAAACTCCCTCGGAAAGAGACAGTGTCAGACTCAGTCTCTCTCACACACACACAAACACATTCTTACAAACACAGACGCACATGTTCTCACACGCTTCATGCTTGAAAACACATGGTCTGTTGCTCTCACATGCAGACACGGTTAAATTCTTTATATCGGTCCACATTCACAAAATACATTATAAGGGCCCAAAAATATTTCAGTTGCATTCTGATGTCATACACTTGAGTCGCAGAACATATACAAGTAGGATCTATCACACAATATGCAGAATAGAAACATCTTATGCTCCACGAACAGCGACTGCCTATGATGGAGCAGACTGGCCAATATTTTGCACTTCGTTCTCCCTTTAGTCAGCCCGATTAACCTTAAACCTCTGACCACTAGCCTGTGGACATGGGAACATAATTTCTCAACAGTCTACATTAACAACGGCAGTAACGACGGGTGTAAGATACTGTGGATTTTTTTTAGAGATGTTTAGAGTAGGGATGGGCATGGTTAATCGATTAACCAGTTAACCGAAATGGACACTTGACATCTTAACCGATTCAAAAAAGTTCTTCTTTTTTCCAATCCTGCATTATAGCTATAGCTATAATTAGCTGAACTCTAAAATAAACATTTATAAAAATGTACCCTCGGTGATCACTTTATTAGGTAGACCTGTACACCAGCTTGTTAATGCAAATATTTAATCAGGCAATCATGTGGCAGCAACTAAATGCATAAACGCATGCAGACATAGTCAAGAGGTTCAGCTGTTTTTTGGTACCAGACAGGGTGGTTTGTGTTTCTCAGAAACGGCTGATCTCCTGGGATTTTCACGCACAACAGTTACTAGAGTTTGCAGAGAATGGTGCGAAAAACAAAAAAACATCCAGTGAGCAGCAGTTCTGCGGGCAGAAACGTGTTGTTAATGAGAGGTCAGAGGAGAAGGGCCAGACTGGTCGAAGCAGACAGGAAGGTGACAGTAATGTAAATAAGCACCCATTACAGCGGTGGTATGCAGAAGAGCATCTAGGATAGGCTGCAGCAACAAAAGACTTAATGAGTCTAAAAAATAAGTCGAATAAATACTTCATAAATTGCTCAGAGTGTATCTCAGAGTATATTTTGATTGGGTAGCCTACAGCAGTGGGGTTGTAGAATGTCAGAGTAGCCAAATTAACAAGATTGTGGCAGGACCGTCTCGAAATTGTAGCGGCGTAGCCTATGGCAAGCCACATTCTCCATCCATCCATCCATTATCTGAACCCGCTTATCCTGATCAGGGTCGCAGGGGGGCTGGAGCCTATCCCAGCATACATTGGGCGAAAGGCAGGAATACACCCTGGACAGGTCGCCAGTCTATCTCAGGGCACACACACCATTCACTCACACACTCATACCTACGGGCAATTTAGACTCTCCAATCAGCCTAACGTGCATGTCTTTGGACTGTGGGAGGAAACCGGAGTACCCGGAGGAAACCCACGCAGACACGGGGAGAACATGCAAACTCCGCACAGAGAGGCCCCGGCTGACGGGGATTCGAACCCAGGACCTCCTTGCTGTGAGGCGGCAGTGCTACCCACTGCACCATCCGTGCCGCCAAGCCACATTCTGAAGAGCATAATTTGTAAAAACTTCAGTGTAAATATGTCGCATCAAACTTAGGTTCAACAACTGCATGCTATACTGTGCAGCAAAAGCACAATGACAAATCTCTAGAAGAAGGAAAATGATAGCGTTACTCTAAACGGAATTTAAACGCGAGTGCGATTCAACCAGATAAGAGAATATTGTGCAGCACGTCACTTGTATGATTACTAGGACATGTTGCCTCTTGATTTTGTTAAGCTACATAAAAGCTTTCTGGATCCCATGTAATTGTTAGTGCCAGAATATACCAGTGCACAAGGTCATTACAGCGCAGGTTGAGAAGGAACGGACAACAGCGAAGATAAAGTTGGAAAGATAAATCTTGCTGTCGGTAACGTGACTGGAATTTGTACACCACCAGTGCAGATTCCACATTATTACATTACATTAATGGCATTTGGCAGACACTCTTATCCAGAGTGACGTACGGTTGATTAGACAAAGCAGGAGACAATCCTCCCCTGGAGGGTTAAGGGCCTTGCTCAAGGGCCCAACAGCTGGGTGGATCTTATTGTGGCTACACCGAGGATCGAACCACCAAACTTGCGTGTCCCAGTCCTGTACCTTAACCACTACGCTACAGGCCGCCCATTATCTGTCACATGTTTTATTGTGTTATAATGAATGTCAAACATTTATTTGAGTTCTTGTGAAATGTAGATTTGTATGCTTGAGTTCAAAACAAATTTCTTTCAATCTAAGGGTAACCAGCAGCAAGACACAAGATGCAGATGGTCAGCTCCTGCATCCCTGCATCCCTGCACAGATGGAATATTTTATGTGAGCAGCATACCATCTGGTTAGTCTAGAGAATCTGTGGAATTTGTCTGTGAGGGGAGCAGAAAGTCTGCCCATCCCCCTCATTGTGTAGTTGTGTGAATCTATACTGCAGCACATGTTTAAAAATAAAGCAAGCCTATTTTTGCACCTGAGAAACATTGGTGAAATTGGGGAACATGAATGAATGCATCAATCAAAGCAAGAAAGGGTGAAAAAAGGAAGTTCACAAGCAGTCTGAATGTGTGAAGCGCCTGACTCAAACAGATTTTATAATCTGTGAATCAGAACAGTACGTGCGTCATGCATTTTACATATTTCGGTCCCTAAATAAACACACTTTGGTGACTAAACCTCAGCCTGCCAAGTTCCCTCAGGTGAGACAGCACTAATATCACAGTAAAGATGTCTGATGAGTGATGATGACTGCACACCAAGCCAATCAGGATAGAAAACCAAAAAACAAGTACAGCTAAAAATGAGTTTTATACTTCTAAATAAGGGGCGGGCAAGAACGGCCATATCTGTTTCTACTTTTCAAGTCAACTTAGCAAATTATCCAAATCACTTTGATATAAAAAGCGCAAAAACTAGAAAAATAGAAAGCAAGCCCCTGAAAAATATGTTTGGAAGGAATCCGCTATTAGTCAACCATTCGTCTTCATAAGCCTTCTTTTCCCTCCTTCTTCCAGGGTCTGAACTGAGTACTTTCAATCTGTGAGCCAGGGGTGGGGCCAAAAATAGCTGTGCCGTGGCGTCGCCCCCTTTGCAGGCTTCACTGCCGAGCAGGAGCGATCGATTGACAGCCTCCCCCTCCTATCTGTGAACGAACCAGCAGAGTCTCCAACTCATTGCTGTTATCACTGAACTCCCCCTCCAACTATACAACCCTCTGCCTGCTTTGACCCATCAGTGGCGGGTTGCCATGCCTATGGGATTCAGGGTGTCGTGGGTGTTTTTCTTGATGTTCACCGTTCGTAACAGTCATCTATGCGGTATGCAGGGGTTAGGGCAGGGGTAACTAAACTGTGGGACCCACTTGGTGTGTGGGGGGGCCTCCTCTCCTCTCTTCTTCTCTCCTACCCCACTTAATTTACATTCATTTGTGTAGACTATGGCTGTTCCACTAATAAAGAAGAACGGAGAGGACCCACACAAAAACAACCAGCCATACAAATAATCGCGCTCCTGGGATAAATAGAATATGTCATGGAACCTATCTATCCCGGCAATAGTCATTAGTCAATAGTCATGCTCATTGCAACGATACATCTCGCATTTAATTCAAATGACAAAAGCCGCCACAGCTGGAATATGTACACATTTTGTCCTGCACTGGATACGCTTTTACTTGGCAGCCGATACAAGGAATACATCACACACATTGAAGATATTCAATGTACTAAACCCGTGTTTTAACTGCGCTCTTTGCTCTTTCGCAAAAAGCGGCATGTAGGAAGTCCCATTCCCTGTTGCCTAATGAGCTGTAGACTTCGTAAATAAGACAATAATTTCAGGCGGAATGTTACTGTGCCAACATACCCTAACATGCCTTGAGGCTCAGCTAATGATACAGCATAAAACTACAACATGCCACTAACATCGTGGCAAACCTGAACACTCCTCAGCACCTGAAAACAGCACTGACACAGCAGGACAGCTAACACCTGTCCTTACCTTCGCTGGAGGATCCCGACAATTCAATGGCAACAAGCACCTTCCCCTCCGGTTCCAGGTCTATCTGCAGTGGGAGGGAGACAGAAAGGAGGGATTAAGCAAAACATAAACCACGGCACACATTCTGAATTTCACAGCATTTCCCTCAACACAGGGTCCCCAGCACTGTGCTGGGGTACTCGACTGTGTTGGACTGTATTACAGATAAATGGTGATTTCTTGTTCAGGTCACTTGTATAATAAGCGCACAGTTAATTTTCCCTCTAGACCAGGGGTGTCAAACTCCAGTCCTGGAGGGCCGCAGTGTCTGCTGGTATGGTATCAGCAGCCAATTAAGGCCTCGAGAACAAGGTGTGGACTCTTTAGCCAATGAAAGACTTTGAAATGTATCTCTCATGCTGAAACACACCAAAAACCAGCAGACACCGCAGCCCTCCACTGGAGTTTGACACCCCTGGTCTAGAGGGAAAATGAACTGTGCACTTATTGTACAAGTGACCTGAACAAGAAATCACCATTTATCTGTAATAGGCAAGTTAGGCAACATATTCATCATGCTGAGATTTATGCAAGAGTAAATGACTTCATGAGTTCATGCTGTCTTTCATGAGGCAGCCAACACGGTTTTCTCTTCTCTCCCTCCTACACTCCAACACGGCACAGATTCTTCGCTGACGATAGGCTGAAAAGACAGTGCATGTAAGGGGATTTAGTTTCATGTATTTATTTATTTATTTATTTATCCGGCTGAGTGTACAAGGGATCCATCCGGGAGGGCCCACACAGCTTTCAGGGTGTAGGAACCACCCACCTCACTCACTCGGGCTGAGAGATAAGACTAATCCTTGGACATGGTTTAGCTGCAAAAGCAGAGGGCTTTTCAAACTGTGGATCTTCACCTTCAAGTCATTTCTATTCAATCTGAACCAGCAAGGGTGTAGGTTTGGTTTGAAAGTTGGTAGGGACACATCCGTGGGGTGGGTTGGGCTGAATTTGGGTGGGGGGTGGCTGCTTAGGTTATGAATACAGATGTTATCATTTCAGCTGCAGGATGAGATCTAGACATCTGACATGCACCAACAATTCAAGCAATGCACCACAGGCTATATTGTAAAAGCTGTGGAATTTACTGAATGACATGTTACTGGGATCCAATCCATCAGGTTGACATAGCTAACTAGGTAATGTGGGCCAAATAATTTCAGCTTACTAATAAAACAATAAAAATAAAAAATAAACATTAAATAATAATGAAATTCTAAACAAATAACTACTGATTTCTCCATACAGCTGGCCACAGTCTACCGTGTCTGAGTCCATGCGATTGCTCAGATGAATTCATTAGACTGAGTTCAATTTATCAATCTAGTGCACTTCTAGTGCACAGAGGATAGATCTGTGAAGAACAATGTGCTTTTGAGAACACTCCAATCATAAACCCCATACAGTTGTATCACCTGTAAAGACACTTCAGCCTACACTTGAGTTATCAAAGAAATGAAGGAAAAGTTGTCACACGTGTTGTCCTGGTTTATTAAAAATGTTCGGAATCACACTGTAATGCTGCAGGAAAATGACACCACATCCTACAGTGGGCTCCAGAATTATTTATTAATTATTATTAAGAAAAATTTAGAAAAAAGGCTGCATATAAATAACGTGGATAAGATCTATATTTAAAGGTGCAATAAGTCATTTTGCGGTAAACGGTCAAAAGAGGAATTGCAGCAACAAACACCATTAAATCACAACATGATTCATCCCTCCCCCTTCTCTGTGAACGTGCGGACGTTGAAACGCCATTGGCTGTGGCAATTAGAACCAATTTTCAACCAATGAGCTGGAATTATTGTACAGAGTGTCCGTGCGTCAACTGTATATTTGGAAACCCGAATTTAAGGACTATAAACACAGACAGAGGGTGAGTCAACATGCCAGTGTGCCTTTCTCAATGACAGGAAGGGATTTACAATGGTGTTGTAACAATGTTTTAACACAAAAACCTTACCTATAGTACCTTTAATGTTCAAAAATAACGGAAATCTATATACCTTTATTTCAATGCATTTACTCTCATGTTTCTTTTAAAAAAAAATTTAGTCTCATTTTATGGGCACCGCTAACAATTATTGTAAATAAAATCAAACAAAGTGAATTGGCAACAATTTTACTTTAATGTAAAGTTAAGTTAACCCCTTAAGTCCTGGCCTTTCTTTTTTTGCATTAATTCCCTTTATCAGGACACAATTTTCAATCACTATAGTAACAGGAAATACCTGTCATGTTTTATGCTTGTCATGTCATGTTTTATATTTAGTTATTTTATTGTCATGTCACGTATTATGTTAGTCTAATCTCGCCACGTTTTTATGTTGTATTTCTGGTTACATTTTATTTTCATGTCATGTTACGTATCTTGTTTAATTCTTGTAAAGATTTTTTTTTTTTGTCTTGTCTTGTGACATTACATAGTTTATTCATGTCACAGTTACGTCATGATTTGTGTTTGTTTCATCTTAGGTTGTTCCGTTCATTGATTAGCGTACACTTTTTCATGTCTTTCTGTAAACCTTGCATTCATGCTTTCTCTCTCTCCCTTGCTGTCGCTCACGCTTCCCTAACTGTTTCATTTTCCTGTGTCTACTTACTAAGCTACTAACGTTAGATCAGGATTGGGTAATACTAACATTCTAACCATGTGTTCATGTTTACCTTACGTTTCTTGTGCATGTCATTTACTAATTTACAAACTCTAGGGCAGGATAGGTTTATTACTAACGATTACTAATTATCTTGTTAACTTGTCAATCCTCCACACCTGATTTCCATGATTTCCTGATTTTCGCATGCTGCTCTCAAGCTAATTGTCTGCACCTGTCTACACCTCCATATAAGCTCAGTGTTCATGTCATGCCTTTGTGAAATTGTTGCCTCCTGTTTATCAGTGCATGCTTGAGTGGGTTTCCAAGCTACTGTACACCTGTTTTGAGCCAAGCCTGTTTATTGACCATTGTTATTGACTTCTGTTTTGTTGACCATTGCCTGCCTGTACTACAAACTCTTGCCTGCTGTCTTTGTGCCTTTCCCCCGAGGAGCGGACTTTGGTCTTGATTCCTGCACCGCCTTCGACTCCAAGCCTGCCAACCGTCCGTCTGCAATACTGCCCCGCTGACAGCTTTCCTGGTTACTGGACTTTTTGCATGGTGTACCGATTTCGAGACTGCCTTCTCCCTCGGTACTGTACTTGACTTGTATGAACTTTGCTTGTTTTTGACTACACTCATTGGACTATCCCTTAAAGCCCTGATGGGACTTAATTCACATCTTTGTCTGAGTCGTGCATTTTGCGTCCAACCCCCACGCACCCATCTCAATACCATTTGAAAGCGTTAAGTCTATCTGTTCTATTCGTATAACCTATTTTAAGATGCCATTGCTTTAGCGACGGTTTCTTTTTTGTAACATTGTTCGATAAACAATTTGGGGGGGCCTCACCTACTCTGCATCTTGGAAATCCACATACTACAAGAAATATGGTAATGTCAGTGTCCTTTTCACAACACGTGTCCATGGGCTCAAAGGTATAATAGTTTCTCATTCTAAAAATATGCTAACACAGAAGCGTTGATAGAATGTCCATTGTTTACCTAAAATTTCCCTAGAGGAATTATCATTGTGTGTTTCACCGTTGTATGCATCTACAAAAGTACTTGTACACAGAAATTATATTATCTAAGTTTTGTATAGGCTCTCTTGAACACGATGAGCCCAAGTACAACTGTCTGTGACTAGTATTTCTAATGTAGTTGCAGAGGAAAATGCGTTACCCCCATCCGTGTGAAAGGAAATTCAGTATAACTTCAGCTTATGAAAGAACTGACTACGGGCATGTTATTGAACTGATTACTAAAAAGCCTTTTAGCTATTGACATTACGTTTCCAACTGTATATAATCTTTTAGGCTTGCATAAAACAACACAGCATTTTTTCGACAGAAGATTTTGTGCTAAAAAATGTTGACACTTCACAACAAAAAATTTATTTTGCAATGGCTATCTAAATAGAGGACTTCCTTTGGAGGAGTTCCAATGAGTCTCATGTCTGAGTGAATTTCTGAAGATAGTGAAACCATTTTTGACAACACAATAGAGGGCTTTTTCAGTGACGTGACCCCATTTTATATCAGTGAGCATCTAAATACATTCTCAAAATATTTTACTATTATTCAGTATGCTTATAAATAAGGAGCCTGCCTGCTTTTGAATAATGTGGAATTATAGAATGTGTTTGACTTGTTGATGCGGGTTGGATATTTCACAACGTCAATCAGTGGACTTCAATGGATATATTAGTATACAAGATGGTATTATTGTGCTTATTGTACTTATTATAGTCTTCTCAGCCTGTTGCTGTTACAGGATAGCTGCAAGGAGAGGGAATTTGGGACAGAGAGGTAGGGGAGGGTGACAGGTAGGCTTTTTTTCTGAATAAATAAAGTTGCATAGTTTAGTTAAATGCAGTACTTTACACTTCATAAGACCCATAATATCATTTAGTTTCCATGTGTGGTGGCATAATGGAATGCCTACAAAGAGAAGCACCTTATACCTACTGTCATATGACGGTTGGCCATTGAGGTTTTGGACATGATTTGATGCCAGTGGTCCAGGGGCACTATCTTGGCAGGAAATCTGGTTGCCTCAGCTAGGAAGCTGAGTATTGGTCATGTGTATATTATCCAAGTATACATCAAAATCCACACAGAAATGGTAAAGTAAAAACAACGACCATGTTCTGCAATGGTCATCTCAGTCCCCGAAAAGTTCTGCATGGAGGAACGGTCAAAATTCCCTCCAAATATGTTCTCAAATTAGCCTTATCACAAATTATAGGAAAAGATGTCATCTTTACCAGGGGTGTTTGCACAAAGCATTAAACCAGGGGTGCCAATAATTGTGGAACCTGTTTTTTTGCTAAATATATATATTTTGTAAATAACACATAATGGTAGATTCCATTTAATCATTAAGTGCACTACTTTACGCATGTTGAAAAATAAAGCTTCACATTCGCACAAAAACGAGGTAGTAGGCAGCCAGGCACACTGCGCACAGAAACAATGTGACTCACTCGCTAAGAGTGAGAAGAATTTTGACATAGCAATGTGAAGCGAAATGCTGAATACTGTAGTTAGATAATGTAGCTCCTAAAATTCTTACAGTTTTGTATTTTAAGCCCAGTTAATCGTGAAACCACAAATGCCACATCCCAAATGTCAGATGAATAGACGTAAATATTGGTGGGGATATTTCAGCTTTCCTGAAAATTGGTGGGACATGTCCAAACCATCCACACCTAAATCTACACCTAGCCCTAAGTTCTGAACCTTCAGTCAGTCATTCACACTTTACAAAGCCTTGACCATGGCACTTAAAAACAGTCCTAACAGATCCACACTACTGCTCTGAACACTGCTCTCTATCACTGCTCTGACCACTGCTCTACACTGTTGTCCTGATCACTGCTCTGTACTGTAAAGTTAGGAGGAAGTCCAATAAAGTCTTCACACTGATTTCTGCAGGAAATTGCTGCCTTGACCAGTCCCCTAGTTCTCCACAGTGATGAGTTGTTAAGGATAAACAATCAGAATGTCAGGACCATGTGACCAAAAGTGAGAAATCATAGGTACTGTCTTGTAGAATGATTCAGACAGCGATACTGAATTTGAATGCACAGATGGCAGCAGCACTAACAGGAAGCCCAAGGAGGTGTGTCTTCATAAGGATACAGCCTGCTGTTAGGCATTCTGTGCATGGTTATCACACCACTGCCCCCTGCTGGCCTGGCTGGCTCACTCCTGGCACTGAATGCTGTACCTACTTCCTGTCTACGATTTACTGTCTGTGCAAGAATGTGTGTGTGTGAGAGAGAGAGAGAGAGAGAGAGAGAGAGAGCTGGTGAGAGATATAGCAAGTGAATATGTGAATGTATAATAGTGGCACTGATCTAGTCCCTAATAAGGGCTCATCCTGACAACTACACATTATTATCATAGTAAACATACATCTTTGCCAAAACATATACATACAACAGAATAAACATTTTTGCTAGTTTTGTTTGGCTAGGTAAACTTTTTATTGTTCATATGGTAGTGTCTATCATTCTATTGCATTATGCTGTTTAATAAGAGTTCTTAGATATAAATCTAATCCATGAATCAATTCAATAAAATAGGCCCTAGTCCCTAAATTTGTTGTATTCTTAGCACTTGAAATTGTACTTCCCTGTAGGGTCTTTCAGCGCACTTGTCCCTGGTTATGTGTATGCACTTTGCACTTTGTTGTACGTCACTCTGGATAAGAGCGTCTGCCAAATGCCAATAATGTAATGTAATGTAAAAGAAAGCAATCACATAAAAATATAACTAAGGAATGAACAGTGTTAAGAAAAAATACAATAAAATAAAACCTGTCTAACTGACAATATAACTAAGAACACTGTAATTTCAAACAGTCCTAATGCCACCATTACCACACATAAGTCAGTGGTGAGAATTCACATCTGTTGTTTTTTCATACCCGTTATTCTGAACACAATCTTTGCCCCCAGAGCAAGGCAGCGTCATAACAAATCTGATGGATATGAGTCTTGGCTCTCATTAATGAAATGTTAATGAACAAAGCATTAGGCTTTAAATCAACATTTTGCGCATATGTTTTAAAACAAAGTTTTTACAAGTTTTTCATAAAAACAGTTTGGTGAGGGGCAGCAATCACAAAGCCTGGATTAGGACAAATGTTGATTGGATGCAGGCCTTGGTGTGGAATTTTTATTTGATTTGTTTTGTTGGAATGGAGAGGTGTTGCTGGGCCTCAATAGAAAACCCAAGTGTTACAAAAGAATTGTAAATGTATTCAAACGGAATCCAGTGCTTGGCAATAGTTAATTAATGATTGTTGTAAACTTAGGAAGTGAAAGAACTGCAAGTGAATCTTCCTCCAGAATATTCGTTCCAGAATATTCCATTTGTTCTTTTCACACAGATACAGTGGGTGGATGTATCCGAACTTTCTGGGTAGATATATGTCATTTATCCAGATAATAAAAATAGACATACAGATAATTATATATTTATAGAATTACCCAGAAATGTTAATTTGCTCCCACACACTGGCAATGTTTTGACTTTCCTACAGAGTAGCTTGCCTGACATAATACAGCCACAATGTGTGCCAATCTTAGAAAATCACTCCAGGTCTCTGGCTAACACTGCTAACCAGATGTAATCAGATGTAACCACTCCAGGTCTCGGGCTAACACTGCTAACCAGATGTAATCAGATGTAACCACTCCAGGTCTCGGGCTAACACTGCTAACCAGATGTAAACAAATCCCGACCTCTACAACCGGTCATGACGACGAAACAAAATGAACCAGAATCGCTAACTGCATCTTTCTTGCGTCAGAGCAGAGAAAGAACATCCCCAAGTACAGACAGAGAGACAAAAAACCTGGTATTCAATGACAGAGGAACAACAGGAGGTGTTACGTCTTCAACAAAGGCTAAGACTGAGAATCTGACAAATACAGACGGTTATTTCAATCCTTTCACCACAGGATGCAGGAGTGTGCGATGTCTTGTTAGGGAAGTGTTATACTTTGATTATTGTATCTGCTTAGAAGAACAATAGTGGTAAAACAGCTCTATGTGAAGAATATGAATATGAAAATACAAAAACACAGATAATAAGTTGGAGGGAATGGAGGGCTTGGACTTCACACAGATAATGCAGTATAAAGGCTGTCAGGGAGCATACAGGCAAAAATGAGAGCGCATTATCAGTGTACAGATTGACCTCCGTGGGATCATTTGTCCTCTGCATTTTACCCATCCTGGTTACTTATAGTAGGAGCAGTGGGCAGCCATCATGCGGCGCCCAGGGAGCAATGTGGGTTAAGGGCCTTGCTCAAAGACCCAGTAGCTGTGCAGCTCTTATTGTCGCTACACTGGGGCTTGAACCACCAACCTCCCAGGTCCAAGGCAAGCAACAGGAGATGGAGATCTCCTGATTAGACATATACCTGCAAACTCACACTCACTCTATTTGAACATTCACCCAACCTGTTGTCACTCACAACATGCTCACATGCACAAACAAATAATTATGCGCAAAGCCACACACCTATGATTGAACAATAAAGCTCGCTCACTTACCCACGGCGAGCAAGCAATGATTCAGGGCTAATTTACTGGTTTAATTTGGTTCGTTCAAATCTGCATTTAAGGGCACTAAGCGAGCACAGAAGCCGAGTAATGAACGGGTTTAAATTAACTCAGTTGTGATCTGTTTAAACACATTTACATTTCAAAATTAGAATTAACCACGGTTTTTGTATAATTGCTTGTGCCTAACTTCACAGCACATTGCTGAGGCAAGAAGCCTATTTTAAATCCTTTGGCAAAATCTTGGAAAAAAGATTAGGAAAAATACCATCATGGATATTTTATGAATGTTATATTTTGTAATAACATAGCGCACTGTATCTCCAAAACATATTTCTCTAATGGATGACATTTTATTAATGTTACATTTTGTAATAACCTATGACACTGTATCTCCAAAACCTATATGGTATGGTATATCATGTTTTAGGCCTGGTGAGGCAACAGGCAAGATTTGTTAAAACCCCATTTTCTTTCAATAGTGACATTATTTGTGTAAATAAATTCTGACATCGGCCTAAATAGCAATTCCATTATTGATATTTCTTATTACAGTCCTATTAATAATTTATCGCAAATGTTGCTGCAAAAATGTCCTTATAGAACAGTATCATGTTCCCACTCTTTCTTGTCCACCTCTGCGTTCTTTGCACATTTGCATCTCCTGCGGTGGTATTCGGGCTGTTCGATCTGCCACTCTCTGCCCTCTCTTAAGTGGGCCGATGATATTACACACTTAAAACGAATCCACGTGAAAACATTCTGAAAATGAATAATAAAATTGTAATTGTGAAGTAAACGATTGAGAAATAAATGAACGCTTAGGATTCTGTGAACCGAGGGAGAGGGCTGTAGGTACTGAAGGAGAAGAGCTCCGCGCGGTGGGGGTTGGGGGTGGTAAACGGAGGTGTGAGCCACATGACTGCGTGGGCGTACAAGTTGAGAGAAAGTTTCAGTTTCAGTGAGCAAACTAGCACAGCAAAGAGAGCCCCCAGATGTTCATTAAAAAGGTCTATCACACTCTCTCTCTCTCTCTCTCTCTCTCTCTCTCTCTCTCTCTCTCTCTCTCTCTCACTTCACATTTCTTCCCTATTCTGACATTTGGTCTGAACAGCTGAACCTCTTGACCACATGATTGGCTGATTAAATATTTGCATTAACAAGCTGTTGTACAGGTCTACCTAATACAGTGCTCACTGAGTGTATATCAGCCATAACACATTACATATAAGGGAAAATAATTTTGCTACCTTATCCCCTCCTATAGAGTACTTAATTGCTGAATGTGTTCCACCATTATAAATCATCCTGGCAGGACAGATTAGGGCATACTTACTTATTTAAATATATTATGACATCATCTGTTCCCTCAAGCTCATATGAGATCACAAGCTTATTTTTTCACAAGAAGCCATAACCCTCATTAACTTATGACACAATACTTATTTACCATGGGACACATATATTGCATGCCAGAGAAAACATCAATTAATTTATTAAGAGTGAAGGGGCTTATCACATGATAGGACACAAGAATACTGTATAATCCACATCTTATTCTCTTTTAATAACAAACATAATAATTTGTTATTTAGCTGACACTTTTATCCAAAGCGATTTACAGTTGATTAGACTAAGCAGGGGACAATCCCCCTGGAACAATGCGGGGCTAAGGGCCTTGCTCAGGGGCCCAACAGCTGTGCAGACATATCGTGGCTACACCATAGCACTTATAAAGGCAGCCACACTATAGCTATATCTCAGGCCAATTAATTTGATTTAGGCAAGTGACTAACATCGTATTATTAATGTATGTATAATTGTTCAAGATTTAAATCTTGGGAGCCAGCCCCAAAACCCATTCCTGCAAGCCAGCACGTTCAACTTTACAGCTGTTTAGTACATCCTGGGGGATCTGAATTAGAAAAAAAAAAAAAATGTGGAATTGGTTTCCACCTCATGTTCAGTCTCTAGGTATATGTGTCACTCTCACCTCAATTCAGTTAGATTTACTGGAGTGACAAGTATGCGCTAATATTTTGTCAGTCACTCTCGATCAGAACAACTGCTATGTCTGTAATGTCACATTATGGAACATGTTTCCGAGACGGGCGTTGCGATATTAAGACATAGCCTATTCAGACCTGCTTCCTTTCACTCTCGAAATTCGATTCACGTAAGTGTAGGCACGCTCAGATGTCTGCCTGGTTGCTTCCCTCGCTCAGGGGACTGGGTATCAGAGGCTGGGGTGGGCACTCTGACAGTGATACAGCTTCGCCTGCTTTGAGCTCCAGCCAACAGTGCCACTCAAGCCAGACGCCGACCCAGTTCACTAGCGTCAGGGCAGCGCCCTTTTCACCCGACTGTCAGAACCTGACACAGGGCCAAGTGACGCACGACACAGCCCAAAACGCACGCTCCGCTGCACACTCAACCTGCCTCTGACGGAACGAAAGCGTGTTCTATTTATTTCTACCCCAATACAATGCCGACATCGCTTCTGAGCATGCTTTTCATTCTTACCCCGTTTACACTGCGGGCAACACATCTCTGTTCAGGTTTAATTCTTGTCTGTAATCTGTATCTAACAGAACAGAACTTCTGTGCTTGCATTTCCTTAGTCCACCAGTTACAGTGCAGACCAGTGACCTTGTGATTAGAAGCAGAGGAAGACTCACATGCCTCGTTGGTAGACCACAAGCTTGTCTGCACTCTCCTGAATGGATAGTAGAGGTTGCAGCAATGAGTGCTGATATATATTTGAGACTTTGATGTAAAGTTAAGAGCACCATTACCATCACACGCTCCAGTTCCCTGGCCGTACACATAGATGAGAGAGACTACTTTCTGCAGTAAATTTTAATTGAAACCAAATACAGAAAGCCATATATGTTCATGTTTCAACTGTGCCACAGTTCATCAGAGGGCCCACTTCTTTTGGGGGAGTTCCAAGGCCAGGGATGTACAAGGCCACAGTTTGGTTACTGGGGCAGCCACACCTCCCAAACATTATGAAGCCATCTCTATCAGTATATCCAAAATAAATTATGTCAAACAACAGCTAAACTGGGTGAGTCTCTTCGTTCTTTTAATCTTTTAAAGGCTATAATTAATTAAATGATTTGGTTCATTCCTTGATGCTTTATCCGCATATCAATTTCTACCAGCAAACCCTGTTTTGGTGTGTTTGTTGCTTGTAGTTTTGTTATGTGAACATGCTAATAGATCTGGCTCTTCTCATTTCACTGACATCATCCAGACAACCAAACAACATTTTAAAGCATTCTTCACTCGTTTGCTGGTATCTTCATTCACTCTTGGCTTTGTGCCAACTATGTCTCACCATCCAGCTCCTGGTGCTCAGACAGAGGCACAGTTGCTAGTTCTCCATAGACACAGCTTACCTCATGGTAACTAAAGTCTAGGCCTATTTTAATCAAAGTGCAACCTTTCAGAACAACAGTAAGATGAACCTTTGGAGCCAGCAAAACAGACTACTTCCGAACACTGACCGGACCAGACAACGACATCGCGCCACACACAGGAAGACCCAAGCTTGTGCACATCTCCCCTGAACCACAATTCATGGCTCCACATTGTTTCTCAAAGTACAACCCACAGCCACCCCTTGGAGAAAGCAACATGCATTAAAGGACAGTAAGGCTGACAAATACTCCAGGTGTACCTAATGGTTAGCCTAGTCTTAACTGTGAATATGTGTGTTTCTATTTCTTTGTCCATTATACATTGTTGGAAAGGGTAGGAAGCCTCGTACAAAAAGCTTACCATGTTTTATATTATTTTGGTACCAAAATGACCTAGCAATGCATTTACGCAATACCAAGAAGCAGTCCTGACAAAAATATAGCTCTCTCGAAAATGGCTGAATACAAAGCAAACTCCAACGTTAGTTAGAAAACAGTCATAGCTTCATTACCACGTGGGATATTTGGTTCCATAAATATGTCTGTAATGAATAATTATCAAAACAAACGTATATTTCTACCAAACCGAAAATATGTCTGCCGGACATGCAATGAGAGTGAGCTAAGAAAAAAAACGATGTTTATTCATGCACCTTCCGAATTGTATATTTTTGTTCTTGTATTGGAACATTATTTTTTGATGTAGAGAAATGGTATCAAGGATTGTTAGGATATGCCTTTTATTGTTTGAGTCTGTGGCGAGGTCAGGGTTGTAAACCATGAGAGTTACAACCCTTGCAAGAGGGAGGCTGGTGTTTTATTGTCCTGCTTTGCAAATAAGAGGCTGATAAGCATCTAACCTGCTGTTCTTACTAGCAGAGAATCTTTTTAACAATCTGGCATTGTCGTTTTGCGGTTTTATTACATCACAGTTTTTTCTATTCTATAAATATGAACACATCAATAATTTCAGATGTCGGAGACCCAACCACAAGGGGATTAACTAATAACCCACTAATTTTCTCATACCGCTGTTGAAGCTACACTTCTCTCTTTGTTCGGTGATACCTGTCGCATTAGAAAATTCCACCACACAGGCCTACCCTAGCTACCTTCACCTTTCCTTTGTTCAAGTGTGCTTATGTATACACGTGCACAAGCACACACACAAACTCATACCTCTCCTTCTCTACTTCCCTTTTATGTTCTGTGTTTGTATGTCTTTTAATACATTTATTTTATTAAACCCGGTGTCTGTTTTGATGTCACATGACCATACACTCACTGAGCACTTTATTAGGAACAGGTTTTACTTTATTACACCCACTTATTCATGTGATTATCTAATCAGCCAATTGTGTGGCAGCAGTGCAATGCATACAGTCATGTAGATATGGGTCAGGAGCTTCAATTAATGTTCACATCAACCATCAGAATGGGGAAAAAATTTGATCTAAGTGACTTTGACCGTTGAATGATTGTTGATGGCAGACAGGGTGTTTTGAGTATCTCAGAAACTGCTTATCCCCTGGGATTGTCACACACACTAGTCTCTTGAGTTTGCAGAGAATGGTGCAAAAAGCCCAGTGAGCAGCAGTTCTGCAGACAGAAACGTCTTGTTAATGAGAGACGTCAGAGGAGAATGGCTAAACTGGTCAAAGCTGACAGGAAGGTGACAGTAATGCAAATAACCACACATTACAACAGTGGTATGCAGAAGAGCATCTCTGAACGCACAATGCGTCATAACTCTAAGTGGATACGCTACAGCAGTAGAAGTCTAAAAAATAAGTCTGATAAATACCTAATAAAGTGCTTGGTGAGTGTAAGAGCCGAGTCAAATTAGTCTTTTGAAGAACTACAAACCATTTTTGGTCAGTTTTAGATGATAGTAATTTTATGAGGCTGATTACCTTTTGCAGTCACACTGCAAGACGACATAATTGGTGCCATATGTGAAGATTATTAAGACAGAAACTTCTTAATTATCCATCCTCGCAATTCTGCACATATTGTTGGGACATATCCAATTCCAAAAAACCAATGCTCCACTTGTTCTGACAGCATCCATCCAACAAATCACCAACTGCCTCTTACACACTCCAGCCAACCAATTAACCAATCCCCTTCTACAGATCACAGATAACGTCCATCAGCACAAGAGCTTGAAAAGTAAGCAATCAATGGGGCGGCCTGTAGCATAGTGGTTAAGGTAAATGACTGGGACCCGCAAGGTTGGTGGTTCCATCCCCAGTGTAGCCACAACATCCGCACAGCCGTTGGGCCCTTGAGCAAGGCCCTGCATTGCTCCAGGGGAGGACTGTCTCCTCAACCAATATTTCACTGAATCCATAAAGCACAATGCAAACAGTAACAGAAACCAAAAATCCCCCAAATTATTCAGAATAAAAGACAATATGTGAAAAATATGAAACTAAATGGAAATTTCAGCAGATATAAGAATGGACCTTTTCTGAGAAACTACATGAGGGAATGATTCTGAGAGAAAGCCTGAATATAATCAAAGAAACATGCCTTTCAAATTTGCCAAAACACATCTTCTGGGAATGTTCATTATAATGTCTTGTGGGAGTCTTCTGCAGAAGTGCTTTCCTGTTTATCATTCATGGTTATACTTATGCACAAGGCACAACTACCAATTGGCAATGACAAACTAATTCAGTAAATTTACACAAGATAATTATTTTATTAGCAGGCGTGACTTCTTCATAGAAATCAACCCTGAAGGTGAGGGCAGGCCATCTTATTTACTTCATATTGATGTCTCAGAGGGCCATTTCAACAGATCAGGCTCATAGTAAAATGTATAGTAGTTAAGTACAATATTTTGGATTTACTTAAGTCTCAGAATGCAGCCACTGATGGAGAGCATTGTATGGAAAAAGCCCAATCAGCTTTTGTGAGAACAGTAAGACCCCATGCAGACAACAGGTGTTACAAAAATAAAACACACACAAGGGAACAGAAAGACACACAAAGTAAGGTATGGACAATTAGTTGAAGTAAGCGGAAATGTATGAGATTAAGGCGGGATGCAGCATAAGGTTAAAATGAGAAAAGGAGACAGAGAAGGGAGTCTGGACTGGTTGTTTCTGTTCCTTCCCACAGCCAGACAGCTGGGTCCTACTAATAACTGGCTAATCAGGGAAGGAGATGTATCTGCAGATAAGGGCTCAATCTTGCAGCCCCTTTCAAATGATAATGAAGTCCTTCAAATGAGAGGCAAAGCCATTCTCCCCGAGTGCAGAGGATCTCAACAATGAAGCTAACAGGAGGCTGTGAATTATTGAAGCCTCCACTGCCTCTGGCAGCAGAGGAAAAAGCTGCCTCTTGGAGCCGGCGCTCTGAAACAAGTCTAACGTGGCATCGCTGCACGTTAGAGCCACGACTGTGCCCATTACATCCCTGCAGGTGCCTTCGATTCATAAACATCGTAGCTGTACTGATACAGAACATTTCTGATAAGCTCTCAGAAACGTGTTGTTCCCTATAGCAGAAAGATTTCCGTTGCCAGTGGCAAATAAGGCTTAGGACACAATCCACACTGACCAGGTATATGACAGTCGGAGGAACAGAGCTGCAGAAAAGGGATGTCGTGACTCCAAAGGTGATGATGTCACGATGACACGGCACCTCGCGTCGTGACGGCTTGTGCCGCGTTACACCGGCGCAGTTCCACTGAGACTGCGAGTGCAGCATCCGCGCCATCGGAAACCAGCTGTCTTCGCAGGGCATCGCGATTAACGGCCGTACACAATAGTCTCTTCCCCGCAGGGGTGGCAGAGAGTGCAATTCATTCATTCAATTCATTTTTAAGAATTCATACAGTACAGTTCAGGGGCAGGTGCGTGAGAGTCAATGGAAGGTTTCGAAAAGAAGTAGACTGAGTTCTGAGATAGGTGTGGATGGATGTGTGCAAAGAAGCACGGAGGATATTCATTAATTCATTCATTATCCTAACCCGCTTATCCTGAACAGGGTCGCAGGGGGGCTGGAGCCTATCCCAGCATACATTGGGCGAAAGGCAGGAATACACCCTGGACAGGTCGCCAGGCCATCGCAGGGCATACACACCATTCACTCACACTCATACACTCATACCTTACGGGCAATTTAGACTCTCCAATCAACCCAACCTCCATGTCTTTGGACTGTGGGAGGAAACCAGCATACCCGGAGGAAACCCACACAAATACGGGGAGAACATGCAAACTCCACTCAGAGAGGCCCCGGCTGACCGGGATTCAAACCCAGGACCTCCTTGCTGTGAGGCGGCAGTGCTACCCACTGCACCATCCGTGCTGCCCACGGAGGACATTTCAGCATGAAAAAGAAATATCTAGCAACAATCGCTCCCCCTGACCTTAAAGTAATTTAAGGCTCTGTCCAACAGTTCCTGCTGACCACAAACCATCCCCATACCTCTCCATTTGGGGTAAACAGATATTCCCCCCCCGCCCACAAGTATCCTACCCTGCATGTCTTTGTGTTGTGGGAGGAAACCGGAGTACCCGGAGGAAACCGGCACAGACACGGGGAGAACATGCAAACTCCACATAGAACGGCCCTTGCTGGGATTGATTTGAACCCAGGACCTCCTTGCTGTGTCCCAATTCTCCCCGTGACTAAAAAAAGGAGCCGATGAAATGCATCAGTCAATCGTCCTGCCGAGTGTTGTGGGCAATGGAATACCAAGAAACAAAAATAGATTGCCTTCCCCCAACCCCCATCCATCCCATGTGTCTTCTGCCTACCCCATTAACAACCTGATCTGTCAGTGGTGCACTGATGCATAATCTATACAATCTGACCTTTCTCATGTCTGTTTCCTGGGGGGGTGGGGGTGATATAGTCATTATAGTCATGGTCTGGACCATGATCGGCTTTGTTTTACATTGAGAAGCACCAGAGGTCCAACTCTGACACAAGTGTAAATGCAAATTTCACATTTTCAATGTGAATATACAGCACAACCATCCTGCTCCACCTTTTTTGACTAGTATAAAACGCAGTGCCATGTCTGTGCCACTGGTTGTCTGTTATAATAAAATATACCCTCAGTCTTACAACTAGGAAGCCCTGCTCTAAATCCTGATAGACTGGGAAAGAAAAGAGCTTCAGTCATTCTTGATACTTGCAGAAATGTGTTTTTAACTCAAGACAGCTGTGCATAACTGACACTGCCTTTTAAAAGCTACAGTATGTCTGCTCCTGGTCCCGGCCCCAAGGCACCCTCCAGGTTTTGGATATGTGACAGGGGAGGTTGCAGAGCTTTGGTTTCATTTGTTCACTGGATCTGCTCACCCTGCGAGAACAACACAACAGCCACGACCAGGCAGGGCATCGTCAGACCAAGAACAGCGGCGGTGGAAGTCAATGTGACACTCTTTCCGCCTAAACATCATTATTGACCAACTGGCTGTGTGAAACGTGGCATAAAACGCGGTTAGTACATGGGATCTGAGACAAGGTCGCTGACGAAAATAATAAACATAGCTATGTGAGGAAGGACATTCGAGGCCAGATTATTCATGACATATTGCGCGCCGAAATAGCCCCACCCCCGGCAACTACGCAATCCTATATTACACTTTTCAGGGTTTACCATTACGGTGCAAAAAGGTGTTCCAAACGCAAGCGTTTAAGTATCAGCAGGTAATGATTCGATTTAGTCATGGACATTTCTTGGAATTCTACCGTGCTGCAAGTGAGTTCTTACACTGATTAGAGGGAAATAACCCCCGCCCCCCCACCAAAGCTCGTGACAGCTGCCGTGTATGGAGAAAGGAATTGCATGGGTTCGCCAGATAGACACATCATCACGTACCATCGCGATCTAAGAGGAAAAGACAGACATAGACAGACATACCCAGTCCTCGAAGTGCCTGCTGTTGTTCTGCAGCAGCTCCTCAAACTGTATGGTGCAATTGGCCACAAAATCATCGTAGCCTATTGGCGCGTCGTGAAATACTGACAGTTCAATTTTCCTCCCATCTTGCACCTCCGTAACAAACTCGTCGTTCCATAATGGGTTGTTAGTCTTCTGCTTAGTGGAGGTCTGGCCCACGCGAGAATCGTCCACGTTAAGGGCAATGTACGTGTCCAGCAAGAAGGTCTGCGTCTTCGGTCCAACCGCGTGTCTTAAAGACCATGCCGTGGGTTTCAGGTCCGCAGCTTCACAAATCTTTATTTTCAGCAACCCATTAAAAACCACCATGGTGGTGATGCAATCTTCGTCTTAACTTTGCTCGATGTAGAACAGCTGTAAACAAAACAAAGCTTAATTCCAGTCACTTCATCGTGTTTTGTTCATCATGTAGCTACACATTTTGCCTCCGCTTAATAGCCTACAAACAAGAATGCAGGGGGTTTCCCCCTTCAGCTCTTGCGACACTAAGTAATTGCGTGCGATGACTTCGTTGCGTTTAAGTGAGAGATAACAGACCCTTTCTCACTACAGCTAATTTACACACAAGCAAATGGCAAGCACATCGGCGTCTAACAGTCCAGTCCGAATTAACTTTTTGTATATATTTCCCGACTATTTTCGCGAAGGAAACACAGGTTTGGTAGTTATATAAGCGCTTACTATGTATTACCAATTCTCGTCTTCCCTGGGAAGCAATTAAATTGTTAAATTAAGATTTACCGGTCGGAGATACCGGTCGTAGAATAACATTTCCATTTGAAATAGCGATACAACCCCAGTACCTACTTTCATCCCCCACAGTCCCTTTAAAATAAACCAAAGGGGGATCTCCTCACCGGCGCAGCCTTCTGAACCTCTTGTCTTCTTCTGGGCGGTGGGAGGGAGAGGGATTCCAGCCCCGCGTGCCGTGCACTCGGGACGTCTCTCCTCCTGAATAATGATCTTAAAATGAGCACAACAACACATATATGTTGTAGTCCTCGTGTGTTAACCTCTCTAACACAACATTGGCTGCTTACCTGCTTTTTGTATTCTATATTTACTGTCTAGATGGCTTAGTCTACGTTTCTGTCTCTCTCGCTCACTCTCCCTCCCTGTCTGTAAATGTTACTGCAGGACATGCGCAAAACACGTCGGTTTTAAGCCGCGCCGTCTCATCTATGCTGTGTAGGAGGGGAGCATGAGACGGCGCGCACAAAACGCTCGTAAGGACCAAGGTGCATACTTAAAAAGGGGTTGATTGGGGGTGTGAATCCATAGCAGTCGTGTTGTGCCATGCTTTGAGGTACCCAGAGCCTATTATTGGAAACGACCAGACCAGGTTACAGTTAGGCTAATGGCACCAACTCCATCTCTAAATCCAATGTATGTATTTTTCCATATGTGATAATTTCTTAAAAATAAATAAATAAATAAATACTGTAATTCGAAATATGATTAAAATAGACATGCGTCGCCTATTGTGCTTCTACTGGCGGTTATCATCAGGGGATGTTTCCAGTAAGTTTCTGTGCGGCATCTCTGGAGCGCTTTTCTTAATGTGACGGAATTTTTGTGGAATAATAGTATATTCTAAATGGGAGGGCCTGTATTATTCTCAGTACCGGCACAATAAAAATGTACTGCTGTCGCATTGTGTACATGAGAATGCAACGCCAATTAAATTCCGTATTAGAACGCAAAATGTGATCCAGGATGGCCAACATGGCTGCTTATCAACCATAAAGCAGGATATTTAGTGAAACAATGTTTCGGCTTGTGCACTTTGCCCTGTGGTACACGACATATCCTAGGTTATCATTTCTCATATTGTTCAGCACACTAAAAATGCAAAAAAGAAGGATCGTGGTCCAGAAGGATACTTATTAAACGCCAATTACGCAATCATTTAATGTTTAAGCACATGCGAACAACACAAAATATGTCAATTTAAAGCAAGCAAGTTGCAAGAACTACTGCTTACAATTCAGTTGTGCAAATTTTCCAGTGATTAGAAAACATTTGATAAAGTTATTATTTGGTGAGAACAGTGGAGAACAAAGCCTTGACAAATTGATAGGAATTGACTAACGAGTTGGTCTGTCTAGCGCGACAAAGAGGAGAGGGGGGAATCCGAACAATTTTTGATCAGTTCCACCACTTTCACCTGAGCAGGGCTGATGTAGGAGTTTTCATGTGGACTATGAAAAAGACTGAAAGATTTTTCCTTTTACCGCAGCGCCACTATGTGGTTGGCTTTCACACCAACCGTGTACGGCACGGCTCCAGTCTACAGTCGTCGTAATTTCCCGAAACAAGATTGTCTGGTGCGGTCATCATTCAACAATTTTTTTGTTTGCGGTATAATATGTTGCTCACATTATACTTTTTGGACAATAAAATAAACTGGCAACTTGCAAAAAATGAATGCCAAGATCCAGTGCAACCTTGCAGTTTGGCCTGAAGACCAGGCTTGCTAAAGAAGAAGGCAGATGTATAAGTCTGGTTTTGTTATCCATAAAAAAAGGGATTGTTGCTGGCTCACCTCAAGTGCCTGTAGATATCAGACTAAACATCAGAATGGGGAAGAAATATGATCTTAGTGAGCATGGAATGAAAAGGAAAATAAAAAGGAAAAAATGGGGGGTGTAGGGGTGCTGAAAGAGTCCATAAAGAAATGTGTGTATAAAATGAGGTCCGTGAAGGTCTACAAAAAAAGAAAAACCAATTCAATTACATTTTATTTGCATTTAAAAATAATAATGAGGAATTAAGTCCAATTCAATCAAATTCCATTTGCACAGCGCTTTTTACAAAGGGCAATGCCGTACAGCAGCTTTACAGAGATTTGGAGATTTGAGCCTGAGCTTATGGCTGGTAATAGGAAACCTTGAGTAGAACCTGACTCAGCAAAGGGAGCCCACTGGCCGGCACCGGTTAACTGAAAAAAGCTGATTATATAATACACTACAATAAACAGGTAAATGACAGCACATAAATATCAATGACAATATGTAATCAACACCAGGCAAGGGTGAGTGGAAGGACAACGGGCAAAACTATCAGGCAGAGGGACAGTCGTGGAGCTGGAGCTGAACTGACTGTGTCTAGAGGGCGCTCAGTCTGCTGTATGGCTACCCCTCTGTGTGAGTGCCCAAAGCAGGGAAAAGAGAAGAGAAATATAATCATTAGACAACTCATGGTGGTCTGAGAAGGAGAGACAGAGGTGCCTGTGTGCAATAAGAAAAAACCTGGCGGAATGTTTTGCAACATAGCTTGAGGAACAAAGGTGAAGGGCCAACACACTCATGAGGGCAGGCCTGAGACAGTCACCATTGGACCTTGATAAACTGAATGTAACACAGAAATGTCATGCATGATCCCCCCCCACACACACACATGCATACACACACACTGTACTGCCCCTGGCTCTAATACAGTGGTACATTTAGCTAATCTATGAATAATAAGGAAGCCTGCTCCCTGTGAGCGAAGCATTCCTGAGGGATTATAGGAAGAAAGGAGATTACCGCAGTAACCCTAGTGCCCTGCAGATATTCCCAGTGAGGGTGTCTGTGGCAGTGGTATCATGCCTTTTAAGATGCCTATAACTGATGCCAGTAGCCTGGGATTGGGACAGTACATAGGGCTTAACATGGAGACATGAAAGATGTGGCATAGAGGAGGTTAAGTCTGATGGCAGAGGGGCTCATAACTCTGGTGATGGGGAATGGACCAATGAACTGCGCAGCAAGCTTGCACAGAGCAATGTCCGAGAAGACAGCCAGACCTTTTGTCCCATGATGTACCGGGGAGCAGGGCATCAGCGATGATCAGTGAACTTCTTCATTTCAGTGATATAATGCAAGACTGTGGCACAAGCCCTTCTCCATGCCGGCCGTGCGTGATGAACCAGGAGCTGCACGGGAGGAACTTCCACCTCTTTTTCTTCCTCTGGGAACAGTGGCGGTTGGTGTCCTAGGTAGCTGGCGAACAGAGACAAACCTGTGGAGGAAACAGGCAGGGAATTATGGGCATACTCAACCCTGGGAAGCGAGTTAGCCCAGGACGTGGGAGACTTCTCTACCATACAACACAGACTCTTCTTCAGCTCTTAGTTCATGCGTTCAGTCTGACCATTCATCTAGGGTGAAACCCGGAGGACAACTGCTCTTTGACCCCAATCAGCGAGCAGAATACCAGGCCCGCGTGCAACTGACCCCTGGTTGGCAAGCGAAAGGTGAAGCATGTGCCCAAGCAAGGACCTGGTTTGAACTGGATCAGGGACAAAGAGGCGATTGGATGGGGTGTCATTGGGAGTGGAATTGTTTCTTAAGGCTTCCTTGAAAGTGCTGATGAATTCCAGCTTGGTGGCGATGATCAGGGTCCCGGGAGGCAGGATGGTGGCTGGACCTTCATCGGACTGGGCAGGTGAGTGTAACCTGGAGAGTGCGTCAGGCTTGATATTTTTCGATCCGGGACAGTAACTGAGTGTAAGATCAAACCATTACAAAACAGGGACCAGCTAGCTTGGCGGAGGTTAAGTCTCTTGGCAGTGCAAAGGCATTCCAGATTACAGGGGTTTGTCCAGAGAATGAACGTCATAGGGGATCCCTCGAGCCAGTGATGCCACTCTTCAAAAGCTAGCTTGATAACCAGTAGCTCCTAGTTGCCGATGCTGCAATTCCTCCCAGTGGGAGTGAGGTGGTAGGAGAAAAATATGCATGGATGCATCTCGTTGTCAGGGGCTCTTTGCGGTACTACCGGTCCGACTCGAGTGTCGGCATCCACTCTAGGGGGAACTGTATCTCAGAGTCAGACAGAACTAGAGCAGAGGTAAAAGGCTGAGCTTCAGGGGACCAGGCAAACTTGACCTTGGTTGAGGTAAGGGCAGTGAGCGGGGCTGCGACAAAGCTCTAGTTAGGAATAAAGTGTCTGTAGAAAGCCCAGGAAGCCTTGTAACTCCCTACAGCTAGTAGGCATAGGCCAGTCCAAGACTGCCTTGGTCTTGACAGGGTCCATCTCCACATATCCTCGGGAGACCACAAATCCCAAATAACTGGTTTTCTAACAGGCATTGCAGGACTTGACAAGCATGCCGGATGTGCTCTTCGAGTGATGAGGGGAAGTTCAGGATGTAAACAAATATGATTTTGGAGATCATATCCTGCTGGAGACTGGCAACCCCGGGAAGCGAGGACTTGGGAGATTTCTCCACCATGCTACACAGACTCTTCTCTAGCTCGGAGTCTGAAATTCAATAGAATAGTCTGACACAGAGCTGTTTTCTTGTCGTAGGTGGAGGTTCCTGTTGTCACACTCAGAAGCCCCAGAGTCTCAGAAGACTGTTCCCCACTCACGTGCCTTCCCAGCCAACAACGTGATGACATAGGTGACTTTGAAACATTCAGTAGGGAACGTAGAGGGCTGCAGCCCGATCACCAAGGAGCACTATGAGAAGAAGGACAAACAGGAACCCGGCTCACCAGCATAACACTCCGGAGGGGGTAGGCGTGGGTGGACTCAAGGTGGACTTGGGGTGCCTAAGGAATGACAACAATGGGAGGTCCAGCAGCTTGGGCTCCAGAGAGAGAGCCTGTCCTCCGGGTGTGCAGAGCCTGAATGGATGGAGCGATTCTCCGACTCCTGTTGACCTAGCCTCTGTCCTTGAATTCTGGTAACTTTCTGGGTGGTCTGCGGGGTGGCTGGTTCCATTTCTGGCCAGATTGTTCTATCAGGTGTCAGGACCGAAGAACGAAACCCAACCAGGAAGTAGGCAGCGAAGGGCAAGTCAGGCAAGCAGTGGTCCAATGCAGGCAAACAGGTACAGTAGAGATAATCAAACTCATGGTAGGGGTCACAGGCAACAGTCCAAGCACAGGGCAAACAGATACAGCAAGGATGGTCCAATATTTAGTCGAGGTCACAAGCAAAAGTCCAAACACAATAAGGCAGTCCGAACAGGCAAAGGTACAGAACGTAATCCGAGAGTTGAAATCCAAAAATCCAGTCAAAGTAAGAGAAGGATAATCTAAAGAACGGTGGTCATAGTACACAAAGAAATTCAGAACATGAAACAGACAGGCAGACAAATGCTGGAAAGAACGGTCGAAACACATTACAATCTGGCAAAGTCATTGGGGAGAGAGGCGGGTTTAAATTCACAGATAATTAAATGAAATGACGAATGACTGAATGAATAAATGAAAACTACAGGGAACAAACTAGGACATGAGGCACGAAAGGCGAACAGAGAAAACCGAAAACGCTTGGCAGGGGAGTGTGACAAGTTACATTACATTACATTACGTGGCATTTAGCAGACGCTCTTATCAAGAGCGATGTACAACAAAGTGCAAATGAATCACAAGAACAAGTGCAAAAGCAGACCTGAGAGGACAGTACAGTTCCGAGTCCTAGTGTAAACATACAGAAATTCAGAACCCTTGAAGAGTACAATCAACTTTCAAACTAGCATACCACAGTTGGCAGCTAGAATACAACAACAGCCAATAAAAACAACAATACCTATACAAGTAACGATATCTATACATAAGTGCCATTACGGTCTAAGGCTAATCACAGTGATTGTGAGTTGGGGAGGGAAAGGTGTAGCCTGAAGAGATGGGTCTTCAGTCTGCGCTTGAAGGAGGTCAGAGACTCTGCCGTTCTGACATTCACCGGGAGGCCATCCCACCACCGTGGGACCAGGACAGACAGCAGTCGTGAGCATGAAGTGCAGGTGTGGCGAGGGGGAGGCGCCAGACGGCACGAAGTGGCAGAACGGAGGGGTCTTGTTGGTGTATAGTTCTTGATAAGGGATTGAATATACACAGGGGCTGATCCTTTAACTGCCTGGTATGCAAGCACCAAAGTTTTAAATTTGATGCGAGCCATAACAGGCAGCCAGTGGAGGTTGCTGAGCAGGGGGGTGACATGTGAATGTCTGGGAACATTGAATACCAGACGGGCTGCAGCATTCTGGATGAGCTGTAGGGGTCTGATGGCAGATGCTGGAAGGCCAGCCAGCAGAGAATTGCAATAGTCCAGGCGGGACAGGACCATTGCTTGAACAAGGAGCTGAGTGGAGTAGGTGGTGAGAAAGGGTTGGATTCTCCGGATGTTGTACAGGAAGAACCTGCACTCCCGGGTCACCGTAGCGATGTCCTTGGAGAAGAATAGCCTGTTGTCCATCACCACTCCAAGGTTTCTTGCACTAGGGGATGAGGCCACTGTGGTATCCCCTAGTGAGATGGAGAAATCAGAGAAGGGAGAGGTTAAAGCAGGGATGAAGATCACCTCCGTCTTATCTGGGTTGAGCTTTAGATGGTGGTTGCCCATCCAGCTCTGGATGTCTCTCAGGCAGGTGGAGATATGGATAGAGACCTGTGTGTCTGATGGGGGGAAGGAGAGAAAGAGTTGGGTGTCATCGGCATAACAATGATAGGAGATGCCATGAGCAGAGATAACGGGGCCAAGGGAACTCGTGTAGATGGAGAAGAGGAGGGGTCTGAGGACTGAGCCCTGGGGGACTCCTGTAACAAGGGGGCGAGGGGTTGACACTCCTCCAGCCCAGGACACCTGGGAGGACCGGCCAGAGAGATAAGATTGGATCCACTCTAAGGCTGTGCCACAGATCCCTGTAGATGCCAGGGAGGCTAAGAGGATGGAGTGGTTGACCGTGTCGAACGCCGCAGAGAGGTCAAGAAGGATCAGGACAGAGGAGAGAGAGGTTGCTCGTGCAGCCTGGAGGGACTCGTTGACAGAGAGGAGTGCAGTCTCCGTCAAGTGGCCAGGTCTGAAGCCGGACTGGTGGGGGTCCAGCAGGTTATTCTGAGAGAGGAAGGAAGAGAGTTGGTTGGAGGCGGCTCGTTCAATGGATTTGGATAGAAAAGGAAGGAGAGATACCGGACGGTAGTTTTGAACAAGTGAAGTAATTTGTTCAGATGCACACCATAGAAAGCTTTATTGATAAAGTTCTTTATAAATGTACTTTTGTGCTGTTGTGCAAACAATATTTGTGAACAAACTGGAAACTAATTTGGCC
Source organism: Conger conger (assembly GCF_963514075.1). Lineage (NCBI taxonomy): Eukaryota > Metazoa > Chordata > Actinopteri > Anguilliformes > Congridae > Conger > Conger conger. Next base: position 22,818,010 of record NC_083761.1, on the reverse strand, counting down.
AGTCACACGAAATAAGCAAATCTGCTGTTTTGAAGGCCCTGTGCAATCAAAATAATTCATTTAAAATACTGTAGTTATAGTAGTTTCTGTAGTTTCAGATTCATTGTTGTATCCTCAACTCATCAAAGTTACAATGCCAATTATAGGGAAATTTGGCATTAATGGAGACTAGTTTACAAGACACCTGTGAAATATTACAAAAGGGATTGTAATGGCTGTTATAATATATACGTACAGTAGGTGGTAGCCAAAGCACATGAATGATGAGTGCTGAGTTGATTACGATGGAGAGGGCAGATCAGACACATTGTAAATGCTAACTTCTAAACTGGATGCATTTTTTTCCTTCTCAACCTGTTATAATTTGCATTGAGTTTTACTATGCCATATTTTAATGTCCAGTATTGGTCATTGAATTTGTAATCTTGAGCTGGTTTAAAAGATGCACCTCAAAAAGGATAACACCTTTAAAATATTGTCTTCTTTGAATTCCAAGAAAATGTATTCTACTGGTCATTCAAATAGAAAGACCAACCTGGTTTAAATCACCAGTTTATTGGATGTTACCACATTGTGAAGTTATTCACAATGTCGGGGCGACATGGCTCAGGCAGTAAGAGCAGTCGTCTGGCTGTCGGAGGGTTGCCGGTTCGATCCCCCGCCCGGGCTGTGTCGAAGTGTCCCTGAGCATGACACCTAACCCCCAAATGCTGCTGATGAGCTGGTTGGGGCCTTGCATGGCAGCCAATCGCCGTCGGTGTGTGAGTGTGTGTATGAATGGGTGAATGGAGAAGCATCAATTGTACAGCGCTTCGGATAAAGGCGCTATATAAATGCCTGCCATTTACCATTCACATTTCAGTAGTATTCACAAAGTCTGTTAGTAAAAACATTTCACATAATTGCAATATAAATAATAATTACATTACACAAAGGGAAATTAATAAACAACTTTTTTCATGCAAGAGAACAATTACTGATATATTATTGTATTAATTCATTCATTTTGGAGGCTCAAAGGCTACACTTGCTCAAAAGCCCAAGTAATTGCTTGAGAGCAGGTTTAAGCCAGACTCTGTGCTTGTTTTGATTTTTGAGTGCAATTTTAAAGATATTTCTCATCATGCACAACTCATTTACAAAGCAGAATCCTCCTGATAAAAATGTTTCCATGACATGACAAATCATTGAGTTGTTGTGATTTTATCTTTTAAAAGATTTCATTATGGAAAAGGTATTTGAGTGACCTGGATCTATTTGCAACATATTAGTTGTAAAGCAAAAGACATAATGCATTAATGTTGCTATAATGTTGCTATTCAGTGTAACCTCATGCAACCTTACTGCAACATTGATTTTAAAAAGTTGAAATAATTTATTGTGCTGACAGGATAATATTAATTCCATCAGTTGTCTGGATTTTATAAAGCAATAAGTCCATTGCTTAGGCAGGACACAAAATGTGGTGACAGATATAATGGCATTATGGTTTATGCTGTCCTAGATGAAATGCCAATTTTCAGTACCATTTAACCTCACAATGTTAACAAGGTTAATGGTGGGACCAGTTGTAGTCCTGGTGGGTCATACACAGGGAGACAATTGGAGTTCATTTTGAAGATTTTTATAGGGCCTCTTGACCTGCTGGCCAGATATGTAGAGGGGCTTTAAAAGGACAAAACATCTTAACCTGTCCTCAAGATGTTGACAAAAGAAGGAGATCTCTGCTGTCATGACCCTTCTACACCACACTCTGACTCATTTGTTTGATAACAAGATGACCACTTGCCAGAAGTAGTTATTGAAAAGTAAGTAAACATTGAAAGTTTGTTTCGGTTTATTGTATAGCGCAGGTTGGAAGTTGACAGTAGACAGCCCGTAAACCAGATTTCGGCAGACTTCATGCTGCATAATAGTGTTAAGATCTTGTCCTTATGTGAAACCAGTGTTCTGTGAGAGCTGCATTAATGAACACAAATAGACTAGTGTTCAGTTAACCGATTTAATCAGAAAAGGAAAATAACTCTTAATCAGCTGCTCTGAAAAAGTAAAACACCAGAGAACAAATAATCTATTTGGTTTATTAGCACTAAAGTATTGACTGCCATCAATGCAGAGGTGTCAGTTTACATGTGTGATAACATAGCATGACTATACTTTCACATATATTCCAAAAAATTAGAATGTGTATTTGTGAATTTGCGTACTAATTAAATGAAAACTTAAATACCTTGACTTGGATTTTGTGAGGTTCAATCAATGTCCTTTAGTTTTTAAACTAAAATAAAGTACAATTAAATAATTATACCATACTGTATGTCTTTCTGTGCATAGCTACCAATATTTTATATTCTATGTTTATGTGGTTTCCTCACTCAAACATACAAAAACATTATGTAACATCAGTAAATCAGAAAGAATATTAAATGTTCTACATGTACATTTTACATTTTACATTTTAGTCATTTGGCAGACGCTTTTAATCCAAAGTGATTTACAAGTGCATAGGTTAGGCCGGTTTCACAGACACAGATTAAGTTTAGTCCTGGATTAAATTGAAATTTTAAAATTGAATATAGGACTAGTCTTAATATGAGTTAATGAAACATGCCCTTCATTTTTCCTGCGGGAAGTTGCAGTTGAAGTTCATCAAAAATGAAGAGAAAGGCACATAATCATTTGTAGCAAAAATAGTGTAAAATTACATATTACATAATCATTATTACATTTTAAGGGCAGTTATATCAATGTTTAATTTAAGTACATTTTACTTTAATTGTAATTCAAGTAAATGCTTTTGAATGCTTTTGTAAAATAGCTATTAATGATAATCTTCCGAGTGAGACATTTAACACCTAATCAACCCAGATCAGACCAAATCAAAACTAAACTATTCAAAACAAAATATATAAAACAATAATGCAAACTGTCCATATGGTCCATTTTGCGGTAAACGCTTTTAAATGTTTCTTTCCTATTCTTTTGATTGAGATCTGTCTTATCTAAAGGAACCCTATTTGTATTGGGATTATGGTTGGAAAAATAATTGCGCCGCGAAGGGAACCTTCACCATCATGGGACAACGCGGTCAGGGAGCGATGATTAGTCCCTTAAATGGCTTCCTTGCTTGCTTAATTCCGTATTCATCGGAAAGCCACGGATTAACCCCATTGTCGTGAAGTGTGTTTGATTATTTCACATCTGCCGACATCTTTCACTGGGATAAAAATACATGCAGTATAAAATGGGTGCATCCTTCCGAAAGCCTTCTTAAAACGACTTAAAGCACTTCATGTGACACGATCTATACGTTTTTGGAAACGTACAATCAAAACAATGTATAAGGCGCACCTAGCTCACCACGAAAAGAAAATAGGCCTAGCTAAAAGAAGGGGTCCTCATTAAACCGGTGTGTTTTAACATAGACTTTATCCACAGTCGCAAAGTAAAAAAAGTTACGAGCACCTCGTAACCATTTTGATTATATTACTTTTATTTTGCATAAATGTGACCGATTACAGTGTACCACAAATCCACAATTAATTATTAAACAAAAGATCTTAAACCTTTCACACACTTGGACAGAGGCAACTAAATGACACAGGAGGACAGAATATCAGGTGGAGGATAGCCGAATACAATATGGTGCGCAACCATATACACAAATATTACAGACAACTGGTATTCTCGAAGACTGGTATAGACCTAATTCATTGCATTATTTCAAAGAAATCAACATAACTGTAACAGTCCCATATTCCCCAAACGAACGCACGACAGAAGCGCGGCAAAATAGGGAACACCAGTAACACTGATAACAGTAGCAATACAATAAATTTAAAAACAAAAAACCGTAATTGCATCCGGCCGAGAACCTTCTGAAAGTGAAATAGACTGACATGGGGTTCTTGCAAATTTGTACTCTCCATATATAAAGCGATTAACTTGTTTTCTTCTGAATAGGCCCACTGTAAATGCATTCGAAAAGAGAGGAGGCAGGGTCCCCTGAAATTTTTAATCATTTTAATAACTCAAGTCGGCCCATTTAGTGCCTAGATTTAACGTTTTCTTTCCCAAATTAGTTTTCATCTTTTTTAGGCTACTATACGTCAAATTCCGAGTCACTGGATGTTACGGAGAGTATGGGGGTTCCCGTTTCCATTCGGTCCATTATACTCGAGATGCTAGCGGTCGGACTGGCCGCCGATGGTGAACTGCGTGAGTTCAACAGAGAGCGCATCCCGTTTTGTCCAGTTCCATGGTGTTGCAGCCTGCAAAGAACAAGACGTTGGGATAAAACAGACATCATGACAGAGTACATTCCGTCCGCATAACTTGTTCCTCTTACTCTGCTTTATTCAGAAGTACACTGAGGCATTACTCAGATGCTTTGTGCTAATTCTCACAAAGAACTAGAGAATTTGCCCTACATTTTTAATAAACATAAGTAGAACATGTTTTTGTATTTATTCAGTGAGGTTGCCCATAAAAGTAAAAATAATCCAAAGTGCCATAAACCATATAATGTTATACATTTTAAGGATTTTTATTGTCGTTTAAATATTTTTATTTAGATAGGGAGTGCACCGTTTATCCACAGTATTGTCTTTTTTAAACTCAAAACATTTTTGTTGAGATTCATTCTGCAACTCATGACATGTGTGTGAAAACAATCAGACTACACCAACACGGCTTGCTTGGGACAAAATATATATACGTATTTGGTAAGAGGAGAAACCAGAATGTTGTATGGAAGCTACATTAAATAATGTGTAAAATACGCTGGATGAAAATGAAAATAAACAGACAATGGACATATACAATTATTAAGAAGTAATAAAAGTCCACTAACATTTCTACAAAGAAGTTGTTTTGAAGCCAACAAAAACACATTTTCAATTAATGTATTAGAACAATACATTAGAATAATAATCTATAAGCATCCCAAAATAAAAATTGAAAACATGCTATTCTTTACAGTCAATAACATACTGTAGAATAAGTTAAATTAATGTTTCTTTTTAAGAATAGTTTAAGGTTTTTACTCTAAAATGTATTCATAAATGTTTACGTAGAATATACCAAGCTAGGCAGAATTGTGGCAATGACTTAGTTATGAACTGGAATGAAGTAAATCTTGTAGGTCATGTGATTTTTTCGGCTGCAGTTTCCTTTCTGAATGATTTTTATTTATTTTATGTTTTTGTGTTTAGTATCTCTCCTGGTAATTGTTCACAAATACATGTAAAAACGTGTGCATGTGCAGAGGCTTTCACGCTTTTGTGATTTTTAAACACATAGCCATAAATATTCTGTGGCAGGTGACAACGCGTTCTTTGTTTGTTAGCTGACTTCAATCACTTTCTGTTTTGCTAATATTTTTCTTCCGTGCGCACTGTAGCCTATTGACGACTACCGTCCAGCACCACAAAAACAAAATACAGCTAACCTGTGTTTTGACGCCGCGGCTCTGTCCCTTTGCCTCCGGTTTTTAAACCAGTTCCCCACTTGCGTAGGTGTGAGTCCAGTTGCATGAGCTAGTTCTTTTTTCTTACTTGGATTTGGGTAAGGATCCTGGAGGTACCAATCCCTTAAAAGACCGCGTGTCCGCTCTTTGAAACAGTGGCTTTTCTGCTCGCCATCCCAGATAGTATTGGGCAACGGAAACTTCTTCCGCACCCTGTACTTATCGACCGGTCCTAATGGGCGACCCCGCAGCTTCTCGGCCTCCTGATAGTGCGCTTCGAGCCACATAACCTGTAGTTTTCCGTGCGAGTCTTTGGTGAACTTGTGGTGCTCCAGAATGTGATACAGGTCTATGAAACTCCCTGTGTGAAAAGCAACCATGGCACGAGCCCGCAGGACAGATTCGTGCTTGTCGATGGCGTCGCAAGCTCCCGGCACCACAGGCAGAGACCACAGGAACCGTCCCAGTCTCTCTACATCGCCGATTTCTTCCAGTGTCTCGCAGACACCCGCTACTTGTTCCGGTGAGAAATTAAGCGTGGGTAGCTGAAGCATTGACAAGTCTTGTACAGCTCTGGGGGCGGGAGAGCTGCTGGCCAAGACCACCTGGCGATCAGCAAAGTTTCAGAGAAAGAGTTGCGACGAATATAGCTTTAAGTGGGATCTGAAAACCATGGAATTGTTGAGAGAATGAGATGGAGAGCAATCGGGTAGAAAAGATGAGACCGCTAAATAGTTATCACCTTAACTCACCTTATAAGCTAACGATCTTCATGAATTCCAGATCGAGTACAGCCTTATAATAATTGTGTTTCGCATTTTGCACCGTTTTGGTGGTGTCGCAGGCTATATGGTTGTCACGGCAACCTTGCCAATCACTGTCAAGTGTGCCAATCATTATCCAGTACGTAGAAGCCTTCAGCACTTGCGCTGCGCGCTCGGGTGGTAATCACAAAGTCCTATCTTGTTTTTTGACACTGCCTCAACAAGTCAAACATAATGCGTGACAATTTGTCACAACGGATAAATAAGAGACCATGCCGTGAACGTAAACTATACAAGATATTTTAATCCTTTATCAGGCATTTTGGGAGGGGATATATTCTGGACCATTTAATGAATCTATGACGAAAAGATCAGCTGATTATAAAACTGATTTTGCGCACGCCAGATAGACAAGAGCAACACACTGTAAAATCTGGAGCTTGCATGGAATAATAACACTGAAGGGGTAAATCCCCGAATATTAGAGCATTTGGAGTTAAAGTCTTGCTAATGACAAAAGAGACGCAGGTCTTTTTTACCTACATATTGTCTACTGCGCATGCGTGACTTATTTGTTCCAAGCCAACTGCAGTAAGCCTACATTGAACAATGAAAATAATAACATCGAAATCACATTTTCCATATGAAATTACATCGTCATCCATCCCTTCTCAATGTGAACACATTTTTTTTTTTTCAAACAATCACTTATGCTTTTCTCTTAACCCAGGAGTGAGCATCTGTTTGAAATGCTAAGATCAGTGTGTGCATTCTGCTCAGTGGCTTTTAATCACATTTGCTTTGCAGAAAGAAAATAACTATGCATTAGCCTACATCAATACAGATCTTCCTTTAACAAAATACATGTTCTTCCAGTTTACATAGAAGTAAAAAAAAGTGCTTTGAAAATGATAAAAGCCAGTACATACATTTGTCCGGACACAAATGATCAGAAAAGCTTCTTTTCTATTTTTCAGATTTTTTGACACACCATGTAAATTAAATTAACCTTCACGTGTGTTTTATTCACATATATGAGATTATGTTTTATAAAGCATGCCCAAAGTGTCCAGAAAGTCCTCCAAAAAGGAATACTCACCTAAATGCCTTCTAACCAACCTGCATCACATTTAAAATTGAACTTTATTTCAAAATTTGGTTAACCAGAGCCCCGTTAGCCCCATTAGCCAGTACAATTACAGGTTTGTCTATGTTAAGTCAAAATCCTGTAATTACGTGCATCTTTATATTAATTCTTTTCCCAGTTTTTGTCCCCAAATTTGTTATGTACCCTATCTATTCCATGTTGCTGTGGACACACCGCAACGGCCCCTTCATTCGGTGGTCAGGGGGACTCAGGATTTCACTGTGGCACACAACTGTATATTCATTCTGCTATGCAAATGCAGCGATATTCCTAAACTGTCACCTGAATATGACACATTATACCTTGTTGGAAAGGGTAGGAAACCCTGTACAATTATTAATAGTGGTCACAGAACAACCAGTCAATTCCAGAGCTAAACATTATTTCTAATCATATGTTGTATAACACTCATCCACCAAGTACCACTATTATTTTTTAGAACCTACACTCCAAAAGGTTGATAGTATTTATTTGTGTAATATGAGTCTGAAAATCAAGTGTGTTTTTGAGGTAGTACAACACCATTATAAAGGCTTAATTATTTATTGAACTGCACTTACACAATATGTCAATGGAACTCAATGAAAATCACTGTGGCATATGGAAGGTTTATGACCTAATCACATATATTCAATTAATTTACAAAGGTAACAACATTATGGAAACAACAAAACAGCTATGTAAGTGATTTGCAGTTAGATGACATGCAACAGAATGCAACAACTGCAAGAAATGTGTTCTCAGTCCAAACTCATGAATCAGATATGCAGGCAGCATATTGCAAATGAAGTGTGAACAGACCCATATACAGCATACTCAGAAATCCAATTTACCGACAGTAAACGATAAGACAGGGTGCACATGCATTCTGATTGGAAAGTGAAGAATATTCATTACATTACATTACATTACATTACATTACATTAACGGAATTTGGCAGACGCTCTTATCCAGACTGACACACAGTTGATTAGACTAAGCAGGATATTACTGTGGCTGCACCGGGGATTGAGCCACTGACCTTGTGGGTCCCAGTCATGTACCTTAACCACTACGCTACAGGCCGCCCCTTATTCATAAAGGAGTGTGACTTAAGTTGGAACATTCAGTTATCAAGTGAGCCAAGAACTGCCAATCCTTGTCCGTACGGATGCTCACTAACAGCCCCTGCAGCCAATTAGCATTAGCATTAAGACCTGATTCATAATCCCTCTCCCACATTCTGCCGAATACAGGCTAAGGTGACTGCTCTCTTACCTCCATGAATGGACATATGATTGGACGCATATCTAAATGAATGAGGTATTGAATGCATGGCCATATTTACATTCTCATGTAAACTCAAGTCCACATGCTAATAAAGGCACAGTCTCCTCAGTTCCTTGAACATTGTGATATTCTGTACCACTCTGTATATTTTTTATCCACCAGTAAAGGATTCTGGGATGTTTGGGATGCTATAATTTTAGATTACTCCCTTGCTGATTAAAACAGCTCAAGATTTTGAAACAGCTGGTAGCTGGTTGACCAGTTCAGACCAGTGCCCTGCTCAACATGGTTTAGATGGTTGACCAGTTCAGACCAGTTCCCAGCTCAACACGGTTTAGTTGGTTGACCAGTTCAGACCAGCTCCCAGCTCAACATGGTTTAGATGGTTGACCAGTTCAGACCAGCTCCCAGCTCAACATTTACATTTACATTTACATTTTAGTCATTTGGCAGACGCTTTTAATCCAAAGCGACTTACAAGTGCATAGGTTCTACCATAAATCAAAGCATCACATCCAGAAACTAGCAAAATACACACGGTTTAGATGGTTTGACCAGTTCAGACCAGTTACCTGCTCGACATGGTTGTTGTAGTTTGGTTTGACTCTGGCTCCTTCCCTGGTTAACCATGGGAGAATTCGTGTGCACTCTCAAGAAAACCTTTTTCCCAGATTTCCTGTTCCATCGCACCGCACCCTAGGACTGCTTTGCCCAGCATTCAAATTCAGAATTCTCCCCAATAAAAGAGCTAAGATCCAAAATTCAACCCCACAATCTGCAGATCCTAATCTGTACGATAGGTAAATTGTATAAGAGCCAGTTCTATACACATTTTCACTTTCCAGAGTAATTAATCATCTTTAATTGTCAAAATAATTGGACAATCGGAAGTGCATGTACAGTTTTTGATTAGAATGTTGTGTTACCACGTCTTTTCATTTATAGTGATGTTATGCTTTGCCACTTATATTGTCACAGTCTGGTTCCATTCATTTCAATTCAAACCTTTTTCTTTGAGTGACAGACGGTCTGGGCCCATTCCCTCTGCCATCTCCAAATTCACAACAACAGCATTTTCATGCTTACTTCTTTAAACAGATACAGAATTCGGAAATGAATGGCATACAGCCAGACATAATTGTGCAATGGGAAGTGAGCAAGTATTCTTTCTTACGGATTGCAACATCTGGGTTAAGTAATTTTCAACTCTTGGTGAAGTAACATGTTTTTTTTGACTGAGCTGTGGGGCAGAAAACAATTTAATGTTGGGGACAAGGCCTGTGTGAAGACAGACACTTTTATGTGGCTTATCTAATAGTTTTCTCCCTTGTTTTCCCATGTCTTTTCCCTTTTGTGCAGAGCCTTAATGCATTTGTCACCTTCTACTGTGTTTGCCAGCACTATGAAGTACAGCAGTAAAAGAAAGTAGTTGTAGTTCTAATTTTAAGAGGTTCTAGAAAATTCAAATGACTGCAAATGGGTAGAGGAAGTTGACACTGTAAATATGTTAGTACACATATACAGTACATTATGTACAGTACAGTACAGTATGCAATATTTTTTGTTGTGTTGCTAATTGATACATTTTTGTTTTGCTAATATTTCCAAAAAATAACTGAATTCAGAGAGTAATATTGTGATCCCATGAGGGCAGAGGGTTAATTTAGCCATCGCCCATACATAAAGACACCTGGAACTATTGTAGAGTGCAAAGGTTAATCGCCATAGCCCGTTTAGCCCGTGAAGATCCACTAATTCCTCCAAAGACAGAGGACATGGTGTTATCTCTGCTGCCGATAAAGACTGTTATTATCAAGGCCGGAACAGGGGCTGGAAGGCTTCTGGTTACACTAATCCCAATGTGCATTCAATAAGCCACACTTTTAGCTAATTTAGCAAACCAATTACTGCTCCTGACCTACCCAATCTATACCTTCAGACCCATCCATGTATGTCTCTGTCCCAGAATTCACGTCATTATGTGTGTCATCTCATTTTAAGATTACCACAATGCCTACAAAATTGGCACAATTTTTCTAATTGGGACCTACATTTTGGTTTGTTTATATGTCCTTTGCATTCAAAAAATGGAAAAAATATAAGAAAGAAAATGATGGAAAAAAAAACACACAGGAAACAGCGAAAAGTCCATTATCTGTCTTGCGTTCCTCAATGAATGTGAGAAGGGAATGGGCAGTTTTAAAAAGCATTCAAAATTATACAATGTTTGAGGGGTCCTGCTAAAAAGCACACACACATGCAAGCAGAGGGAGAAAGAAAACTATGCAACAAACACACTCAAAATCAACCTTGCTCCTAATTGGGAGGCCGTGAGCACTCCCTGAAAATGTTGGGGCTCCAGGCGTAGACATTTTCATTTTACAAGCGTTTGTCTATTCTAGACACTTGGTGCTTTTGTTTTTCCTTTTCACTCTCCTTTTCCATCGGGAGGACAGAACTAAAGCTGAGGGAACGTCTTGGGGCAGACCCAGAGCAAGGGCGAAGTAATGAACCTCTTCACGGGAAACAGAAGACAGGAAGAGAAAAGGGAGACCCAATTTCAAGGCCTGAGAGTGGCAATGAGCACAAAGGCCTTGTTTAAACACATCATTCAGGCCATTCTCCGCCGGGCACAATCCCTGTCACAATGCACCATTCACCAGAGTTCCGGTGTCACTCGCCCTGCAAGCGGATAGCGTCGGCCGCTATTCAAAGTCTTTACGTTTCACTTTAAAATCCCATACATAACACTTCAGCTGCAGGTATGGGCACAACCGTGCGATTGTGCGTGTGTGTGTGTACATTCGACATGCAAGGAGGGGTGCTCATTCGCAGACACGACTGGAGATAATGCGATTATGCTATAATTACGGTCTATCGTTCACGGCCGACTTATGCGTGTGAATAAGGCCGCAGTGAAAGAGACAGATGTTCGCCCGGCCAGTAACAAAGCGCTGTAAGCCGTGCTGAGCGGGGCCTCCTTTCACCTGAATCTACGAGCCGTGGAGGTAGAGAGGAAGCGGCACTTGGATGTTCGAGGACAGCAGAGCGGAGTGTAAACAAGGTGACTTGACGCGCGGCAGAGGAACAGAGAGAGGCTGGGGAAGGTGACAAGAAGTGAGTGAGGGGAGGAGAAAAGAGAACGAAGGCGCAGCAACGGTTCTGTCCGGCTTTTTACATTACATTACACGTTATTTAGCTGAAGCTTTTATCCAAAGCAACTTACAGTTGATTAGACCAAGCAGGAGACAATTCCCCCTGGAGCGAAGGGGATTAAGGGCCTTGCTCAAGGGCCCAACAGCTGTGTGGATCTTATCGTGGCTACACCCCCCAGTCATGTGCGCCTTAACCATTATACTTCAGGCTGGCCCCCTATTCATGCCCTGCGCTACACTCCTGTACCTATGCTTCAGTGGAGGTCTTGTAGTGTTGTGCAGTGTATTAAGTTCACAATGCTGAAATATCATCATCCACATAGGCTACTGAACATGTTAGCTTGAGAAAATACTGTGTGTGCATTACATCATGCGACAGTTATGCGACAGTTATTTAGGTGCCACTTTTATCCAAAGAACCTTACAGGTGATTAGACTCCAATCCCCCTGGAGCAATGTGGCGTTAAGGGCCTTGCTCTAGGGCGCAACAGCTGCACAGATCTTACTGTGGCACCAACCTTCCGGGTCTCATTCATGTACCTTATCCACTAGGCTATGTGTGTGTGTGTGTGTGTGTGTTTGTGTGAGTATACGCATGCGCATGAGTAAGACAGTGTGTATGTAAGAGACAGAGTGAGAAAAGACAGAGAGAAAAAAAGACAGAGAGAGAGGGGAGGGAGAGAGAGCGAGAGAGATTTGCCCAGATTAAGGTCTCTATTAAGTTGACCACTTGCCCTTTCACACAAAGCCGGGGCCAACCCATTGGCCCTCCCACCTCATTATGTGCGATTAGGCTCAGAGGGACATGTGCAGGGGCTGGACTGCCCTAGGATCTCAAAGGCCCATTAGAGCTGCCAGAGCCTCCACACACACACACACACACACACACACACTCATGGGCTCTGCACACACACATACACACACTAATGGACACTGCACGCACACACACACACACACACACACTCATGGGCTCTGCACACACACACATACACACACTAATGGACACTGCACGCACACACACACACACAAACATACATACGCACACTCATGTGCACTGCATGCACACACACACACACACACACACACATGGGCACAGTGCACACACACATGGACACTACATGCACGCACACACAAACGAAACACAAAAAAGCAAAAATGTACACACGCACACTCACAGGCCCAGCGCTGGCATTAGCGTGCCACACAGTTCCGGATGATCGAAGTAAACAATCAGAACCCGTTGAGGTACATATTTTCAGTTTTTTCCCCCCTCTGCGATTTCACTTGAGAAAGAGGGAAGAAGTTAGGAATGAGTGACTCTGTCCAGGGCAGGAGTGAAGACGGGAAGGGGTGGCAAGGGGTCACGGAGGGGTTAACGCACGTGACAGAATTCAAATTCATGTCTGCCCTAATGAGCATTTTTACGGCTGGATTAAGAGGGGGCTGTAGTGCTTGGCTGCATTATCAGTTTTCGACCACCCCCGGTCATTCCATTGTGCTCTGGGCCAGTGCAGATAAGAGGATAACGCTGTGGTCTGGGGGGAGTACCACCCGCTGCCCACATCATTCCTCCAAGGAGAAAGGCAGACTCCTTTAACATGTATGTCAATCAGCCACATGTATGCCAGCCTACAAACTGCTTTAGAAAAATAAATATTGGAACTATTTTTTATACTAAAACTTTGGGTAACGTTAAAATAAACGTTAGCAAACTTTGATACTCACTTGTGAACCACTAATTGATGTCTGTTACTCCTTTGCTACCAGTTATCTTAGCTGGCTCTACAATTCACTACTCTCAATGTGTGATACCTCTCTCTATCTGAAGAAAGCATATAAGCTGAAAAGATTGCTCTCTTATCCATCCTTTCTATTATTTTTTGCACTTGCACTTGCAGTTTCAGTTTCTGCAAAAATAAATACAATTTGATCATTTTAGACGAGACTTTTGTCACATCACAGCCATTTTCTCTTGCAGTGTGGTTCATTTTTGATTATACTAAAACTTTTCAGTTTTTGCAAAAGCAATCGCACATCATATGGATCAGAAATATGTCTTCTTGATTAACCCACAGAGAGAATCATTAAGTTGGGGCTGCCAGAACCGTACCTCCACTCAACAATGTGAGGTTGATGCTGGACCAGGTGGGAAAGAGGGAAACATGAAGTAATATTTTAATCATGTCGTTTGTTTTTATTTTGACACAGGAGAGGAAGGCAGAACAGCATGAACAGAATAAAAACAAACGGTGGCAATTGTTTATGTAGCAGCTTCAGCATCATCATATATGAATCTATTTTGGGGCTGGAACAGATGCTTCAGACTAATGTTCGGGCTGGTGGGTACATCTCCATTTAGGAAAATCAGAACCAGTAGATGGTTAATTAATTCAATTCAAGAAACAATCACTCTGGGGTTCTTGCTGGGGTTCTTGGAAGTTGGTGGTTTGAAATCAACAGCAGGTCTAACTTTGTTATACCTGCAGTTGTACTGCTGTATGGAGTCTGTGAGTCTAACATGAGCTTCTCTCCTCTGAAAAACCCTCACCTTGTCAGACCACAGCCCACAGATTTCCAGACTTTCCAGATGCTTTTGGAAGCCCTTCACATCAAGGGTCAAACAGAGCTGGCAGGATGGACAGAATAAGTGAATACATATAAATGAATGCTGAAGTAAACACCAGGAAGAGCATGATAGAACAGAGAAAACGGAGGCACTGGAAGATTAAAATGTTACAAACATCCTCAGGCAGCAGGGTGATCTCAACCTCTCTCTTCTCTCTGTTCCTCTCATAATATTCTTTCTATCCCAGTCTCTCAGGGTGATTTACCATTTTCCCAAGTCATCCATTTCCTGCTCTGTAAAGCATGAAAAAGAGGCAATTTGTGATAAATGGAAATAGCTCTCTCGGCCGGCCCATGGAGAACAGCATGGTGCAGGTTATTGTTTGATGAAGCCAGAGTGACATCTTTCAGTGATTCAGTTCTGTATGGGCTGGGTGGGTTGTTGCTACTGGTTCCACCGCATGGACACTTGTGGACTTTCATGGACACTCATGGTCAACCTGTGCAGAGACACTGAGTAGGTGGATCAAAATGTCTCTGTAAACATAAATATTTGCTGAAAGGCCCACACACGTTTTTCATGATTTGAGCTTATTTATATTATCCTTGAGCTTTAAATGTGTGTTCCATACTTTATTTTATAGTCCAAGCTGTTTGTAAAACGATTTCCCATGTGACATGACGTATGTTTTTGCATGGTGTTGCTAAATGTTAACAGGGAGAGCTGGCTACAGAAGACAGGGTTCTGGGGGCAGGGTTAGGTACTTTTCAAAAACCTACATCACTGCTCTTTGCCAAGGTTTAGATACTAAAAGGAGGAAGAGAGCGTTGATATGCGCAGACCTTTAAAAAAAACGGGGGGCATAAGTAATGTCGGGGGGGGGGGCTACTGTATTGAGGTTTCCATACCCGCCCAACACTTAAAACATCCACTGTTTCAACCCTCTCAGCTAAAGCAAAGCTCACTACGCATTCAAAAATGCTTTTACTCTTAAAAGCTGCCTTCTGCCATTATTAATCAGTCATTATTAACACCCAGTAAACAAATACCATGTCCCACAGGACTTCAATCTCTGCTCCTGGCAGGGGGTTGGACTCCATTAACACCCCGAAACGTGAAATCCGTCTGTTCAAACCCATAAAGTCGTTCACTCACCTCACTCAGCAAACGTGGCACAAACCCATGAAGAGGAAATGAGGGAAAGGAGAAGGAGCAAGATGATGAGGAGGAGTCAATAAAAATGAATAGACGAAACACTGAAAACGAAATGAATCAAAATTCATTCTTTTTTAAATGTACATGCAATTAAAGAGGTTGAGCTGCATTACATTACACTACATGACAGGCATTTAACAGACGCTGTTATCCAGAGCAACGTACAATGAAGTGCAAATCAAACCCAGGGACAAGTGCGACCCGAGAGCAGAGGTGTCCAATCTTATCCTAAAAGGGCCGGCGTGGGTGCAGGTTTTTGTTTTAACCCAGCAGTAACACACCTGATTATACTAATGAACTAATCATGGTCTTTAATCAAGACCTTGATGAGTAGAATCAGCTGTCTTAGTCCTGTGCTAAAACAACAACCAGCACACACACCGGCCCTTTCTGGATAAGATTGGACACCCCTGCCCTAGAGGAAAGTACAGTTCCAAGTCCTAGCATGATCACATAGATACAACTTCAACCCTTGAAGAGTACATCAACTTATCAACTAGCATACCACAGTTGGCAGCTAAAATACCCTGAGTACTACAATATCTACATGAACGTACTATAAACTGTACAATATAAACTGTAATGTAATGTATTATAAACTATAAAATGATGCGCATAACTCATTTTCTTATGAACATATTATCCCCACAGACTGTAAGGGAGATGGTGAGGGAGGCTTAAGTAACCCAAGGATCGCAGTTTAAGAATGGCAGAGACCATCAACCATATTCTGTAACGGCCATCTCAGTCCTCAGACTTAAATCCCATGAAAAACCAGGGGTGCCAATAATAGTGGAAATAATTGTCATTTTATTTTAATTCCTCTGTCTGAAATGCATTTCTTCAGTCAAATCTTAAGGAGAAACCAACTGTATGCCATCAACACGGTATTTCCATGTTAAGTTCCATCTTGCCTGCGAGCTTGCATGTTCTCTCGTGTAATTAAGCAAGAATTCACGACAGGCAGTGGTATATACAAATGTTATCACTGCTAAGGGGTGTTGTTTAGCTCGATGCACAGTGGAGTCCTCAAATTGAGTTATTTTGAACAATTTTTTTTTAAGGCTTTCCATAACAGAAATGGTGCAACATAGAAATACCAAAATCAGCAGTTGCCGAGCCCGTTGCTACCTGCAAAATGGCATTGAGACGGGTGAGCTATTGAGGTTCATTTTGAGTGGAACTGCCAACCTACCGTGCTCACTATAGTATAGGAAAACTAATCTAAATCAGCACAACACACAACCTGACAAAACACACATTGTAATTCAATCATGTCTCTGCGGTAGCAAGACAGAGATGGTCAGAACTGGGTCAGAATTTCAGCACTGCTAGCATCTCATAAGGAAGTTATCTTCCGCTTATTCAACTGAGGAAATGCAAAACATTGTTAGGGCACAAAATCGTCACAACATGGCGCTGGATTGTGATTGGAGATGCTCATTTGGTCGTAGTCTCACCCTTGGAGGGGGAGGGGGTATCGGGCCCCCCGCAGAAGTTACCTCCAGCATGCTGCTGGGCTGTGTGCATAAGCATGACTATGCATCCAAAACAGTGGATATTAAACAGCAGCTGACTATACCCGTTTAAAAGGATGTACATTCGTCCGCCAGAGCCTGCATCCCAGTTTGATACAACACCTCCCAAGTGGACGGAGATCCAGAAGTGATTAGAAAGGCAAGATCTGCATCAGCACCCGGACCAAATGGTGTGCCTTACAAGGTATATAAAAACTGCCCCATGGTCCTAAAGCCATTGTGGAGACTGATGTGCACCGTTTGGAAGACACAGTCCATCCCATCAGCATGGTGCAGAGCCTTAACCACTTTCATCCCAAAGGAGAAAGACTCCCGGAACATCTCCCAGTTTAGAGGCATCGCCCTACTCAACGTAGAAGGGAAGATCTTTTTCTCTGTGGTGGCAAGACGCATGACCAGCTACCTCCTGTCCAACAACTACATCAACACAAGCTGTCAGAAGGCAGGAGTACCAGGATTTGCTGGCTGCGTTGAGCATTCCTCCATGATCTGGGAGCAAATCCAGACAGCTAAACGTGCCAAATCAGATCTGCACATAGTCTGGCTGGACCTGGCAAATGCATATAGCTCTGTCCCACATCAGCTCATCTCCTTTGCTCTGAACTTCTTCCACATCCCAACTTGCATCCAAAATCTGGTATCCAGCTACTTCGGCAACTTCTACATCTGCTACACATCGCAGGAAGCCACGTCAGGCTGGCAGCAACTCCAAAAAGGCATAGCGATGGGTTGTTCGATCTCACCCATCGTATTTACAGCAGCCTTCGAAATCATCCTGATCGGAGGGAGACAGATGGTCAGAGGAGTCAGAAGTCAGTCAGGACAGCGCCTGCCGGCAATTAGAGGTTACATGGATGACATCACAACTCTCCTGCAGGCAGCTGCTTGCACCAACAGGCTCCTGAAAAGGCTTGAAGAACTCCTCACTTGGGCGAGGATGGAATTCAAGCCAACAAATCTCAGAGCTTATCAATCCGGAAAGGAAGAAGAAGTGATAACACCTCCTTCTCGGTCAAAGGGGAAAAGATCCCCCTTCTTGCAGAGCAGCCAGTGAGAAGCCTTGGAAGGGAATACACAGCCGACCTGTCAGAGAAACACATGGCTTCGTCTGTCATGGCGCAGCTCTCAGAAGGCCTGGGAAAGATAGACCGAAGCCACCTTCCTGGGAAGTTTAAAGTCTGGTGCTATCAGTTCACCTTGTACCAACGGCTGATGTGGCCACTAAAGCTGAGCGAAATCTCCTCAACAGCAGTTACGAAGATGGACTCTAAGGCAAATAACTACATCCGCAAGTGGCTAGGTCTCCCCCGGTGTCTCTCCACTGCAGGCCTCTTCGGGAGAAACACACTCCATCTGCCATTGAGATCGCTCAGCCTGGGATACAAGCAAGAGAAGGTTAAGCTCATCCTTGAGCTGAAAGACTCAGCCGACCCAGTCATGCAAGACGCGGAGGTCCCGGTTCGAACAGGGCGAAAGTGGAAGGCTGACCAAGCAGTTGCACAAGCCGTCAGCCAATTGAAGCATCGGGAGATAGTTGGGTGGTTGCAGCCAGGCAAGACTGGGCTCAGATGGGGACCAGCCCCCAAGCTGTGGTCTCGGGCCTCTAGAAAGGAGAGGAAAGAGCTGGTGGTTTCGGAGGTGAACAGGTTGGAGGAGGAGACCTACAAGATCTCAGCTGTTAGCCAACAGCAGCAGGGAAGGTGGACAACCTGGGAAGCTGTTACCAACAGGGCCATAACATGGGCCGACATGTGGAAGATCCCGCAGGCAAGGCTGAGCTTCCTCATTAGGTCCACGTATGACACCCTCCCAAGTCCCAGAAACCTCCATTTGTGGTATGGCACCGAAACAAGCTGCCATCTCTGTGATGCACAGAACCCCACCCTGCGGCACATACTAACAGGCTGCAAAGTAGCTCTGAACTGGTACCGATGGCGCCACGACCGGGTTTTGCGAAAACTGGCTGAGATCCTGGAAGTATGCAGAAGTGAGGCAAACAAGATCAGTCCATCAAGCTCCCAACCACGGATCCACTTCATCAGGCAGGGAACAGGGGCGCAGAACACCAGCCAGAAGCAATGGTCTGTCCTGACACATGGAGGAGACTGGAACATGAGGGTCGACTTGGACAGGCAGCTCCAGTTCCCTCAGGAGATCAGTGCAACTTCCCTAAGACCAGACATCATCCTGTGGTCAACCTCTGCAAGAACAGTGATCATGGCTGAACTCACTGTGCCATGGGAGGAAGGCATGGAAGCAGCCTACGAGAGGAAGAAGGAAAAGTACAGTGAGCTGGCTGCAGAATGCACAGAAGCCGGGTGGAAGGCGTCCACCTACCCGGTAGAAGTTGGCTGCAGAGGCTTCACTGGAAAGTCATTACAGCAATTCCTGAAGACTCTCAGAATCACCGGGCTCAAGCAGAGGAAAGCTCTCAAGGAGCTGGCCGAGGAGGCAGAGCAAGGGAGTTTTTGGATTTGGCTCAGAAGGAAAGACCCAAAGTGGGAACGCGGAGGATCGTAAGGCCAGCTGCAGGGGGCGGTAGGGAGACGTCCCTATCGCTGCCCCACCACCTGGAGTTGTTCTGGGATTAAAGGGGCGAAACATCTGTGAAGGGTGGCTCCCAGCTGACGACCCTGCAGCTGGCCCAATGGCACCGGCGGAGGTGCGTCAGGCAGCAATGCTTTGCAAGTAGAGATACTTGTGCTTCAAACTACTCTCTCCAAAATTTAAGCTTAACAAATGCTTTTTTTTTGCTTTAGATTAACAATTAATAACAAGCAACATTTAATGGTCTTTAAATTTATGTTTAACTTATCTTGAAAAATATAAATGAGAAGGAAAAATAAAGAATATGTAAGGTAATTATTATTCATGCCATAAATAAATAAATCAATAAATAAATAAATAAATAAATAAATAAATAAATAAATAAATAAATAAATAAATAACACTAATAAAGATAACAGCAAATGATGTGATGTGATATTGTTCTCAAATAAAAATTAAATTTTAATGAATTTATGAAACAATCTGATAGTAAATTGATGAAAAGATTTGACAATCCGACAGCAAATGATCTCTCCATAACAGTTGTAAGCATTGTAAGCATTCTGGCCAAAGAAATACTCGTCATAACTCCCAGGGAAAGGTTATGTGATGCCATCATTCTGTTGGGGAAATGTGTGGTGAGAGAGAAGAGAGACTTCAGCAGGCAAGCATTTCTCTGTACCTGGTTGTCCTTCACATAACTTAGCAAAGACTGTGCTTTCTGCCACTCTCTTTTCCTTTCACTCTCTCGCTCCTTCCCTCCTTCTACGTGTATCAACATTTTTCTGGAACAAAAAAAAAAGTGATTGTGTCCTTTTTGTTTTGGTGCATGTGTGTGTGTGTGTGTGTGTGTGCGTGTGTGTGTGTGTGTGTGTTTGTGTATGTGCGCTTCCTTTCTGGGTCATTTCTCCATCTGTGTGGTAGTGTGACAGATTAGTTACGTGGCAGT
Organism: Conger conger; assembly: GCF_963514075.1. Taxonomy (NCBI): domain Eukaryota; kingdom Metazoa; phylum Chordata; class Actinopteri; order Anguilliformes; family Congridae; genus Conger; species Conger conger. The sequence continues at coordinate 22,797,393 of NC_083761.1, read as the reverse complement.
GTAAGCCACACACAAAAGGCTTTCACTCGCAAGGACACAGAGGAAGAAAGAGCAGCCAGAACGCTCAGCTCACTTCATGAGATATTACATTACGAGAGAAAGAATGTATAAGTAAGGTGAATGCGTGCATACGTTGTCCTCTGCTGATAGTTACAATATTCTGCATAATTCTCCTGTAATAGACAGCTTTCAATGCCCTTAAAATGCTGCAAATTCTTGGATTCTTCCAGGGGATCCCTAAACTGACAGAACTCAAACCCATCTCTCAGATTACTATATACAGTATATCAACTTCAAATGACCAGTTTCATATTTTTTTGAAGCCCATTTAATTACATTTAAGCCCTTTTCACATTCTTATTTGGGATAAAAAAAACATTTCGGCAGCAGATATACAGTATATTCCGCACACTGGAATTAACTCATATACGGGAATTTACTCATGTACAGTGGTGCATATCTGGCTCAGCTCTGGTAGCAGACCTGGGTTGAAACAGTATTTGTTTGGGATTCAAATACATTTCAGCATTTTACTAAGCTTGCCGCATCGGTTGGAATAAATGAAATGACCCCAATAGTGTAAACCCCGCCCATTTTCTCCTCTCTGGAGGCTGAAATGGACCAGACAAGATCAACAGAGCACAGAAATGTATTTGAAACCAGGTCTGTCTGGTAGGTACACTGCCAGTTGCAAAATCTAGCTGTAAACAGCTCTGTGGTAACAGCAAGCATGTGAATGTGAGCAGGAAAATAGGAAAATAGCTGCCTGACTTCAACTAAGCACAGAAATGGTGCACCTTCACCAAGCCCCACAGGAGACGTCTCTCTTTGTGCTGGTACTGCATTTCCCACAATGCCGAGCTTGACAACTTCAAGACGCGGTCAAAGGCGCTGCCTCCTCCTCGTTACTCCTCAGGGCCCCTTCTCTGCGTGTTCTCTTTGAAACAGACCAGTAGGCAGACAAGAGAAAAATAAAGATTTTTTTTCTTTCGCACTGGGGAAAGGATGTTTATCGGGGGACCACTTTCAAATGCACAAGTCTCAAGGCTACCTTGCATAGTAGTGTTGGGAAGAACGTATAGAAAGTGTTGAAATGAAAATGCATTAACCTCAAAACTAAACACCCACGTTCCAAGCACCAGCCATTGCAGTCATTTAAAAATATCGCCACTAACAAATAATGCATTATTGAAAATTGCAAATGGGAAACTCTGAGAGGGAAGAGGAGAGAGGGTAGAGAGTGAAGACGAGAGGTGATGACAGACAGAGAGGAAGACAGGAGGAGGAGGAGGAGGAGGAAGAGCAAAGGAGAAAAGGGAGCAGAGGTAAATGAAGACAGGAAGAAGTAGAGGAGAGATGGAAGGAGAAAGACTTGAGTAAGATTAAATGCTTAAATTATTTGTTAAAAGCCGGTTGTCCTCCCTGTTGTAGATGGACAGGGGCAGCATATGCACTATTGCGTTTGTGGGAAACTAAGCGACCAAGCTGCTCATTTGGTGCTAAATATTTGAGGCATAGGGAGAGAATGAAAAGAGTGAGAGAGCTAATACTAGCAACTACTCTCACACACATACACATACACATTGGCTCAGGCAGTGAGAGCAGTCGTCTGGCAGTTGGAGGCTTGCCGGTTCGATCCCCCGTCCTGGGTATGTCGAAGTGTCCCTGAGCAAGACACGTAACCCCCAAATGCTCCTGACAAGCACGTTGGTGCGTTGCATGGCAGCCAATCGCCGTTGGTGTGCAAGTATATGAATTGGTGAATGACAAGCATCAATTGTACAGTGCTTTGGATAAAGGCGCTATATAAATGCCAACCATTTACACATTGTTCATCTTGCAAGCATGCCCTCTGTCTCCCTCAGTCCTTGAAACCCAGAATGCTTGCATGTTGAAAACACTAATGCTATTAAAGGTATTTATTAGCTATCATTATCTTTCAGAACATAGTCCAGATTGAATGTATTATTTTGTGCCACCTACCTCAGGTGAACAGATATCAGAGGTCAGCATCAGAAGAACATGAGTCTCGCTGAATGAAGCTGTTCCAACATTAGCATTTCTTACGCAGGTATCTTACACTCACCGGCACATTTTTATCACACCTACTTATTCGCACGATTATCTAATCAGCCAATTGTGTGGCAGCAGAGCAATGCATACAATCATGTAGATACGGGTCAGGAGCTTCAGTCAATGTTCCATCAACCATCAGAATGTGGGAAAATGTGATCGAAGTGACTTTGACCGTGGAATGATTGTTGGTGGCAGAGAGGGTGGTTTGAGTATCTCAGAAACTGCTGATCTGGGATTTTCATGCAAACTAGTCTCTAGAGTTTGCAAACAAAAACAAAAAAAAATCCAGTGAGCAAATAATCACACATTACAACAGTGGTAGAAGAGCATTTCTGAACACATACACACAATGTACAACTCTAAGTGGATAGGTTACAGCAGTTGAAGTCTCAAAAATAAGTCCAATAAATGCCTAATAAAGTGCTCACTCAGTCTATGACATCTTATGGGTCCCTGACATGCAGGAGTTGGCAGGTGCGTTCTGGTTCAATTTGGTCTCGTCTGACCACAGCACCATCATTCAATCATAGTTTAAATGACCAAATGAGACCAACATTTAACGTTGTGGCCAGATACAGCATCGGCATGTTTGGCATCAAATGAGAAAAGCATTAAATTAGTCACCTCATACCTGCTATGAAATGTAGGGGTGGGGTCAGTGATGTTTTGGGGGTGGTTTCAGCTCCAGATGTCTTGGGGCACTGGATATGATCAATGGCATACTGGATTCCATCAAATATCAGGCAATTGTGGCTGATAGTTTGGTTGCCTCTACCACAAAGTTAAGCCTTAGCTGAACTGAAGAGGGCAGTTGATAAGCCCAAGAACATGAAGGATCTTGCAAGGAATGGTCCAAAATCCCTCCAAATGTGTTCCTTAACCCTCAAGCATTACAGGAAAAGACTCTATAGATATATCCTTGCAAGTACTACAATGGCTCAGGTGGTAAGAGCAGTTGTCGGGCAGTCGGAGGGTTGCCGGTTCGAATCTCACCCTGGGTGTGTCGAAGTGTTCTTGAGCAAGACACCTAACCCCCAAATGCTCTGGACAACCTGGTTGGTACCTTGCATGGCAGCCAATCGCCGTGAGTGTGTGTATGAATGGGTGAATGAGAAGCATCAATTGTACAGCGCTTTGGATAAAGGCGCTATATAAATGCCAACCATTTACCAACCATTTTATTTACTAAACCAACAATTATGAAACTTTGATTTTGATTTTTATTAAACAAATGTTTGTTGTAATGTAATGTTTCCATTGAAACATTAATAAAGTATAGTCTCTTTCACATGTTGGCAATTTGAGTTAAAAAACATTATCTCAATAATTATACTCAACAATTATATTGTTTAAGTATTTTTTTTGGCGTGCCAATAATTCTGGAGCCCATCATATATGGAAAATGCATACCAACGTGTTTCAAACTGCTGACTCATCGATCCATAGCATAAAAAATATTCAAGCTCACATGCAGGTAGGGCACGAATGATGATGAACTCTCTCAAAATGAGAAAACAAAAATACTAAATCTAAAATTGTAACTACAGAGCACTGTAAAATATACCAATGTTTAAACACATCACAACATCAGCTTTAGAAATATTCAATTCTCAATCACTGCACTGCATAATAAGTGAACTGGACTACTGAAGCTAATTATTTAATTATAAAACAGCAAGCTGGAATCGCATAGGCTTTCTATTCAGAGTGAGGCAATCAACTGAAGCCACTGTCGGCAGCCTACTGTATCTTTAAAATGGAAATTAATCATTACGCTGCAATGGCATTCATCATAGCCATTAGCAATCCCAACACTTCCCTTTCAAAATTATAGCCAGGAACTGAACTGAAAGGAACTTTTAAAAAAATATTTTTGCAATTTTGAGTAATGTATTCCCTTCTGGCTCTGTCCTTTATTAAAGGATGTGATTTCATTTTCACACAAATCGGAGGAACACATGCTAACCTGTGGACACCAAGCAGAAGAATGTTATTTGTCGAGTTCAACAGCCTACGCGTCACATAGAGTTTTAATAGTCTCTCCCTCTCTGGGTTTTGTAAGTACTAATTTGCTTCTAATTTCTGCAATAGCCTCTGAAGCTCCAAATGTACATGCCCACCTGTTTACTGGAAACAAATGCCAACAAAAGAAATATCAATGCAAGAAAGATGCAAATATTGTAACCTAATTTGTCTGTAGCTAATCAAGCTCGGCACAGCTATGCGAAATACGAGAAACAATTGTAAACAATACTAATAATTTTAAACATTCCTGCACATCTGGGAACTTAACAACTACAGTCAGCTCTAGAATTATTGGCACCTTTGAGGCAAAAGAGGAATGCATACAAGGAGAAGCACTGCATACCTACCGTCAAATATAGAGGTGGGCCATTGATGTTTTGGGGGATGTTCTGCTGCCAGTATTGGTCCAGGGGCACAATCTAAGATCAATGGTCAAATGAATTCAACAAAATACCAGGAAAGAGTGGCAGAAAATCTGAGGGTCTCTGCTAGGAAGTGGGGACTTTACGTCCTTGGTGGATTTTCCAGCAGGACAATCACTCAAAACATACATCAAAATCCACACAGAAATAGTGAAAACAACACATTGTTTTGCAATGGTCATCTCAGTGTCCAGACTTCCATCAAAAACCTGTGGTCTGAACTGAAGAGGGGGGGTCCATAAGCAAACCCAAGGATATAAATGATCTTGAATGAAGTTCTGCATAGAGGAATGGCCAAAAATCCCTCCAAATATGTTCTCTAACCTTATCAGAAATTATAGGAAAAGACTCACGGCTGTCATCTTAATTATCTTTGCCAGGGGTGGTTGCACACTAAATCAGTTTTATTTGCAAAATGTAAGACTTTTGTTTATTCCTTATTCATTAATAAATTAATAACTTTACACAAGTTTAAAAATGAAGTTTATAGCAATTTTTTTTTTTCTGTGTGTATTTATCATGGGTGGCATTATTCTGGATCCCACTGTATCTCTTGAAACCCACCTGAAGTTGGTCTGCCCATTGCTTTTGTCAGTCACAATGCAGGGGTTTAAGCTCCCCCTGCTGGCAGTAGACGTACTTGCAGTTATGTAAATGCACACACAGCACATCATGCGAGAACAAAATACTGGAAAAGATATGCCAATGGTTATAATGGCAGCAATCGGCACTCTCAAGGATGGCTATTGCCATTGTGCAAATTCAGTTGAAACGTCAATATGAGACTTTATTTTGCTAATCATTAACCAAGCCTTTTGCTTTAATAACCATTCACTTCAATAACCACAGCGGTCACTTTAAAGCCCAGACTACTTGCAGTATGCAGCATTTCCCTCCTGTTTAACATCAGATTACCCTAATCCATATGTTTGACACTGTAATCCAGGGAAGAGGGCTGTGTTTTAGGCAGGTGTGAAAAAATGCTGTAAAATAATGTTTTTATGTTATAAGTATTTAAGTATTTATGTTATATAAGAATGCTAAGTTTATTTTTTGTCAATTAACAAAATGCATGAACAGAAGATGTGAATGAACAGAAGAATAATCTAAATCAAATCAATATTTGGTGTGACCACCCTTTGCCTTCAAACCAGCATCAATTCTTCTAGGTATACTTGCACAATTTTTGAAGGAACTCGGCAGGTAGGTTGTTCCAAACATATTGGAGAAATAGCCACAGTTCTTCTGTGGATTTAGGCAGCCTCAAATGCTTCGGTCTCTTCAGGTAATCCCAGACAGACTTGATGATCTCTGTGGGGACCATACCATCACTTCCAGGACTCCTTGTTCTTCTTCACGCTGAAAATAGTTCTTAATGATACTGGCTGTATGTTTGTGATCGTTGTCCTGCTGCAGAATAAATTTGGGGCCAATCAGATGTATTTGTATTTGTTTGGTGTGTAATAGCGAGAGACAGAGAAAGGACAGTCAGGAGCGGTACAATTCCTAACCCAATTAACAGGATAATGGAGAAACGGGACAACCTTCCCCCTTTCCCAACCTGTTAATCCTAGAACCCACAAAGGAGCATCATCTCCTGTTGGGAAGGCAGTGGAATACCCTTGTAGCAGCAAAGATTCTCACCCATTGTCTTAAAGGTACAACAGGTCATTTTGGACTTCTAATAGTCAAGAGAGGAACTGCAGCAACAAAAACGCTCAAACCACAACACAGTTTGTCCCACCCTTTCTCTGTGAATGCGCTGACGTTGAAACGCTATTGGCTGTGGCAATTAGAACCAATTTTCAACCAATGAGCTTGAATTATTGTACAGCTATACAATGTTTTGGTACAGAGTGCCGGCCCGTCAACTGCATAATTTGAAACCAGAATTTAAGGACTATAAACACAGGCAGAGGGTGAGTCAACATGTCAGCTTCACGGACCTGGTGCCAAATGCCCTTGGAGCAGCTGGTAACATCTTCTGCATTCATCTAAAAGGAACATAATACCAGATGCGTTTAGCGATTCTTTATTGAAGATAGCAGGGTGGGTATGATCACTGCATGTAATGAATCTGCATAATATCATACTGGGAATCGGTACAAGGAGGTATTGAGGTGGACAGTGAATAGAAACTGGCACTGGAATGGAAGGGGGATCTACACCCCCCTCCAAACATCATCTCAGCACATTCCCATTTACTGCACTTCATCTACAAAGCCAAAATCAAGGAAGAAATAAATGAAACCATTGCAAGAATCCATTCTCGAAAAAAATCTCGAAAACCGCATTACACGAAAGGACACGCGTCCTTGAATACCAAAAGCACACAACGCGATTATGCAGTCAAATCCATTTGCATTGGTAATCATAACTTTATTCATGGTAATGGCCAGCTTAGAGTTGCAGTGGACTAGCAGGAAAGGAAGTGTGGGATAAACTTTTTTTCTTACAAAAAAAAAGCCACACCAGAAAGGGAAAAATACACAGAACAAGAAATAAAATACAAATAAAAACATTAGCGAAGTCTTAAGAAGGCCTCCATTACTAATGTATCTGTAGCTGTGCGAAAGTACATTCAGCGCCATCCTCAGAGCTTGCTGTTCTGCAGCGTGAAGCTTTTCCTCTCCCCACAACCCAGCAAACGACAGGAACCATCAAAGCTCAGCTCCTGGAAAACCAACCCCGCAAAACTGTCACACACAAAGCCTCTTCAGGAACCAGTCACCTCGTACCATGCTGCCAGAGGCGACTAATTGGACGCCGAGCTAGACAGCGCCCACGTGCGCCTCATTTACTGAAACTTACAGGAAAACAGATTCTTAAACAGTAGCTATTTTAGCTCACATCTTAGCTATCGTTTGATTTTCAGTTCCTTTTTTTGTTGCTGAAGATTCCATTAATGCCAACTATGCACAACACTCTCTGCAGGGAGAAAAAATATATATTCTTAACAAACCCATCATTTAACATTGCGGGAGAAAAAGAAAGGCAAAATGAAGCAAGAAACCCACAGACGGAACAAAGTTTTTAAAAAAGGTAAGGAGAAGAGATAACACGGGTAGGAAAAAGTGAGGGGGGGGGGGGGGTAAGAGACAAGGAGTTGTGAAAGCGAGGTGCCTTGGCCAGGTCCAGGGTGCATGCCTAAAAACATCAAGCATCAATCTCCTTTATCTCACTTCCTACAGTATATGGATTTCATCCCATTCCAGGAGAAGGACTTTTTTATATCCTCTTTAACAGCAGGACAAAAAGAGCATCTTGACGAGGGGGGTTAGGTGACAAAATCAGGAAGCAGGCGTGTGGATGGCAATTCTGACGACAACAACAGAGCTCGCAACAAGTTTCCTTCAAAAGTGTGCTCACTTGCCTGCACGCACGGCTCCTGAAAAGGTAAGTGCGCAGGCCGGAGCGTGGCGCGCTCTAGGTGACCATGGCGGCGGATGTCCGACAACCTTCTGCCCAGAACGAGGCCGCCCTCCATCTCTGAATTTGCGGCGAAACCGGTAAAAGTCAAGCCGAGCAACGCGTCCGCGAAATCAGGCTGCCCGTTTATTTCTACGTGTTAAATCTTACAGAAAATAAATTACCAAAATGTATTCTTGATTACGTCTGCTGATTCGATTAAAAAGAACATGAAGAAATCCTACAATTTAGGGTCCTCTTCTGAAAAAAAAAGTCTACCATCCTTTTTGAGTGGTATTATCTTCCTATATATTTTTAAAAACCTGTTGAGTTTCCAGTTGATCTCTTGGTGCTGAGGAAAACGCAAACACTGAGGTGAAAAACCATTGGCTTCTGTATGAATTTTTGGAACATTCTTGTTTGGGATGGTGGGCCAGTCTGTCTACCAGGTATCATCCAGGTCACCACCATTCTGAGGGAGACAGACAGGAGAGAAAGAGACAGAGAGAAAGTGGGAAGTGAGTGAAACTGAAAAAAGATGAGAGAAGGTGAACAGACCATGTGGAGCAAATGCAAGGCTCCACAGGCAGAGATATTGGAGAAAAATTGAATCAACCCTGGGAGACCATTGAAAGTGCTGCTAGCATAATTAAACAATGTTACAAACACAATAAACTGGCTTCACTCCTGAGGGGAAATTAGGCTAAGCCCACAATCAGGAATAATGGGTGTGAGGTCCAAATTGCTCTACCCAATCTAGAAAAGAGACCAAGGGACTGATGGAATTTGTAGTTCTGAACATTTTCTAAAAGACCCCAGTATCAATGCCACATCACAGTGAGGAAGACAAGATGACAGTTTCTGTTAGATGAAATTTTATTTGCTCAGAAAAAAAACATAAAAACACTCAGCAGCAGCATGAAACATCCATAAAAAAAAACAAATCAGATCAGCTTCTGCTCAAAACACAACAGCGTCAGAGGAAACTGAACTGGACTTTAAACCGAGAACTTCATCACACACCCACGTTTTAATTCCGAAAAGTTGAGTAATAATTGTATTTTCTCCACAGGTTTTTGGTGCTGAAGGTATACACATAAGAAACGAACATGCTTTTAAACACAAAAACAACAAGGGTTGATCATTTGAAGAGAATTATACAGAAAACGTTGGTGCTTGCTTCCCAAATCATCAAGAGCTCTGGACTGCGATATCCAGGCCTCACCCAAGTATAACAGGATGTAACATTCAGCGAATGACAATGGGGAACGATGACTCAACCAGCCAGGAGACCGTTGAGACAGAGAGAACATCCATGTTGGTGTGGAGTCTCGTCTCTTGCCTGTGATATCACTGATCTTATTTCTGTGGTGCTACCATTACGAGGAAGCATGCAACCCGTCAGGATTACCTCACATCTAAAGAAGATTGCATTCGGAACTGCAAGTGCAGAAAAACAAGACGGAAGGTCCAGAAAGCCATTACAGTTTGTGAACTTTCATTTTGTTGAATAACTTGGTAAAATTAAAGAGCTTGGTAAAATGTGTGCGGCTAAATATAGTATACCAAATGGCAGCTTGTTAGGTTAGGCCACGTAGTGAGCAGAGAAGGAAGGAATGAGGGTAATGGAATGGGGTAGAAGTGAAGGAAGAGAGTGAAAGAACTTTAAAACGTGTCTGCAGCAACCACGGATATCTTGCACACTACTTTTCCACACCTATCACCATTCGTTTTCTAACACCCACCCACGCACACACACTTACTACCCAGTCGCATACATACTTATGCATACATTAACATACACACACTCATGTAGACAGAACACAAACGCATGTGCCCATTTGAACACAGCAGCAGACGCTAACCACGGCTAAAATAGTGCATCCTAATAATACGCAATGAGACAGGCAGTCACTAGAATACAGTGCCCAGAATGCATTGCATTTGTGCAATATATCGTGGGAATCATGGGCTACATGCTGCAGAGTGACAGGGTCTCTTGACCCAACACGGTCAACAAAAGCAGTGCATATCGTCCCCCCCCTTTCACACAGGAATAAGCAAGCAGGTAAAAGGGGAAAAGAATGACGGTTGCTCACCAAAGCGTATATACTGTACAATATCTCAGTCTTAGTCAAGCACAAGTTATAAGCTGAACTCATATGGTCCCCTCATGAAAGCTCAATAAAGAATGTGAAGTGCGTGGCTAAAGTTGTTTACATAAGTATAAGGAGGGGGTTCACTGGGAGACAAGGCCTGGCTGATCCCCATTAACCGTGGCGGTGTGGAGAAGTTGTTCCAAACGCCCGTCTGTTAGAATGCTCTTGCTCCCTGGAGAGTACCGCCCCCTTTGCCTCCCCCAACTTGTTCGAGCCTCAGTCCTTGGAAGGGGCGTCACTAGTATGCTTCCCTGGTGATTCGTTCCCTCTGGATTTCTGCGCCAAAATGTCCGCCCCTCTCTCCTCTGCCCCGCCATCCTGATTGGCCAGAGGGTAAAACCTGAACTGTTCACTGTGGTCTGGGCAGGGCAAAGGGAGGGACGGTGGAATGGCTCGCACTCGGTGTCGCCGGGGGGGGGGGGGGGGGGGGGGGACGTCAGGTCATGAGGTCAGAGGTCACACGGTGGGCGGGTTGGGGTTTTCGGGAGTCGGAGGAGGAGACGAGCTTCCCAGCTGCACCTCTGCGTTCTGGGGTCCCGGGGCGGCGGACTCCGGGGGCGGGGCTTCGTCGCCGGGGGCGGGGCTCTCTTCCGCCGCATCGCCGAGCTGGCAGATGGAGGACAGCGCCTCCTCCAGGACGTGGTGGTACTGGCCCCTGTGACTAATGCGGAACTGCCGCAGGGCCTCCCGCAGGTGGGTGCCGGTGCTGCCCTCCTCCGCTTCCTCCGACTCCTGCTGCGAGACCCCAGCGTCACAGAGCAGCTCACACACTGCGTACACAGCTACAGCGCCACCAGACCACCCCCTTTCCATCGTAGAGCTGGAGCTATTAGCCTAGCACATCACACTGGTTCTCCCCTATAGAGCTGGAGCCAGGCTCGTTCATTAAACCTGTTAGCCTAGCTCAGGGGTCGGCAGCCCTGGTCTTGGAGAGCCGCAGGGTGTGCTGGCTTTAGTCTCCACCTTAAAATAAGCAACCGATTCAGACCCAAGAAACCAGGTGAGGTGAGTTAACTGTGTAATCAACGGCTTTCATTGATCAATTAATGCCAAGTAACAACGAAAGCCAGCACACCCTGCGGCTCTCCAGGACCAGGGTTGCCGACCCCTGGCCTAGCTCATCACACTAGTTCTCCCCTGTAGAGCTGGAGCCAGGCTCATTCATTAAACCCGTTAGCCTAGCTCCTTAAGACTAGTTCACCCTTACAGAGCTGGAGCCAGGCTCATTCATTAAACCTGTTAGCCTAGCTCCTTAAGACTAGTTCACCCCTACAGAGCTGGAGCCAGGCTCATTCATTAAACCCGTTAGCCTAGCTCCTTAAGACTAGTTCACCCCTACAGAGCTGGAGCCAGGCTCATTCATTAAACCTGTTAGCCTAGCTCATCACACAAGTTCTCCCCTATAGAGCTGGAGCCAGGCTCATTCATTAAACCTGATAGCCTAGCTCAGGGGTCGGCAACCCTGGTCTTGGAGAGCCGCAGGGTGTGCTGGCTTTAGTCTCCACCTTAAAATAAGCAACCGATTCAGACCCAAGAAACCAGGTGAGGTGAGTTAACTGTGTAATCAACGGCTTTCATTGATCAATTAATGCCAAGTAACAACAAAAGCCATCACACCCTGCGGCTCTCCAGGACCAGGGTTGCCGACCCCTGGCCTAGCTCATCACACTAGTTCTCCCCTGTAGAGCTGGAGCCAGGCTCATTCATTAAACCTGTTACCCTAGCTCATCACACTAGTTCTCCCCTATAGAGCTGGAGCCAGGCTCATTCATTAAACCCATTAGCCTAGCTCATCAAACACCAGGGCCCTGTTTCACAAAGCAGGATTACTGAGTTACACGAGATAAGTGCACAAAGTAAAACCCGGAACCCTCATGAAACTGGAAAATCGAAAAATAAAAAAGACCCGTTTCGGGTTTTACTTTAGCAGTTATCTACCCAACTCAGTAATCCGGCTTGGTGAAATAACCATCTGTTCTGCACCGAAGAGCTGGAACCAGGGGTCATAGTACAGAAACATCCTAACTCCGAAATCCAATCTTATCTGTATTGTTACCATGGCAATTTCAGAAAATAGCTATTACAGAAGACTGCTATGTTCATTTTCCTATCCAAACTCCAGATAGGATACATGTATGACAGAAGCATCCTAACATGGCAAAATCCCAACTAAAGTGTCCTAACTTTAGGATAACACTGTTGGTGTCCTAACTGCATTGTTAGCCATTGGAATAAACTGTTAACGTTAATTAAAACAGTCAGTAACCCTAGCTAACTACCATAATGGCTGCTCTTTTTTTTAGGTTACTTTTAAAACGGCGCCTGAACCTAACGTCACATTCCTTAAAATAAACAGCAAATGACAACTCATGTCTTTTAATTGCAAAGGCATTGTAAGTTAAATATAATTGCTGTAATTATACTTTATAATTATCATTTAATAGTTACGGTTTTGCTGGGAATTTTAGCTGCTGTCGCTGTGACTGAGTTGACAGATAATGTGCCACCGTTATTCCCAATAATGTGCTGCAATTAGGACCAGTTACCAGAATGTGCCCAAATAGGGGCAAATCCATTGAAAGGTGGACATGGACCAAAACATAATAATAAATAGTAAAGAATTTAACTAGTGTACTAACATTACTGGAAATGATAGATTTGATCCAAGAGGCCTCTCCTATCCACAAATAAGCGCCATGTCATCACAAACAATGGAATTGGCCACATATTTGAAAGGTCCTATACAACACAAAAACTGGCCTTCAGTATGAAAGTTTTCTTTGAGATTACAGTAAATAGATTACCACAAATACATCTGTTAAGAGAAACTTTGTACATGGCCCCAAAGATTGGTCTAGTCCACATGTAACGTCAGTCACAAAAAACATCAATTAATTGTATTGCATAGCCTTCCATCATTTATCTTAATTATCATAATTTTTATCATAATTATCTTACTTGAGGTTATTAGTAACTTATCCATAGCAAACTATTTTTCCCGACAGGACTGGTGTTGAAATGTATAAAGTCAGTCACGCAATTTATTTGAAGTTATTAAATAGAATCAGATATTAAAGCTCTATATACATATACAAGCGTTAAATTTGACCTAAATCAATAGATACGACCTTATCTGGATGTTAGTTGGTTCGCATGTCCTTTTTTTGTAATGTCAGTCACTGACACACTTCCACCGCAGCACAAAGAAGCACCTAGCACTTGATACAAACTCACGTCCCAAAAGTCACAACGGATTCGCCCGTAGGTTTGAGACGGGGACATGTCATCCCAAATATTTTCATATGAATTGCTAGACAGTTAGTATGCTTGTGAGACCTGTAAATATGCAAGACTAGGAGGTCCAGCGGTGTGTCTCCCCCAAACTTTAAATTAAACTAAACAGCACCTATGTAACTAACATCAGTTTCTTTATTTACCTAACCAATCAGCTGTGCACAATATGAAAAAAATATATATGTTGGATGTTAGGGAACAGACATGACAGTTGGTATTTGAGTTTTTTGATTTTTAGTAAAGATTTCCTATCCCGAGATAAGATAGGAATCTTATCTTACTCCATCCTAAAGTTAGATAATAATAGCCTGATAGCCTAGTGGCTAAGGTGCTTGACTTGGTGGGCAAAGCCCCAGTGTAGTCACAAAAAGATCAGTGCTGTCGTCAGGCCCTTGAGCAAGGCCGTAAACCCCACATTGCTCTTAATCTTAGTCTAATCAGCTGTAAGTCGTTTTGGATAAAAGCGTTGGCTAAGTAACTAATGTAGAATGGGCTCACCCCGTCCTCCTCTCTGTGAGGGTTGATTCTGCTGTACACCACCTCGATTATGCTGCGCCTGGGGAGGGAACACACACACACACACACACACACACACACACACACACACACACACACACACACACACACACACACACACACACACACACACACACACACACACACACACACACACACACACACACACACACACACACACACACGAACAAAGGCTGAACAAAGGCTGAAATTCCAGTGCAAGCCATCTCTTAAGTCACATTACGTTTAGGTCTTCATTATGAATTGCAATATTATTTTTACGAGTGTGTACTGCACTGCAGGTGCAAGCCTGAGATCTCAGACATTGATAATAAAAGCAGAAATGAGGAAAATTCACATCAAAATGAACCATTGTAAAAGTGAACAGAATCAGAAATGTGTGTAAATACATGTGGATGGGAACACTCACTCACTCACTCACTCACTCACTCACTCACTCACTCACTCACTCACTCACTCACTCACTCACTCACTCACTCACTCACTCACTCACTCACTCACTCACTCACTCACTCACTCACTCACTCACTCACTCACTCACTCACTCACTCACTCACTCACTCTCACCGAGAGGACCTACGCCGATACTGCACATCAATGCGTGAATGAGTGCACTTGCTTGCAAATGTTTGTTTGTGTCCGTTTGTGTGCATTGCCAAGTAAAGGAGTTTCCTTACTTGCTTGCAAGGCCGCCCCCTGGTGGTAGATTGGGGATATTATCTGAGGCTAGGGTGCGCATGACATGTCCAAGATCAGGGAGACCCTCCTCGCCAGAGGTCTCCATGATTTCTGCAAGGCACAGTGAAAAAGTGAAAAAGAGGGGATGACCCTCAAACAAGACTACAGTGGAAGCAGAAGAAAGCACACAATAAAAATGAAGAAGGTTTTTTGCACTTCTACGTGTGTGGCCAGGTCCATTCGAAACACCATGTCACATATGCTGCTGGACATTAAAAAAAAAACATCATGCTAAACTCACACTAAACTACATTGTGTTGGCTGTATTCTTTCATAGGAAATGTTTTCCAGATTGGCTTGTTATGATCCTTTCCTACCACACAGCTAGAACCAATTGGGAACATTATATACCTTTCTAACAGCAGACCTAGAACCACATTGGCTCGTTATACCCCTTTCCCACTGCAGAGTTAGAACCACTTCGGTTCATTACAACACTTTCTCCCCACTGCAGAGCTAGAACAGTTCAGGATACCTCTTTCCTGCAACAGAACTGGGACCATACTGGCAATAAGAAGGGGAGAGGGGGGAACCCTGGGGATCAGGAATGTGAATAATTTGGAGGCGTAGCCAGCCGTCACCATCTCCAGCGCCCGTCACTCCCGAAGCCCAGCCAAGGCTGCATTCCAGCGGCATTCAAACGGCGCTGAAACAATTCGCTCCACGGGAGAGCGAAGAGCTTAAACAGCCACAACGTTTTAAAAAGGTCAGGTGGAAGAATGTAAGCTCTCGCGGCCAAGGGTGCGCGGGGAGAGCAACACACCCGTCACTGTCCACAAAAACACGCTCACACGTACGTGCACGCAGACGTGAGCGGGTGAGTGCGGCGCTCACCTTCCACACGAGACTCCAGGTACTTGTCCAGCTCAGCTTCTTTCTTCTTTGCCTCCTCTGACACCTTGGGGGCGTTGGGCAAACACACTAACACCACACTCATGTTATCACGACTTCCCTGTAAAAGACACACAGACAGTTTTATTAACTCACTAACTAACTAACTAACCCGCTAACTCATGAACCAACCAACCCAACCCAACCCAACCCACCTTATGCAGACACGTGTCCACCACGGAGTTGCAGACCTTCTCTAGGTCGTCGCACACCTCCAGACGGTAGCGGACGAACTCACACAGCTCCTCGTTGCTCATGACGTCCCAGATGCCGTCGCAGGCCAGCACCACGAACTCGTCCTCGGGGGCCCGGGGGATCTCGAACACCTCGGGCTCGGGGGACACCAGCTGCTCCGTGGGGCCCTTGCCGTCCACGCACTTGTAGTCGTAGTCACCGAGGGCCCGGGACACGGCCAGCGAGCCGTTGACGCGCTGGATCATGACGCTGCCGCCGGCGTTCTGGATGCGCTCCTTCTCACGTGGGTCGCAGGGCTTGTGGTCCTGCGTGGACAGCCGCACCTGGCCGCGGCGGCAGAGCAGGGCCCGAGAGTCGCCGCAGTTGATGAAGTACAGGTGCTCGGGCGACAGCAGGACCGCCACGGCCGTCGACCCGCTGCGGTCCAGCCCGTTGCGGAGGTCCGAGAAGCCGCGCATGTGGTCGTCGATCTTCAGGAAGCCCGCCCGGATCCCGCTCTTCACCGCCTCCACGGGGGGCTCGGGACCACCGCCGCCGCCGCTGCCGCCGTCGCCAGGGAAACCCTCGCTCCCCGTGATGTGCTCCAGCAGGTGCTGGGAGCAGTAGTTGGCCACGCGGGAGCCGGCGTGGCCGTCATACACGGCGAAGAAGGACCAGTCGTCCAAGCCCCCGGGCAGGCCCACGGCTGCCGTGTGGGCGTCCTCCATCTCCACCCGCCAGCCCTGCATGCTGCTCAGCCCGAAACGCAGGCCGTTACCCCCACCGTGGGCCGTGTGCTTCTCCGTCTTCGGCTTGTCCAGGAACGCACCCATTGCTCAGGGCAGCGCCTGGGGAAGGGGAAGGGGAGAGGGGAGGTATAAGGAGCTGTTCTGAACTACGCGTTGATTCTCAGACAAATTTTAATTGGTCTATTTGGAGCTCTTTTTGAAACACAAATGACATTACATGACATTACATTATTGGCATTTGGCAGATGCTCTTATCTAGAGCGACGTACAGTTGATTCGACTAAGACAATCCTCCCAACGGCTGTGCGGATCTTATTGTGGCTACACCGGGATTAGAACCACCAACCTTGCGTGCCCCAGTCATTTACCTTAACCACTACGCTACAGGCCGCCTTCAAATAATGAAGCAAGGCATGTAAGCATCTTCGCATAGGCTAGGTTGTGCTGCGGCCGGAATTTTGGCAGTAACGGAAGTTTGGGGAGACGTGTAGATCTAAGAGCAATTGCAAAACATGCACATCAATGTGCAGAAGCACCCAGGTTAAATGGATCGGCTGTGAATCACTGTAGGTGTGGGAGTAAATTGGAAGCTAGAAGATGGCATTTTTCTCACAGAGGATATGCAGTGGAGCATGTGGACTGATGCCTGGGGGGGGAGTGAGATAAGAGGGAAAATGTGTGAGATACCTCAAGGGTAAAAGAGAGTGAAAGGGGGATGAGAGAGAAGGATGCAGTAACTCTGTTTTGATAGTCAGACAAATAGCGGCGGAAAAAGAGAGAGAGGAAGGGATCACTAAGAGTTCTCGGAGCGTGAATCAGTTTTGCTGAACACGCTTACAAACAAACACAAAACACGCGAGGAAGGGCTCGTCCACATTCTCCACCGATGACCCCGTAGAGGGAGGGAGCAGTGCCTGCTGGGATGGTCAGGCTTCCGTACCAAACTACTGAAATGATGACAGGCTCTCAGACACGCTGCTTAATTTCAGTCAGTAGACAACATCGCTCTTCCAAGAGACCACAACACGGAAATATCACAGTGACGGCTTGCAAGGGAAATTCATCAGGGGAGCAAAACTGATCTGTCCTCAGTACACACGTCAAAAGGCCTTTCACCTCGCAACCTGCATCCTATTCTGGATTAGGGAGCAGTGTGGCTCTAAGCCTCTTAAAACAAACCTCTCCACTAAGAACATTACACGACTCCAAAGATAGCAGCACACCATGCATTACGGGCTCAAATCAGGTGTCGGCCAAATTAGACTGAAACACAGGGCTGCGGATGACCCACATTGCTGCTCAGGCTTTCTTATATCCAGAAAAGAACCGTAAAACGGTTCGGGCTGGACTAAGGTGTGTATTGGGCCAAAATGAACTACAGACAAGGCAACAGGACCACACACCTGTAGCACATCAGCTGTGTCAGCACTTGTAGCCAGTTATTTTTCCCCACATTATAGCAAGAGCGCAGTGTCACTGCTGGTTTCCAGGGGGAACGGGGGAGAACAGAACCACGACCTGCGGCAGACCTTGAAACCCAAAGCCGGAGCTTGACGGAGCTAAATTCAGGCTGACCACTCAAGCCCTCGGTCCGTGACGTCATCACAGCAGGACCGTCCCGGGCGTTGGATCAGAACCGGCAGGGCTCCTCTGGCAGCGGGAGCGGTCTGGGGCTATAATTAACCGCCTCGCGGTCCTGTGAGTGTGGGAGGCACCGAAGGCATGTTCCTAAAAAAGGGAACTCCAGAGCCGCCCACTGCCCCACCGTGTCCCCCTCCCCGCAGACCACGGTGTTGTGAAGAGTCACGACACTGTCGGCTAACATGTCTACCGCTCCGACAAGTCACACTATTTATACACCCAACCCCCAACTCAATCCTGCAGCCCCACAATTAACTACTAACTGAAAAACACCCTCATTAGCCTCAGCCCCCGTTCCAATATATATTACTCCATATAAATAATCCTTCTGGACACTATTATTTACTCTACAAGTGCTGTTAGTAAATTCTAACACAGACGCCCTACTCTTCCTGAACACTTTTGCTGAGTAAAGACACACAGCCGTTCTTAAGTGCACTAGCACGGACGCACTCTCACTGAAACTGAGCAGACGCCTACACAACCACATCCCCTCAGTCTCTGAACCATGCGAAACCACACACTCTCGACCTCTCTCACCCGAAACTGCTGCGGCCGGAAACCAATCGCTCCAAAACCGCTGACGGAAACCTGAAACTCGAACACTCGGACAAAGCAGCGAGACGACGAGAAATGGCAAATCAATCAAGACGGGCTGAGACTCGGCCAGCTCAAACCCACACAGGCCTAACACAGGCTGTGTGGGTCAGCTGGCATTCGGACGTCAGATATTCCCTGCAACTGTCAGGGAACAAATCCGCCACTACGCTATCACCGCGGCAACTTTGTGATGTAATATACAAAACTCCAACTGATGACTTCAGCCCACAACAGCAGTGACATGATTAAAAACCCTAATTGAGAGTTAAATCTTGTAGCACAGTTGCATTAAGTATATTTTTTCTGTCAAGTCAGAGACATAGCCATAAAGGCCTGATGGCGACTTGCACCATTTATAAAGGCTCTGTCCTTTCCTGTAAACCAGGGGTTATCAACATTTTCTGAACCAGGGCCCAACGCCCAGGCAGACAGTCCTCCATCATCATTTTAAAATGGTAATATTTAAACTCAACTCAAGCCATATCCAAACTGGGCGGAATGATTGATTTTAGTTCCAGGTTTCTGCAGTGTTTGCTTCTGGGAGTCTCCAGCTTACAACAGGACATTATTGAAGAAGGGCCCACAATGAAGGACATTGGGCCATGTATTTCAGAGACTACTAGGTGTGGGACAATACACTCAACTCACCATACAATACGATACACAATATTGGTTTCATGATACAATATGGTCACAATATGAAAAATTAAGTTAAGATTAAGACAATGGATAATTGAATAAGATTACTCGTTTATTCCTGACACAAAATGTAGCCCGCATAATGGGATGATGAAGTAAACTTTTGGCCTTCATTCAACCATACTTTGTGTAAACATTGTCCTCCTAGTACATTTATTTCCTCTGGTCTAAACCATTAATCTTGTTCAATTCTATATTGCCTTCATCTGAACTTTATTTTAAACACTAGATATGCGGTCCAAGCCAGCTTTCACTCGTAGCTATGTCTATAGTCCTTGCGTTGCCTGTACGTTGCAGTGATACGACACGGCTTTTCCAGCTTCCATTCTCAAACAGCCGATTTCAGCACTTCCCCTATGTTCACTGCCTGATGAGAGATGAAAAGTGGATGGGTTTGCAATAGAAAGCTTTCCATTTTCCAGTCATCATTTCTGGGGTCGGCTGTGATTGTGATTGTGATGTAGGACTGGGTGGCTTGTGAGGTCCAAGTGTCGGTCGATAGTGAGATGTAGTTGGCAGCATTCAACCTCGTTTTGTTTTGCATCTCTGTAAAGGGCTGAATGATCCTATGAATGAAATGAGACTAAATTGATTGAAAGAAAGAAATTGATTGTGATACAGGCCTATTATACCTATTGAAGAACCTTAGTTTCATTTTGATTGGAAACCTTCTTCCTTGCCATCTACCTTACCAACACTTTCAGTCATTTTCTGACCAGATCCAACTTTGGCATTTTATTATCATACACCAAGTGGCACTGATGTAGGAAGCCATCAATTCATCATTTTTTATTGTGAATTAAGGTTCTCTTTAAAATGACCAAAACAACTCAATCATTATACCTTTTGAAGGACACAAAGTTGAATTTTGTTTGAAAACTTCCAACCTTACCAACTGATTTGTTGACTATGCAACAGTTTTTGGTAATTTTCTGGCCAGACCTAGCTGGCTACTGGCCTATTTGACTGTTTTTGTGGCTGTTCTTAAGCGAAATACTAGTCTTGGAAGTTTGGAAGTTATACACCAAGTGGTGCTGATATAGTAAGCCATCAAATATGGAAGTGACACACATTTACACCAAACTGCTTAACTAGCTCAGGGTTGATATAACTGAGATATTTGATGAAATCAAGCGATGTTACATTATGAATGTGCTGTCTGAAACTGCAGATGGTCTACAACAGGTACAAATAGAACTGCCAACATTACAGTGCTGCAATTGGATGATTCTAGTTTTTAGTGAAATTCATTCATGCAAGGCTCATTAGGCATTTGATTTCAATTTTACTGATGTCAAATGAGGAGAAAAAAGAAAACATTAAAGAAAGCACTATATTGCAGGATCAAATTGCAATACTGTGTATCACAAAGAATGGCAACTGTATCGTCGCACGATCCAAAAATATGGATGTCATATTGTGTGGTTACCTGCCGATTCCCACTCTATTATAGGAGGTATTAATGAGGACGCCTATCCAATTACTATCCAAAATATAGCACAGGGAACACGCCGACATCCAATTGATTTCGGATAATGATGTTGTACTTTAAAATCAACAAAGAATTTGTCTATTGGTGCATCCCTTCTAATAATGACCCTTCTTGTCATCCGGGCTCTTACAATCCACATGTGCAGAAGAAGACTTGGAAAGAGGGGCTACAGCTGACAGCAAAGAGTACCAAGTGAAGAAAAATCAGCACTAAAATACAGATAGGAAGTTACACTTGCGTTTTACATACAAGCCGAACCGGCGTGTTTGTTGGGCAAGACAGCTACTGTTAGCCTGTTCTCTCTTCCTGTAACAACCATGGCTCTTATCAGCAGTAAATCAAAAGAGCAGTTACTGTAAAACTAATCAGAGAATAGAGCTGACAGCTCCCCTCCTTCACTATAGCTGGTGGCTCACTTCTTTCTTTCATAATGAACATCTCTCTTTCTTAGAAATGCCAGGACATTCTACAGCAGAGACACCACCAGTCTCCCTAGTAGTCCACAAAACATTTTAACAGTTTGTTTGGATGACATGTAAATGATAGCAGTTAGCAGGCTACCCTGGTCTATAGTCAAAGCTCAAAACAAACTAAAAAACGGAACACAGGGGAAAAGAATGAGTAGATAAGAACATTAGCCAGCTAACTTTGGCTTACTTGCTAACGTTAGCTACCCTTGACTGGCGGGTACATAAGCATTAGCCTACATTTTCAACATAGCAATAATAAACTACTATCAATGCATTATATATGACATTGTCATCACACATTTTTTTTTTGCTATTTTCTCAATACAATTCAATTGTGTGTGTGTAGTGAAAATGGATACTGAAAGTGACCAATCACAAGTGGATACATCTCTATCCAATCCCTGCCACCAATGTCTCAAAAATCAACTTGACTTGCGAGCTCGCTTCACAGTTCCATACTCACAAATATCAATAAAATATGCATATGAGTGCAATAAAACAAAAAGTGCAATAAAAAAAAAAAACTACCATTACTTAATTATAATGTGAACAAAAACTCTTAGGTAAAACAATCCTTTCCATTTTGGATTTAAAGCACAGCAAATTTTAGTCTTTGAGCTATAATTGCCGCCTACCTTGATCACAAAAATAGTAATTCACCCTTCTTGAATGATGTGGCTTGTAACAAGGCTTCCTGAAGGACAGATGAAAATTAAAAAACTCAGGCTAATGTAATTTGACTTGAGGGCACTTGAACTGAACGGTTCAATGGTTGCCTACCTACAATAGACAGTACAGCCATGCAGAGGCAACACGCCCATGCACACCGGACACAGAGAAGTATGATAGTGGCAGAGTCTGGCACCTGCCTAAAAGAGTGAGTGAAGCCACGGCACCGATGGAAACCTCAAGAGCAGTTGGCTCGTCACGGAGGCTGCTGGCAATCTGACACGGCTTCCAGTCATGAGCACGAAACACAACACTCAACACCTTGGGCACTGTGCATGGATAGTGACGCCGTGTCCGCTGTCGAAGAGACCTATGTCGAAGGCCACAAGTTCCCAGTGCGGTGCAAGTCAAGTAGACATTTGTACAAGGGGAACGTTAGCTAATGCTTGCAAACATATTGAGATTTTCTATATGCTATACGAGTTCCCTAATTTCAGTCACCTGTAAAGGTTGCAGAATTAAGCATTTAATTTCATAAAAATAGCTACATCTCAGATTTCTTGTAATGCTTGACAAGGTTAAGGAACACATTTGGACCATTTCTCTGTGAAGATCCTTGCAAGATCCTTTTTCATTTTGGGTTTTATTCACATCAACTGCTCTCTTCAGTTCAGGCCACAGGCTTTCAATTGGATTGAGGTCTGGCACCTAAGGCAATTTGAGAACATAGATTTTGTTTACTTCGTGTGTGGATTTTGAGGTGTGCTTTGTGTCATTGTCTTGCTGAAGTCCACCTACAGCCAAGTCTCAGCCTTGTGGTTGAGGCAACCAGATTGTCAACCAAAATTGCCTGATACTTTGTGGAATCAATCACACCACTAATCTTAACCAGTGCCCCATGACCATTAAAACATCATTGGCCCACCTCCATATTTCACCATGGGTGCCTCTCTTTTTATATATCTCAGTTTCAATACCAAACATGCCAATGCTCTTTCTGACCAAAACATAACATTGGGGTCTCATTTGGTAATTTAAATTATGATTGAACAAAGGTGCTTTTGGCATGTTGCCATTTTGAGTTTTTTTAAGAATGATAAGTACATAAATTTAAAGCAACCAATCACTAACAAGAACACAAACAATAACCACAATAAAGATATTTACAGTGATATATGGGTCAATGACGTGTCCATTTGATGTCTGAAACATATTTATGATATAAAAAAAGAGATATGAAAAAACTACTGAGAGAAATTTAAGGAACTATTAAACCTCAAACTGGCAAAATGTCATATCGGATAATAGTCCGCACCAAGACGCTGAATGTAAAAATGTTAATAATTAGGGCTGAGCGAGTACTGCATTATTCATATCTGTTCAAATACAATACCCTAGGAGTAAAACCACATGCGCATTACCCCCAGGGTCATTTGCTATTTGAATGATTTTATTGCTTTTAGGTATAAAATGTACATTACCACTGCGCGTTACAATGTAATTAACATATAAGCTTGTTGAATGTATGTCCAGAAGTACCCTAACATAAGAGAATCCAACACATTCACAGCTTTTTTTTTTTTAAATACAATAATTATTTTATTATCTACCATTAGCAATTGATACATGTTTTACAAATTCTCACATAAGGGAAATTCTGTATTAGAGGCCCCTGTCCTGCAAAGAAAGAGTAGCCAGGTTCAGGGCCCACAAGAATTCTTACCCATCATGTAAATCACACTACAGCGTCTATTTTTGCCAAACTAATCGGTAGGCCATTATTTACGATGACATGGTTGTATTGGCAATCCAAAGGATCAGCTAAGTAACAACTGCAGTTCAAAAGAAAAACATCTTTTATTATACAATAGTTATTTTAACAGACGATACAAGTCTATTGTTGTCGGTCATTATCTATAAAGACTGTCCTGCCAGGTAACAATTTTAGTCAGGCACGATAGCAGATTTCTTGGTAGCAAAAATTGATATTTTAAATTGATTGAGTAGAGAACACAACAACAGTGTGGTGCCATGTACTAGAAAGCATGTTCAGACATTTTCCAGATTCAATCAGTTCTCAGCATTTTCTGCAAGTTTTCAAGTTTTGTGCAAGAGACTTGTTGTATTTCCTGAGCACTTGAGATCTCACCTTGGAAATTTGGTTCTCTCTCGCTCATATATATATATATATATATATATATATATATATATATATATATATATATATATATATATATATATGAATTCCATTTGCTGACAACATTTTAGAAATAACTAAATATCATTCTAATGAAAAAAAAGGCATTTATTTGCATTTTTAACCCATTTTATATTTCTCTAAACTGCTATCCCTTATTTGTCACTGACCCACATACAATTATATATAAATAACACCATACAGTTAAAAAGCCATCAGCAACATGCATGAATGGTCATTGAAAACACAGCCTTCTGCTTGATGATGTTAGTGTGTGATGGGTTGCTAACCATTTAGTGGCAGCAATTTGCTTTTCAAAATTTAGACTATAAAAACTGGATGAAAAGCATTCTTTTTCATATACAAATGTACAAATGTATTTTACACGCATAATGTATGCATGCATTTATTTTAGCTATACATCAATTTCCTTTCTGATACCTTTTATTATTGGCACTTATTCGGCAATAGAAAATAAATGTATGACTACCTTCTAAATATTGCTGCATTAGTTAATTTCAACCTCTGCTTTAGTGTGGTGTCGGGCACAACACTCCAAAAACTGAAGCAGTGCACAGCAAATAATGGAAGAAAGCAACAGGTTGTTTCAGTGTACCGGCTAGATAACCCATATTTAGTGAGGAATGCCGCTCCTAGCAAAGGACAGAAAGTGTCCAGGGCCACTTCCATCATCAATTTCCACAAGATTCACAAGTCCGTCGAGAGCAGATTGTTCTAAAGGTCATAGGAGTAAAGCTTCACGTAAAACAGCCAAGTTAGCTACCTAACAAAAGCTCGACTTCGTAACAGGCAGGCTGTTTTAGCCAAATCGATTGAAATGGCTTACTTGATCACAATCTTATGAATTAAAGCATCAAAGCATGCTCAGAACATTTAAAGTCATACTATGCAGGATTGTCAGCTTGAAAATATAAGAAAGCAAACATGCTTCATCATGACCACAATACCAAACTATGTCTGTCCACTTCTGCCTAATGTCAAGCTTGTACAGGTTATTATAAAAACTCCTCTGGCCACTTCTGGGCATGGGACTTTTTAATTTTTGTGTAATCTTGCGTGGAGCCCCAGACCGAGGGAGACTGACGCTGACTTTGTGTTTCTTCCATTTTCTAATAATTGCTCCAACAGTTGTTAACTTCTCACCAGGCTGCTTGCTTATTTTCTTGTAGCCCATCCCAGCCTTGTGCAGGTATACAATTTTGTCCCTGATGTCCTTAGACAGCTCCTTTGTCTTGGCCATGGTGAAAACGTTGGCATCTGATTGATTGTGTGGACAGGTGTCTTTTATTCAACTACATAACGATGTAACGAGTTGACACAGGTGCTTTGGGTAATGAGTTGAGATGAGGAGTGCTTCTTAATGGAAAACTAACTGGTCTGTGGGAGCCAGAATTATTGCTGATTGGTAGGGGATCAAATACTTATTTCATGCAAAAATACGAAATAATAATAATAAATTTATAAAATTTATATGATGTTGTATTGTGGATTATTTTGTGATATTCTGTCGCTCAATGTTAAAATGTACCTATGATTAAAATTCTACACAGTTCCATTCTTTGTAAGTGGGCAAACCTACAAAATCAGCAAGGGATCAAATAATTATTGCTCCCACTGTATTCTATGATCCAATAGGACAACAACAAGAGATGTGTATGGATTGGCTACTACAGTGGGGAGCTGGGTTTGCGAGAGATTAGCCTTGGTGGCTAACCGTTCAGCAAATGGCTGGCTAGCGTTCGGTAACAAGACAGTAGGTAGCTGCCGTTATTAGCCAACTTGTTAGCTGGTGGGCCATGATAACTGGGTCCCACTACTGCTTATATCTTCGGAATATTCTACCGGCTTATTTCCTCTCTTGGGCAGGGAGATCATGCTTAGCCTACCGGACTTGAGATGCCTGATAAAAATAAAAACGACAATGAATTAATGCGTTTGCATATACATGCTTATGTTACAGAATCATGCGTCCATTCAGGCGGGCAAGAGGCAGACTGACATGTTAGCAGTGGCTAGTATCACCACTAACAACGTTTAGCTAAATACAAACACGAGTAATGTCAGTTAATGCTTGCGTGGAAAGTGACTATTCTAAAGCAGATGTTTCATGAATTATATTAGACCACACTTTACTTTGCTCATTGCAATCACACTGTAGCAACAGCCAGAATCATTGTGGGGGTGTTGGCGGGCGGGGTTGAGAATGGGGGTGCAGATCTAAACGATATCTTAAAAAGGGCCGAATCAAGGCCAACATTTCTGCAAAGTCAGCCTTTAACAAAGGTCTCATCTAGCAGGGAAAAGTTTAGCAAGCTGAAATGCTGCATTGCAAACAGGGCAGACTGAACTTGCGCACTTATCTCCACTAACCAGTAACCTGAATCATTCAACGAGTTAAAGATTTTCTGCATTGGGCGAAATGTAATGAACCCCGTATCACTTTTTGAGTTGAAAAGCTGAGTGTCTTGCCTTAATTTTACAGGTAAAATGAATTACAGGTGCACCGATACTATCTGAAGCATCGGTATTGCCAGCCATACTGTCCCTACGTACTCCTACTCTGCAAAATAACTCAAACACTGTTGTGCAGGAAAATCACAGGAGATCAGCAGTTTCTGAGATCTGGCAGCAACTATCATTCCATGGTCGAAGTCACTTAGATCACATTTCTTCCCCATTCTGACATTTGATCTGAACAATAGCTGAAGCTCTTGACCACACCTGCATGCTTCTATGCATTACGTTTGGATGAAGTTATACACATGATTGGCTGATTAAATATTTGCATTAAGAAGCTGGTGTACAGGTCTACCTAATACTGTGCCCACTGAGTATTTATCAACCTTATTATTTGGTCTAATACATTGCTCAGTACCTGCCTGAGACTGCTAATTTTATATTTTCCTATTTTCCATGTCAAATGATAGCACACAGACCGCTGATTTTTATTCTTGAACTAATACAAACAGGCAAAGAAGGCCAATAAAACAGAAATCAGAACATGACAGGTTGAACTATAATCATACCTGGATCTACCAAAATCAGTGCCTAAAATTTGCTTATCAGTTGGTTGGAGCCAACCTGGTATTTACACCTAGATGTGTTAAACTACTTGAAATATTGCACATTTGGTATCAGACCACCCAATTTTTATGTGAGCAAAACTATTGGAACAGAGAGTATTTAAGTAAATAAAAGTAAATACCACTTAATATTCCCTTGCTTGGAATAACTGCATCAAGCCTGTGACCCATTGACATCACCAAACTGTTATATTCTTCTTTTAGTGACACTCTCCCTGGCTTTTACTGCAGCCCTTTTCAGTTGTTGTTTGTTTCTCCTCATCAGGAGGTGCAATGCCTGCTTAATTGGGTTAAGGTCTGGCGATTGACTTGGCCAGTCTAAAACCTTCTACTCTTACTTCCTGAGTCCTTTGTTGTGTTGGCAGTGTGTTTTGGATCATTGTCTTGCTGAATGATGCTGCTCCCAATTAGTTTGGATGCATTTCTCCGTAAATTGGCAGCCAGAAGGTTTTTGGAGACTTCTAAATTCATCCTGCTGCTACCATCATAAGTTACGTCATCAATAAAAATTAGTGAACCCACTCCAGGAGCAGCCATGCTAGCCCAAGCCATGACAATTCCTCCACCGTGCTTCACAGATGAGCTTGAATGTTTTGGATTGTGAGCAGATCCCTTCCTTCTCCACACTGTGGCCTTTCCAACACTTCGGTAGAGGTTAATCTTGGTCTCATGAGTCCATAAAACTTTGTTCCACAACTTATGTGGCTCATCTCTGTACTTCTTTGCAAATTGTAATCTTGCCTTCCGATTCTTAGTACTGAGGAGTGGTTTGTATCTTTTGGTATAGCCTCTATGTTGCTGCTCTCGAAGTCTTCTTCAATTGGTTGATTGAGATACCTTAATTTGTGATGTCAATAACTGATGTTTTGGGGTTTTCCTTCACAGCTCTCCTCATTATTCCTGTTATCAACTGCTGTTGTTTTCCTTGATCAACCTGTTCGATGTCTGTTGCTGAGTATGCCAGCGGCTTCTTTCTTTTTCCAAGTTGTTGTACAAGCTATACCCAATGCTTGTGCAATGGATAGAAGATTTATAATCTTTTCTAAGCTTCAAAATGGCAAAAGCCAAGGCTAAAACCAAGAGTAGACATTCAGACCCATTAATTCTTTAACCAATCAATCAATCTAACAGGACACATCTGGGCAACAGGAAACACCTGTCAATCACATGTGATTTGGTGGTCTGATACAAAAGGTAATAAGTTCTTTAACAAATCTAGTTAAAAATACCAGGAAATAAAGGTGAAATCATGTACATATTTTGACCTGAAACTCAATTGTTTTCAGTGTAGGTGGACCTTGCTGTTCCAATACCTTTGGAGGGGACTGTATGTTAATGGATTGCTAGCCTCGCCACAAGCAAGGACAAATAAATGAAACCCGTTCATAATGTTAAAACAGAAATATTGAAAAGTTAAAATTAAAACAGAATGTTGAAAAGTGTATTCTATAGCAATAATGTATCTGTTTTTGTGGTGACAAACAGATTTGCTGGTGCTCTAGCAGGTGTGTTGAGCTGCCATTTCATGTGGGTGTTTATTTTTGACATGACTGAACAAAGCTCAAGTTCAGCCACATAAAACAGTATTAATAGCTCCGTATAAAAAAGTTTGCACTAAACTTGCTTGTCCCCTTTATTCTCATAAAAAGGCCAGATGGGGGTTTATTTCTTTCTCTAGCTGAGACATGACCTATTTCTAAAATCATTCATTGCATCATCACATTTTTTTTTTTTTTTTTAATCAGATGGAATTCTTAAAGACATAGTAAACCTGTATGAGTAGCCATGTAATAAGAGCTTGATTCTGATAAGAGACAGCCCTGTTTGATTCTGATGCCTAGTTTAAAGATGGATGGGGAAAATAGTCCCCAAATTCCAACACCCCAAATTTCAGCCCGGAGGAAAGGAAAGCATGGGGTTAAGTATCTCCTCTACAAACCATTCCGCTGACCTACTGTGAAAACACATAGGAGCCAGAATGAACCACATAGATTAGCTACTACGATACAGAGTGCAAGTCCTGGACAGTAGGGAATCTAGAGCCACAAAAGTTTGGCTGTAAGTTTGTGTAACAGAGCTCTGGGGTACATGTACAGTAGATCTTCTAAAGAAGCTCATATCACCTAAGTTCTCTGGCAAATGTGGCTAATATCCGTAAGAAATCAGTCCACCAATTTCTTGTAGTGGGTATGTTAATGCATTGTTAAATTTTACAATTAATTATTACTATATTAAAGCATACAGGTAGTTTCAGACAGAAAGCCTGCTTTATATTCTGTGCTTTGGAAACGCATATTCTAGCTACTCGGTGTTGATCTCCATTACAACTAACGATAGCTAAGCGAAGTCAATATTGCCTTCATTGCCACAGACGTCTCTGTTCGAGAATACCAACAAGCAAAAAATGAGTTATGGCATTCTAACCCGGCTCACAGAACAAGCTTAAACCATGGGTGTTTAAATATAGCGACCAGGGGAGGGGAGGGGGTCACACAGTTGTCCGAGAGAGGCTTGGACTCAGCCACTGCGTCCTATTATTACTGTGGGTGACGTTTCCAACAAGCCTACCCCCAACTCACACCATCCCTTAAATCGGGACCCAAATATAGCGCACTGTGGACAAATAGCTTGCTCCGACATCGTTTGCTTAGAAGGCCACACTGTGAAAATTCATAATTTAAACTGAAATAGTAAATTATTTCTCTAAATTAGCTACATTAACTACATATAACAAAATACGACAAAACCATGCTTTTGATTGGTGACATACATTCAGGATCAATGGCTAGATAACAAGCTCGTCATACAAAACAGAAACATAATCTTGACAGCAAGATAGTTTGCCAGCTACCTACTGAATTACATAACAAACCTTGCTAGCTGGCTAATATTACGCCTGATCCGATTGGATTATTTCTGACGCGCGCCAGTGTTTGTTGATCGCGCTGAAAGTGATAAACATAGCTAATATTAGTTAACGTTAACTATACCGGCAAATAATGTACTTTCGTCAGTTCTCATTAGCCAGCTGATATCTCATTGGCAAGCTGGCTAACAAGCTAAATCCTATTCATATTATTTATTTCCAAAGCGAACACCGTAACATTGGCAAGTTTACCAACTGACAAAGCAAAAGCAAACGCTAGTTAACTTAACGTAAGCTATCGTAGTCAGAATAGGTTTGCTAGTTAGCTAGCCAACAGCCGCTGATTAGTTAGCTAGGTCGTTATCGAGCTAATTTATCTGGATTCCAGCACAGCTGTGACTGACAGAGCCTAGCTACGTTAGCTTCATATAATTAGCTAGCCAGACAACATGGGAAATCAACTAACGAGTTCACACGTTAATGGAACAAAAACGGTCACAGATCACCATAAACACAGTACACTGCTTCCACCAAGCTACTTGAGCTACTAGCTACAAGCTAGCAATTGACATCAGCTATCTTCCAAAATATTGTACTTACGTCGTCAAAAATGAATTATTGTAGCTCCAGGCCTCCGAATGGTTTTTTTGGCGAGTGTACCTGTAGCTAGCCGGTTAATTTTATTGCAACCGTATCTATTTTTCCAACCTAGCTAGCAAACTCAATCCAGATTTAATTCACATAAGAAGCTAATTTGTTATTCAACGGATCTCTGCACTGGTTATGTGTAATCGAATACATGTTTGACAACTATCAATCAGTCCACTACAGAAAAAACAATAAAGATGCTCAACAGGTTGGGCGGCGAAAGAAAATGAGACATTGAAATGAAGTAAAATTAAATGTTAGTAGCTAGCTAGCTAGCTAATGACGCTCTAGCCTCCATTGCAGGACCACAGCTCTCCCTCGGCTCAATGTCCTACGTAAGAGGAGGGTTTTGCTTTTCGAGTCTTGAAAATGATTGGCCAATCAACCGGGCGATAACTGGTTGTTCTGACATACGGCCACTTTACTATTGGTCTAAATATTCGAAACATTTCTGGATTGGTTACGGTCTTGTCTAATTATTTCGTCGACATGTCAGAACGATATTTTTATTTAGTTATTGGACTGTATCATGCAATGTGTCATCATATGACCTGTCAGAAAAATACAAGTATTTCTGAAAATCGGAAAAACTACCTCCAAACGAGTAAATGTTATTCCTGTAAATTACTGACTCAAATGTAGGTGTAAGCGAAATGTCAATATTTCAGGCAAGTACATGAAAATACATCATGCAATGTCTATCTGGATAATATGCTTTTGGATGTAGGTGAATTTGCGTTCATGTGAATCACTGTCAACCAATTCCATGCATTATGTAATTTTCTAAAAGAGAACACAATGCTGAGACTGTCAGCTTTCTGCACTGCCCTAAGGCAAAGTGAGCATGAATTACAGTGCACATTTGAACCCTTTCATGCTTGGCGTCCACTACAGTGGACAGATATTTAGAAGCCATTTGTAATAATAAGAGGTTGCACTCCCTTGAGACTTGCCTACAATATGATATCTTGAATATTCTGAATATGCCTTTTCTGTTACTTAAAAAGCATCTATTGACTGTAGTTGACACGATGCGTGACAGGATGTATTCTGCATATTGGGCCGATATGTCCATGCATCGATACTATGCAAGTTTTACTCAAAATAGTGATACTTCTTCACTTGGATGTTTTATTTAAACAAATATATACTGTACCCTTTGTTTGGGTTCAACAGTACAGTTATAAAGTGTCAATACATATATTATATAGGGTTATGTGAGGTTGAGGTTGGGGTTTGCCAGTGTGTTTATGTGTGAGAGATGATGTAGCCTGTGTGTGTGTGTGTGTGTGTGTGTGTGTGTGTGTGTGTGTGTGTGTGTGTGTGTGTGTGAAAATACTACCGTAGCACCTTTCATGTCATGCTGTCAGGATGCTAAGTAAAAACTTTACATTCACATTTCCCCAGTCTATTAATTGTAAGAAACCATGGTTAATACACAGTAACAATGAGCACCTAAAGGAAGTAAATAAATAAAAAAATAAATATTATATTACATGAAATTACATTATATGGAATTTACGAAGCTAATAGAATGCCATTGTACT
The DNA here is from genome assembly GCF_963514075.1 of Conger conger. NCBI lineage: Eukaryota > Metazoa > Chordata > Actinopteri > Anguilliformes > Congridae > Conger > Conger conger. Next base: position 22,764,987 of record NC_083761.1, on the reverse strand, counting down.
CTAAAGGGCTACCCTATGCAATATACATTAAAAAAAAATTTTTTATGCTGTTCTATACAGTTTCCAAGGAACCACCTTTTATACCATAAATACATGATGACCACTACAGTGGGCAGATTTGTAACTACATTACATTGTTGGCATTTGGCAGACGCTCTTATCCAGAGCGACATACAGTTGATTAGACTAAGCAGGAGACAATCCTCCCCTGGAGCAATGCAGGGTTAAGGGCCCAACTGCTGTGCGGATATTATTGTGGCTACACCCGGATTAGAACCACCGACCTTGCGTGTCCCAGTCATGTACCTTAACCACTACGCTACAGGCCGCCCCACTTCTTCAAAATACAAGATACTGCATTTTTTTGAAGTCATGAAAAACAGTGGCTCTGTGTTTCAATAAGTCATGCATGAAAGGGCTAAATAAAAATATACCATCATAGGTTAACCACAAATTGATATAACAAATACGTTTTCCCGCTACCGGTCACTTAAGATGTCAGTTGCTGCTGCTAGTCGGATGCGTGTATCGTAGCTGCACGTGCGTCTGAAATTTTACGGATTTTATGTTCTTGCCTTGTGTCTGGGCATTATGAAGTAACCGACTGGGTGTTTAAATGGATGGTTCACAACGGCACTAAAATTTTTAAAAAACGCTTTTATCGAACATACCGACATTCGCATTTTCGATTAATTGCTCAGCTCTAATATCTATGTATATATTTGATTTAGTATACATTAGAAATATATAAGGAATAAAATAAGTTATTTCATTCTATTGTTTTTTATCAATCATATTGCCCACTTTATTGTATTTATTTTAAAATACAATAGGCTAATGCTTCTGTAATGTATTTCTCATTTTAAGCACTTTGTGTTATACTACAGTCCAAACAGGCAACGGTACAAGACACAATCCAAAATAAAAATCCAAAGAGGCAAGCAAAGTTCTATATTGGATAGTCAAAGTAAAAAACAAAACAGAAAGAAGATCCAAAAAGCAGAATTCGGGGTACACAAAGAAAGTTGAAACATGGAATAGGCAGGCAGAAAACACAGGTAATGAGACACAGGTGAGAGAAAGGCTACGGAAAGCGAACAAGGCCCTGAAAGAGGAAAACAAAGGCAGGAAACAGAAAATGCTAGGACACGGGAGCACAGAGTGTGACACATTTGGCTTCATTGATAATCTTCTAGAATTCTAGAATGTAAAGAAGCATCTTATCTGCTCAAATTCAATCAGATGTCTCCAAACTCATTAGACGATAATGCAAGGCAATGTTCCCAAACATACACCAGTGCTCTCTTTCATCTTAACAGTTTGTTCAGGTAAGTGAGACGGGTGCGTGGGGGTTGGACCCAAAATGCACGACTCAGAAACAATAGTAAAATAAAGTCCCGTTAGGGCTTTATTCGGGACGAGTCCCAGGAGCGTAGTCAACACAAGCAAAGTCCATACACGAAGATCCAGCCAAACAAATACAAAACAAACAAAAAGCACGGTGCCGAGGGAAGAGGCAATCTCGTAGTCGGTAGGCGTGCAGGGAGGTCCGGTAGCAGGAGAGCTGTCAGCGGGGCAGATGAACAGGCGGACGGCAGGCAGAGGCGTAGTCGTGGGCGAAGCGGGAGTCGAAACCATGAAACAATCAGCGGGGCAAAAGTACAAAAATGGTAGGCGGGGACGTAGTCAAAAAACAAACGATGGTCACAAAACAGAAATCAATAATCAATAGTCGGTAACGGGCTTGGATCGTAACGTGTAATCAAAACAGTAAATGCTCAAGAGTTGCGTGGAAAACAGAGGCAGACAATTTCGCAGTGAACAGTTGCGCGACTGGGCTATAAATGCAGGTGTAGACAGGTGTAGACAATTAGTTAGAGCGTAGCAAGGAAATGGAAAACAGGTGCGATGGATGACAAGTTTAACAAGGAGATTAGTAATCGTTGGTAATAAACCTATCCTGCCCTAGCATTAGTAAATTAGTAAATGACATGCACGAGAAACGTAAGGTAACATGAACACATGATTAGTTTGTTAGTCTCTACCCAATCCTGATCTAGCGTTAGTAGTTTTAGTAAATAGACAAATGGAAACACTTAGGGGAGTGAATGACAGAACGAGAGAGAGAGAGAGAGAAAAGGCGGAACGCAAGGTTTGCGGAAAAACATGTAAAAGTGTATGCATAACAACGACCAGTTAACGTAACAATAAACATGCATCAAAACATAACACAAAGCGAAACTAAGACGATAATCACTCAACATAACCAGGTAATAAAATCGTACGAAAACATAACTAGACATGACAAGAAAATAAATCGTAACGAGACATAACTAAACATGACAAGAAAATAAATCGTAACGAAACATAACTAAACAACATGACGAACCTAGACAACATAATACATGATAAGACACTACGTGACTAAGACAACATAAATAAACATAAATCAACATAAAACATGGCGAGACAGACCTGAAACGTGACAGGACCCCCCCCTTAACGACCGACTCCTGGCGGTCCTTGGAATTTATCAGGGTGGTCACGATGGAAGTCTCTGATGAGCGATTTGTCCAGAATGAGACTGGGAGCGACCCAGGAACGCTCCTCAGGGCCATTGCCCTCCCAGTCAACCAAGTATTGCACCCCACGGCCCCTCTTACGGATGTTCAAGAGTTTCTTAACAGTGAATGCAGGGTGGTTGTCAATAATGCGGGGGGGAGGTGGTGGGGGATCCGGGGGACATATGGGGTGAGAGGATACAGGCTTAATACAAGAAACATGGAAAGTGGGGTGAATCCTAAGTGAAGCAGGGAGTGAAAGTTTAACAGAGGAAGGGTTGATGATACTGTGGATCTTAAAGGGACCAATAAAGCGGGGTTGTAGCTTGTGAGAGGTGGCTTGGAGGGGAATGTCCTTAGTGGACAGCCAGACGGAGTCACCTGGTTTGTAGGCTGGAGCTGGAGTGCGGTGGCGATCGGCAAAACGCCGATTATGGTCTGCCGTGCTTAGCAGCGCGGCCTTGGCATCCCTCCAAACCTTGGCGCACCATTTCATGTGGATGGCGAGGGAGGGAACAGCGATCTCGGCTTCTTGGTCAGGGAACAGTGGAGGTTGGTAGCCCAGGGAGACCTCAAACGGTGATCTCCCGGTGGCGGCGCAGGGTAAGGTGTTGTGAGCGTACTCCACCCAGGTAAGCATCTTGCTCCAGCCGGCTGGGTTCTTGGCCGATACGCAGCGTAGAGCGGCCCCCAGGTCCTGATTGGCCCTCTCAGTTTGGCCATTGGATTGAGAGTGGTAGCCCGAAGAGAGGCTAGCTGTGGCCCCGAGGGCCACGCAGAACGCTTTCCAGACTTGGGAAATGAATTGGGGGCCGCGGTCAGATACGATGTCCGATGGAAGTCCGTGGATGCGGAACACCTCTCTCACCAGAACATCCGCGGTCTCTTGGGCGGTGGGCAATCCAGCCAGGGGGATGAAGTGTGCCGCTTTGCTGAATCGGTCCACCACCGTCAGGATGGTGGTGTTACCCTCGGAAAGGGGAAGTCCGGTCACGAAGTCTACTCCGATGTGACTCCAGGGTCGGCTGGGCACCGGCAATGGTTGAAGCAGTCCAGCAGGGGCCTGGTGAGATGCTTTGCTTCTGGCGCATGTGGTGCAAGCCTTGATGAAGCGTCTGGTGTCGGGGATCATGGCACTCCACCAGAATCTCCGCTTCAGCACCGCCAAGGTGCGGGTAAAGCCGGGATGGCAGGAAAGGAGGGATGAATGGGCCCGTTGCAGCACCTGTGTCCGAGCGGCTGAGGGGACGTATAGGCGTAATCCGGGGTTGGACCTGGGATCGGGATCCTCCCGTAGAGCCCTCTGGATCACCGCCTCGATCTTCCATGTGACAGATCCGATGGTGCAGGAGGCAGGAAGGATGTTCTCGGGGATCTCACGCTCAGAACAGGTGTTGAATTGACGGGACAGGGCATCGGGCTTAACGTTCTTCGAACCTGGACGGTAGGTCAGAGAGAAGTTGAACCTCCCGAAGAACAGCGCCCATCTCGCCTGTCGAGAATTCAGCCTTTTGGCTGTCTGGAGGTATGCCAGGTTCTTGTGGTCGGTCCAAACGATGAACGGCTTCTCGGCCCCCTCCAGCCAATGTCTCCACTCCTCCAGCGCCAGTTTGACAGCCAGCAGCTCACGGTTTCCAACGTCGTAGTTCCTCTCCGCCGGGGACAGCTTCTTGGAGAAGAAGGCGCAGGGGTGTAGTCGGTTGTCAGCGGCCGCCACCTGAGAGAGCACTGCTCCCACCCCTGTGTCGGAAGCATCCGTCTCGACCACAAACTGGCGGGTGGGGTCGGGGTGTACCAGGATGGGAGCGGAAGAGAACAGTCTCTTGACCTTGGTGAAGGCCGTCTCAGCTTCGGGGCTCCACCGGAATGGCACCGCTGGGGACGTGAGCTTGGTTAGAAGGGAGACCACTTGACTATAGGAACGGATGAACCTTCGGTAGAAATTGGCGAATCCCAAGAAGCGCTGGAGTTGCTTGCGTGAGGTGGGTGTGGGCCAGTCGGTGACCGCCAGAATCTTCTTGGGATCCGCCCTGATCTGTCCCTTCTCAAGGATAAACCCAAGGAACTCAACTGTGTCGGAGTGGAAGACGCACTTCTCTGCCTTGACAAACAATTTGTTCTGTAGAAGCCTGACGTGGTTTTCATGATCCTTGGCATTAGTGGAGTAGATCAAGATGTCATCCAGGTAGACGAACACATGGCGACCCAACAAGTCCCGAAGAACGTCATTCACCAGGGCCTGGAACACAGCAGGAGCATTGGTGAGGCCGAATGGCATGACCAGGTATTCAAAGTGTCCGAGAGAGGTATTGAAGGCGGTCTTCCATTCATCGCCCTCACGGATCTGGACCAGGTGGTACGCGTTGCGAAGATCCAACTTGGTGAAGATGGTGGCCTCGTGAAGTGGGTGGAACGCGGAGTCCATCAGGGGCAGAGGATACTTGTTCCTCACCGTGATGTTGTTCAGCTCCCTGTAGTCGATGCACGGGCGTAGGGAGCCATCCTTCTTCTGGACGAAGAAGAATCCCGCACCGACGGGAGAGGAAGAAGGGCGAATTAGTCCGTTAGCCAGGCAGTCACGGATGTATGTCTCCATAGCCTCCCTTTCAGGTCTGGAGACGTTGTAAAGGCGACTTGAGGGAAGTGACGAACCAGGAAGGAGCTCGATGGCGCAGTCGTAGGGTTGATGAGGCGGCAGAGACTGAGCTTGTATCTTGGAGAACACTGCGCCCAGGTCATGGTAAGGTGTGGGAACCCTTTCCAGGGAGGGCTTGGGAGTCTGTGGTGGAGCTGGTGCTCCCTCTGCTGGTGGTGGAGCGGAACGCAAGCAGGACAGATGACATCTAGAATCCCAGGCTTGAACTTGATTGGAACTCCAGTTGATCGTGGGGTTGTGTTTCTGGAGCCAGGGTAATCCCAAGATGAGTTGGTCATTGGGGGACTGGATGACGCAGAACTGGATCATCTCCCGATGGTTCCCAGAAATGACCAGTTGACAGGGAATAGTGATGTGCGTCATGCGGCAGAAAGTCCTTCCATCCAGCGACCGCGCATTCTCAGGGTGGGGTAGAGGGAGGGTGGGGATGTTCAGTTCGGACACCAACACTTCGTCGATGAGATTGGCGTCCGCTCCAGAATCCACCAACCCGTTAATCCGGGTTGTTCTGTCGGGAAGAATCAACAGCGTGGTGAGCGTGGGACGATGGTTCTCTCTGTCAGCACCCTCATGCCTGTCGACTGCTCTCACCTCTACTGGTCGCCTGGTCCTGAAGGAGCACCGAGCCTGGGTGTGACCCGGCCTCCCACAGTAGAAGCACGAACCGGTGGTTCTGCGGCGTGCTCGTTCCTCGGTAGAGACCCTGGTACCGGCCCGGGACAGGTCCATGGGTTCGGATTCCTCCGACTGCTGCTCCTCTCGTCGAGGACTTGGGCCCTGCCTGGGGTACGGGTTGCCGGGAAGGATCGGTCTCTCCGACCGGCGTTGTCTGGCACGGTTGTCCAGGCGGATCGTGGTGCGCACGAGTTGGTCGAGCTGGGTGATGGGGTCCAGTCGCGCCAACTCGTCCTGGAGCGTCTCGCTCAGGCTGGCCAGGAAGAGATTCACCAAAGCTGCATCGTTCCAACTAGTAGCCGCTGCGAGGGTGCGGAAGTCGATGGAGTGGTCTGCCGCGGTCTTCCGTCCCTGGCGCAGAGCAATCAGTCTCTGGGATGGCTCCTGGTCGCTGGATGCGTGTTGGAACACCTATCGAATCTCGTCGGCGAAGACTGGGTAACGAGGAGGGAAAGAATCCCCGGACCACACCGCCGTAGCCCAATCCAACGCCCTCCCCTTGAGTAGTCCCATCACATAGCCAATCCGACGGTCGTCGCTGTTGTAGGTCTGGGGCTGTTGTTTGAATACAAACTCGCATTGGAGTAGGAACGCCTTGCACCTCTGAGGTTCTCCACCGAACCTCTCTGGAGGGGGTTGTTGGGGCTCCCGGAATTGCCAGGCTCCCGAGGGGTTGACCGCCGGGGAAGTGGGTGGGTGGGTGGGTTCCTCCCGTGGTTGTGGCAGGACCGCAACGGCGAGCCTCCTCATCTCTGCACACAGTTCACGAATCTCTAGGTGAAGCTCGGAGATTCCTTGTGAATGCTGCCGGACGATGGCTCCTTGTTCCTGGAGGGCGTGGAACATGGCAGTTGAGTCAGCAGGGTCCATAGTGGCGAAATTGTTCTGAGACGGGTGCGTGGGGGTTGGACCCAAAATGCACGACTCAGAAACAATAGTAAAATAAAGTCCCGTTAGGGCTTTATTCGGGACGAGTCCCAGGAGCGTAGTCAACACAAGCAAAGTCCATACACGAAGATCCAGCCAAACAAATACAAAACAAACAAAAAGCACGGTGCCGAGGGAAGAGGCAATCTCGTAGTCGGTAGGCGTGCAGGGAGGTCCGGTAGCAGGAGAGCTGTCAGCGGGGCAGATGAACAGGCTGACGGCAGGCAGAGGCGTAGTCGTGGGCGAAGCGGGAGTCGAAACCATGAAACAATCAGCGGGGCAAAAGTACAAAAATGGTAGGCGGGGACGTAGTCAAAAAACAAACGATGGTCACAAAACAGAAATCAATAATCAATAGTCGGTAACGGGCTTGGATCGTAACGTGTAATCAACAGTAAATGCTCAAGAGTTGCGTGGAAAACAGAGGCAGACAATTTCGCAGTGAACAGTTGCGCGACTGGGCTATAAATGCAGGTGTAGACAGGTGTAGACAATTAGTTAGATCGTAGCAAGGAAATGGAAAACAGGTGCGATGGATGACAAGTTTAACAAGGAGATTAGTAATCGTTAGTAATAAACCTATCCTGCCCTAGCATTAGTAAATTAGTAAATGACATGCACGAGAAACGTAAGGTAACATGAACACATGATTAGTTTGTTAGTCTCTACCCAATCCTGATCTAGCTTTAGTAGTTTTAGTAAATAGACAAATGGAAACACTTAGGGGAGTGAATGACAGAACGAGAGAGAGAGAGAGAGAGAGAGAGAGAAGGCGGAACGCAAGGTTTGCGGAAAAACATGTAAAAGTGTATGCATAACAACGACCAGTTAATGTAACAATAAACATGCATCAAAACATAACACAAAGCGAAACTAAGACGATAATCACTCAACATAACCAGGTAATAAAATCGTACGAAAAAATAACTAGACATGACAAGAAAATAAATCGTAACGAGACATAACTAAACATGACAAGAAAATAAATCGTGACGAAACATAACTAAACAACATGACGAACCTAGACAACATAATACATGATAAGACACTACGTGACTAAGACAACATAAATAAACATAAATCAACATAAAACATGGCGAGACAGACCTGAAACGTGACAGTAAGCCTATTGCTTGGCCTATGTCTCTGACTGTTCTTTTTCATGTTGCTCAGCCTAATTATGGATTCTATTGACTGTCATTGGTACGACTGGTCCTCATGTTTACAAATGCCAATAACAGACCCCAAAGTCAATAAAAAAAATCTAGAATCCAGATGAGATACAGAAATGAGTACAGAGCCAAAAGAACAGAATTGTACCGCTGTCCAAATACTTACGGTCTGCCCTATATATGCCTACATCTTGACAGTTTTTGATCTCTTCACTGGTTGAGTGGTTTCCCGTAGGCTACGAGGCCTTTTGCTATTACTGAGCTCACCATTGCATTCTTGCTTTATAGGGTTAACAATGGGCCTCATGCATTTTTGCATTCTTATCATAAATGTATCTTTCTTCGAATGAACGGCTCGCATGAATTAAGATTCTGAATAAGAGAGATTGGTGAATGCGTCAAGTTCTCTTAAACCACTTGTCACTACGAATGGTTCTTGCATGAGGCCCAAGGTATTAGATAGTTAATTTTTTGACCCAGTGTTTCAGCTATGTCACTGTCCCAATACCTTTGAATTTAATATCTAAATGCTTAGATGTGTGACATACCATTAGGGTTGAAGAAAGACAGCTCCCACATTATTATCTGCACATTATCATATGCTCATATTCCTCTTCTTTTTTCAGAATTAAGTCCCAGAATTATCCCTCTGGTTTGCATACAATCAGTTCCCTGTGATAGATGGACTGTCACCACTCCTAAATCCCATTCACTGTGGTTCCTGGCCACAATATCCTGTATGGGTGAAAGCTCTCTACCCTTTCAACACAATTACGAGCACAGAGGAGATAGCATTGTTATCATTATTATTATTGTTATTATTATTATTATTATTATTATTGTTATTGACTCTATTTGTGATAGGTACTTGGCAGATGCCCCATACTGTGTCTACACAACCTGGGAACTGGGGAGAAGTTCCATCAGTGTGCCATTCCACTCACACTTGACCATGTTAGCTTTGGAATGGGGACAATTGCTTTTTAGTGCACAAAGCACATATTCTGTGTCTGTTTGTTTATTAGTCTCTGCTGCCGCCCGAAGGCCAAAGGTACTGGATGTCATGCATAATGTCAAGTCATTATGAAAAAAGAGGCTTTATTGTACATGCTATGTAAGGACCCTGAGAAGGTTTTGAATACAGAAATTCAGCATATTTAATATCTAATGTCTGGTAAAACCTTCCGTTCCGTTATGTCGCGCAAGCACATTCTTCCTGCTCCAACTGCTTGGCATTTGCTCTCCCCTTCTTTAGACCTTTGGAGGAATTAGCACAACCTGACCCACCCAATAGATTTCCTAGATAATGTCATTCAAAAACAAGTCTTTATTTTTAAGCGTTTATTTTTATGTCTTTATAGTTGAGCTATAACTGCATTTATTGCATGCATTGTATAGATACTCAGCCTTTTTGAACAACACTTATAATATATTTCAAGAATATATTATTTATGTATTTATTTATTTTACATTCCATCAGATTTCCCAGTTCCTCTATACATTTCTCACAGACAGCTCAGCTCTCATTGGCTTTTCACCAGTACTTTCAATCAAGGGGTACTTAAAACTGTTGTGGATCATAGGTCAATTGCCGTTATATAATTGTACTTTCTCTCTGAATGATAATACCTCTTCATATGACAAATGAATCCTGGGCTTCCCCACTGACTGCATTGCTTATTCTCAACATACCCATTATAGTTACATTGTTAGAATTGCTGTGTTTTGAGCCGGGCAGTAAAATACCCATTCACTTTTTTTCCCATTGTGCTCGAGCACTCCAGTCAGTATAAATAATGGTAACATACTGTTTGCATTAAACTGTTTGAGTTGAACTGCAGACACATGAACATCCACCGTTCATGAGTAGAAGTGGGACTGAAGAGGATTGCTGGTTAGATCCCAACCTGGGTGTGAAGTGTCCCTGAGCAAGACACCAACCCCCTAAATGTTCCTTCCGAGCACCTGGTGTGTGTGTGTGTGTGTGTGTGTGTGTGTGCACGTGCGTGCGTGCGTACGCGTGCGTGTGCGTGTGTATGAATGGGTGAATGAAAAGCATCAATTGTACAGCGCTTTGGATAAAGGCACTATATAAATGCCAACCATTTACCAAGTGAGCCAGGCCAGCTGCATGCATTTAGCTCAGTAGTTGAGGTAATTGATGTTAGCAAACATTGTAAACAGTCCCTATTAACATCAGGCTGTCAGGGTGAAAATGTCTTAATTATACTGCCCACTGACAATTGTAACTGTATGTGTGCATGTGGGCAGCATGGGTGTGCGTAAACTGAGAACAGACAGTCAGGTGTTTGTTTTGACTATCTGACCAAGATGTCCTTTTACTGATATGCTGTCAGAGAAAATAGGGACAGCATTTCAGTCTAACACAACACAATCACACAAATACACAGGCAGGATTTACACACAGGAGGATTAGATCTGGGTGATTAGACCACCACTGGCACTTGATCTTAAAAAAAAAAAAGCAGATTAGACATGATGGACAACAGTACAATTTTTTATCAGGGGATAATCTTCAATTCCTGTTTTTATAGCTCTGGGATGACATTCTAATTTTGGGATCAGAAGACACATGTCCAGCTTGACCAGCTCAATTTTCAAGCTGTTCAAGCTGGCATAGCTGGATTTTACAGCAGGGACACAACATAACCATCCCCTGGACAGCAGTGGAAGGTTAATGAACATTCACCAATTTCAGTGACAGTTGCCTGACTAAGTATAAACCAGCCTTATTGAATTTAATTTAAGTGAAATAGCCACACCACAGCTAGAAATATAACCTGCAGGCATTGGCTGACAGGTTTATAGGCCCTTTTCCCCGCACCTCACACTGGCATCCCTCTGAATTTCCACCAGAAGGGTGTGTTCTGATTACAGTCCTAATTGAACATGTCAAGGTTCTCAGGTCTGGAGCTGTCATGCACTGTTATGAATTTTCTAGCGCCACTTAGCATGTCATACTAGGGACTCTACTGCCACCCAGTGGCCCAAATAATAAAAACCTTCAGAATGTCTGCCACATTTGCCTTGTCTGCCTCACATAATAGTACAATGAACATTACCAGGTTGACTCTCGGATGTGAGGTAGGTCCACCCTTTAGCAAATGTTAAATGGTATGTTTAGCAAATGAACCATTAGTCATTTACTTCTTCTGATGAATTATAATCTTGGGTAGGAGGCCGAAATTGGAGAATCATCTTGTGTAGAAGTAAATTTGCAAACCTACCTACTCAAAACTAAACCTCGCTAGAATCGATCAAACTGGAGGGTTTTTTAGTGCAGTGGTTAAGATACATGACTGGGACCCACAATGTTGGTGGTTCAATCCCTGGTGTAAGCACAATAAGATCCGCACAGGTGTTGGGCCCTTGAGCAAGGCCCTTAACCCTGCATTGATCCAGGAGGGGATTGTCTCCTGCTTAGTCTAATCAGCTGTATGTCACTTTGGATAAAATCACAATAAAGGATTGCAAACATTTATAAAATGTGTTTGCAGTGACGCATTTGAAGATGATATTTTTCCAGAGTGTATTTCATAAGTTGTTTAAGCCCATTGTAAAATTGCAACGAAATAAAGATTATAAGATTGCTCACTGTTGCTTAGCGATGGGAGAAATATTTCACGAACCCCCCCATTATTATATACAGTGAACAGCTAATGGAATTGGGCCAGTGTGGCAGGTGGGGCTCAGTTTGCGGGAAGGAGGCAGGGCAATCTGAGGACCACGCCTACTGGTTAAGTGGGCGCACACCTGGACTCCATGATGAATTAGTCTAGGCTGACAAATGTGTGCTCTTAGGTGTCAGAGACCATGGAATCACAGACAAGGGAGCTGTGGTCAGTTGATGAATGGGCAGTTCTCTGTATGTATATGTGTATGTATGTGTACATGTTTATGTACATGTTTGTATCTATGTGCATAGTATAGTATGCATGCTACTGTGAGTGTTTGCTTGTATGCAAGTGCATTTTAGTGTGTGCCAATCATGCAGCCTGGTTTTCGCAGGGGGCGTGGTGCTAGCTCTGTGTTGGCACAGAAGGCTCCTCCCCTTTTTAATGAGAGGATTTTATATTTGGTTTCCACTCCGAACACACACCACTTCCTCCCAGAGGCAGTAGCACCTCCTTTTCTGAGCAATATTGCAGGGACAGGTTGACACATACTATTTACATATGATTTATGGATAAACCTGAACATAAAGACAGGGGCGATAACTGACATTACTGAAATACATGTGGTTGCTTCTTGCATGCTAAAAATACAGAACAGAAATACAGTGCAGAATAGTGGACTTGTCCACTCCTGAAAGTTGGAAACATGGTGAACAGCAGATCACATAGTTTGGTGGCTACATTGGCCATTGTGAGTTTCAGCAGATGATGCTGATAAGCATGAGTGGATGAGGGTAAATCAGCAGGCAGATCACTTAAAGTGCATGCGGTTGAGTACCATTAATGTAAAAGCATGGTCAACAGGATCAGCAGAACTGGCACTTTATTAGTTACTAGATCACTGCAATTCCCTTAGTTTAATTGCAAGTCAACAGGATATCTAGCTGGCTGTTTTAACGCATTACTCTGTAGCTAGTCAACTTAGATGTGGCTACACCAATGTCTTTGAGTTAACAGTCTTGGGTTCTGGAAAACATCAGGGTTCTGAAATGACTTACGTTCTGGAATGTTTCAGGATTCTGAAACGCAGCTGCAGAAGTGAATCAGACTGCCTTCCATGAGAGGACCACTCAGTGTTTGTAGTTCTACGGAGGTTTTTCTGCAGTCCTGAGATCAGGGGCTTATTGCAGGGGTCATAAATCAGACAGGTACAAAACTCCCGCAGACCAGCTTTGTGTGACAGCTTTCATATTAATATTATTTCATGATTTATTCCCTCCCAAAGTGCAATGTGCCTAGCTTACATTTTTACACATTATTTATTTGCGCAGTTTGATAATTACCAACTCAATTCAGGTTAAGCAATTTTTCAAGATACAGTATGCTCTAATGGGGAACTGAATCCAAGAACTTTCAATTTCAAGTCCAGTCCTCTGGCCACTGCTATGCAGTCTGTTCAGAAATATATTTGTAAAACAAAATCACATACGGGGGCCATTGATGTGTTTTCATTTCTGGGGTTTTCTAGAACACAGCCTCATTGTCTTCTAAGAAAGAAACAGGATATGCTCACTGAACTTAAGTGCAGTAGAGTTATGCTCAGAAATAGAATGAAATCATCTACTTTACAGTCTGTAAGGCAGAATTTGTGTGTTTATTCTTGCCTGTGGCCTGTTTTAACACAAGAGTGCTGTTTTGGCCACTTTGAAAGCATCCCATTATTGGGACAGTAGTGTGAAGGAGACACGGAGGTGATTTGGGGCTGTAATGTGAAATGCAGGAGGTGGAGGTTGAGGCAAGGCTAAGAAAGGGACAGGCTTGTTTTTCTTCATGCAGTTACAGGCACGGCGAGAGAAAAAGAGCAGGCTGGCGGTTTGCGGGCTCTGGGAGATGTACTTTCTCACAGCTGTGACTGCGGCTAAGAGGGAGGACCTGTTATTCTTTCTGGATTAACAAAAATAACCGCCAAAGGCAGCAGCCTCCAGAGATGTGCCCAGATCGCTGGACTGTGGGCCGGCCATTATAGCAGGCTTTGAGTGTTATTCAGCTCATAGTTTGTCAGCCAGGAGAGCTCAAACTACAGATGCAGTTGAAATGCCAAGAGAGAGGCATCACTTTCAGAGCCAAACCCTACAGGGTTTATATACACATTACACTGGACTTTTTATATCTGCCATCTCTCTCTCTCTCTCTCTCTCTCTCTCTCTCCCCTCCTCTCTCTCGTGCACTGCTTCTTTCTCCAGGTTTCAAATAATGCCAAGTCTGTTTCTCTCCCCCAGGTGACCTCTGCCTGACCCAGCAACTCTTCTTTGACTTTTACTGACTGTTATTCTTCCTACCATCCAGGACTACTGCTGCTGGTCCTCAGCTTCTCAATTTCAATTTCAATTGGCTTTATTGGCATGGCAAATAAAAATCTGTGTTGCCAAAGGATAGAAAAATACTGAATAATTAATATATACATAAATGGACAAGATAAAAAACACATAGATACATACAATACAATTCTCACTCACACTGCTGATGACTGATGATAATAATGATAATAATAATCAGTGATGCAGTGAGGCAGTGAGCACCACTGTCACCTCACAGCAAGAAGGCACCAAAGGAGAAGCAGCTCAAATATTCTAATGCGCAGGTCCTACCATAGAATTTTATCGCTTAAAAATGAAACTAATGATTATCTCAGCAATGACATAATAGGGGAAGTCTATTTGAGCATGTGCAGTCATGAATTCTTGTTGAAGTTTGAAATATTTGCTGTTTCCGAGGGCAGGTTGCAGGGATGTTATAATGTACTGTGTGCAGGCTTCCTGGTGGGTTTTTCCCTGTTTGTTGTCCCGTGGGCTTGCTTATTTTTTATTATTATTATTTTTATGGGGGTATGTTTCATTCCAGTGCATTAGTTTAGCTCAGGCTATTTTGAAGCTGTGCTCTATTTGAGTCAATGTCACAAATGGAATGAAACAGGCTCATTCTTGCGCAGAAACACCAAGAAGCCTAACTGCAACTTCTGGCTATTCTGAGTACATAGCTGCAAGGGATAGTTTACTTCATGGTGTTTCATACATTATTTCAGTTTTTGTGTATTTTTGATTGGCTCAGACTGCTTTTTGTGTGCAAATAAGGATATTTACTTATTTACAGAAGTATCCGACGACCCATCAACAGTTTCTGTGAGCAGAAGGATATTTCAGATATTTACAAAGGTTTCTGACAACCTGCTGGCTTAACAACGGCTGGGATATGGGCATTTGGGGTTTGTGGTCAATAACAAAATCTAAAATAATTCCAAAGCAGCCTGGACACCAAAATTACAGCTCAAGTGTACATGTTTATATCATTATTCTTTAAAAAATAGTCTTTAATCCTATTTTCAGCTTAAACAATTTCCTATAGTTTATGCAACTTGAAACCACTGTGCTCATGGATTTGAACATTGTCACTTCAACTTTTGGCATTAATGCATGTCAAAACGTTGAACACATCACTTTCTGGCCTTAAATATACTTGAATATGATACTGTGTATAATGTATGTGTTTTGACCATTTTGGCACCAATGTAAATCAATCACACATGTCCTGTACTAATAAATACATACAGACAGACATTATACCTCTCCACCCACAAAACATACAGGCATACATCTTGGATCAATTTCTTATTCTTGCAAAAAAAATGTTTGTGGTTAAGAATTATGGTTGGCTTGGCTGGCCCAAAGAATCACAAGGACAACAGTCCATACTTGGCTATTCAGACTGAGCTTGTTCTGAATGCACAAAAGGATATTGCAGGGTTCCAAGTCTGACACAGGGCCAACTCCCTCATTCTCCCACAGTTGGGACAACGTACAACAACTTTACTGGGGTCTAAGGCTGAAATTACAGAAAGATTGCTGATTGCTAACTCTCTTAGAGTTGTAACAGCTGTCTGGACCTTGTGATTAGCAGCTGTTATACATCTAAAAACATTCAGGATGTAGTGGGTAGTGGTCTGAACTACTGCTGAGGTGGCAATGGACCCTTGGATTTTAGCATTGACTTCTGGATGGGGGGGGGGGGGGGGGGGGCATGAGCGATTGCCAAAAGTAGAGGGGCAGATTTATTAAATCACTTCAACAATAAAATTAGACAGCAGAAACAGCAACACAAGTACATTGATTGCAGTGAGTCTGGACATCCACTTACCTGCGCTAAGGATGGCACCTCAGGCAGAACAGTGGGTTCAAACTTAGGCATTTCACTTAAAGATACAATAGGTAATTTCTGACTTCTAATGGTCAAGAGAGGAATAGCACCAACAAATACCTTCAAACCACAACAATGTTTATCCCTCCCCCTTCTCTGTAAACACACTGACGTTGAAACGCCATTGGCTGTGGCAATTAGAACCAATTTTCAACCATTGAACTTGAATTATTGTACCGTTACACAAGTGTCAGGCCGTCAACTGTATATTTTGAAACCTGAATTTAAGGACTATAAACACAGGCAGAGGGTGAGTCAAAATGTCAGTGAGCCTTTTTCAATGATAGGAATGGATTTAGAATGGTCTTGTTACAATGTTTTAACACAAGCCTATTGTACCTTTAATCTACCTCAACTTTAATTTGCATGTTGCAACCAACAGGAGAGTATACATCTTGTGGAGAGCTTTGGTGGCTGGGCTGTGAGATATTTTCCACACTTTTGTTTTATAAGGCCTTGGTCCAGAACATACGTAGTGGAAAGTTGAAAGTAGGAGTGATTTCCAAAGTCAACATTCCCACATCGTTCAGAAAAGAAAAAAAGTAGATTAACAAAGTAACAAAAATAATAACTCGCAAAGTTTTTGTGGCCTTCTGTTTTCTTTCCCAAGTAGCTGCCGTGGTTGCGCTCAGCATTACAAAGCCGCTGTTCACAGGTTGCTGCGCTTCGACAGCGGTTCTCCTCCTCGGGACTGCAGTGATGTCATTTGTTGGAACGCTCAGACGTCCCTTGGAAAAACACTGCCGCTGTAATGCATGAGTGGGTTTTGTAGATGGAGTTTTTGTGAAGGTGCTTGGACAGCTCTGATGAAATGTCTGCCTACTGGACCAAGGCCGTGCTTCGACAGAACCTTTTTAACGGTTTTCAAAATGTAATTCAAATGACATCAGTTGTAAATTCTAAGGCATTAGTTGTAAATTCTAAAATACCATGCCATTTGTTTTCTGTATTTTGTGGAGTTTATCTATTTATTAATTATTTTCCAAACAGCAACTCAAAAGAGAAGATTGGCCAAATACTGAAGTAACATATTATATAATCCAAAGGTCTAAGACAAGGTTACCTTTGTATGGTGAGTGCAGTTAGGAGAACTGGCAATCTGTGGCAATGGGAAATAATTACATGTGACAAACAGAAATAGTTCCCAGGCGTGGGTTCCACAAATAGCTCTGCTTTGCTACAAATGTCTAATGAATGATCTTGGCATGTACACATTACTAAAAACCCACTGTAAAATGTTGCTGTGCCATTCATAAGTTTAAAACTCATTTCAGAGCGACATTAGTTCACATATTTACTTTAATATTCTAATTATAATTTCTTTAATTTCCTTATGCAGCATGTCTTGGTCTGAACAGCTTTAATCTGCTAAGGAATTTTCACTTGTCAAACACATGTACAGTACATGTTGTATATGTTAAAACTATATACAGAACAACTCCAGTACAAGGGCTGTAGACTTATAAAATTAATTGTCTTAGGTACGAAAAGCAAGTTATTTGTAACATTTTCAGATACCATCCTTTTATTTGTATGCATATCACTTTAGTGAACAAAAACACTCAACATCTAATGCCACAAATCTAATCATAAATATGTTTTCACAATATCTTTCCATGATCTTACAATAATATATGTCATGCTAAATATGTTGAACGTGAACTTGAAAAAGCAACGAAATGGCTTCTAATTTAAACATAAGAGGGCGCTGTTGCGTCATCTGAAGTTTCTTTTGCTGCATTCAAATTGATGTGCAGCATTTTTCCTGATTAAGTGACAGTAACAAGGCTCAATGCTAACATTTTCCCAAGGAGCAGGTGTGCTCCCAAGTTGAAAAATCCAGGGCCACTTTAATGCAGCCCAATTAGCAGATGGGTTCATAAGTTATGTTTCCAGTTAGCACACTTAGTGCAAATGTTCCTGAGAATGGGAGCACTGTAGAACCCTAAGTGAGTGTATTTACCATGTATGTTTGTATGAGAACATGGGTGCCTGTGCTGGATTACTAAAATATGCACAGAACAGCAAAGCCTGAACGGTGTGCTGGATCGGATCTTCTTGCAAAGCGGGTGGAGGGTTCAATGAGTAGAGTTTTTTTTTAATTAAGATAATCCT
Organism: Conger conger; assembly: GCF_963514075.1. Classification (NCBI taxonomy): domain Eukaryota; kingdom Metazoa; phylum Chordata; class Actinopteri; order Anguilliformes; family Congridae; genus Conger; species Conger conger. The sequence goes on along the minus strand of NC_083761.1, from coordinate 22,746,995 downwards.
GTTGCATGTTGCAGTTAAACAATATTTTAGAATTTGGCCATTGCATTTTTATTTTATGAGCCGTTTGTTTTTTTGTCCTGTTTCAATAATACACTAAATTTTGTGGAAAATAGCTTGCTGAAGGCCATTCAAAAAATGTCTTACATTCAAGTAGCCAATGTGACTTCGTCATGGCCAAAAAAACAAATAGGCCTAAACAAGCAAACACATAAATTAATAAATAAATTAACTCTGAGTATACATGCTGATAATCCTTTGAGTACCCTCCCCAATAGGCAGCAACACGTAAGGTACCTGATGCAAGCAGCAGCAAATTCCAACAGCACAGACAGGGGTTTGTGGAATGACAGCTCCTATCTGAAGGCTACTTCCTTCACACCTCACTTGTGTGAACTTGGAACTTCTCACTGACATGGTTATCTTTTAATGAACACGTTTGGCTAATCGGTTTATAAACCGCAATTACACTTGAAATTGGCTTCTGTCTTCGCGGTTTTATTTTGTGTCTGCGTATTCACAACGCAGTAAATATTCTGCGTCTCACTCTCCAATGAGGATGATTCGCACAGGGTGACATTTCCTTCCTAAAACTAACTTGTAACACTTCTCTACAGTTCGAACGTGTGTGTGTGTGAGCGGGGATACAAATATACAAATATCAAACGACCAATTAGCAATGCAAGTAAATTACAACTATATGGGGGGCGTTTAGTAACTGACTTATAGATCTTTTCCGCTAGTTTCGTTTCTGGTCATTCTGTGTGAGGTACAGTAGCTAGCCTATAGTAGACCACACATTGCTTGGAGGAAAGAAGAAGAGTCGCGTCTCCAGTCCCAGCAACGTTTTGCAGAAGCTCCTCCCTCACCGCAGCTGCCTGAACATGTATACATATGCGATGCATTAGCCGTGGAAGCAGAAGGGTTTCGGTGACTACAAAGGAATTACTTAGGCAAAACAGACAAGGTCGCACAGTTTGTTCGCAAGTGGTAGGATAAATCGGGAAGTACAAGTTTACTTTCTCTGGATTATTGTTTGCGAAACAAAGGTTGTGGCTATCTCCGTACATGCAAGGATCTAACGTTAGCAAGTTGGCGTGAGAGTAACTTCAGCAGAAATACTCGGAAGAAATGTCTGCAACAATTCTGTCTGATTTCTACGACATCGACATGCTGTACAAGGTAATGCCCGTTTGCGATAATTTTTTTGTAATTGGGGAAAAAATGGTGAACCAATTTTAATCGCAGTTGCATTTCATGCGCACAGTGAAAGTAGGCTATATATTCTGAAAGACTTCGCTAGCCTGTTCTTGGTTGCAACTTGATTAGCTCTATTTAGTGAGAGCACTGCACACGCGGTCATGCTTTTCACATGTGCAACGCAGTAGTAATTAAAACTGCTTGTTGGTTCGTTAAATAGTCTTCATTCATCTCATCTTGTGTTTTTTTTTCTTCTCATCAACAGCAGGAGAAATGCCTTAATATGAATGCATTTCTTGACAAGAAGGCGGTGGGTGTTCCACTGAGTAAGTCAAATACCACCAACAGTTGCTCCTACACGCGGGGTTTTTCCCGAAGTAATTCGACCAGCAACGTGGACTCTGTTATTAACAGCAACAAGTATTCAGGCAACCCTTGCAGCAACCTCGTGGAGAGCTCAACTGCCATGATGAACAAGGAGAACAAGTTCCGGGGCCGCGCGTACAGCGAGAGCGGAGAGCGCAGCCAGCAGCTGCGGGAGCTCCTGCAGCAGAAACACGGCTCTCAGATTAACTCTACCCGATACAAAACCGAGTTGTGCCGCCCATTCGAGGAGAACGGAACATGCAAATACGGAGAGAAGTGTCAGTTCGCTCACGGGTATCACGAGCTGAGAAATCTGTCTCGTCACCCAAAGTACAAAACTGAACGCTGTCGTACATTCCACACTACTGGCTACTGTCCATACGGGCCCCGCTGCCATTTTATCCACAACGCTGACGAACGCAGACCCGTGCCCACCAATGCAAACCTACAGGGAGAACCGAAGCTGGCTCGTGAGCTGTGCGGTTTTGGGCAGCACGTTCATTTCAATGACAGACCAAAGCTGCACCATAGCCTAAGTTTCTCCGGGTTTGCCAGCGACAGCGGACTTCAGTCAGCCTTTGAGGGTCACACATCACGCACACCTCCCCCATCCTACTCGCACCCCTGCTCCTCAAATATCTACGAGGACACCCTTTCTCCCATCCCTCTGTCATGTGTGAACGGCTCCCTATGTCTACCTGGACATGATCTGAAGGCCCTGCTCGCCCCGCTGGCGATTCCGGAGCAGAACGGTTATGACCAGCACGGTTGTGGCTTCTACGGAAACCTACAGGCCGACGTTTGCCCAACTTCTCCCCAGTATAGAATCTCTCTGCGACGCCTTTCCGAGTCGCCAGTGTTCGATTCACCCCCAAGTCCACCTAACACCCCATCAGACCGGGAGAGCTGCGTGAGCGGGTCCCGCAGCTCTTCTGGGAGTCTCAGTGGCTCTGAATCGCCAAGTTTGGATGCAGGAAAACGTTTGCCAATCTTCAGCAGGCTGTCGATTTCTGATGACTGACGAGCTAGATTAATTCGTGTTGGCTGTCGTTATCTATATGGCGTTGAGTGACGCCATATGAGAAACGTTTGCAGAACGGTAACGGCATTAGTATGCTAATACAAAGCTAACGATATATCTGCGAACATAAAGTGCATTCCATATGTAGTCAGTTCGTCTAATGCAACCTGCGTAAAGTTTGTAAATGCCAGATTTATATTCTACAAGTTTATAACGACTTTTAATATTCTACCATGAATATGCCTTAGTGTAAGTACATGTTTTCAAACTTGTTAGTTCATGAAACTTTCCAAACTTCCATTCCAAAGTTTGACGCAGAACGCCACACAGTGGCCTTGGTTCGTTAGTGCAGCTTGTTGGTTAAAAAGCACTGTTCATATTGGGGAAATCAACGCAGATGGTTCAGAATATTTTTTTAGCTGTTGATTATTTAGCGTTCGCAATTTGCTATGAAACTATTTAACTTATTTATTACATTGAGTATAGGCTACGTCAGAATTTTGTTTGTCCATACTATATTTATCAAGTATGAAGCAATAGATCAGTATTCTTGTTTAAATTATGATTGCCATTATTAATCTGCAGAACGTGAAGTGTCCTTTCACAGTAATATATTTTTTGTTACTTCACTTGGTTATTTTATTGTAAATGAGATCTTAATTTAAGCGATTGTATGTAATATTTATTTCATTAATTTTGTTTTCATGTTTACGTTTATATAATGATCTTTGTAATTTACTTGGGAGGTCTGGCTTCAAAGTGTTTTGGGTGGATCTCTGGAATGTAAAGGAGGTTTGCAGGCCGTCCCAATTCGAAAACTTTTAAGGGGTGTTTTTTTTTTTTTTTTTCTTCGTTTATTTACTTTGTCAATTTTTGGTGACAGACCCCCTAGTTAAAAGTAAATTGGCCCCAAAAATAGTGTTTTGTATGAGATCACACTGTGATTCACGCCACGTGCCATAGGATGTAGCAGTCCCTTGTGTCCTAGTGTTATGGTGCTGTAGCACCCACAGGCCTTTGGAATCTTAAGTGCCTGAAGATTGTCCAGGTGCAGTGTTGGTTAACCGTTCTATATATTCAAGTCCTGTGAATTGAATGTATTGTGTTGATATGCTGAAGACATTGCCACCTGACCCCACCCATTTGTCTTTCTGATATTATATATTCTTTGTAAACCAGCTATTTTTTATTTTATTTTTAAAGCTGGTAATCTTTGCCTTTTGTTTTCTTCTCCCATTCCTAAACACTTTATTTAAATTAAAACATTTTGTTCCATGTAGATTTGAAAGTAAGAATCTTCCATGATTGTCGGATTTGTACTTTGAGGGGGAGGCGGGGGGTCTGGATCTTGTCTGTACATAGTTGGTACACGGGATGCATACTATGTACTTTGACTACTTTATCAGGAGTAAAGCTTTTTTTGAATGTAAGAAAAACAAATTGGATGAAGACACAAGTTGCAATGCACGTTTTTCCGGGAGACTGTTCACTCCAAGCTGAGTGCGACTAAATGTGCTGTACATCTTTGTCGTTCTCCCAAATAAAAGCATTTTTGGAAACGTGCTTCTGAAGTGTGGTTCTCCTTGGAAAGGGTAAATGCCATAGGGCCTGATTTCTTGGTGAAAATTCCTCTCGGCTATACAGAAACATCTTAGGGGTTGTGACACAATGGGTTTACTGGCGTTCTCAGTCTCTTCCAATCTGAGAATTCTGCTTGAGACACCCAAGTGCTGTCTTTTGTCACACTGAGCATGAATGTGGCATGTGGCTTGTTTGGTCTCAGCCCCCCCCGCCCCTTTCATTTCAAAAACTGAGCCATCCATATGCAATCTGCAATTATTTTTGCACTGATCTTAGAGTGCTGGCTAGTGATTGGAGGGCAAGCCAGAGTGTTGTATTCCCTGCCCCCATAAATAGGCGGAGCTACCCTGTGTTTATCATTTAATTGGCTTGAACCGACTATAGGCATCCCTTCATTGGTTCAGTCTAATCAATACCTTCATGGCATACCTTCAGTACCCCACTCCCATTGTGGTTACACCAACCCTCAGCATCACTATAATTGCAGTTGGTTCAACCAGCAGCATGTTAGGCTGCATATGTGGAAGGCTGGCATAACTGGGTAAGCCGAACACAGTGGAAAGCAAAATGATGAGCCGCAGATTGCATACATGGTTTTTTATGGTCTTATGCTGGTGTGTGCAACCCTTTACACATTTAACGCTGAAATGAGAAGATTAGCGTAATTCTGCAAATATTTACATCTTCAGAATATCAGCATATTTAGCTGGAGTTTAAACTTTTCCCGGTATAGCCATGGAACTGTGTATGAACTGGATCATTTATCTAAACCTTTAAAATAACAATCAGCTGTTCCGCTTGTAATGCAGTTCTGTGGTCGAAGGGTTTAAACCCGAGGTTTAAAATCCTGCCAAGTACCCTGGAATGGACCTGCCGGGTTTATCTGGAAGCCAAAGGCCTTGCACTGTGTCTGTCTGTCCCAAGCGAGCGCATGTGTTTTGAGTGTGTGTTAGCATGTGCATTTGTGAGGCTTTCCGTTTGTGCGTGAGGGGGGTTAATAGAGCCGGTCCTCACAATGACCGGAAACATGCTCTGATCTGCGATCGCGTACTCTCAGGAAAAGGCTGTTTCCATAACCTGCCAACGCCCTCTATCCATTGCTTTTCCTGCCGGGGCTTCAGTAGTGCAGGACTCTAGGTCAGTGGTTTTGCATCCTGAGGTCGACAGCCATAACTGTGGACAATGATCCTCGGCTTACTGTTTCCAGTACAGCGGCGTGACTGACCTATATTGTCCTACAAGTGAATGGAAGCTGTGACATCATATACACTAGAAAGCGTTTCAGCAATACAGTGGCAGTGCCGCAGCGTAACTTGAATAAAAGGGACATTTTATTACAGTATGTTGCATGCATCAGTAGCTTCCAGACGGCAGCATAGCAGGCTTTTAGGTTAGATTTTACTGTTCCTGTTTACTTTAAGTTTGACCGGTTCAACGTTTAAACAAGTGAATTTTTCCTTCTCAGGAAATGCCTTTGCACCACTAGGGGACCATTCCTCAGGTGACATTTCTCCTCAGATATCACCCAAACTAACCTGTTTTGCATATAACATTCTTATTTGTATGAATTCCAGTGAGAGAGCCTGGCATTTATTCAAACCATTAATGTGAATATTTGAGAATATTTCACATTAAATGAGTGATAAACTGACAAATGTATCTGCTTTGCTTGGGAGCCTCCAGAATTTACGAGTTAAACAATACTTGGCAGTGTGTTTATGTTTAGCGATGGATTTCTAATGATATAAATGGGCTATTTATAAAAGTGTGACCTGGAGGAATAGTGAGAAGTGCGCGGCTGACCCTCCTTACAGAATGCTATTGTTCACATCGAAACACCGGAGGTTCTCACGCCGTGCTGTCCGCACTGAACTTGCGTCCAGGTGTTCTCCGAGTTTGACTACCCCGACCTGCAGGAACTCACGTTTTGTCCTTAAAGATGCCCCCTGCCAAACTCCAATCCTCTCAGCCATTTCAAACCCATGGACCTGAAAAATAAACAAAAATAAAAAACAATGAGTATGCCATTGTGGTTGTATATAGAGTTTTAACAGCATAAATAGTATATTTAGGAAACTCAAGTGTCAATAAAGGAGGCTGCATTTTATCCTTGGCTATGTTACATGCTATAAACCAGGGATAGTCAATCTTTCCCTGTGAGGGCTGGTGTTGGTACAGGTTTTTTATTGAAACCAAGCAGTTACACACTGATGCATGTGAGGGTACAGTGCATCTGGAAAGTATTCACAGCGCTTCACTTTTCCCACATTTTGTTATGTTACAGCCTTATTCCAAAATGGAATAAATTCATTTTTTCCCTCAAAATTCTATACACAACACCCCATAATGACAACATGAAAGTTTATTAAAAATAAAAAACTAAGAAATCACATGTACATAAGTATTCACAGCCTTTGCTCAATACTTTGTTGTGCACCTTTGGTAGCAAATACAGCCGCAAGTCTTTTTGAATATGATGCCACAAGCTTGGCACACCTATCTTTAGGATGTTTCGCCCATTCCTCTTTGCAGCACCTCTCAAGCTCCATCAGGTTGGATGGGCAGCGTCGGTGCACAGCCATTTTCAGATCTCTCCAGAGATGTTCAATCGGATTCAAGTCTGGGCTCTGGCTGGGCCACTCAAGGACATTCACAGAGTTGTCTTGAAGCCACTCCTTTGATTTCTTGGCTGTGTGCTTAGGGTCGTTGTCCTGCTGAAAGATGAACCGTCGCCCCAGTCTGAGGTCAAGAGCGCTCTGGAGCAGGTTTTCATCCAGGATGTCTCTGTACATTGCTGCATTCATCTTTCCCTCAATCCTGACTAGTCTCCCAGTTCCTGCCGCTGAAAAACATCCCCACCACCATGCTTCACTGTAGGGATGGTATTGGCCAGGTGATGAGCGGTGCCTGGTTTCCTCCAAACATGACGCCTGGCATTCATGCCAAAGAATCTTTGTCTCTCATGGGCCGAGAGTCCTTCAGGTGGCGGGCTGCCATGTACCTTTTACTAAGGAGTGGCTTCCGTCTGGCCACTCTACCATACAGGCCTGATTGGTGGATTGCTGCAGAGATGGTTGTCCTTCTGGAAGGTTCTCCTCTCTCCACAAAGGAACGCTGGAGCTCTGACAGAGTGACCATTGGGTTCTTGGTCATCCCCCTGACTAAGGCCCTTCTCCCCCGATTGCTCAGTTTAGACGGGCGGCCAGCTCTAGGAAGAGTCCTGGTGGTTCCGAACTTCTTCCATTTACGGATGATGGAGGCCACTGTGCTCATTTGGACCTACAAATCTTCCCCAGATTTGTGCCTCGAAACAATCCTGTCTCGGAGGTCTACAGACAATTCCTTTGACTTCATGCTTGGTTTGTGCTCCGACATGCACTGTCAACTGTGGGACCTTATATAGACAGGTGTGTGCCTTTCCAAATCATGTCCAATCAACTGAATTTACCACAGGTGGACTCCAATTAAGCCGTAGAAACATCTCAAGGTTGATCAGTGGAAACAGGATGCACCTGAGCTCAATTTTGAGCTTCATGACAAAGGCTGTGAATACTTATGTACATGTGATTTCTTCGTTTTTTATTTTTAATAAATTTGCAAAAATAAATAATCCCCCCCAGCCTGTGTGTACATGTGCGTCTGTGTGTCTGTTTGAGTGTGGGTGAGTGTTGGGTGTGTGTACATATGAGGTTGGTTGGTTAACTGCATGTGTGTTTGTGAGTGAACTTATGATGGGCGTGATGGTTTCGAAGGCCATGGAAAATACTGACTGGATTTGCCACTGAAACCAATCAGAAAGCAGGCCTTGTGTAGACATTCAAAGCTCCACCTCAATAGGTCTAAGCTCTAAAGCCACACATGCACAAACACTTTTAGTTAAACCAGTAAAATGCTGATCTGACTGAGAGGGGAGTCAATGTAACGCTGTTGGTCAGCTGAGGACACTGACACAATTAACTGTTCCTCATAGCAGTGAATCCAGAGGGGATGACTCCAGGCCAGTCATGTGAATGCAAGAGGAAGTGTGATTTCAACACAAAATAGTGAATAAAGAAGACAATGTATCAGAGCCTCACGTACCCACTTACAACTGGCAGGCACAGGCTTTTAAGGAAACGGGAAAAAAAGAATCATTGAACGGGCACGAGTGTCGATTTTGTCTGAACAGAGACTTTGCCTAACCATGTCACAAGTGAGCTATTTTGCTGAACAAGTAATCTTTTATGGAATTTGTTTATGCTGTTATTGTGTTTATTTACACAATGACAAATAGGCTGGTAGCTACCAATCAAGATTGCTTAATACCTACATTCTGCTTGAATAATTAAAATATTAAGTTTGTTTAGTCTTAACAAATGTCCATCACGTTCTCTAATGAACTACAGTCTGACTACAATTTGTGGACACCATTTTGTATTGACTTATATTTTAACTTATATTGTGCTCGTTTCTTTTCGGTCATTGGTTAGGTGCACTGTCACTCCCTACCTAGAAAGGCCGGAGCCCTCTTCTGTGACCCAGAAGAGAGACTGCTCCAGTGATTTGGACCATCCCAGTCCATTGTCATGGAGTTGGAGCTGTAAATCAGCCAAGAGATAAGCCTTTTATAAAGGGGAAGTCAGTGGTCATTCAGAGAAAGTGGAGCACAGTAACACATGCACTGTTGTGATGCTTGTCGGTGAACTGGGTCAGTTCTTCTGAACTGCAAGTGCGTGTGCGCATATTCCCATAGGCAAGAATCGATTGGCAGCTGCATACCTGTCCAGGTTTACAGTCCTTTCTCTCTGACACTGTACGGAAGGAGCTGAGTCAGGAGCTTTTATGTTTACCATGACAACTGCTAATTGATTTACAACGCAGCCCTCGCATGGCTTCTGAAGCGTACAAGGTGGAGGAGGGGACATACACCAGTCTTATGATTGGAGCAGCAGCCTTAGCATTGGGGCAAAAAAGGATGCAGGATTACCCTTATCTTTGTCGAATCTCTCCTTTAACGTATAAACCCACTTGGTCTCGCTCTCCCCCTCTCATGCGTGCCTCCGGAAGTTTCCATGGGAACTAGAGCCCGGCTGCGAAATGGGTCAGAACACAGAGCAACCCAGCGAGGCTCTATGCTGACGCCGGCCTGCGGGTGCGTTGAAAATCCTGACCTCGCCTTGGCCTCGGCAGAGAATAGCTGGTCTGTTTTCCTCTTTGAAAAAAGGAAAAATGGAAAGGAAAAAAAAAAGCGGACTGGAAAATTAGACATTTGTGTTGCGTGATTAACATCGACGGCGCATCGGAAATCCCCCTCAGCCAGCCAGTAAAATCCTGGCCAGAGTTGTGTCTGATCCCCTGTGCAGGGACTCAGGAAATAAAGACATGAAATAGGGATGGTGTTTTTCTTTGGTTTTGCTGTAAACCACTCGCTCCTCAGCGTTCAGTCCATAAGTGTGTATTTTGGTAAGTGCATATTACGCAGCTGTTCTGCTGCTTACAGAGTATACGCAGACTTCCTCCGCTGGTTGCAGCTGCAATTTTAATGTGCAAGCCAGGAAATGCTGTCCTGAACTCCTGAGTGGTTTTTATATATATACAGTATATTTAGGTTCAAAAGTGGCATAGATTCAGCACAAGGATGTCCAGTCAGGAGAAAAAAAAAAAACTGAACAAGAGAACAATCCCCGTCAGAGACGACGATATAAATATAAAAACGGACGTTCACTAAAAGACATCCCCCCCCCCACACACACACACACCCACACACACACACAGACACACACACAGACAGTTATGGTGGTGAATCATTCTACGGTGAGGGGCTTTGATAAGATTTAGCAAGATCTACCTTAAGTGGACTACTACATACAAAATTCCTCAGTGAAATACTGATATTGTGCAACATATTTGTAGACTACAAGGCAGGAAAGAGCTTTTTAGAGACAAAATGAATGTGCCGTTTAGGTTGAGAGGGAAAGTCTTCAATGCATTCAGAAACTGAGCTCACTATCGCTTCTTGTTCTCTGGGTCTACTTGGTTAGCAGCATGTGATTCTGGTAAGAAAACATATGAACAAGTAAGGACTCTGGTTCTGGAGACCCGAATAACAATAAACCTGTAGTGCAGGGCCTGGGAACCCCTGATATTAATTATTTGGCATGGGTGAACTTTGGTTTAGCAAAGGAAGTAACTGTGTACTTAGTTACATTTTTGCATCAAAATTCATGTCATGAGCTTGCATCCTGTTATATGGTTACACGCTGCTTGCTTAAATTTTGTTTTTTAAATATTATTTATTTTACTAGGAAGTAAAATAAACTGCCAAATACAACTGGCAAAGAAATGAATCGCAAGTAAATGCTAATTCATAAATGTTACTTTTCTTCACTCTGTGTGTGTGCGGGGGGGAGGGGGGATTTAACTGTTTTCGTGTACAGTCCTCGGCCCTGAGTCACACTATCTAGCATTGGGGACTAACAGTGTCCTTCTGTTTGTCTCTGACTGAGGTTTAGAGAGGAGCAACAGTCCTCCCTCTCTCCCTCTCCCTCCCTCTCTGTCTGCCTCAGCAAATACACATTCACATTCAAATTCCAATTGCATTAAAATAGACAATACACATGTGGTCATTGCCAAAGCTTACAGAAATCTCCTGCTCTTTTCTCTACTATAGCTATCTCCCCCTTTCTTCAGTCTTGTTCTGTTCTGCCTTTCAGTTTTTTCTGTTGTGGTGTGTTTGAAGGGGGCTAGTAGTGGGTAGTGGGGCTGGACAGGACAGGACTGTATGTTAAACTCCCACTCAGAAGTTAACATTCCTGAATACATGGCAAGGCCTTTTGTTTATATGCAGGGTGTCTTCCCTCTCTATGTTTGAAAAGCATAATCATTGCCATTGCAGGCATCTCTTGAATGCACGTTTTGTTTTGTTTTTGTGCGGCACACATGTTCACATCCTGTCTGTCTTTCCTCTACACGCAACCCACAAACCTGAGCACTGCAAACTGTGTGAAGGAACCGGGCCTGTTTCAGACTGTGAGTGAGCAAGAGCGTGTGAGTGTGAGCATATGGGTTTGTGTGATGTGATTGATTGTGTGTGTACTTGTGCAAATGTGATGTGCACATGTAAGAGCATAAAAATGTTAGGAACATTATATTTTATGGACCATTCAGCACGTCTAGGCTTGTTATTTGCCTTGAGAATTGTTATTGTGTGTTTGTATATGTCCTTTTGTGTATGTGTATCTATCTTTGTGTTTGTGTGTGTTTGGTTGTCCAGGAGCATATATTCCAGTATGTGTTTGTATCTCTGTATATGCATTTGTGCGTGTCACACACAACTTCCACCCCCACCCGGTGTAGAGAGCAGGGGGATGGGAGGGGGGGTTATACTGTTTCAACTTCTCAAGAGCTGAAATTACACGATTCACTTGACCCTTTACTAGCAGCTGATTGGAAAAAATGCAAGCAGTAAATGAGTTTTGCAAAAGGTCATTGGTTAAAAATAAATGGAGTTAATCTACCAGATAACAAAGCAGGGGCCCGGTAAAAGAGCACTGTCACTGTTACCGGAACATTCTGTGGAATGCAATCCTGTTCCAATGGTGGCATTTTCCCATAGCTAATGTCAAGCTGTCCCCTGAACTGCTCCAATGCCTGAAGAGCGTCTGAGCACAAAGCCTGATTAGAAAGATGTAGGACATGACCTTGAGAGAAGTGGGGGTGACTCACGAGTCATCATTCAGCAGCATGTGCTGAAGGGGAAATCTCAAATGATGCCATGAAATGATGAAATGATGAAGTATGAAATTAACAACATACACTCACACTGTGAGTATTTTGCATTTAGTGCAATCCAACTGTAGTTGAACATTAGAAGCAGTTATCATCAGTGTGCCTACATTGATAAAACATTACATGTATTGCTTATAAAAACATATAAATATTGAAAATCTTCCGAATGCTTTTCCCCCTAAAATATTTTTGTAAAGTACGCACCATATGGTTCATCTGAATACTCTTGAGTGAATTTACTAAATCTCTCATTTGTCTCAAGCAGACAATGTCTCCCCACTATTCTGCATAAGCTGTCAAACTAAATAATGACCTTATTTTGTCAGCTCTGTACTTGACTGAGTTTGTCTTACAGGCTCTGTAATTGATTGGGATACTCTTGCAGTATTGCAGTATTATTCATCCTTTCACCTCGTGGGTGTAGAAGAAAAAGTAGAACAAGTAAGGTGACAGAAACATTAAAGTAATATTAAGTTAAAATTCATTATATTCGTTAATATTCATAATATCATGCAGTTTCCTGTGCATGATATTACTTTACATGATGTAGCAGAAAACAGAGTGGCACAAGCTGACCCACACCTGCCCCTTACCCCTCCTGTTGCTAAACTGCTTTAAATTAAATGCCTCCATCAATGATTTACCTTGTGACGTTGTAAAGCTTTCTAGGTCAGCAGTCGTGTTTCGAGTGTGAATCAGCAATGCTGATAGGGTTACCGTTCAGCCCTGATTAATATACTCAATACAGTTTGACCAGTGTAAAAATGATATTACTTTTGTGGTTGTCTCATTGCTTTGTAGGCTCTGGAGTTGACTGAGATTATCTCAGTCTACAATGGCCTATTATATACTAACATATGGTCTGCATTCAGCCCATTTGAACTCTCCAACCTGGCAGTCATGATACAGGTACTAATGAGGCCCTCACTACCTACACTCAGTGAGCACTTTATTAGGTATTTATTAGACTTATTTTTTAAGCTGGAGCCTATCTACTTAGAGGTTTGACGCGCTGTGTGTTCAGAGATGCTCTTCTGCATACCACTGTTGTAATGTGTGGTTATTTGCATTACTGTCACCTTCCTGTCAGCTTTGACCAGTCTGGCCCTTCTCCTCTGACCTCTCTCAATGCATTTCTTCCTGCAGAACTGCTGCTCATTGGATTCTGGAGTTTTTCGTTTTTCTCACCATTCTGAGGAAACTCTAGAGAATGTTGTGCCTGAAAATCCCTGGAGATCAGCAGTTACAGAAATGCTCAGAGCAGCCTGTCTGGCACCAACAATCATGGCATGGTCGAAATCACTGAGATCACATTTTTCCCCATTTTGTTGGCTGAGGTGAATATAACTGAAGCCCCTGACCTGTATCTACATGATTTTATGCATTGCACTGCTGCCACACGATTGGCTGATTCAATGAATGAGACATTATATTCAAGCTTTGTACATAGAAGACAATCATATAAAATCATCAATAAATCTCAACCAGAAAAAAATTATAACTGTATAATGCTGTATGTATGATTTTAGCTTCATGACCGGCTCGGTTAAGTGCTTCACATTATACCATAAGGAATAGATCTGCTCAGCTGTAGATTCTGTTCCCCAGTTACAGTGTACATATGTAATGTGAAATCCACACTGAATCAGGGATCAAACCTCACGCTGAGTCTTTTCCAAAACATGCAATATTAACAATAAGGGTGCTAGTGGGACTTTCTCCCACAGTGGAGGCATTACATACTTACTATTTTTATAAATGTTGACTGGTTTATTTAACACCCACTGAACTGAGCACTGCATGACAAATCGGCACATGGAACTTGACCTGCCCTTAACATGTGCAGTTAATTTAACGCACAGGTCCATGATACAAAGCAAACGGGAGAAAGGCTGCTTGTTGGTCACTAAGAATCCCTTAGGAGCCTACAGTAAAAAAAATCAGGCGGTGTACAGTGTACCATATAAAAAAAGTACAGCTGTAAATAAACTTGATTCATCCGGCCATGGTGAATCACTGCCAGAACCTTTGCAGTTGTCCCATCTCAGGAGTTACGACATACGATCAGGTCAGCAAAGTGCACTCCTCAGAAAAAGCTTCGCTGGACCGTCCTTTTGTAAGAGCATCTGTGGCATGTCATAGCCCTCAGGGTGTTGTGGTAAAGGTCATAGGTCACAGGCCATAGGAACAGTGAAGCAGGCTGCAGCACACCCTCCCGGGTTTTGACACAGCCATCTGCACACACTATAGCCACATTCCTAACAGTATTTCACCCCAGTACTGTATGTGACCCAGTCCTTTCAGGCTGCTTGAAGCATTTCACTCCATCCACCTTGCCCTTTAGCCATTGGAATGTCTCCCTGTGTCCTAGTGTAGGTTGACATCAGCGCCCCCATTCATGACTGCTAGCTACACTACTGTAAAATGCTGCCAAACAAGTCTCTGCATAGCACATACCAGAAAGAAATTCATATTTTTTTCCTTTGCCTCTTTGGCCAGAACAATTGAATAGACATGCCTAATTTTCAAGTATTTCTTGTACTGTACAGCGTACAAAAATAAGTGCAATCCTGTCTCAACACTTTGTTTGTAAATCTAGCCTAATTTTGTGGGTTGGCTTTGTGCCGCAGATGGTGAAAAGATGTTTTGCAATATCGTAGTCTCTTCAGAGGATGTGATAACGAGTCAGCGTTATTTCACAATGTTGTTTCCTGCATGATATCAGTGTCATAAAATGTTATGATTGTATTTTCATTATTTATTGGCAGCCTTTTGGTTTTGTGTAGAAACCCCTTGACCTTTTGTTACTATTGTTGAAGTGTCACAGTGCTGTCATGATTGCGTCATTCAAACATCTGGCTTTTATCATTCTCTCACTTTTGCCTATATGAATAATCTTTCATCTGTTCTTAATAGTTTTGTCATTGTATAATGTTTCTCTCTGGGAAGACCACGGGCAGTGCAGCACATGACGTGCTTAATACATTGCAGAATACATGGCAAAAAACTAAAAATATGTCAATCTTAACAAGTATTTTTATCTTTCACTTTATATTTAAATTTAAATTCTTACTTATATTACTTTTTTGCTAAATAAGACAAAAATATGGCCAATGAGGTGAGTCGGTTTGACTCATTTCAAGATTTGCCAATTGCATAAGACAATTTCACTTGTCAAGTGAAATTACATTACATTACAGTCATTTAGCAGATACACTTATCCAGTGTGACGTACAATAAAATACAAATCAGAACCAGGGACAAGTGTGCTGAAGACCCTAGAGGAAAGCACAGTTCCAAGTCCTAGAGTTATCACATAGATAAAACGTGAGCCCTTGAAGAGCAAATCAACTTTCAAAATAGCATAATACAGTTGGCAGCTAGACTACCCTGAATACTAAAATAATTATACCCAGTGAAATTATAACCTATACCATACACACGGCTAATTATAGCAGTGAGGTAGGAGGGAAAGGTACAGACTGAAGACGTGAGTTTTCAGTCTGCGCTTGAAAGTGGTCAAAGACTCTGCTGTTCTGATGTCCACGGGAAGGTCATTCCACCACCGAGAGGCAGAACAGAACAAACAGCATTCATGGCTGAGAAGGGCAGGTGCGAGAGGGAGGCACCAGGCATCCAGAAGTCGTGGAACAGAGAGGCCTGGCCAGGGTATAGGGTCTGATTAGCATTTGGATGTATGCAGGGGCCGATCTCTTGACTGCCTGGTATCTGAGCACCAATGCTTTAAATTTGATGTGAACCATAAGAGTCAGGAGGTCAGTGAACAGGGGGATGACGTGAGAGTGTTGGGTGACGGTAAATAGCTGACGAGCCACAGCATTCTGGATCAATTGTAGGGGTCTGACGGCGGATGCCGGAAGGCCAGCCAGCAGGGAGTTGCAGTAGTCCAGGTGGGACAGGACCATTGCTTGAACATTCAGCTGAGTTGAGTAGGTGGTGAGGAAGGGACGGTTTCTCCAGATGTTGTACAGGAAGACCCTGGTCACCGCCCCAATGTTCTCAGAGAGGAACAGCCTGTTGAACCACACCGAGGTTCCTAGCACTGGGGGACGAGGTCACTGTGGTATCTCCTAGTGAAATGGAAAAATCTGAGAAGGGAGAGCTTAGAGCAGGGATGAAGATCAGCTCCATCTTACCTGGGTTGAGCTTTAGATGGTGGTCGTCCGTCCAGCTCTGGATGTCTCTCAGGCAGGTGGAGATACGAGTAGAGAACTGTATGTCAGATGGGGGGAAGGAGAGAAAGAGTTGGGTGGCAGATGCGGAGTCAGTGGGGAGATTGGAGAATGATTCAAGAGGAGGGAGAGAAGCAGTGACTCTGGGAGCAAGAGAGGAGGGTGACAGAACAGAGGTTACTGTGATCTGTAACAGTGGGGTGAGAGGAGGGGAGGGCGGTAGGGGAGTAAGAGGGGAAATGATGTGGTGATCAGACATATGTAGAGGGGTAACAGTGCAGTTAGAAAAGGAACAGTTCCTTGCACAGATCAGGTCAAGCAGGTTGAAAACAAGTAATTTAAAACAAGCAAATGTTTCTGGTCAGATGCTTGATTTATCTCCAAATATCATTGGATCCTATTGCTATGAAACATCTGGGATTTAGGCATCAGTATAATCATGACCATTGCAGAAGTGAAGGAAATTCTGAATTCCTGAAGCGTTTATGAATGTTTACGAGAATGTATGCTTGTACCTGTGTGTGTGTGTGTGTGTGTGTGTGTGTGTGGATACATACACATGGGTATATGTTGTGAATGCATTTGTCTGGGTGTGTCGGCCTGTATGTTTTTTCGATTTTCAGCATATAATTGTCTGTCCACGTTTATGACTGTGAGTAACACACAATCTGGAGTTGTACAGACATCTTTACAGCCGTATTGCCTGGGAGACTCTCAGCCTGCATTGCTGTGAGTATCAGAAATTGATACTGAGAAATTTTCCTCTGAACTGACACTGATAAACAATAGAAAGGGAACCCGAAATTTGTTCAAGGAAATATGACTCATGGTTTGATATTCATCGCAATGTTTGTTCCCCAACAGGAGACAATATCAATTTTCTGGTGCCATGAATCAGCAGGCAGAGGATGAAAGGGTTCAGGGTTTTCAGACCTCTTACAAAAGCATTGCACCTGAATTAGAGCACACCCTTTGTGTCAATGTTTGTTCATCAGAACAACACAGAGGTAGATGTCCAAGCATTCAATTGTTGCGAACGCCAAATTTCTCTGAATTTCTCATGAATTGTAAAAAACATATAGCTAAGAAGTGTGAGTGTGTGGGTGCTTAACAAGGTGAAAGAGTGATTCAGAGAGGGATAGATAGAGAGAGACAGTGCGTGTTTGTGTGTGTGTGTGTCTGTTTGGAAACTATGGGAAAGCAGAAAAAGTATTACAGTGGATAAGAAAATACTGCAGAATTTTATTAAAACAGCTATTTTTTTGAACAGTGGAAAATAATCCTGTCTTTAATCTGCATCTAACGTCTGTCTGAAAATTGTAGCAAGCTCAGCCGAGATTCTTACAACTGTCACCATGGTCTAAATGAGACAAAGCCTAGAAGTATGACTGTCACCACAAAAGGGGCCTGCTGTCTTTAGGGATGATTTTATTTTAACAACTAAGCTTTCAGAGACAGCATGCGAGATTTAGATTTAGAGACTAACATTCAGCATATCAAGCAGTTTCATTACCTTATTTGCAATGTAGACAACCTTCAAAAAAGCAGGAAGTAATTCAGTTGTGTTTCAACCCTCAGCTTATACACTCAGTGACCACTTTACTAGGTAGACCTGTACACCAGCATCTAATCAACCAATCATGTGGCAGCAACTCAGTACATAAACACATGTTCACATGGTCAAGAGGTTCAGTTGTTGTTCAGAGCAAATATCGGAATGGGGAAGAAATGGCATCGAAGTGACTTTGACCATGGAATTATTTGTTGGTGCCAGGTGGGGTGGTTTTGTATCTCAGAAACTGCTGATCTCCTGGTATTTTCTTACACAGCAGTCTCTAGAGTTTACAGAGAATGGTGCGAAAAACAAAAGTAACATCCAGTGAGCAGCAGGTCTGTGAGCAAAAATGCCTTATTAATGAGTGAGGTCAAAGGAGAATGGCCAGACTTGTTAAAGCTGACAGGAAGGCAACAATAACTCAATCACAGTGGTATGCGGAAGAGCAATTATAAACGCACATCAAACATCGAAGTGGATGGGCTAAAGCAGCAGATGACCAATAATCTAATACAAAAAAGTCTACCTAATAAAATGGTCACTTAGTTTCCACCTCAAGTTATAATTCTCTAACTTCCACTACACCCTGCAAATTTAATACTCATTATCTACAGTGAAAAATCACAGTGCAGAGAAAGTACAGGGAACCTATCTGAACTAATTTATCATTTATGTTCTAGAATGACTGAAAAAGAGACAAACCAAAAACATCAAATATTTTGAACCACAAAATCACACAAATAAAGCTGACTGTTCCATCGTATGTCTGAAACGGTCTTACAAAGAGCGCACCACACAGAGAGGAAGTCAACCTTAAGAGGAAACTCAACATCACCTCACCGCACCCAGGCAGCAGGCTCTTCCAAAACCAGAGCACATCACCGCACGCACCGGAGATGCATCCGACTCAAACTGTTTGTTTTTTAACATTAGTGCCGTTTCACCTTCCCATTTTTCCACTTCACATTTTTGCTTCTTTCACGTTCCTTACCTGTTCTCTTATGTTTCCATTTCCGTGGAAACATTTGTGAAACACCAACATTAAAGGCACAACTGTGTCTGGTTATTTCACAATGAAAGCATTAGAAAGTAAGCCTTCTAACGGAGTTACATAGCTATTCACCAGCATCACCAAATATATTTGCTTAAGAAAGTATTCTGAGCCGTTCACTTTATACAAAAAAAGATTTGTGATTTACACTCAATAACCCACAAAGTGAAAACATTTTTTAGAAATTTTAGCAAATTTATAAAAAATCTAAAACTGTATTCTCTCATTTACATAAGTATTCAGACCCTTTGCTGTGGCACTCCAAATTGTGATCAGGTGCACCCTGTTTGCTTTAATTATACTTGAGATGTGTCTAGAACTCGATTGAACTCCAACTGTAGCAAACTGAATTGATTGGACATAGTTTAGAAAGGCACAAACCTGTGTATATAAGATCCCACAATTCACACAGCATGTCAGGACAAAAACAAAGCTATGAAGTCCAAGGAACTCTGTAGACCTCTGTGATGCAATTGTGGTGAGGCATAGATCAGGGCAAGGGTATAAAACCATTTCTAAAGCTTTGAGTGTACCCAGGACCACAGTAACCTCAATAATTGTGAAATGGAAGAAGTTTGGAACCACCGGGACTCTTCCTACTGTTGGCCATCCAGCCAAACTGTGTAACCGGGCAAGAAGGGCCATGGTCAGGGAGTCACTCTAATAGAGCTCCGGAAGTCCTCTGCAGAGATGGAAAAACCTGCTGGAAGCGCTCCATCAATCAGGCCTTTATGGTAGAGAGAGAAACTCTTGAGTAAAAGGCATATAACTGCTAACTTGGAGTTTGCCAAATGGCATTTAAAAGACTGCAATATCTTGTCTGATGAGACAAAAATGTAACTCTTTGGGTAGAACTCCAAGCGCTATTTCTGGCACTGGTAATCACCTGGCTAATACCATCCCTACGGTAAAGCATGGTGGTGGCCTCATCATGCTATGGGGGTGCTTCTCTGCGGCAGGGACAGGGAGACTGGTCAGAATTGAGGGAAGGATGAATGCAGCCAAATACAGTTCCTTGAAGAAAACTTGCTCCTGAGTGCATGTGACCTCACACTAAGGTGACGGTTCACCTTTCAGCACAACAATGACCTGAAGCATACAGCAAAGACAACACTGGAGTGGCTTTGGGACAAGTATCTGACTGTCCTTAAGTGGCCCAGCAAAATCCCAGACTTAAACCCCATAGAATCTGTCTAGAGACCTGAAGATGGCAGTTCACCGACGCTTCCCATCCAATCTGGGGGAGCTTGACAGGATCTGCCAGGAAGAATGGAATAAAATGCCCAACTCCAGGTGGCCAAAGCTTGTAGAGACTTACCCAAGAAGACTTGAACCAGTAATTGCTGCCAAAGGGCATTTTGCAAAGTACTGGTCTGAATAGTTCTATAAATGAGAGATTTGACTTTCATTCATTTCAAATTAAATCGACAACATATATACAATACAATATAGTGTGTAAAATGTGATGGGGTCTGATGAACACTTATGCCAGTGTATATTATATATTTTCCCTTAGCAATGAAGTTGCCCATAAAACCTTTAATATCAATTATGGGTTTAATTTCACAAGGCTTTATAAATATGACATAATGGCGTATTGCATATTTTTGTAAGATCTGAATTGGGGGGTCATGTGTTGAACCAGGGTGACAGCTGTCTTTGTGCTACACTTCCAAAGAGTATGGAGATGGTATTCTAGAGTTCTTTTTGAAAATTGGTGACCCCAAGATGCAACCAAGATCTGCAATCCTTAAACCATGATCCTTGAGTTGTTCATGGCCTCCCTCACTATCTTCCTCACCGTCCATGTTTTTCCCTCTTTTTTCATTTTCACTGTCACTGTATTCCAGGAGAATCTGGCCATAAGAAGCCTGATGAAGAGTTAATCAATTTTTGTTTTGGAGGAATTTGGAGCAGTATACCAGAAGTATCATTCCCGAAACATCCGCTTTACCTCCCTATAAATTCAAAACGATACCTAGCCGCAACCAGTTTTCTGCCAAGCAATCTCAAAGCAGCTAGAAAGTGACCACAATGCAATGCTCTTAAAGCCAAAAAACACATTTTCTAAAAAGTCTGGAACTACAAGTAGCTTACTGAGATGGAAATGGCTCAACGAAGGAAGTAAATGTAGCCTGTGGGAAAAATGGTAGTTATATTTAACATTGCTTCTGGTGTCATGGGAGAGCTGTTTTATCACCTATATAATGCTATATATTCTTATTATTAAAGAATTCAACAAGTGAGAGAGGGTTCAGACTTCAATTCCACTTGTGCGCTGACAGGCATGGGTCAACCCATAAAGCTTGTGGCACACATACTCTCTCTTAGCCACATCAGGGTCCAGCTACACCAGGTCTTTTTTTTTTATTCACAAGGATTTTCAGAAGGCAGGATCTGTGCAGTGGTGGTTGTTTCCCAGCTAAATCAATAGCAGTGGTGGTTGTTTCTGCAAGGAATGTGTGGTAAACCAAGAAAAAAAGGAAAACTGGAAACAGGAAAAATGTTTGGTGCTCTTGTGCCTATTAGTTACCAAGCAGCAGTGTTTCACAGAATTCCATTTATAACCAGAATGCTATAGGCCTGAATGTCAAAAGAGTTTCTTCCCAGGGCAAGGTACAGTACCTAACCTGTTTGGCTTCTGTCAATGTATAGCTGGATTGATGTGAAATCTCACACACATGAGGCACACCACCTGAAAAGCCTATGTTAAGCTAATAATTAATCCAATGTGATTGGGGACAGCTCTTTCTTTACTCTTTTAAGTGCAGCACAGTAATGAAATCACTCCAGCTGTACAAATGTTTCCATACTATGTGTGGAGGAGAAATGTAATGGGTTTCCCCAGAGTAAAAAGTAAAAATTAACTGTTGAAGCCTGGGTCAGCTGGTTCTCTACAATACTCTACAAAAGGCCAGACCATCCGTAATCGATAGACAGCTGAGCACTTAGCTTGATATGGAAGGTTGCACGGTCAACTGGTATTAATTTTCACATTAAAAACTAAAACCAAATTTAGACCCAAGAATCCAGGTGAGGTGAGATAATTGTGTAACCCTGCATTTCCCAACCTTTTTCTTTCCATTGCACAATTTCCAGAATCTTAGGGCACACCACTCTCAAAAGCAAGAGACACACACTCAGTGACCACTTTATTAGGTATTTATTATACTTCTTTTTGTACTTATTGGTCTTCTGCTGCAGTAGCCTATCCACTTTCCAGTTTTGACACCTTGTGTGTTCAGAGATGCATTTCAGCATGCCACTGTTGTAATGTGCGGTTATTAGCGTTACTGTCACCTTCCTGTCAGCTTTGACCAGTCTGGCCCTTCTCCTCTAAACTCTCTCATTAACAAGCCGTTTCTGTCTGCAGAACTGCTGCTCTCTGGATGTTTTTTGCTTTTCGCCCCATTTTCTGCAAACTCTAAAGCCTGTTGTGGGTGAAAATCCCAGGAGATCAGCAGTTTCTGAGATATTAAAACCACCCTGTCTGGCAACAACAATCATTCCATGGTCAAAGTGACTTAGATCATATTTCTTCCCCATTCTGACATTTGGTCTGAAAAACAGCTGAACCTCTTGACCATGTCTGCATGCTTTTGCACTAGTTGCTGCCACATTAACAAGCTGGTGCACAGATCTACCTAATAAAGTGATCACTAGTGTGTACATATCTACAAGAACAGACACAAAAACATACACACAAACATACATGTATATACAATGCATGATTCATGTTTAGTTTTTAATCAGTGTTTAACTATGCATAATAATATGCAAAATAAATGTGGAAACAAACCCACACATGTGCATGTGTTTGCGTGCATTTGAGTGAGATGGAGATGTGTCTACCCAAACAGGAAGTGGGGTTTCTGTTCCACTGAAGGGTTAGAAGTGCGGAAGTGAGCGCTGAGGAAACTGTTTCCATGGCACCTAGCCCCTGATTGGCCAGATCATGTTGCTGTACCACACTGGTGGGACCAAGCTATTTTCAGAGCTGAAGCGATGATACCTTTGACATCCCTTTCAGATTCTGCTGCCTTTGTCACCTCCATTTTCTGTTCATAGCACAACCATTATCAATGGCGCCATAACACCAATCAACCGATGCTAGTCTCACTGTGTGGCACACCATCCTCTACCTGTGTTCACACTACAGCTATCAGCAGCACCACCGCCCTCCCTATCTCTCTCTTTCACACACAAACACTCCCACACATATTCACACTACCTCTTCTCTAATTTGCTTTCGAAAAAGAAAACCAAAATATTCTCTCGCCTCAATTTTTTATTGTGTGGATGAAACTTATTTTGAAGTTTGTCTGCAAAATCCCGTCAGTTTATCGGAGTTGAATCTGTGTCTTTATTCATATATATGAAGATAACAAACTGAAGGAGTTACATTACTATGAATCAGAACAAATAATTTTCTAGACATTCTAAGTGCAAGGGCTTATTTTTTTTGAAGGCCTCTTCTTCCAGATTCACCTCCGTACAATGGCTGACGTCCATCTGAAAGTCAAAGGAGATGGAGAGTGATTTTCTCTCCCTGAATGCCTTGCAGTTCCTGGCCTCCTCTTGTCCAGGCTCAGACTGCCTTTCTGCCCTGGCCCATAGCGAATGACTGTCTCTGTGCCAGAAGCCCCTAGCTGGGACTGTGGGGACTCAGGGGTTTTCTGCACTTTGAGCGGATTCAAACAGAAACTCTCTGTTCTCCGTTTGGCTCGCTGGTCCACCCCGCCCCCCTCACCCTCCCGGTCTCCTTTGATCACATTTTGCGCCAACACAGAGAGGACGTTCATCCGTGTGATTTCTGAAAAGCAGTCAGAAATGGCGATTTACCCTACGTGTCCCCAATGCACACAGTCTTTGCTGTGTGGCTTCTTACTGAGGCTGGTCCTACCCCATTGGGGACCGAGGGAGGGAGGGGGGTGGGGTCAGCATTGACTAGTTCCAATAGAGACGTCTGAAACGTGTCGCTTCGAGTAAACTACCAATCACGTGTCGCACAGAGTGTTCTGCCAAGCCGAGCGCGAGTTACTCTCAGCCTGACAGACAGCCACGGCTCTCTGAATTCCTTTGCTTATTCTGTTTTCAGCCTTCAGCCAGCTGTTTTTCTGTTTCTTATCCTCGCCCTCTCCATCTTCTCAATTCTGCCATCCTCCCCTCCCGTGAAGGCTTTCCCTTTCTCTTCTCCCTCATTTCTCTTTTTCTTCCAGAGCATCAAGCTTAAAGGAGGCCCCCTTTGAATTGCCAATGAATGCGATTGTGCTCGGACTGCAGTGTGCATTCAAAGAAATTGCACCCTCCATCTGCGCCTGCTGAAGGCTTCACATTGCAGAGACTGCAGGAGATTATGGGTAGGGTAGGTAAGAAGGAGGGCACATATTCTGTGGTAGACAATAGGGGTGGCATGGGGGTGAACTTAGTGCACATAGGGGGCATTATGAGCTTCAGAAGCCTGGAATCACACCAGTTGTATAAAGATGCATTTGCCGAAAGGTGGAATTTACAGTATAATCTGATACACACCACTCATACAATGTCATTAGCACATGACTAACACACTCAGACGTGCATACATTAAGACATAATTAACACACACACACACACACACTCACAGGGTGACACAGGGTGAAAAAGTCCCCTATGTTCCACCACAGAACAATATTGAATGTGATGATATTTATCTTACTTTTTAGGGAGCCCAAATATGTTTTTATGGTTATGATGCCTTTGAATTCTAGCTATTTGTCGTGTTACAATGCGCACAGACGGATAATAAAGGCCTGCAGTCAAATCCACTAAACATTCTGCCTTCATAATCTTCACTTGCAAATTTCATTCAGAAGAACATGATGCGTTACCAAAGGACAAGCTCGTTAATCGAGGGGAGGAGAAAGGGAGAGTAATGATTTAAATTGCCATTCTCTGCACTCGGAAATTAGTTTAAAGCTAGTAGAAATGATGGGGATGCCTGCTGCATTTTCCAGAATATTCTTTTACATGCAGTACAATTTGTAAAGCTGGATATCTTGCTGAAGCAATTCAGGCAATTTATCCTGCTTTATATATTTTGGTGTGGTACAAGGTCAGCACCCCAGCTTGGAAACAAACCAACAAACTATGCGCCAAGCTCCAGAACCATTTGACTACGCTGCCAACTGTCTTAAACCTCTAACCACAAATGCCACAAACCACACAATTAAAAGAAAATCAGTATCATATTTTGATTTGCTTCTCTTTACATCTGCACAGTTGCAAGTCATTTTTAAATGGCACTTCACTTGTTAAGACGTGATCCATTTTTGCTAATTTTTCCTTGGAGATAATGGGTTAACTTTCAACAGGAAATGAAATGTCATAAAGGATTCTGGGAAATTGCACTGCCTTGAGTCTGCAGTTTTGTAGAATCATTCCCTCAAGCGAAATGGAGGGTGGATGGACTAATCCTGCCTGCCTCCCTTGCATTATTAACAGGCTGGACTGTACTCAATATGATTGGCTGTGACCCAACTTTTTTTTAAATCTTTCGTTCCTCTTGCTTTCTGCCCCCCCCTTACCAACCCTTCATTTTTCCTCCACTCCACCATCCCCTCTTCTCATCCTGCTCTTTTCACCCCAACCCCTCCTCATTCTGATGGTAATTGTGAGGTGTTCGAGGGCTCAGTTTGAATTCGTTTTAATTGCTTGTTCCCTCAGAGGCTGGCTGTGCCATGACTCTTCCCTGTCTCCCACGCTGAAAGTGTACCCAATGTGCACTGCCTCATCGTGTTTCTGTGTTAACATTATCTGGAACATGTCTTTTCAGGGGTGGGCTTATGGGGTTGGTCTGCAAGAATACCGAACCTGGCGCAGTAGACATCGGAAATCTAAATGTGGCAGAAACCTCACCCAGCTGGGGTAATATGGTCATGGTGACAGAGGGGCAAAGCCACTATTGCCTGTGATGTAATATGATGATTACATACAGCATGCGTTTCATAAACCCAACATGTGTACTGCAGTCCACTTAAAATAAACAACAAACGTTCGAGTCCCAGTGTGTGTTTTTCGGGATTATTTTCGTAAAAATCATATTCTACATACATTTTTGGAAACGGCATTTATGTCTTCCCCTTCAATGCGTGCAATGATGCAGTCTGCTTCCAATACATTAAGTCCTCAGTCAACATCACCTACCACTGGGGACCATTCCCACAAATCCCCACACAAATGCAAATTCCCCTCATTGTTATTGTGTTTGTTGTTATACTGGCATAATGGATATTGATGAAAGGACCCCACCCATTTTTGTCATTTTCCTGGCTATGCTACTGATGGAAAAGGCTGTAATAGTGTGGGCCAGTTTGGGGCTTGTTTTTAAGAGGCGGCTGTTTATTTATCTCACGAGAGTTGGCAGCGCTGGGCCGCTGGTGTGGAAGACTGTGTTGTGCTTAAAGGCCTTATGCGAGGGGGCGGGTAGCTTGCGGTTTTTGGTTATTTACTGCCTTGGTGCGTCTGGGTCCTCACGGCCCTGAAACAGGCTGGGGGGAAGTGCACATGTGTGATGAGGTTGCCAACAGGAACATTCATATATTAAAACCACACATATAAGAACATTAACCTCAGAGAACCCTGCTCAGCACAAATGGCCTTTTTTGGAAGGGGAGAGCTTCGTCACGCCAGCACTCTGGCATTGCACATCACGAGTCCAGCAGGACAAACATCCTGCATTTGCAGTCATAAATAAGCTTTGCTTCAAGAGACTGATGGAGAGTTCGCTCGGGTTGCTTGAACCTACGAACATATGGGAGGTGGATTGCGTCTCTCAGATGGATTTTTTGGATTAACCAACTAAAAAAAAAAGCGAACCAACTACGTAGGTCACACAAATCTTGGTGTGGAGGAGGGGGGATGGGGCTCCACTGATGCATTTACATTTACATTTTAGTTATTTGGCAGACGCTTTTAATCCAAAGCGACTTACAAGTGCATAGGTTCTTCCACAAGTTAAAGTAACACATCCATAACTAGTAAAATACACATGAAGTGCTGTTCTAGACATACAGTCATCATAAGTGCAATGATATATATATTTTTTGGGGTTAGACAAGAGGGATAGGGATATCGGAAGGGGGGGGGGTACAGTACAGTTGGACTAAGGTACAGTTTGAAAAGGTGTTTAGCAGAGTGGAGTGCCTCAGTGACCGTGAGCAGGGCGGTCTCAGTGGAGTGCCCACTCTTGAAGCCGGACTGATCTGGGTCGTGGAGATTGTTCTGGAGAAGATAAGTGGACAGTTGGGAACAGACCACCGTTCCAGAGTTTTAGCGAGAAAGGGAAGAAGAGAGACAGGCCGGTAGTTGTTCAGAGCAGAGGGGTTTTTTGAGCAGGGGAGTGACTCTGGCGCTCTTCAGGGAAGAGGACATGGTACCGGAAGAGAGGGAGGTGTTGATTAGAGAGGAGAGAAAAGAATGTCATTAGAGATAGATTGTAGAAGGGGAGAGGGGATGGGGTCAAGGTAGTCGGGCGGTGGGATGTAAGGAGTTTCGGGGAGTTGGGGAAGGTAGTAGGGTCAGCAGGGGGAGAGGGTGGGGAGAAGGAATTGTGAATGGCATCGATTTTCTTTTCAAAGAAAGAGACAAAGTCATCAGGTGTGAGTGATGAAGGAGGTGGGGGGGGGGGGGGGGAGGGGGGGCCAGAAGAGAGGAGAAGGTTATGATGCTCAGTTATGGACTTCACTATTTGTTGCCTGCATTAGTGGATACTACTCCCATGCATATTTTTCTTTTTGAATGAGAAAGCAAAGAAAGAAAATGGTATATTTAGCACCAAGACACATGCTATCGCCACAAACCGGCCCTGGCAACTTCACTGTTTCAAACCTTCTTCATGTCCTGTGCAGGGTGTACAGTACTGTTTCAAATAATCTGTATGCCATGTGAAGTTACCTAAAGGTTAAACAAAAGCTACACTAAAAAACTAACTTTGAAATCATGTCCCAGCATGCCCTTCTCAATTGCATCACAAGGATTAGCCCACCATTTGAAAAGCAGACATTCCAGTCCAAAACCGGGTCCATCTCGTCACCCTCTGATTTTTATTTCACAGGGTCCTGCATATGTACCCCAAAGAAACTCTTTTAAGAGCATTATTCATGACCATACAAGTCATTTTCACCATGTACTTAGGCTCTGCAGGCTTACTTGGCTGAGGGTTTGACATGGTCACTCTCACATCAGGGTTTACAGCAGCACATACAGGCTGGTGGCTTCACGGTCTTAGGTTCCTATGTGGAACAGCATATTTTACCGGATAAGGGCTCTGGCTCTACCCATTACAGAGGTTTCCTGGGCTTACGTATCCCAGTAACACAGCACACTGGCTGTTTCTGGACATCGCTGTGGTCTACATCACGGTGGTTGTGTGTGTGTGGAAAAGAAATATATTTTGTTTTGTCTCAAGAAATATTTGCTTCTCTTCCAAGCCCCCAGGCTCCTGTTTTTTCTTTTGCCCTCAGAATCTGTTAGTTGAACTTAGTTCAATGTCATCCCCTTCCAATCATACACACATGCAGGCACACACACATGCACACATGCGCACACACACGTGTACATACACACCCTGCTGAAAAAAACCAGCTCAAGCTAGGTTTTTGAAACAGCTGGTTGCAAGTTGACCAGTTAGACCAGCTCTACACTCAACATGGTTTGGCCAGCTAAAGCTATGTTTTGAAACAGCTGGTACTTCCAGCTGGTCATCCCTGGATTTACACCAGGTCACAAATGCACATTCGCACACACAGCGTTCTTCCCATAATCCCCTTCCTTCTTTACAGCTGGGAAATATATCTACTTGATTGTGTGGTGAAGATTGAATACCTTCTCCCCCCTCTCTCTGTGGCTCACATATACACATGTACATACACACAGATCCTTGCAAACACACAGTCACACATTTTCTCTTTCTCTGTCTCTAAAACTTAAAAACGCACACACACTCACAGTCTATGTCAGGCTGGCAAATGGAGAAATCAGATGCAACCAGGAAGTAAGTACAACTGAGGGCAAGCAATCACAGTGGAGACTGGCAATGGCGTGGTTCTCGTCACAGGTGAAGGGTTCGTACACAGAATAGTAATCCAAGAGGTTTAAGGTACAGAATCGGTGTTCAGAAATCAGAAGTCTTTTCCAGAAACAGGTCGATACATGGAGTAGACAGTCAGGAAACCGCTTGAGAGAATACAAGTAACACAAAACAATCTAGCAAAGTAAAGGTGCATGTATCACTTGTGTATACATACAAGTATATATACACAAGTGACTAAACTGAAATGACAATCAGGTGTGAGAACGGAGATGAGGGAATTACAAACAGGTGAAATTAATTAATGGAGTGAGGGGTAGGGAGCGGGTGTTCAGACAAAACATATCATGAACAACACAAAATAGAACGCAACACGGGGTGTGACAATGGTAATCAAACACAGGTGAGATAAATTACTGATGTGAGAACCACGGAACAGACGGTAACGTAGAAGTGCATGACATTAAACAGAAAATGCTAATTAGGGAAAAACATGTGACTCTACCTCCTTTCCAATTGACTTTACAAACACAAAAAGTAAATCAATCACAACAATCAATGCTTCTTTATAAGCATTTATCAATGTGTCAGTCTCTGTCCAGCCCAGATGTTCTAAACTGCTGATGTGTGACACTCTCTATAACAGCATTATAGCAAAGCTGTTAGAACATTGCCATAACAATATCCTGGCAAAACCACAGGCCCCTGATGGCTGAAAGCTTTGCAGTGCAAACACTAAAGAAAGGTAAACACTCCATTTATTATAAAATAATAGTGATGAAAGACTATTTGAACAGACTAACAGATGGCGTGAGTATGCACAGTGAAAATAACTAGACTGCAGCATGTGAGTACTCCCTACAGAAATAAATGGTTTTCATGAAGGTATTATGAGTTACCACGTTCAACATTTAGCTATTTATAGGTGTAGTGTGCAGTGAAACTAGCTGAGATGGGGCTGCTACTGAAGTTTTGTGGCTGTTGCAACGAGGGGGGATGTACGTGGGAGGTATGTGTGTGTGTGCACGCGCGCGTGTGTGTGTGTGTGTGTGTGTGTGTGTGTGTATGTGTGTGTGGGTATAGGGGGGTGGGGGCACAAGGTGGGGGATGGAATGTGCAAAGTCATTCCCAAAGCAACAGGAGACAGCATTCCTCATCCTTAGACACCTAGAGAAAGAAAGGATTTGGTTTTCTCAGGTTTTACTTTTAATGAATTTGACTGCCTTAAATAAATAAGAAAAAAATCCCCTTTAATTTGTACTAAACCCAGTAATCAGGCCATTGACCTAGCCCGCTATTACATATTGCTCATTAATGTCCCTTATAAAATACCCCCCCTCCTCACACCAGCACACTGACACTACATCCTCGCTCACTCACAAAGCTGTTCATAACTGTCCAACAATCCATCTTATTCAGATAGTATCATTATGTAATCCGTGGTTCACCAAGGTCAAATAGTTTTCCGATTTGAATACAACTAAAGGGCTACAAAAATACCATTCCAATGGGTTTAGAAAATGAATTGGAACAAAGCGCGCAGGGTCATAGAAAACTTGCCTTGCTGTCACTCAATAAGTACCTCGGAGTGCATCTCTAAGAAGGCCTGAAGGGTGCCATTTAGGATTGCTGCTTATTGGGCTCTGTGATAATGGTTGCCATGGCGATGGTTAAGGAGTTCTGGATCTGCTCCTTGTCAAGCGCTGCTTTGACCTTTGCCGTCTGACCCTTCCCTCCCTAATCCATTTCCTCACTCGATTTATCTAGTGATGGAAGAGAGTGGCTTCGCAAAAACCCAAACCTTCAATGGATTGAGCTGTCCACAGAAGCACTGCGACTGGCCCAAAACAGAAAGTCACATGGGCTCCACCCATTTCAGAGGCTTAGAGCCTAAGTCTCTTTCCCACTGCAACTTAGTCTTCCGACTGTGAGCCACTTGGGTACAACAAGCATATGGAAGTTTTTAAGGGCATTAAACTGCCAACTAACACTCCTTCACCATCCCTCCATTTCTTCCAAGGTCACAGGTCACCACTCAGGACTTCCACTGTAATTATTTTAAACAAGAAGACTGTGTGATTTGTGTTTTGGAGATGTCAACATAACTAAGACTGTGTGTTGGTTAAGGTCTGTGATGTAAACAGAAGGCTCATGGAACAAGTGCATCCATTATATTTATGTACTCTGCTGTATTACAAACATAAGACCCATCACAGACTTCTTTAAAAATAAAAATCCAGTATAAATATGTTGAAGGAAGTTCTGGTCTATCACTAACTCGCCCCCACCACATATCTCTTTGTCTCTATGTCCCTTTTTGTACTGCGGTCATAGTCCCACATAGTCTATTTTCCAAGAATTCCATTTTCCTCACTGAAAGACAGCTTTCATCTGTGTGCGTGCTTCTACGGTCAAACAGTCAATCGATCTACACAGTGGAGCAATTCCACACACTCGTGGTATGACATACATACCACAGGCTTCAGCATGTATGCATGTGGGTATACAGTATATAGTGTATGTGTGTGTGTGTAGCAACCCTGATGACCAATATTTTCCATTTGCCAATACCTCATACTTTTTCCTCGCAGATCCCAATGAACATTTTTGCAGTAAAGTCAAGGAAGCGCTATCTCGGAGTTCAGGTGAAAACATGACTACATTTGGTTGAAAAGCTTTCGAGCTGACTAGGATGTAGCCAGGCTACATCCAGGCTTTTGCTCACTGGGATTTTTGTTCATTGCCCAATTGGAGCTGTGATCAATTAATAGTGAATCTAAATCGTAACTGTTTCTATTCAAAATCTTATTTAATATTTTTTACTTTTTTGCCTGAATGTGTTTGTACATGGTGTAGGAATTATACATTTTAGATGAAAATGCCTGTGGCATTGCATGAGTGGCTGAATTCTGATAGTGATTGAATACAATAATTTGCCAAGATATGGCATGGCTTCCATCTCAAAACGTGACTTCTCATAAGAAATGCTGGGCCAGCTCAAAGGTACTTAGTTTCTCCCCTGTGCTAACTCACAGCACATTATGCAGTGTAATTTACTCCAGGTTAATTTGAGCCCTTTGTTGTTTTACTAAGTAATCAATTCCAATTGAACATGTAATTGTGAGTTTGCGTGTCACACAGCGACATCAATCATTGATGTCATATTGGGCGGTGATGTAACTGCATGTGTGATGCAGATGTTATGCTCCGGGGCTGTAGGAGACCAGCCACCACAACACCCTGTCCCTTACCCCAGTGTGTGCAACATTACGCTAACTTAGTGCTTATAGCACAATGAACTACAGAGTGATTCCGGCATTAACAGTACTGTCCAGATGTGCCAGGAAAGGATATCCAAGAGATAAGTCAGCATGTCCATCCCGAGTGTTCCTGCCAATCTAGCAGCATTAGCCATGGGGGTTCAGTTCTCAGTATGCATCCATTGGCTAATTTGAACGTGGGAAGAGAATGCAAGGAATTCAAAAAGAAAAGAAAATGGACATACTAGCAGCAGCTAGTTCAAGGCACTGCTCTATAACAGATTAACCTGACATGGACACTGAAGGTCCTATCAAATATGCGCCAACAATGATCTCTCTTTCAAAGTCAAAGACATGATAGCCATAATCAAAGTCAACCAAGCCTGTTCAGCAGCTCATTCTGAGATTCATTTTTCTTTATTAATGGATGAGCCATTGTGCTATCCTCTACTTTGCACATTCCTATTTTGCCCCTCATTTAATCAATTAACTCACATATTTTAGCTCACTTTCTATCTAGCCGTGCAAAAAGGATACATCTAAGGAAGTTATACTCACCTTATACAATACTCTTGTTAAACCATACTTGGAGTACTGTGTACAGTTCTGGGGACCACACTAATAGAAGGACATAGTGGCACTTGCAAAGGTTCAGAGAAGGGCAACCAGATTGATTCCATATATAAAAGATAAGAGTTATGAGGATAGACTTGATTGAGGCTTTTAAATTCATTAAAGGGATTAACAAAGTGAATTATAGGGGACTCTTCAGCTTGAGCAGAACGAGAGGACACAAATGGAAATTGGCAAAGGAGAAATTCTGTACAGATATTAGGAAGTATTTTGGCCTGTTCTCACCATTACCTTATGTTATGTTATCTCAGTAGTGTGTGAAATACGTAAAATCACGGGGAGACATCAATCAAGACATCACAGTTATTTCCCTGCTGAAAACTACCCACTGCCACTATAGTGGTTGAAGAGACATCCCAACCACTAAGCACACACAAACATCTTCAGAAAATGGAATGAGAAGAGGCAATGAAGTGAGTAAATGGGAAAGAAGATAAAGTTGGATGATGGATGTTCCCTTTGGGATGGTTCTTCATGGTAAATGTAAGTCTGGGGGTCCAGGTGAGAAGCTCAGGCACACTTATACACACTGGTCATTTCTGCAATCTTGGCTCTCATCCCCAACTGAGCTGACATTTCAACTGACCTTATAATGGAGTTTCATCTGATGGGCAGGAGAGGAAACTTGGCTCTGGTTGTCCATGGTTAAGAAAAGAGGTCCTCAAAGGTCCCAGAGAGAGAGGAGGGAGGCCTGTTTTTCACCCACCCTTATCTGAGGTTATCTTATCTCTACTTAGCAGTTAGCCTGGTGACATCACTACCCTTCATTAGTACCAATGCGATTTTCCCCAACTCATGATTTCCTATTGAATTATGTCATTTGCGTTTAGTTCACCAGGACAAAGCAACAGTAAGAATTTTTTTCCAAGCTTTCCCTGCATGTGATGACGTAGCTCTTTCCTTGCCAGGAAGAATGGAGCATGATTGTAATTCATTTTGCATGGATATCCTCGAGCATAAGAAAGCATCATGTGGTGTTTATTTGTCTCAAATTGCATCTTAACTGCAGTCTAACCTTGTTTGAAAAACTGTTTGTGATAAGCAAAATCGACCTCTGACCTTCGACCGCTATGACAACGTTTCATTCTTACTTGTATAGGAGCCAGGCTCAACAGTCACAGGAAGGGCTCCAGTTAAGTTAGTTAAGGAAACTTAGGTTTGTCAAAGTTCAAGAATCGGTTAAAAGTTTCATGACTAGGGCAAGACATCCAGCCTGTCAGCTTCAACAGCAACTCTGCCACCGCTTGGCCAACTGCATGCATTTCAGAGGGTGGATTCTCCAAAATTGATTGGGAAATCCCAATTGAAGCATGCACAGGCACACACATGCCCACACACATGCCCACACATACACACACACACAGGTTATTTAAACTGTTATCATTTATAGGTTAAGTGTAAAAGTGCATACCTACACACCATTCTGTAAAATCCTTCTATGCCAGCCAGACCATTTTGAAAATTGAGCTGGTCATTAGCTGGTTTCGCTGGGTATAAGTTGGTAAATTAGCTAGTGCTGGTAGCTTGTCTTGTCTGCTTGTCTGTCATTCAGCTACCAGCTGTGTCAAAACATAGCTTGAGCTGCTTTTTCAGCAGGGCACTTAACATCCATTTACAATACAATATAAGTACACATTACAATCTACGGTGAGGGTCAGTTTTGCAAGGTTTAGGATCGAGGTTTAAGCCAATCACAGGGGAGACAGTCAGAAAGGGGGTATGTGCAGCCACACCCTGTTCCCCAGCCTGGCAAGGCCAAAGAAATAGTATGTGATTAACTTACATAATCACTGTGATTTAGTAACCCGACAGTTTCCACCGAGATTCAGCATTCCACCCAGGACTCCAGGAAAATGAAGAAAACATAGAGCCAAAATGGCAGGCTCCTTATGTACAAACTTTTATCCCAATTCAAACGATTGTTATTTCTGCTTTTGTTGTCCATGCTCTTCTAATTGTGATTGCTGTGTTTTGCTTGGCTGTCTTCTCAGGAGAACACCACCAAAGCACTGAGGGCAGTGTTTGCCATAATGTCATCCTTCAGCTTGTCGTTAGGAAGGCACGAAGGACGTCATGACAACAGATCTCCCATTCCCACGGAGATAACTACAGGCAGGAGGCAAAAATGACCACCTTGAGCCAGCCAGGCATAGCATGGCAATCGCAAGGCCTGTGATTGGTGGGTTTTTCGGATGAACTCTGTGAGTGGCATGCCTGTAATCTTACATTTGGCTTTGGGAATTAAGGTGAAGCACGTTCCTGGTGACAGACAACTGAATGGAAACAGATGCCAAGCCAATCACTCAAAGGCAAGAGTATTCTGTCCAGATCACTTCCCATGTGCTGTGCTTGATAGAGAGGCCTATCACCTCTGTGGGCACAGGCATATTTTTTATTATTATATTTATATTGCAATAAATAATATGATTGAATGTCTTAGAAATTATATAATTAAGTGCAATATACAGTATATATAGACTCACCGAGCACTTGATTAGGTATTTATTAGACTTATTTTTCAGACTTCTACTGTGTTATTTTCAACTTTCTGTCAGCTTTGACCAGTCTGCCCATTCTCCTCTGACGTCTCTCATTAACAAGGCGTTTCTGTCTGCAGAACTGCGGCTCACTTGTTTTTTTTTGTTGTTTTTTTGGCACCATTCTTTGCAAACACTAGAGACTAGTGTGCATGAAGATCAGCCGTTTCTGAGACACTCAAACCACCCTGTCTGCCGCCAACAATCATTCCACAGTCAAAGTCACTTAGATCACATTTTTTCACCATTCTGGTGGTTGATGTGAGGATTAACTGAAGCTCCTGACCCATATCTACATGATTATATGCATTGCACTTGCCACACAATTGGCTGATTAGCTAATCGCATGAATAAGTAGGTGTAATAAAGTTCCTGATAAAGTGCTCGGTGAGTGTATACAGTATACATATACGTACATATGTGAGATGGCCTGAGATGGCCACTGCAGAACATAGATTTTGTTGTCATGGAACCATTTCTGTGTGGATTTTGATGTATTCTTTGGGTCATTGTCTTTTTGAAAAGTCTACCTACAGCCAAGTCTCAGCCTTGTGGTAGAGGCAATGAGATTGTCATTCCATTATACTATTGATCTTACCCAGTGCCCCTGAACCTCTGGAATTAAAAGAGCCCCAAAAAATTACTGACCAACCACCAAATTTTGGTATGACGCAGATCTCCTTTTATGCATCTCTGTTTCGACACCAAATATACCGATGCTGTATCCGACCAGAATTTGGTCTCATCTGAATCTTCATTCAATCATACTTTAAATGACCTAATGAGACCAAGTGAGACATATTGAGTCTTTTGGTCAGGTGCAGCATCAAATTGTTGAGGGCTTGTTTGTCACGTTTCATGCTTGTCATGTCATGTTTTATGTTTAGTTATTGTCTTGGTTATGTTATTGTTATGTCACGTATTATGTCTCGCCACGTTTTCATGTTTTATTTCTAGTTACGTTTCATTTTCCTGTCATGTTATGTTTCATGTTTAGTTCTTGTTACCATTTATTTCTTAGTCTTGTCATGTCATGTTATATAGTTTATTGTCATAATTTCGCAAACTTGTTATGTCACGATTCATGTTTGTTTCATGTTATGTTCTGTTCATTGATTAGCATACACTTTTTTGTGTCTTTCTGCAAACCTGCTTGCATTCCTGCTTTCTCTCTCTCCCTTTCTGTCACTCACATCCTAATTGTTTCAATTTCCCTTGTCTTCTTACTAATCTACTAACACTAGATCAGGATTGGGTAATACTAACATTCTAACCATGTGTTCATGTTACCTTACGTTTCTTGTGCATGTCATTTACTAATTTACTAACGCTAGGGCAGGATAGGTTTATTACTAACGATTACTAATTACCTCGTTAACTTGTCAATCCTAATTGTCTACACCTGCATATAAAGCTCAGTTTCAAGTCATGTCTTTGCAGAATTGTTGCCCCCTGTTCGTCAGTGCACCTTTTGAGCGTATTTCTCAAGCCATTGTCTACCCGTTACGATCCAAGCCTGTTTATTGACCAAAGATTATTGACTTCTGTTTTGTTGACCATTTGTTGCCTGCTGTTTTTGTACTTTTGCCCCGCGGAGCAGACTTCGGTCTTGACTCTTGCGCCGTCATCGACCCTGAGCCTGCCTACCGCCCGCCTGTACTTTTGCCCCGCTGACAGCTTTCCTGGCTACCGGACTCTTGCATGGTGTACCGATTACGAGACTGCCTTCTCCCTCGGTACTGCGCTTTAGTTTTTTGGCTGGATTTTACGTGCACGAACATTGCTTGTTTTTGACTATGCTCTCTGGATATTCCCCGAATAAAGCTCTGACGGGACTTTACTACACCATTGTTTCTGAGTCGTGCATTTTGGGTCCAAACCCCCCATGTACCTGTCTCATAGTTTTTTTTAAATTAATGCTGCTGGTCTGCATTCCACGCCTACCACCTGGTTCATATTCGATAGGGTGACGAGTGGAATACCGCTTTCAGTACCTCTCTTGGACACTTTGAATACCTAGTCATGCCATTCCGCCTCACTAACGCACCCGGTGTGTTCCAGGCGTTAGTTAATGATGTTCTTTGGGACTTACTGGGCCGACACATATTTGTTTACCTTGACGACATCCTGATCTACTCCACCAATGTCATGGAGCAAGAGACTCATGTCAGACAAGTTCTTCAGAGACTTTTGGAGAACAAAAGTCTTTTGGTTTTTTGGCTGGATTTTACGTGTACGAACATTGCTTGTTTTTGACTACGCTCTCTGGATATTCCCCGAATAAAGTCCTGACGGGACTTTACTACACCATTGTTTCTGAGTCGTGCATTTTGGGTCCAAACCCCCCATGCACCCGTCTCATTGTTTTTTTTTATTAATGCTGCTTGTCTGCATTCCAGTATGCGTACCATCATTCTTGTTTGTTTGAAAAGCACCCAGCTCAGGTGGCCCAGAGTTGCACATCCCCATGGAAACTCCTGAGCCATGACATTGACTGAGACCACAGGTGACATCATCCACCCTTGCCTGTTTGTGTTGCTTCTTTAGGGTGATGATTCTGAAAAAAGGGAACTAACTATCAACTTGCGAACCAAGTGCAGGAAATGTGTGTGTGCATGGGGGGGTCGATAGGATGAAACAGGCAAAACAGATCAAAATCTGTGCTCCAGCTGCAGAATGTGGAGGATATTATCTGACCTTTTCCTCTATATATCCCTGGAGGAAAATGCTGAAGTCGCACCCAGTCTTGTCTGCCAGGCTGTTAAGGGGTCCCCCCCCCCTCCCCCCAAGGCAATATGCTCCTCCTACATAGGTCTGCCTGTCCATGTCTGAGATCTCCTTTTCTAAAATCCTCTGGAACTATGCAAGTCACATTGTTTATTCAGAGATGCAGCATATCTCAATTACTACAGAACACATGCATCTGCAGTTTGGACGAAGGAATATGGCACAGACATGCACAAGCGACATTGGAGCAAGACTTAGGTCAAGCAAGAGTCCAATGAGGCATGGTGAAATGAACTTCAGGACCTTGAAGAAAACTGAAATGTGAACTGAAACTGTGCTCTGTGTGAAAATGTGCGGGAAAGCCCATACTCTGTGCATAAGTGTGAATCATTTGCCTTAACTCCCTGAGCCACTTAATCCGGTTCAGTCATATTGTGTGGTTGTACCATTTTATGCAAAAATGAAGAATAAATCTATAGCTGATAGCAATGGAAAAAAAAACCTTTTCAACGCTTCTTCTTCTTCTGTTTAGGTGATACACTTATGCAACAGAGCTGCTTACTGTACAAGTTGAAATAATTAACTTTCCTTATAGAATAAAAACATGCCACAAAGCGAGCACATCTTTTACAAACTGCCTCTACCGCACCATTTAGGCCCTGGGGGATGAGTACGTCTTGTGACATGGACGCAGGTGCGTTTCATCGCACCTGTGCACACAACCGCCCCCTGGAGAGCTGGTGGGAATGTTTGCGTACGCACATGATGGCTTTTCCACATTGATGGGAACTCGTCCTGGAGCACATGGCATGCGCGGTAGCGTGACTGTGACATATTGCACAGACAGAGAGAGGGAAAAGAGAGATTCCCTATTGTCTTATGTAACAGAGAGCTCTCACGCTATGTGCACTCCATACTGGCCCAGGAGAATGTCGGCACATTCCCCTCATTACCTCCGACTGTACGTTTACTGCCATTAATCACTTTGGACTGACCATAAGTCTCCACTTGCTCGTGGCCTCAGAGTCCACCTTAGTCCAAAAGGCTTTTTTTTATGTTAAAATTGTTTGCAGGTTTTAGATTAATTATATCATAACTAATGTAACAGGTCAGATATTCCAGACTAAATCCAAATACAGTGTACTCATGCTGTTGCTCTGACATCCGCATTGACAGAACAGTATGTACAGGTTTGAGTGTTTAGTTGGTTTCAAAGTCAGACTACAAGCAGTCCTGCTAGATTGTTGTTTGTTTTTGGTCCAGAGTGACTTTTAAGGATAGGATTTTGCTTTTTTTTTTTTTTGGTTGTTTAGATGATTTGCTGTTTGTTGTTAATGGATTTTACATGCATCTGGCCCTTACTGTGACAGGTCAGGAAAATGGATGGCAGTCGTACACATTTTGTTTCGTTTTTTTAAACCTCAGTAGGTATTTTGGCAGCATGTGGTGTGTAACTGAGCCGAATCTATTTTTGTGTTTTTCTTGCTTCCGCTTTTACCACTGTTTCTTATTGTCAAGTTTCTCATGTAAGCTGCCTTTGAGTCTGACTTCCTCCTGAGAATTAAACTGTTGTAAAACCTTGTATATCTGTTCGGTTTTATTTGTCGAGCTTTGTGGTTTTGTGGGGTGTTGACCAGAATTGTGTAATTATATTGCACAATACTGTATTTCTGTTGTATAGTAGTACAGTATATTGTATTTTGTTTTTTGTTGTTGTCATATAGTCTGTTGTATCAGTACTGATAATCATGTTACTTCAGTATATTTCTACCTTCAGAATTAGTGCCCTCTATAACTCTCTGAGCTGTAACAGGATGTAATACAAGTGCAGTTCCTCCTGGCTTCTCCTGACCATGAGCTCCCCCTAGTGGCCCTATATTGGCACAATTGGCAGAGAGGAAGGTAGAAGTGTCATTAGTGTTTTTTCTGTTGGTTTTTCTGCTGGATGATGCATATGTCAGTCAAATATTACCATGCAAGTCATCCCCATATGTGGTATCCATGTATGTTGGGCATGTGGAAGAGCACAAGGCTTTACGTACATGTTTTGTGCAGGAATATCCCTGGGTGGCACTGGATGGTGATAAGAGGTCAGAGCCCACGATTTCCTGTGCAGAAGGGTTGAATCCCAGCCAAGGTATTGCTGTTGACCCTGGAGCAGCTGCAGCCTGAGTTTATTATTTTTTTCCACTTTTAAAGGAGCACTGTCATGCTTGTTTCAGTTGAAATTATTTGGATTAAATCCTTCAATTATGTGTGTAGGCCTTCTTAAAATCACTGTCAGTGTAGCTGTTTCTTATGGGGCAAAACCTCTAAGGGCAAACACATCAAGTGACGTCACTAGACGTGTTTTCCAGAAGGTAACGGGCAAAAGTGTATTTTTATTTTGGTTTCACCATTTAAAAATGACAGCACTTCTTATACATAGCACCCCCCCATTTCAGGGCACCATAATGTTTGGGACAAATGGCTTCACAGGTGTTTCTAATTAGTCAGTTGTGTTCAATTGCTTCCTTAGTAGAGGTAAATGAGTCTTCAGAATCTAGTCTTGATTCTGTGCTTTTGATTGCAATACCGGGGGCCAGCACATATGGGCTTTATAGCACCCCCATCAGCGGCCATTTTATTATAAAAAGTCAAAACCTTTTTGATTATTATTGCATATCAGAATATATAGATTCTTTGAAGACCAATTTGGTTAAGGTGGGTCAAAAAGCCAGAGACTAGTTCATGAAAGCAGGTTTTGTAATCTAAATGGCTGGCAATGAAGCTTATTGAGGCAAAGTTATTCAGCCGGTGGAACTACATCAAACGAAGGTTTATCATTTTCCATTAATCACAGCCACTGATACACTCTTTGAAACCTGGATATTTGCTATAGCGCCCCCTAATGGCAAATTTTACACAGTCGTAGCAAGAGTACCATGCACAGGATTGAAGTTATTTTTGTTTTAGTCAAATTGGCCACACCCACCCACAACAAATGTATTGGCCCGTCCTTTGGCCATCTTTTCACTATGCAACAATTCCTGCATAACATTTTTACATATTGGTCCAGAGATTACATATACCACGTTTCATGGAGATTCTTCTAATTTTCTAGGAGGAGTAGGATTTTAAGTGTTTTTCAAAAAAATCTAAATGGTGGGGTGTCTCGGTAGCGCAGCCTGTAGAGCACTGACCGCATGCTCATTGCGAGCCGCGACGTCGGCAGTTCGAATCCGACCTTTCGACATTTGTCGCATGTCTTCCCCTCTCTCTTGCTCCCATTCTTCCTGTCTCTCTATACTATATACTGTCCAATAAAGCTGAAAAAGGCCTAAAAAATATCTTAAAAAAAAAAAAATTCTAAATGGTGGAAAATATAAGTAGGTGGAAGTTATGGGTCCTTGTTCTTTGTGAGGAGGGGCATATGGGCAATCAATATTTCATGACTGTAACTGAAATGGAGCAGGAGATATGTCTGTTCAAATTGTTGCTATTTCAATAGATTGCTATACTGTCACTTTTTGGGCAATCAATGTCATCTTTGCTTCTTGGCCGTTTTGAGTGACCATTTTGAGTGCCAAGCTTTGTACAAATTGGTGATGGGATGGTTACGCCCAAAACTGGATAAGCAGCGGAAAAAAATAATCAAGAAAAACTGGAAAGTTTCAAATGTTTTTCATTGATGATGTAACTATGGATCGCAGCAACATGAATTTTGAAGTGTACAGAAACTGAAGATGGCTGCAGTACAGGTCTGGCAGAGCATCACCAGAGAAGATACTCAGTCCATGGGTCACAGATTTCAAGCAGTCATTGCTTGCAAAGGGTAGGAGACAAAGTACTAAACATTATTACTTTCCATTATGACATGAATATGTCCCAAACCTTATGGTGCCCTGAAATGGGGATTATGTATAAAAAGTGCTGTCATTTGTGAAAAGTATTAATATTTTAGCATCAGTATAGAAATACCCTTAAATAAAAGCTGGGAATGTAGTCTTTAACAGTACAGAGCCAAATCTAGATAAAAAGGTATTTGTCCCAAACATTATGGAGCTCACTTTATATGTTACATTTTCATACAATATATGGACCC
Source organism: Conger conger (assembly GCF_963514075.1). Taxonomy (NCBI): domain Eukaryota; kingdom Metazoa; phylum Chordata; class Actinopteri; order Anguilliformes; family Congridae; genus Conger; species Conger conger. The sequence continues at coordinate 22,704,957 of NC_083761.1, read as the reverse complement.
ACCAGCAGAACATAGTCCATATAAACAGACATGTTGTGCAAGGTCATGCATGCACAGTACACTCTCTGACATGCTGTGCAAGCGTTTGTTTGTATGTGTGTTATGTGTGTGTCCACAGTATGCGTGGGCGTGGGTGTTTGGATTACGTGTGGGTGTTTGTGTGTATGTGTGTGTGCAGTGTTTGGGCATGTGAGTGCACATTTACTAAATTTTAAGTAAGGAAACTGGTCGGATTAAGCAATACACCCAACACCACTGTTATTGGTGTTGCTAGAATGTGTCTCATCACTGTGCCAAAATCCTGTGATTATTCCCACAGAAGGTGTGGAGTTGGTGTGCTAAGGAACAGATCCCAGCTCTATGCCTGTGGGGAAACACTATGTGCAATTCAACTCAGAATCTCATAAAGCTTAATAACGGCAATGTACAGGAAAAGCCATGATCAGATGCATACCTTTGGCCAGGAGTAAAGAAGTATTCCTACTGGCATGCGGGCACATTTTGCCTCCCTGCATGTGACCACCACATCATCTCCCTCTGCATGAAATCTACACAGTTGTGACCAGTTATTCTTACAGGTCACACTCCAGTTAGTCTTACAGGTATGAAAGTGTGTTTTTGTATATATGTGTGTGCGAGTGTGCATGTGCATGTGTGTGTCTATATGTATGTTCAAGTGTTCAGTATGTAGGTCTGTGTGTGTGGATTTGCGTACGTGCATGCATTTGTGTCTGCAAGTCCGTCAGTGTGCACTCTCGTGTGTCTGCATTTGAATGATTGTGCGTGTGTGGGCATGCACACATTCGCCTGTGTGAGCACGCCTTCGGTGGTGTCATTGGATGGGACACATGGAGAACAGCCGCAGCGGTCAGGCAGATGCCTGAAGTTACGCGACATGTTTGTTCAGTAAAGCCGCGGGCAAAATGCCTGGAAGGGAAAAAAGTGAATAACTACAGTTAGTGAGACAGAACAATAAACACTGCCAAACGTGGAGATGGGGGATCCTTGCACTTTTTTGGCAAGTGTTTCGATGGAATTCATACATTTAAGCTTCAGCACTTCGTAATGCTAACACTCGAAATGAGCATTTCGGTGGTGAGATTGTTATTTAAAGTTGATGGCTGTTGGAAATGTACATCTTTCAGCCATTTTGTTTTACAGTTAATAGAAACAATAGGGGAATGTAAACGCTGTTCGCATAACGTGATGCCGATTGCAGTTACATGAGACATCTTGGCAGGGTCTTGGAGCAGCATTAAATTTCTCCCAGATGCTTTGCTGAACTCTGTAAGAGAACATCTTGACTGATGCGTAGCACATTTGACTTGTCTGCCAAATGGCATCAGGGTTCTTAATCACCAAAATGGTGAACATGTATAGTCACCTTGATAAATATGAGTAAAATGGCTGTATAAAATAAAGAACATAGATAATGAGTGATAATTTAAGCTACAAATATGGGTAAACTATACACTTGCATTCAGATTTAAGAAAAGGAATAATTTTATTTCACCAAAAGTTAGGGTGTACATTTGTCTTGAACAATAGAAGATTATCTAGGCAGGGCCATGAGATAAACTGTTAAAGGTCCAATCAATAATTTTGCTTGCTAATAAAATACTAATTGAGTGCAATGAGCGAAAAGATATGGGAGATATGGCACTGTCGTGGTCAGCACCGTTGCCTTGAAACACAGAAGTTGTGGGTTTGAGTCTGCGTGGGTTTTCTCTGAGTACTCTGGTGTCCTCCCATACCGAAAGACATGCATATGATGTTAGGTATACTCCTGATATTGCCCTTGACCAAGGCACTGGCCTCAGAACTGGAGTTGGTCCCTGGCTGCAGCACTGTAGCTATCCACTGCTCCACATGTCATTCTTCTCCTTTGTTTTTGATATGAGTGTTTTTGTAGCTAATCACCATGAAAACAAACTCATGGCTCACTCGTCAGTTAAGATATCAAAAGGAATAGTTAGCTAAAACCTCAGTACCAAGACCCACTCAGGCACTTAATTACCATCCACGTAACTTTAGTTGATTTGCAACCAAACAAAAAAAAGCACACATGCAGACACACACACAACCATATATACACATGCACACACAGCAGAGTGGTGGTTGTTTGTGTAGTAGGTTGTATATGTATTCCTGTAGCCCATCATTCTGAGATATTTAATAAACACATACTGATGACATACCCTGCTGTGCTCTCTTAGACCTGGCGTGCTCTGCGGTTCAACATTAACGTGAACTCCTCATATAAACATCTCGTCTTGCATGGACGTCACACTCCTCCGAGAGGGGAGTCACGCTTTAATGCACATCCAGGGGAACGAGCAGTGGAAAGCATTTTATCTTTCATCTTATCTGTTATTTACCCTCAGGGAGAAAAACATGCCCTGTAGCATCCACAGCTATCTCCAGTTGGAGTAACTGCTCAGATGCTCACACGCACTCATGCTTCACGTCTCTCTCTCTCACTGAAAAACACACACACACATACACGCAAACAAACACATACACACACACTCAAGTCACTCTCATTAAAAGCACCATACGCCAGTCACTGCAAGGTCTTGTGCTGATGTGCAGACAGTGATGATGACGGCATTAGCCAAATAAAGGAAGAAGGGGAAGAATTGTTCAATTTGTGATTTTTTGCTGGAATTCCTGTAATTTCCTGCTGAACTCTACTTCCCCTCAGTCTGTGCCTTGGGAAGCAGCAGACAGCCCAATTCCCCATTTCCTAATAATACCCTTGGTTGAAAAAACAAAGTTTTCAAAATAACGGCTGCAAAATTAACCTAATACTATGGAGGAGATCCTCAGCATCAGGGGTTCTCAAACAACATTGGCGTGGATAATCCTTAAATCACCAATAGGCCCATAAATACCATAATTGCCCAAGGCCTAACAGCAGCATCCTTCCACCCCAACACTTCCCCCAACTCAACATGGCTGCCATCTGAATGGTGAGGGGTGAGGGCCAGATATGGGTGACACAGTACTCTGCTCTTTCTCCAAACAGGACCTCACATGCATTCCTTACACAACCCTGATTTCCTCAACCCCAAACCAGCCATTGCTCTTATTGTGCTTTTAATATCGCAACAAAAATTTGCAGATCTTATATATAGTATATATCTCATACATGTTATGTTTCACTAACAAGATGGAATGCTGGTTGCAGGCAACTCAGTGTTGACTTTTATCTCCTGCTGTAAAACTCCCCCAACCCATGCCCATAAAGAAGATGTTGGGTGATTTACGACATTGAATAATCACCAATCATATATCAGATAATACTCACCAACATTAGCTTATTTAGTATTGAATAATGAAATGATATATAACTGCACTGACAGCTAATAGGAATACTGTAAAATGTAAATTAACATGTCTTGCTGGCAGCAATTACGTTGTAAGGTACTGTAATACCCTGTAATGCAGGGGCCATATTAGGCCACTCAATTTCAGGATGGGGTCGCCTGAAAATCTTAAAAAATATAACATTTATTTTTTGTCTCTTTAAAATATGAATGTAGGCCGCTACATGTTTAACATTGCAACAAACCAACTATAATAAAACAATGAGTCAGGAAAGGTTGAGGTATATTTCCTGTATAGTCATGGCTAAAGGGTGTTGTTAGGCACAAGATGTGTGTGGGTGGGGTGTTGGGGTTGTATAAGTATTGTGAACATTAGTTTGGGGGCACATCAGAAAAATATTTGGGAACCCCTGCCGTAATGTTTCATAATATGTTCACTGTACTACCAATGTACCCATGTACCCCTCTCTCTTGAAATATCTGAGGACATTGAAACAAATGAGAAAGGATTACAAATTCAATTGGCCTCTACAAATCTGGGTTACAAATTAGTGAAAAAAAAAAAAGAAAAAGAAAGATTTAATTTCTCAACTAAAGGAGACTTTATTGGCCGTTGTGGGGGGAATTTTATTTTTTTGCCAAGACCCTGCTGAACTGACTCATGTGATGGTGTGCTTTGAACCGCCTTCAGATTCTGAACTCCAGACACACATGTCATGTGAAAAATGGAAAAGGCATCAGTATTCATCTGTTTTTGGCATACTGTACTGTAGTCAGTCCCTCTTCCCTCAGTTCACTGTGGGTTCAGCAATCAAATGGTTAATCATAAGCATTTCACAGAGGACCATTGTTCTGAAAGCTAAATATTTGATGAGAGAGAGAGAGAGAGAGAGAGAGAGAGAGAGAGAAAGAGAGAGAGAGAGAGAGAGAGAGAGAGAGAGAGAGAGGGAAACCATATGAATGTTAAAATAGGCTTCAGGAATGTTTTTAAAAGTGTCATGTTGGGGGGGGAAAAGGTCATCTCACTTCAAACATTTGGTGGGCTTACTCTAAAGAGCTTATGGGTGTTGGATCAGGAGGTTCTGTTAATTAGGGAACAAAATCCTTTGAGTTGCCAAACTTCACATGACAAAAAAGTGCTGGGTCACACACGCACAGTATTCAAAGGTGGGAATGCACTTTCTCTCATGCACACACACACACAGGCGACAAGCGATGAGACATGAGATGTTTGGATACAGGGAGTGTAGGATGTATTGTATGCAATTATTCTATTTAGCAATTAGTAGGTTGTCTAGGCCTGCTCAGAGTGACATTATATCACAGTGGATTATTTGCAACAGAAGAGTGAAGTACATTTTCCACCAGGTGTGTAGAAGCTACTAAAGGCCGTCGAACTAGAGAGAATAAGTATCGAACTCTGAATTTATCTACTGGGTTCAGTGTTAGATATTATGAAACAGTTTTATTCATTTTTCCCCAGTTTTGCTAGTAGGTGTTGTTATTTAGATTAGCGCTTCAGTATCAGTTAGATACTGTGGGCGTTTTTCACAGTGTTTTTTAGCAACTGTGATAGCAATCTAACAATTATTCTATTTAGCAATTAGCAGGTCATCTTGGCTTTCTCAGAGTGGCTCCCTCCCAGTTAATATGTGTGAGCATCCCATTCCAGACTGCTCTCTCCCCTACAGAAGGAGCTTCAAGCAATATGGCCCTACATGGCGACAGACCTCCTCCAACCTCTGCTACCCCCCGCTGACACCCTGTGTGAACTTCACAGTTGAAGGGGGGCTATGAAACTGCCAGTGTGCCACGCAAAAGGCTGACTTCATTACTGCTTATGCCCCCCTCCAATCCCTACAGTTTCTCGCCGTCACCGAGACCTGGATCACACCTGATAAAACACCGCCACTCCCGCTGCCCTCTCCTTCTCCTTCTCACACACCCCCTGGCCATGGTGGTGGTACTGGTTTGTTCCACTCCTGGAAATTCTATGTGCTCATTGACCTATCCCTATCCACTTTTGAATACCATTCTGTCTCAATCACCCACCCCATTAACCTCTATATTGTTGTTGTTTATGGTCCTCCAGGGCCCCTTTCTCGATAACCTTGACACCCTACTCAGCTCGTTCCCTGAGGACAGCACCCCGCTGATCCTCCTGGGAGACTTCAACATCCATCTGGAAGCCTCCGAGTCTGCTGCCTTCCAACCATTACTCCACTCCTTTGACCTCCTCCTGCAGCACTCTCCCCCAACCCACAAGGCTGGCAACCTCCTTAACCTGATCTTCATGAGGAACTGCTCCTCGCCTAACCCCACTGTTTATGTTTATCATAAACATATGTATGATCACCACTTCATTTCCTTCCTTCTTTCATTTCACCCCTACTTTTAGAGTCCGCTATAACCTCTGCTCTCTGTCACCCTCTTCTCTCACTCCCAGAGTCACTGCTTCTCTCCCTCCTCTTGAATCCTTCTCCAATCTCCCACTGACTCTGCATCTTCTACCCTGCTTTCCTCTCTCTCCTCAGCATTTGACTCTCACTGCCCTCTTGTCTCTAGGCTTGCTCAAACTTCTCCTCCCAGTCCATGGATTTCCAACACTCTACGTACCCTCCAGGGCCAGCCTACGTGCTGAGAGGAAGTGGGGGAAATCCAAGGACCCATCTGACCTTTCTTCCTACCAGTCTTTCCTAGTGGAATTCTCTTCTGCTATCACCACCGCCAAGGTAAATTACTGTCAAACCAAATTAAGTCCACTTCTAACCCTTCTCAGTTGTTTTTTTCTTCTCTCCTCAGCACACCTCCCCCACCACCTCAGTCCTCCTTTACTGCTGATGTCTTCGCAGTGTTCTTCAATGAGAACATTGTAGACATCCAAAGCACATTCATGATCACCAACACCCCTCCGCCTGCCCCCCTCCCTGTGCCTGCCCCCTGTTTCTCCTCTATCTCTCCCCTCACAGAAGCTGATGTTTCTCAACTTCTGCTCTCCCACCGCTCTACTACGTGTGCCCTCGACTCAATCCCCTCATCTCTCCTTCAGGCGATCACACCTGACATCCTCCCATTTGTCACCTCCCTTATGAACTCCTCCCTGTCTTCTGGATGTTTCCCCTCATCCGTCAAGAGGCCTACATCACCCCACTCCTGAAGAAGCCCACTCTGGGTCCCTCCACTATACAGAACTAACTTACAAACTTCCTTTTCTATCTAAATTGGTTGAACGAGTTACCGCTATCAGCTCTCTTCCTTCTCTTCACAGAATAACCAGCTGGACCCCCATCAGTCCAGCTTCAGACCTGGCCACTCCATGGAGACCGCACTCCTCTCTGTCAATTAATCCCTTCAAGCTGCACGAGCAGCCTCCCTCACCTCTCTCCTGATACTTCTAGTTCTCTCTGCTGTCTACGACACGGTCAACCATTCCATCCTCCTGTCCTCCCAGGCAGCTACAGGGATCTGCAGCACAGCCCTATACTGGATTGAGTCCTATCACTCTGGTTGCTCTTCCCAGGTTACCTGGGCTGTTAAAGTATCAACCCCTGGTCCCCAGGAGTTTCCCAGGGCTCAGTCATCGGTCCCCTCCTCTTCTCCATCTACACTAGATCCCTTGGCCCTGTTATCTCTGCTCATGGTAGGTCATACCACTGTTATGCTGAAGACACCAAACTCTTTCTCCTTTCCCCTATCTGACATTCAGGTCTCTACCCGTACCTCCGCCAGCCTGAGACGTCTGGAGCTGGATGGACAACCACCATCTAAAGCTCAACCCAGGTAAGATGGAGCTAATCTTCATCCCTGCTCTAACCTCTCCCTTCCATGATTTTTCAATTTCACTAGGCGATACCACAGTGACTTCATCCCCCAGTACAAGAAACCTGGGAGTGGCGATGAACAACAGGCTGTCCCTCTCTGAGAATGTTGTTTCTAGGAAACAACAAGAACATCATGGCGATGACCCGGGCATGCAGGTCCTTCCTGTACAACATCCGGAGAATCCGTCCCTTCCTCACAACCTACTCAACTCAGCTTTGTTCAAACAATGGTCCTGTCCCACCTGGACTACCACAACTCTCTGCTGGTTGGCCTTCTGGCATCTGCTGTCTTTAACCACTTTCAAGTGCAGACTGAAAACATACCTCTTCAGGCTGCACCTTTCCATCCTTACCTCAATGCTACAATTAGCCATGTAAGCTATATGTATGCTATAGGTTATAATTGCACTTATTTTAGTATCATTATTTTAGTATTTGGGGTATTCTAGCTGCCGACCATGCTATGCTACTTGGAAAGTCGATTTATTTTTCAAGGGTTCACGTTTTATCTATGTGATCACTGTAGGACTTGGAACTGTACTTTCCTCCAGTGTCTTCAGCGGGTATTGTAGATATCACAGATTTTTTGCTGCTTAACTTGACATGAGGTAGGTCATTACTGTCAGTCCAAGTGAAATTTTCCAAGAAGTTGATAAGTTTGTGCACAGGTGAAATTAAGTTTACTGAAAGACGGCATTCTTAGTGGAGAGGGGACTTCCCTGCAGAAATCCCAGCATTCCAGCAAAAAAAGCCTGCTGCTAATTAAATTGTTTTCCCCATCCCTGCCTGTTCTTCCTCTCTATCTCTCTCTGGTCCTTCATTTCCCTTCAATCTCCCTCTGCTTCTTCAAACCTCTTCCATATTTTCCTTCACCTCCCTCCTGTCTCTCCAGCTCTAAAGCTTTCCCTCCCTCCTATCCCACTCTTTCCTCCCTACAGCATCCCTCGCTTTTACTTCCCTTTGCTTTCGTAGTCTTATATTTATTTGTACTTCTAGAACCTTCCTAAGTAGAACCACTATCATCATCTAAAATCCCATGCTATGGAACACTGGATTGCTCTATAGAACCCAGGCTGAGCAAAGCCATACTTGGCCAGAGCCGCCTGTTAAATTCAGGGCCACTGAGCAAGAACTGGCATCCCCAAAGAGGTAGATCCCTTTAAGATGGCACCCTATATGATCCATTTCTCCAATCCAAATCACGTTGCCTTTGAGGGAGGACTTCCTTTGGGCGAAGATCTGAATTCCCACAAACCTTAAAGCAACTGGGAACCCTGCCAATACCACCGCACACTGAACTACCTCTGTTCCATTCCAGCATAAGGCCTGAAAGTCAGAAGAAGAACCTGGCCTAAAGAAAGACGGCTTTGCTGGTCACCAGTGTTTCTGTGCAGCCCATCTTAGGAGAAATTCAAACCAGCAGTGTACTCCATAAAATTTTACCCAGAGTATGTGCAGCCAAATAAATAAGCTCCAAGATGAAACCCATCAATGTACAAATTGTATTTGTTAAGATTCATCACATGCCAACCCAGCAGGCATTTTGGATTGGTTTGACATTTCATGCACATTAAAATGTGACCAAACTCAACAAAACATTTTTTGTTGTATGAAGGGTGTGAGTTAAAGTTATTTTGACATAAAGAAACCAACATTGTAGCAATGTAGGTGGCTGGATGTCTGTCTTGGCAACAACATAATTCTGATGTCAATTTTCAGTAATACTGTGGTTGCAAGTGAAGTTTTTCTGAAGTCTTGCTGCCAGCTATGTTTTTATTTGATGGTTGGATGTAGGTCATATTAAAGTTCTCTGAAAGGTTTTTGAATGTAAGAATGCTAATTCCATGACAACGTGGAACACACGTTGCAATTACATTGTCAGCATTGTGCTTGATTTCACAATGTTTACACACAACCTTAAAGTGGAGCTGGAGCAAAATACCAGAAAAACACAGGATCTTATTGAGCAACAGGCTTCAAGTGTTACTGTGGTCGATGGACAGAATAAATTATCATCTGATGTGATATCCAACCATGACATTTTAACATTCTATAGACCATAGCAGATAAATGATATGTCATGAGTTCAAAATGAGAAATTAACTTAGAACTTAATGATCATGAATAACCAAGAAAAACATATATTTTGTTTATTCACATAACGCAGCATGTGCTCTGCACACAAATGCAGGATCTGTCTCCCACCAAGACACCTCTTACAGCGGGTAATACAGTGATCATAAAACACAAGATACCCGCCTTGGCTCGTCCAGCCCATGAGGCGCACGATTGCTATTCCACTTGTCCTTGTTTTGTTTTTTAGGGAGAGTAAGCATACCATGGCTTACCAAATACAACTCCACTATTTCACGGCTCATGGTAATACCCCGAGGACCTGCACGTTACCCATTCCCTCATTTCCTTTTTTGCTCTCCTTCTTTTTCTCCCTTTTCCATGCGGAACATTTTGAGGTCCATCGACTGCCTGTTCCGCTCAAATTAAGTGCATGAGATCGGGCGGCTGAAGTAAACAGTGATTAACCCCAAGGCCCCATGAAGTAGAGGGGAGAGCCGGCCAGCATGTGTTCTTCCTTTGAGCCGGCTTCGAGCATAAATGGAGCGAGGCGAGAATCGTCTCTCCCCCGTCATTACCCACGCCAGAGAGGGGGAAACTTATCCTGTGCTGTTTCTATAAAACACACACTGGCATGATCACCGAGCCACACAATTCCTTTCTCTGTTCCACTTTTTCACTTCCTCAAGATCAGCTCATGCCAGCCTTGCTGTCACTGTCCATCAGAGGCCAATACAGAATTGTTCAGTCTGTTCAGTGGCTCCAACCATAAAGAAACAGCTAGGTCTGGGTACCTGAAGTTATTTTTGAAGTCCATTTCTTGAGGTTCTTTCATGTGGAAAATACAAGAGGGCATAGGTCAGGGTCCTCAAGCTTGTTCATGGTAAATTGCTGTCAGATCATAGGTTAAACATACACCCACTTCTCATACCAGTGGGAATGTCATTCTTGTTCAGAGCACTAGGTTTAAGAATGTGAAAATGAGCTGCATTGTCGCATCAGGTGGGTCAGCGCCATAGTGTCTGATTGAATTCTCAGGTATGGTAATAGGAAAGTTGATGTACTCTTCAAGGGTTCAAGTTTTATCTATGTGATCACTGTACGACTTGGAACTGTACTTTCCTCTAGGGCCTTCAACACACTTGTCCCTAGTTCTGGTAATGTAATGTACGGTAATGTATGCCATAACTATAGTTCCTGAGGATTTGATCAGGGGCTACCACCTCACTCCCAGTATGTATGTACATGTTTTACATGTACCGTTTTAACTACATAAAATGTCATTGTACAGCACGATTGTATCTATCAAACATTCATGACACACTTGTGCTCCTACACCCGGCCGTGCAATTAAACTTTCTTGTCCTCAGTGTTGGTTTTGTCTTCATGGATTAACTGATTATTTTGCTGTCTTCTGAATTTTTGGTTTACCATCACATGGTGCTCGGACATGCTCTTTACTCACTGCATTGTTGGCAATCAAAATAGACAAAAGAGCCGTCTTCAATGAATGCTTCAAGTCTTATATTATTATCTCTGCGTCTTCCATTTCTGGCTTTCTCCCTTTTCTTCCACCTTTTCAATTCTCCTACCCTCTTTTTTTATTCCTTGAAAGTTATTCAGTGCAATAAAAAATAAAGTCTGGTGTCCCATAAACAGAAACCTTGTCTATCCAAGAATATCTCAGTAACAAATTCCATTTTGCTGTTATATAAGATTGCATCAGCTTCATGTTTTTTCCCTTACATGATTGGAATCTCTTGCACAATACCAAGCAGGAACATCTTGATTTTATCCTTGATTCCGCTGTTGTAAAAGTTCTAGTGTTGGCACATGTGTATGGAAATCTTATATGAGCTTAGCACGTAGACCATGTTGTGCGGCAGTTTCTCATTGCAAGCACTGGTGAGTTCCTAGCAGTTTGAAAATCCAATTCATGCAGTATCTCCCCAATTTCAAAACTCACTGCGGAGTGCTAGATTCTATAGTAGCCCAGTTGCAAAGAGTGTTAGATTTACTCCAGTCGATTTGTTTGCTCTTTATAAAGTGGTGTTTTTGGCATAGAAATTCTGGTGGGGCACCAGCTTGTCATGCCTAGCAGTTGTGAGCCTCAATTTAGCTAGTTTGGCACAGTGATGAAACCCTTATAACACACTATCACTAGCTGCTCATTTGCACAATAGGGCTACAAGAAAGTAGTCATGGTGTTGTAAGTTGCTTTGAATAAATGTATTAATCAAATCGCATACATTCGAATGGCAAATGCAATGCTGGAGCGTGAGCTATTGATAGGTATTAGACTTGTAGTTTTTAGCCCCCCTCCCATCCAGTATCACCACCAGCCGCCACTGCACCTATGCCTACAGCCAGCCCTGGGTGGCTCAGTAGCGCATGTACTGTCTTATGCATACAGTAAATCCGGATCAGAGCATCTCCGTCGACATGGGTTCAAATTGTGGGAGTGCCGCTGTCCTTTTTCATGATCAAACACTTTTTTTATCTCCTGTTCAAACACATTCCATTCAGGGGGATGGAGGAATTGATCAGGGGCAGACATCCAGAATTCCTCAAACCAGATGTGGGAAAACGATCGTAAAATTGTCCAAATGAAGGCAAAAGGAATCACACTTCCTGTTGCCGACTATCATTTCCATTGGCCTAAGAGAGGCTAGAGAAGATTTATGTAACATAAAAAACTGTTGTGTCATTTCATCCCTCATTTCTCAAAGCTGTTTTGTATAAAACTATTTTGACATTTATGGGGTCAGCAGGTTCCCCATTAGTTTGATAATATCACTATAGTGATTCTGAACAAACAGCCATAGCTGAAAAGCGGCCGAGTGGGAATGCCGAATGGCATTTGGAAATTGGTTCTAATTGCCGGAGCCAATAGCGTTTCAGCACCTTCATAGAGAAGGGGTGGGATAAACAGTGTTGTGGTTTGAGCCTGTTTGTTGCTGCAATTCCTTTCTTGACCTTTCAAAGTCCGAAATGACCTATTGTACCTCTAACAGACACTTCTCCAGAGCGACTAACAAGTGTTCAGGGACAGTCATTTCTAAGATAGGGGAAAGTATAAGAGAGACACTAGGTGCAAGAAGTGCAGACCTGACTGACAACTCCCCAACTACCCTAATGAGCATAAAACTATATTTTATGTATAAGAGCAAAGAACCACAAAGACTCACAGGCTCTAAAAGCTGGAGAACTGTCATAGCTTGGGTCTAAGTAGTAGTACTCCAGCTCAGTACTAATTCCAAAGAGTACCATTTGCTAGTGGACCAGCTCAAAACCAGGTCGACCAGCTTATGACCAGCTCAATTTTCAAGCTGGCATAGCTGGATTTTTACAACAGGGAGGCCTCAAAGTCAGACATTTCTTCAGTCTTTCCTTTTAGAAAGCCTGTCAGAGACAGCACGATGTCGTCTCTCCTTTCTGTGACAGTGTTTGTATCCCATGCACTGCAGGGATGAGGGGCAGGGTGGAACATATGTTTGACATTAGCAACACTTTCAGCTCCATTTCCTTGCGGTTTCAAGATTTTCTTTGACATGAAGTTTACTTTGCCTGGTAACAATGAGAGGAGCAGTGCATTTCCATGGAGATTTATGTACAGGAATGGACCTCAGAGTTTGAACGTTCACAAATGTTATGGTTAAACGCACATAATCATTCACACATGAAGGGCTTCACATGACGTTATAGCTGATGCCCACCTCAGTAGTATCCAGTAATGATATCATAGTGGAATATGAGCAGGAGGAATAACCATGTTTATCCCCCCAGAGTTACCACACTGCAATGTGCCAAAGCTGGACAGCTACATTCTATAACAAACTGGAACATCACTTCAATAAGAAGCAAGGCCAAAGCATGACTCAAGGAACAAAAAATGGTTGCATGTTGTCAAACCATGAGGGAAATGCCACCAGAAAGGTATTAACATCTGTCAGATGCTGTTATAGATGGCTGAGAGGTAGTACCTTATGGTAAAAAGACAAAAGTAGCATTATGGGTTAAAGTGGTCTATTGATGGAAAAGAACTCAATCCATACAATCAATCCAACAATCCATTCTGACCACATTGAGTGGCAAGCTTCAGCACCAGCTTTGGTTGGATATTGATGTGCAACAGGAAAACGTTTTGCAAATGAGTAAATTATATATTTTTTAATGTTTTAAAAAAAATGCAAATGTTGCCACTAGACGGGAGGACAAAGACGGCAGCCACAATCACATGACGGCAGTATCATGTCGTGTTTAACCCTTTTCCTTTCTCCATCCATGGTAATAACAGCACCAAAGATTTCATTAATCCCACATGCAGCCCAACAGATTATACAGAGGAACGCTTTGATGTGGGCATGGTCCTGGCAATTTGGTATTTTAACCCAATCAGCAATAATCAATCAACTAGAATGGAAGAAGGATCAATGGATTAACCGTGAAAGGCGGTGTCATGAGCTAATGTAAGTGACTGTGCTCAAATAACACTGGCCACATTTAAACAATGCAGGGAAAGCCATGAACAGTCATCCCCCACTGCATTGTACAGTATACTGCACATTACTTCATGTTGACCATTTATGGTGCTGTTCAAGTCAAGGTGGATCAAGAGCAGGTTGCCCATATGACCACCCTCATTCCCTGAGGGCCCCAACAGCCCACCCAACAAGGAACATCACTATTATGACTTATCTAAGAATAGTATTTCTGTTTGTGTATTAAGTATGCAGTATGGGGGTTGTCATAATGTCATATATTATGTTATAATTGTTGCCAATTAAGGAAAATTCAATATACTGTTATGAAGAAAAAAAGAGAAATGTTAGAAGGTTACAGAATGTGTGAACTTTTATTTAAAAAACTTTTAAAGCTAATGTCAAGTGTTTTTCAGTGCGAGTCTAGGCACTAGTACTGTGGAGAATTCAGGGTCTGACTGGCTAAGCAAATACAACACGTGAGGCTGTGGTAAAGAAACCTGATCAACTGAGTCAACTGTTTATGAGTTTATGAGACCATTCTGGCCATACTGGACCCATATAAACCAGTGTTGATGTAATGCTGAACATTTCACTGGGTTTAGATATACATCCCCTGTTAGTCTGCATCGGGTTTCTTGTCAAACCCATCCATAGTGGGTGAGTATGGCATAGCCCATTGAGCGGCTGATTACCAAGCCATACTGTACCAGGGCTGCCCAACCCTGTTCCTGGAGATCTACTGTCCAGCATGTTTTCATTTCAACCCCAATGTGGCACCCGTGATTCTACTATTTAGTAACTCAATGAGATCTCTTGCTGTTCAATGAGGTGTGCTTTGTTAGGGTTGGAGTGAAAACCTACAGCATGGTAGATCTCCAGGAACATGGTTGGGCAGCCCTGCCATATACAAATCCCTCCATGCGGTTGGTGGTTCATTCTCCAGGCATGGCAATTTCCCTCTATTCAGTGCCTTCTCTGCACAGTAAGACGATGAGTGTTAATTCAACTCTAACAGAGTTTATGAATCCAGGAGGGACTGCATGTACTCTATTACAGTAAAATGTACTCTGTAAGAGTTGATTTAACACTAAAGAGTTTACTGTGCGTCTGTTACGCTCACTGCTTTTCTCCTGTCTAAATACAATTTAAAAAATGAAGGGAGCCAGGCTGCAAGTGGAATGAATAAAAACTTTGTTTTTCTCTCCTCAGTAGAGAGCGATGCATGGATTATATACAGACGGACATTTTCATTTCCCCGGTTCTCCAGGGCCCGATTTTTTTCCAACTACCCTTTGGATTTAGGGATTTTCTCTCTGCGTCTGGAAGAGATTACTCTCGACATCTGAGACTTGTTGCAGTGAAAAGAAAATTGACGTTTATGGAGATGTGCACTGTGATGTTACCAGCTGGCCGCTGCCCAGAGGGAGATAGGTTGGGTGTCAGGACTGGTAGGGTGAGGGGCGGCGGGTTGGGGGGGTTGTTGAGGGAGGGTGCAGGAGGGGGGAGTCGAGCTACGCCAAACTCCAAATTCTCTGCTCCATCATAAATCACACTGCACTCAAAGGAAAACTCTTACACAACTCGGCCCAATAAATACATGCCAATCTTTTGTGAGGTCATTTCATTTCAGTTAACATATGTTTCTGCTGAACTATTAATAGGGTACTACACCACCCCACATCATACTGTGTGTTCTGCACAACACTGCATGACATCTCATGCAACAATAATTGACTTCACATTTCATTCATTTGATTGTTTATCACAATGCAATGCAAGTTTAAACCCATGAATACTGTGTTATGTGTCACACAAGCAAAAACAAAGACTCAAGAATCAGCCAATGAGTAACAAATGTAATCATGTTTTGGTGTCTAGATACTTCAATATTCTTTAGATTTCAGTAGCTAATTGATTTTCAATTGTTAATATTTCAGCATTTAGTTTTTGTGTAAGAAGTATTTAAAAACAGAAGTATTTTATTCACAAAACTACATTTCAGCCAAAATCTAAAACCGCATTATGTCAAATATACCTGTTTCAAGGTCTTTATTGAAGACTATGATTCGTTAATTAGTTGAATCAGGAGTCATAGTGCTGTGCTAAAACAAAACCCTGCAGTCACACCAGCCCTTTTGGCATACGATTGGACTCCCCTGCTTTAGATACTGGTAATCATAATTGGCCACCAGTAGGATGTCAATCACAGGTCAAGGTCAAAAGGTCAAGAGAAGCACCTGGACAGAAGGCAAGAAGTGTGGGGGATGTGCCGGCAGCTCCGAATTATGCCATATTTATGCTCTCTGTGCAGTAACTGACCCTTGTTTCCCCATCATTTATCACTGGTGAAGCACGGAGGGTTTATTACAATGGTAGTCTGTCTGACTGTAATAGTCGAGTATGTGGTGTGCCTCAAGGAAGTTGTCTTGGACCACTCCTTTATTACATCTTTACCAATGACTTGTTTCTGTCTAGATCAATGCAAGTATTGTGATGTATGTAGACGATTTCCCACTGCATTATACTACCACTACAAGTAGAGAACTAAATCAGGTTTTGTCCAAGGAGATAGACTTAGTAGATAAAGTTAAATAAGTTGGTTCTAAACTTTTCAAAGACTAAAAGTACAAAAGTACAAACTGTCCTCTTGATACTTGTCTGGTAAACCTATACAACAGGTCGACAAGACTAAATTACTAGGCTTAATTATTGATAGTCATCTGTCATGGTCTGATCATATTGATATGATTGTTAAAAAAATGACGCATGGTATCTCCATGGTAAGAAGATGTGTTTCTTATGTGCCATCACATATCCTGTGTTTTAAATCTTTAATTGTTCAGCTGTAGATGTATAGTCTTCGGCATCTACAAGAGATCTGAGAAAATTACAAATTGCTCAAAATAGAGGTGCTAGACTTGTACTGAACTGACCTATCAGAACCAACACTGAAATCATGCATGGCAGACGCTCATGGCTTTTTGGAGAGAAGAGGCTTACCTACAGCACAGCACTGTAGGTAAGCCTCTGTTGTATAGTCAAATAATTTTTAATAACTTGCAAAGTCACAACACTACATCAGCTGACAACGTTCATATGATGTTACCTAGGCCAAAATCCAATTTCCTAAAAAGAACGGTAATTTATCGAGCTATTATGAATTGGAACAACGTTCCACTTTATATCTGTCAGTCAAATAACAAATCATAATTTAAACACCACTAAAAGATGTTTGCATATATTGGCCAGTGTTGGTAATATGCCTGGTAATTGTTGTAAAGATCTTTTTGTTATTCTTTTCTCCAACTGATTATTTTTTGTTGAAGATGATGGTGTTCTGCCAGGAAGAATGGGTAAAAATTCCAAAAGCAAGGATTGAAAGACTCTTACCTGGCTACAGGAAGCGTTTACAAGCTGTTATAGTTGCCCGAAGAGGAATCACTAACAGTTGCACACAGCCTTTTTCATTTATATTATTATTTTGAAACTATAAACATTTTAATGAAAGTAATCTTGTTTTAAAATTTGGAGAAGGTTGTTTAACGTTGTACCATTTAGAGGTCAGGTTCGCTTTTGTTCACTTATATATTAATTGTAAAAGGCTTTTTGAGCAGGGGCGCCCACATTTTAGCACATTACTGTATAAAAGATACTGAATGTTGTGTGTGACATTACTGCTTGTTTTAACGTGAACATATTTGAATTGGATTGCAATTTATTGTGGACCCCAGGATGACTAGCTGACTGCTACAGCATTAGCTAATGGGGATCCTTAAAGAAACAATAAACAATCCCTCCATGTTGGGTGGTGAGGAGGTATGGCACTCCTTGGTCTGTCTCTTTACCTGTCTGTCCTAAGCTGCCCTTTTAAATCTTCTAAATGGTAAATGACTGCCATTTATATAGTGCCTTTATCCAAAGTGCTATACAATTGATGCTTCTCATTCATCCATTCATACACACAATCATATACCAATGCCGATTGGCTGCCATGCAAGGCACCAACGAAGTTGTTTGATTGCAGAGTGTGGTGAGCAGAGAGGAGAGGAGAGGAGAGGAGAGGAGAAGCGCTCCCATGGAAGGAAACCACCCAGTGTCCATGAACCTCTCCAAAAGATGTATACAAGGAATGCAGACACTGCATTACACATTTCTTCTCTGCTGATCTTTCCTCTGCCTCTTCTTTAACATCCTATTAATCTCTTTCAAAGCTATTGCTGTGACTTTGCCTTAGCCTAACTAAGACCAATCATAGCACAGCCATGTAATCACAGGGATCGGTGGCTGTGGTGGGGGTGGGTACTGGGGGGTTTGGAAGGAAAACCAAGTCTGTATTTGTTTCAGAAGTCAGCGATTGCCCAAACCATGCAATCATCCAAGCGCCCACAGGCTTGCCTCTGGACTCAACAGTCAGGGAAGCTTTCTGAAAGGTATCCATCTTGTTGGAACATGAGGAGAATCAACATAAATCCAGAGAGGTCTTAAGAAGCAGACTGTGGAGAAAAGATGGGGGGGGGGTTCCTCAGGACCTGCAGGAATGTTGCAAGTACAGAGAGAGAATGTAAGATACACATTCTCCTACGCTTTAAAGATGAATCTAAACAGAGAGACACATTTGATAATAATAAGAACCCTAATAATAACAGCACCCCCCCAAAACACTAAACTGTCAGTCTTAATCAGGTATCCAAGTACACTGGAGGTTGCCGGACAGTGGGAAGATTCTACTGAGAGGCACTACACATCCCGAAATAATATGAACTGTTATCAGTATTAGTATTTACAAGATGTTAGTTACAACTGTTTTTATTGAAATTGATTCACTCTTGCATTAAATACTTGAAAATCCTGATGTTTATGATCCACTTTAAGTTCATAGAACTGGCAATTAACTGGGTTTGTGTTAAGTATGCACAAGCATAACATAACATTAAAATGAGAACAGGCTATTCAGCCCAACAATTCTCACCATTTTCCTACAACTAAAGTGTACATAGTGCTTAGTTTACCTGTAAGCTAGTTAGTATCCAACACTATATCAAGCCAGTTCTTCAAAACCCCCAGAGTTGCTGCCTCCACTACATGACTTGGCAAGCTATTCCACACAGTGACCTCTCTCTGTGTGAAAACATACTTCCTAATGTGTGGAATCTTTTGCTAATTTCCATTTTGCCCCCTTGTTCTACTAAAATAACTCAGCATCCTTTAGTTAATTTAAAAGCCTGACACAAATCCTGAGTCTGCTTTTCCTAAACTTGAAGAGATTAAGCATCAGAATGTTTTCCTTATAACCTTTATGTTTAATCAAAGGAACCAGTTTGGTTGCCCTTCCTTGAACCTTTTTCACAGCCTTAATATCTTTCTGGTAGTATGGCCCCCTAACAAAGGTATTGTTTAAGGTAAGTATAACTTCTTGCAAGAAGTTACAAAATTTTTTATTTATTTTGCAACATAGTGATAACTTATTTATGGATACTTCTCCCATTGGGGATCTGTTATCACACTCTAACCAACCCAACCTAATCTAAATTTTAAATTTAATTCAGTCAGAACAACTCAAGTATTTAGATGAAATATATGAATGAATATGCAATGCAATTATTTTGGTTTGGCACTGAATAGATCAGGAAAAATATAAAATCTCCCACCGTACCTAGAAGCAGATTCAAATAGGTGGAAGCTGGGTTTGTGGAGGACAATTATGCAAGAAGCAAGCAAAGGGTAGCCCAGGCAATGAGCAGCACTGGAGAGGTCTGATGTGTGCATACATTTGGTTGAGTATGAGAACATCCAGTGGTGTGTATTGTATGTGATTGGTTGCATATGAGAACATCCAGTGGTGTGTATTGTATGTGATTGGTTAAGTAGAGAACATACAGTGGTGTGTATTGTATGTGATTGGTTGAGTATGAGAACATCCAGTGGTGTGTATTGTATGTGATTGGTTGCATATGAGAACATGCAGTGGTGTGTATTATATGTGATTGGTTAAGTAGAGAACATACAGTGGTGTGTATTGTATGTGATTGGTTAAGTAGAGAACATACAGTGGTGTGTATTGTATGTGATTGGTTAAGTAGAGAACATACAGTGGTGTGTATTGTATGTGATTGGTTGAGTATGAGAACATGGTGTGTGAGGCCAATGGGCTGCTGCAGCAAGAGTTTCCTGACCCAACTTCTCTGTGCATTTCATGTACAACACACATCGCTTTTTAACTCATGAGGGGGGTCCACAGATTCCTTTGAGCCTGAGAGGGGCTCCCTGGATCAGAAACAGATGAAAACCCCTGCTCTAAAGTGAAGCAATTTAATATGTTTTGTTTTGCATCCATCAATCAGTGTACATTACATTACATTACATTACATTACATTACATTATTGGCATTTGGCAGACACTCTTATCCAGAGCGACGTACAACAAAGTGCATACCCATAACCAGGGATAAGTTCGCTGAAAGAGGTAAGTACAATTTCAACTGTAGTCGGGAAAATGATAGGCCTATTACTATGATAACAAGAGCAGGAAGAGGAAGTTAAAGAGTGCAGTCCTCGTAACTGGTCAAGAGACTATGGACTTATTCCAATTGCTTATTTTCACTCTTTACATCTCTTCTATGGATCTATGGATCTTCTATGCCTCCTCTATGGATGACAGGACAAGATGAAGGAATTGAGACAACATGTATTAGGCTAATGGCGCAGCCCAGTATCAGTTTGAAGCCATTTCAAATCCAGATGTGGAGACGAGCAGCGACGGGTGATCATTTATACGTATGTCACGCATTCCACAAAGGACACACTCATGTATCCTTGCTGAAACATCCTCCAGTAGCCTCCTAGCTCTCTCCTACAAGTTTAACAGATTGTAATGTCCTTAAAGATGGCAGACCTTGATTGATTTCCGGGTCAAGGGAGGACCGAGGAGACAAGGACAAATAAAATAAGCGATTGTAATGAGCCCTCAGTTATCCCCCTCATCACCCCTCTCTCTCTTTCCTCAAGTGGTTTCCCCCATTTCTCTCCCAAATCCCCTCGCCTGACCTCTCCAAAAATGTCAGTTATGAGGTAAGTATGTTATATGAGTCTTCACTGTATTTTTGGCACAGTTTCATATCTGTCTCTGGCAGGATCAGATATCTAGCTGCTTGAGCCCCTCACTAACCGCGAG
The DNA here is from genome assembly GCF_963514075.1 of Conger conger. NCBI lineage: Eukaryota > Metazoa > Chordata > Actinopteri > Anguilliformes > Congridae > Conger > Conger conger. Next base: position 22,684,080 of record NC_083761.1, on the reverse strand, counting down.
CATACAGTGATCAACCTGGAGTGATTTGTACTGTGATACCAGAAAAACATTTTTCCTCTAATTTAGGTCACACGAGAATGACCAAATGGATAGAAACCCCTTTGGTTTCCATAAGAAACTACAAAACAAACTGATGATGCCTATGATGTGCAGCACTGCCTATACTCCTGTTTACCTGGTCAGGAAGCCCCATTCCATCCCAACCTTGGGAGCATGCTTATGCATCGTTGTCCTGTAGCTGCCTGTAAACATGAGTGTGAGCATGGTTTTCCAAAACATTGTCATTACTTTGGGACTAAGTCTGGGCTCACACCATGGTGTCAGAGTTTTTAGCTGTGATTTTCTTCCTTCTGTACACCAACATGGTAAAATAAAAAAGAAGTCAATATAAGTTTTTAATCTTTAAAAAAAAAAATCTATATTACTTTATAGACCCTGTGTGAAAAATGCAGCATAAATAAAGGTGCTTAATTATTATTATCATTATTTTTATTATCATTATTATTATAATTATAATTATTATTATTATTAGTAGTAGTAGTAGTAGAAGTATCTGTATAGTCGTACCACTACTAGTAGTAGTAAATAGTGCTAGTAAAACTAACTATATTTAGTTTATTTGTAAAACATTTTTTTCCTGAAAAACTGCAATATACATCAAGTTTATAAGTCTGGCATATTAACCACCTGCGGGTGTACATCTGCCAGACAGTCACTGTAAAACAGTTAAGATCCAGTCTGTAAAACTAACCACCAATCACTGTAAAACCACGAGCCAATCACAATAAAAGTCACTGTGAAAAACTTCAGCAAGATAAAACCTTCATTTTGTTCACCAGGCGGGAAGGACGGTGAAATTGCTAAGCAACAAAAACTAAACACGAGATCTGCTGAGCAAATAGCAAATGTCAATTGATGCAATTAAAGGAGAGAGAATAATAAATTCTCCACTATTTCACATTAAAACACCACAGATGGTCACATGAGTTTGCCGTGGGTATATGAAATTTATTACAAGGGTGTTTCCATGGTTTTCTGTGTGATGTTCAAAACAAACCTAGATTTTCAAAATGATCAAATAAAATTAAAGGAGCAGAAATTGCATTTTGATCGGTAGTGAAAGTTTTGGCTGGATGGGTACACTGTTGGAGATCCAGCAATGGAGCCCGATCCAAACCCACCTCCTCTTAAACAGGCCACGACCACAGAGCATAAAAATACATAAAAATACCAAGACTCCGTTGGTATAGAGTAAGGAGCAGTCACCACCTCCTCCCACAAACCAGGACCAGGTAAAGTAGTAATCACCTCTCAAGCAAATACTTCATTACAAGTTGGTTTCACTGGACGGGTGAGGTAGCTTGTGCACACAGAAAAAGATGATTGCCTTGTTCTTCCTCTTCTCTCTTTCTGATATGTTCCTACATTACTGGCAACCAACCCTCTGACTAACAGCTAAAATACCTCAATAAGGCCACAAATCCATTACTCCCTGTGAACGCTGTTGCTTGCTGTTACTGTTGCTGCGTTCAGCACCGACTTAACTTGCGCTGATTTCATACCTTAATTATGGGGGAACAGCGTATCCTGCTTTGCGGGAAAGCTCTACTGAGAATAGAGGAGTCAGAGTGATGTTGGGACATCGGAAAAGGAAAACAAACAAGCCCTGGACTCGCATGACCTCCTGTGTCCTGAGGAGGTTGAAGGACCTCTGCTTGCTGTGCTGTTTGAAAACTGGTCCAGATTTCTGCGGTTCGTGGGGTCGCAGGTCACACTGTGTTGCAAATCCACAATGCTTTCCTTCAGAGGGTTGTTCCACCCCTCTCTGTTTCTATGTTGTTGGTTATTTTATTTTTGCTTGTTTGTTTTTGCAGAAGGAAGAAATTGGGCCTCTCTAACAGGTCTTAGACAAAGTTACAAAATAACTCTTTTTAACAAATGCTTAAAGTGACATACCGCACTGTATATATCTACCTAAGTGAAATGATTCATTTGCACATTAGTCATTTCCCCTGCATGTACACATCTGCTAAATTCATGACAGAATTGTGTGTACACATAGGCATTATACAAGCAAAACATTGTTGCATTAGGTCTTTTTTTCCAGCATATTCATTCACAAGAGTTGGTTTTCTAAGTACTTCCTATTTGGAAACATAGCAAGCCACTGTAATTAGAATTTTAATTATATTTAAAAGTGTCGGTTTGAAGCTTATTTATTTAAGAAGTTATTTTAAAAAGCACTCAGCGACACTGGGAAGGGGATCATGGCCCTGGAGCTGGTGGGAACAGCAGGATTGCAGGATAGGAGGAGCAGCTGGACTGTGTTAGCATTCCCATGTAATCCCAGGGCATAACCTGCCATAGGGAGAAAAGGCACGTCTGTTTTCACTCTTATCCCCAGACCAGAAAAAACAGAGCACGTATAAACGGCTCCACAGCTCAGCATATCTGACAGTACTGCTCATCTCTCTCCCCTTCTCTTTTCCGGTTGTTTCTTGATGTGCTCATTGAGTGGAACATAGAATGTTCACATGCATGCTTACTGTATGCATGCACAAGACACACATCAAGTACCGTGTATAGTATGGCCACATACAAAATTCTAATCTAATGAGGCCTAGAACTCTGAACTGAGAGAGTTTTGGGGCAGGAAGTACACAATGCTGACATTCAACTGGTCAGCACCATCACAAAACTTCACATACTAATTTTATCATCATATTTTTACTTACTTATATTACTTACATTATATCCTAGCAATGTGCTGAAGTTGCTCAATTTCATTGTGTCTGTGCCCTTTGCCCATAGTTTTTTCCCTTTTGTCTGTGTGCCCGTGCTTTTCTCAGTGTATTCTCTCAGGTTTGGCATTTTCTGTTTCTTGTCCGGTGTTCGTGACTTGTGTCCCACTTCTGTAGTCTGTTCTGTTATGCTTTGTATTTTTCCAGTTTCAGTATTGGTCAATTTCCATAGTGTCTAACATTTTTGGTCCCCTGTTGCTTTCCGTAGTTCTGTTATCTAGTTATTCGTTTCACCTTAGTCCTGTTTCCTGAATTATCTGTTTGCACACCTGTTTATCGCTTCATCATTTGTTGAGTATTTGTTGAGTCTTTTTCTGTTCTCATTGCTAGTTTGTCTTACCTGTTACCTACCCGTATTCCAGCCATTGTTCTCCGACCCGGTTTCCCCTCTTGTTTTTCTGTTCATTGGTTTTTGAATTCTCTGGTTATTGATCTCTGCTTGGCTTTGGACTCCCTGTGTTTTTGGATCTCATGTTTATACTTTCACTTGCTTGGACTGCCTGTTTAATAGGTAAAACTATGTTTTACGTATTATGCTTCTGATTACCTGTCTGCCTGGATTACGACCTTCGGCTGCTTCGTCTGCCCTTCATAATAAAGCCTGCCGTATTTACCTTATCCCTGGTAAGGTTCCTCTGTCCCTCAGTCCCGCTGCCTGACACAAAACAGATTTTTTATTTAGCTCTGATGTTCACAAGTAACTGGCATTATGTTCGGAAAGAGGCGTTGCCATTGATTTATTATTTTTTTATGTACAGTTTTGGCACATTGATTACCCGAAAAATAGAGGTGCATCGTATCAAGTTGAACTGCACCTAAAAAGGTTGCGAAATCTAGAAAATGTGTCACAATCCAGTGATTAATTTTTTTAATTAACAATTAATTTGTTGGAGGCACCAACGCCATGAGCAGTGCCTCTCCATTGAACATAACTTTAGCAGGCCATTATTAATGACTGACTTTGTTAAAACATTAGTTACCAAAGTAATATTTGTTCATGCTAACTTAGTGATTAGTTCTTGTTAGCTCATTGAACCACATTACTGACAATAACAAACATCCTACATATATTTTTTGGATTACATAGCTCTAATGCTAATCAGACTTAACATGAATCCATTTCATATTTACTCATGTTAACTAAAGCATTCCTCATTAGGTCATGCAAACTTATTGTGAGATGTTACCACTAGAAATGCTAATGTACAGCAAAGAATAGCCGCCCACCACCATAAACTTTCAGCACAAGAACATGTGTTCTCTGCCAAGCTCTGTCCAATTATACAATGATATTCTGTTATTCTATGTGGCTGTTCTGCACATCTCATGAGAAACTCTGTAGTGACTTGTTCTGGGAGTGTTCAGTGCATCACAGGTCCTGAGTCATTCATTACAGAGTAGATTCCAAATCATCTGAGAAACCCTTCTCATGTGGAAAATTAAGAAGAATTTATTAGACATATTTTTAAGACTTCTACTGCAGTAGCCTATCCACTTAGAGTTATGATGTGTTGTGTGTTCAGAGATGCAAAGTAATGCCTGATTTACAATGGAGAATGGTGGGTATGGAGGTCCAGTTGCTGTGTTTCGTGATATTTTCAAATTTGGTTGATACTATATAGCAATCAATGGAACAATTGAGCATTTAAATGAGCACTACGGAATCTAAGGCTGGCCAGTTAGAATTAGGTTGATATCATTTTTATTTTGTATCCAGAGTATGTAGAATGCAAGCTCTAATGTCAATGAAAATTCCCAAAGCATGAAGCAGGAGAAGAGGCCCCATCTAAAAAGACCACAAACTCAGGCTCCAACTCCCAACAATATAAATCAAGTCTCTATCATAGAGCACAGTCTTTTTTTGGGAAAAAATAGATTTCTGTCAGGAATGCAAAACCACAGACCCGGTAGCAAGACCAAGGAGTAGCTTTCAGTTCAGAGTCTTTATTATAAGTTTGGCAGGTAAAACAGGCGGAGGTCGGTAGCCAGTAAACGGAATCAGCAGGGGATAGGCAGTTCATAAGTAAGTGTCCAGGCAGAGGTTCAATACACCAACAAACAGACATATTCCAAAATGAAGTCATAGATTTCACAAAATGCAGGAGGGGGATGCATGTACCACACTCACGCCAGCAGAGTATGCTCTGGCAGAGCCATAGCATCAGTGCAGTTTGGGCAGTAACTGGACGGTAGGAGCAATATGGCTGCTTTTCACTGTAGTACAGGTTGAAGCCGGTTATAGTCTCCTGGCCAAGGTCCAGCCTGGCCTACAGGCTAACATGCAGCTCAGCTCCTAGGGCCGTGTTCAGTCTCACTGACTGCCTCCTTGAAACCACTCCAAAATACCACTCCAGCAATAGCTAATTATGTGAATGAGCCACGAAAAACACACACAACACATTGCGGACACATGGCACCACACTGTCTCTCTCACTCTCTTTGCTGAACATTACTACACAACACACACACACACACACACAAATAAATCCAAAAGTAAAAAGAATGCAGAGTGGAGAATACACACAAACTGACACACACCTGGGAGTCAAGTTGGGTCTGAATTTGCAATGCACCTGATCTCAGACATAAATCAGTTATTCGGCAGTTCCTGGAAAATGTACTGCTTTGAGTTTAGGTCACACATGTTTCTATTTCAGTTTGTCAAGATTCCAGAACTGCCCCCACTACCCCGCCCAAGAACCCCCCCCCCCCCCCAAACACACCCAAGAGAGACATGCATGCTAGAGGTTTAATAAAAAACGGATGACAAAGCAAAAATAAAGAACAGGGAATAGGTAGAAGATGTAGCACAATGGACAGAGAGAATGAGTAAGAGCTAATGAGACGAAGAATGACGACGTAGAGTAATCAAGGGGGAAGAACAGGAGGAAAAAGATAAAGACTAGCAAAGAAAAGGGAAGGCTGAATGTACTCTGACTGAATGCATCTCTCACTGTCATGTGACTGACCCCTGCAGCGTTATTTCCCGCTGACTTCCATTAAAAACATGTTTACATTCATGAGAAAAATGCTAACGGTACTATCAAAAACACAAAGCATAATGCACCACAGAACCTACGAATTATCACACGCAGTGCAATAAAAATAAAAATAAATGTAGGTTGTTGAATTTTGCCTCTAGGGCAACCACTAAGGGATGCATTTTGAGTTTAACAACCCAAATGCATTTCAAATATACCATTTGTATAGTGTAATAAATTAAAGATATGAAAAGTGATATATGGTGAGAATGTTCCACACATTCGTACACAGTCAAGAGAAATGAGCTGTGTGCTTGTGGAAATGTCTAGAAGAGCCTGAGTGAGCCGAATATCCCAGGGAGACCTCTCATCCCATCAGAGCTCTTTCTCCGAGTCGTGGGCTTAACTGAATTAAGAGGGCTGCCAAAGTTTTAATCACGCATTCCAGTCCGTTTGTCATCCGCTTAATCTGTTAGCCATTACATAAATGTGTTCCAGATGCCTCTGTGAGATTCAACACCAATCTAATTTGCTGCATCCACAGAAAGAGACATAATAACATAACACAGGCCTTAATATAAATAACCAGATCTTAGTGTTCTCCCATAAATCAGGAAACAGGTCATCTTAACCTCCCCCCTACCCCCCAAACACACACACACAAGCTTTCCATACAGCAATACACATACTCCTGACCTATCCAAACATATACACACTCCTGACCTCTTCTCTCTCTTTCTCTCTCTCTCTCTCTGTCTCTCTCTCTCTCCCCTACACACACATACACAAATGCATGAACACGCACACACACATGCACGCACATGCACTTGGACAAAGGCAGAGAGACATGCATTCACAAATGGGGTAGTTGTGTGTGTATGTGTGTATTTGTGCTTTGAGTTGAGTTTGGGTGGCACACCTGGCTAGGCTAGGGGAGGAGGAGTGGCTTGTAGATGAGTGCACTGACAAATGGCACCCATGTGGAGACTAGCACTAACCCCCTTCACCTCAACCTCTCCTTTCCTGCCTTTCCCTCTTTTGGGACAGCCAGAATCTGGACAGCAGTACACTAATGTATTTTCCTCTTTTTGAAGTCTTTTTCCCCCTGTCTGGTGGGTCAGGACCTGTGATGGTTAAGGCACAGCTATTTGTATGCCCAAAGACTCTGCTCTTGTCTGCATTCCACCGTGTGTGTGCTTCTAGCGGTTGGTTTGCTGGTGTACCTCTCCTGTCTAAAATTCAAGTTTTCAATGGTCTTTCCTACAGAGCAACTCCACTGGGATTAATTATGAGGCCTGTGGTCAGGTGCGCATGTGTGTGTGGACATACTATTTATACACCTTCAGGGTTGCTGCAAGCTAACCTCTAATGGCCAGTGTAAAGGGAGCCCTGTTAACCTGACAGCTTTAATGAAATGTGGTTTCCGAGTGAACGGCGTGTCCTTTCTCAGTATGGGTGAGTGGCTGGGTTAAGGGTTTAAACAGCTCAGGGACAGACATAACTCATGTTTCTGACTGTTGCCCAGGGATACAAGGGCCAGTAAATTGAGTGGTCTGGAGCACCACTTCATCACCCAATCAGTCACCCCCTACACAAGCACACTTATACACACACGTCACTTTTTCTGAGTTGAGTCCTAATTTTTGTACACATTTTCATAAATATTATATGAATAATACTGATTATAATACAATTATGATGGAATTCACTTTAATAAGTCAAGAGCATTATTAACTGTAACTGCAGATTATAATGACGATTAAACTTGGGAATGATTATTTAGCCACACTGAGAGTTTGACCTGGGCATATTAGAGAGCCATCAACTGCCATGGGATAGTTAATGACTACAGTCTCTATTACAGTGAAAAAGTGAAGTGAAAACACCTTGTTAATTTAGGTACTTTTAGGTACTAGTCTTCTGCTACTGATAATGATGATTCTTGTAATAAGAATAGATTTTATTATATTAATTTTCAGCCCATTATCACAAAGGCTTTTTGGCCGATGCAAGAAAATTGTGGTTGTCAAGAAACTAACAACACATTTCAAAGAGCTAAAAACAACATTCTGCAGGAGAATGAATTATAGGTTCTCTTTCTACATTGTTCTCTCCCTCTCCCTACTCACTCTTTTTCCATTGCGCAGCTGATATCTTTCAAACAAACAGAAATAAAATGCATGAGGTCAGTAGGTACATGGTTTTACAAAGGTGATGCGTGCCATGGCTTTCAGTGAGGAGAATATCTGAAATGTCAAAGGCCATTATGATTGCTAAGTAGAGTAGCCATTTATTACCCTCACATTAAAGGATGAGGCAAACTGAGTATCAGAATTAATCTGTGTGATGATGTTTCGTCTTACATGACAGATCAAACATTGAATCCAAGTCACAATTTAGCACTTTCAATTTTCAGTTCTTAACTTGTCCTCTCACTGTAGTCTGTTGTAATCAATGAATATAGTATGAAAGATGTGATCTTTGCCAAATGAAAACCAAATGAAGTTAAATGTAAAAGAAAAACTCTAAAATTATCATAGAGTGGAGTAACTATCCATTACATTACATTATTGGCATTTGGCAGACGCTCTTATCCAGAGTGACGTACAGTTGATTAGACTAAGCAGGAGACAATCCTCCCCTGGAGCAATGCAGGGTTAAGGGCCTTGCTCAAGGGCCCAACGGCTGTGCAGATCTTATTGTGGCTACACCAGGATTAGAACCACTGACCTTGCATGTCCCAGTCATTTACCTTAACCACTACGCTACTATCCCTAACCAAAAGACTGCAAGAAGAAGGGGGGCCCCCTGGTCACCTTCGCTTGGAGGCATAATGAAATTCATACAAGGAGAAGCACCTACTGCCAAATATGGCGGTGGGTCATTGATATTTTGGAGATGGTTTGCTGCCAGTAGTCCAGGGCCCAGTATTTTGAAACATTTTTGGATAGGATTTCAGTAATCAGATAGGATTCAATCTCAAAATTGGTTATTTTAAAACTGGAAGCTTTGATCCTGATTATATTTGATCCTGAAATTGGGATAAGTATTTGGTAATCCAATCTTATCTAGACTCTAGATCAATTGTTGGTTTTGGATATTTCAAAATTCTAAGGTGGAGATTAGAATAGTTTTGACACTGAAAATCAGGATAATCTTGATCCACTAAAATGGTAGATTCAGGATGGATTCAAGGTTGATGTAGGGACACATGGCACATCTTTAATAAATCATTGTATCCAGTGATTGCACATTAATTAACACAAACCATTCTAAAACAATATCCAAATCCAAAATGGAACAGGTCAGAACACGGGTAAATCAGACAGAGAAAACACAGGAGGGAATGGCAGGAGCACATTACAATCTGACAACGAGTAGACAGAACAGACAGGTTGAAATAGAACAGATAACAGGGGGAAATGAGAATCCAGAGTGCACGATAATGTGGATCATCTGGTTACAACAGGTGAAACAAATGAATGAAAATGAATGAACAGAAAACAATACGGAAAGCACAGAGGGAAAAGCAAGGCGAAATGCTTGGGATTTAGACAGAAGAACAGATACAGAAAATACAGATGATGACAAAAAGTAGTCTAAAGAAAGCCTTGAACATTGTAAATGCTTTGGGATGTTATTTGAAAATATATTCTGTTATCTATTCTAAAATAATTGCCTAGTGAGTAGGTGCAAAAACAAGATTCTCATAGAAAACTATGACAGAATCCAGATGGACCAGTTGGACTGTCAAAGAGACTGTACTTAACTATCATTGAGTCAATTGATCAGTAAAAATAGGCTTTCAAAAGTTATTTATTATTCGTTTTTAAAAATTAAAGTAGTCATTGAATTTTGGAATTAGACTTTTTAACCCATGTATTGTGTACTAAAGCAGATTCAGTTTGACTAATAGGCAAACTGAATTACCCATTTTCCAACATGTTTGGAAAAATCTTTGTCTTAATGAAATGTTGGATTGTTGTGACAGAGAAAGACTGCAAATCTAGATTCTGTAATCCTGAATTTGTGGTTTCTGGAATGATCCTATCTGAAAACAAAAAAAATCTGACAAAACCTACAAGATCATTTTGATCTGGGATAGCAAAAAAATGGACTTCAAAATCCAGATAATTCTGATTCAGGTTTTTCAATACTGGGCCCAGGGGCAATATTTAATATCAATGGCACAATTCAACAAAGTAACAGGAAATCTTGGCAGAAAATCTGGTTGCCTCTGTTAAGAAGCCAAGACTTGGTCATAGGTAAATTGTCCAACAGGACAATGACTCAAAACATACATCAAAATCCATACAGAAATGGTTAAGTAAAAAGAACAACCATGTTATGCAATGGAAATCTCAGTCTCCAGACTGAAGCACCATGAAAACCATGTGGTCTGTGCTGAAGAGAGGGGTACTGAAGGGTACCCCAAGGATATCGATGATTCTGAGAAGTTCTGCATGGAGGAATGGTCAAAAATCCCTACAAATGTGTTCTCTAACCTTTACAAATTAAGGAAAAGACCAAGTGTTAACTGTCTTGGTGTTACTGAATACACTGCCACTCTAAAAATCAGAAAGTACCCATAGATTTAATTTTCAATTTTCATAAATTAATTTTATTGAAAGTTAGAAAAACACATTTTAAAAATGCACAGCAAGGCCACTCTCCCTGTTTGGCTTTGTAAAATAAAACTTCTTTATACTTTTGAGGCTATAATTTTGGGATCTTGGGGCAAGGGGAACACATGGCTGCATTTGTTGAAATCTTAAGACATGTTTACATGACTATAATATTCTAAGACTGTTCCTTGAGATTGAAAAATAATGTTCAAAGCACATCCAGGAAACTTTTGAGAACATTTACCCAGACTTTCCAGGAATGTTCTGGGGGGAGAAAAATTTAGCCGGTGGTTGGAGATTTTAACTGCACCCTGGATAGTGCACCACACATTAATCATGAGGAGGCTCTCCTGCAGCCTGGTTTGCCTAATCCCAACATAACATACTTCTCATGGATTAATGTGAAGCCAGATCGGATCAAGATGTATCATCACTTTTCCAATTTTTGGCTAACCACTGTGATACTGTTTCTGCTTTCCAATGCTCACACAACATGGTCAACTCCAACTCATACTTTAGATTAATATTGTAGCATTGAGACATGAGGTGAGCCATTCATGCTGAGATATTCGTCCAGAGGCAAAGAGCAAAGTAAAGGGAGATGCAGAGAGGAGATACTTTGCAGAGGGAGCAGAGAACCCCGGGGGCAATAATCTGTGGTAAAAGTTCATACAGGTTTCACAGGTTGCTTGTCAAGGTGATAATTATAGTTCTGGGCCACAGGATACATGGAGGGACTTTCTGTCCATTTGATAATTTTAGAGAAAACCTTACTTATTTAACCTAAGTTATAGTTCAGATGGAATCTAGCTGCAACCAACAGGATTTTGGTGACTGTGTGTTGTATGTACCAATATGGACATGGTCTTGCCAGCATGGCCGGTATCTCAATCATCTTGTTGCTAGCTTGACCATCTCCAACCCAGCTTCAAAGCAGCGGGACCAAGCTTGAAGCCAGCTGAAATTTTCACCATAGATGTACAGTAGACTGGGAGCAATTACTGAGTCATTTTTAAGATGAAGGGCTACATTATGGGTTCAGCCTAATCCCCCCATGAATTATTGTATACATTTTCTATGACCAATTACTCATTAAAATATTGCTGAATATATTTCAGCATATGGCCAAAATACTGCACACAAACCAGTGCTTTTAGCTTAGTCAGTGCAATTACCTGTGGAAGGGGGATGAGATGCTTTCTCATCTTGCAACTCACCGCAACCGCACACAAGGCTCACCAGTAGGTTGTGACCCCTAGTCTAGCTCACTCTACACTCTATTTAAAAACGGTTCCCAATGGAACCCTGTGATTCCTAAGAGAAGAACCATATCTAGTTAAGAGGGTCTGTGTCAGGCAGAATTATTCTGTCTGAGATTTTCCAGACTTCACACCTATGATGGAGAGTTTCATAAAATCCTAAAAAGGGTTCCTCTATGGAGACAAGCAAAATAATATTTTTTTTTCTGGTAGGGTATATCACTCCATTATGAAAAAGACCCAGGCTTATAAAACAACCAATCAAGCTATGTGAATTTTGTTTGAATGGGTGCATTTACTTGTGGTTTTTTTCCGGTGGACTGCACATGTCACAGTTTTCACCAGCCACGTGAATTGCTCTTGCTTGTCCTGACTGCGGAGCTTCTCCACCCTAGCTCCTCAGTGGTGGAACGACCTCCCCATCCCCATAAGAACTGCTCACTCACTGCCCATTTTCCACCGCAGTCTGGACTCATCTCTTCACACTGTGGATTGAGTCCTTTGCGAGATTCCCCTAATCTATTAGCAATTGTTTTTCACCTGTCTTTATCTTTATCACCTTGAATTTTGTACCTCAATCTAGGACTTTTGAATTTGTATTTGTCTCGGTTCTGTAGAGGTCATTCACCGCCATGTATTCTATTCGGTATTTGTCTCAGAGTAGAAAACATGGTAGTAAATGGAGCTAAATGCCATAAAATGATCATCATGGTCTATATCAAATATTTTTGAGCAAATGGAGTACTACCCTCATTGGAACATTACCTAATGTTTATAATAAATACATAATTATAAGCTTACATGTGATCAACAATCTCACTTTCAAAACATACCACTAGCATTGAGGCTACGCAACGTGACTGTCCCGTATGGCACAGCATTAGCTAGCTGTCTAGCATTACTGTCAAGCTATTTTTACCTACATGATTCAATATTTCATGAATCAAAGTGCACAGAAAATATTATCTTATCTGATGTCTGCGAATGTTCTCCAACTCACAATACATCTTCTACAGAGCTGGTTTTATTAAAAACTGCCATTGACCCCCATTCATCATCATTCATTCTACTAAGGCCTTGTTAGCACTCATCGTCACCCCCTGGAGGTGAAACCTGATATTCATATCTGCCAGCTACAAAATCTCTGGTAACACTCTATAATCTAGTAGCTGGACCACATGTTACATTATCTTAGCTAAGTAACTAGAAGATGTAATATTGCCATTTTTGTTCTTTTTATTGGAATCCACTGCAAATGTAAAACTGCAAAAAGAATGTATTAATCAACTACGGTGTACGTGGAGCTCTGGTGAATTAGTGAGAAAAGATATGAGATAAGCATACATTACATTCTTCAGCAATCAGCTGTCAGTGCCATTCTGCGAAGGGCTACAGAGATATAAGCTGGAACAATGATTTTCTTTTGGCTCCTCTCCTATTTTAACTTCCCTGTGTTTGAGCAACATTCATGATTCAGTGCAAAATAGTGAGAGAGTGCAGGCTTCTGGAAACTTTTAAAGATTTAAGATGTTTTGTACCTTGGTCACAAACAAAGATCAGGGTAAGCACTCTTGTTTGCTTTTGAGCAACCTTCATTGGTGCACCTTAGGTGTGCAGTCAAAGCATGTCTTACACAGGTCTACACTTGTCTTTCTCACATTCCTACTAAAGTCATGGAGCTATGGTTAATATGCCAATGGCTACGATCTTCATTTTGAAGAGTAATCTCTCCAACCCTGCTAACAATTTCTGAATGGCACATATAGAAAAAAGAGATCCTAGTCAGTCTCATCTTATAAACAGGGCTTCAATAACAAAGGTAGCACTCACTTTAATTACAAATGATACAAGCCTCAGGCTGCATCCCATTATCTTTCACTCCACTCCCTCACTAACACTCCTCCACTCCAGTGAAAGAATGTGGAGCAAAGGAGTGGAGTAAAGGAGTGGAGCAAAGGAGTGAACGGGGGAGAGTGAAGGAAAATGGGACAAGCTTTTTGGCTTCGCTGTCATCAAAGTCGATATCCTGCGTTGAGGAAATAGCCCTATCGTAATCGTTCTTTTTTGCCAAGCCCACACATATTCTCATAGCCAATTAGAGATCATACAAGTCAGCCAAAAAGTTACAAAACCGCTTGTAAGTTTCGAGCACAAGTTGCATAGTAGGATACAGTAGCCTGTGAACCTGACATTGTGGTTCGCCTCGAGACACTAATTGGCTAATATGCAACCAGCAAAATTAGATCAAAGTAAAAATCAAAACAAACATAACTATTTACTGTAATCCCAGAATCCCAATGTGTCCAATATGAACACCTTGTATGTAACAGTTTATGTTCTTGGCTAATGTCAGTTGCATCTCACATACACTAATTCATAAACTTTTATGTAGATTAGTGAAACATAGCCTAGCCTATATGGCGCTTCATATGTGAGTTATCATTTTCCAATGTTCAGTGTTCACATTGAAAAACAATTATTTGCCACTGTAAAATCTGTAACAATGTATTGGCAGTAAATATGTCATTTGGAAACAGTTGGTTGAATAAATTCATCCATGCATGTTTACGTGCACTACAGAAATAATTGTAGTTGCCGTGCTTATTAAGAGTCATTCTGGTTTTATGTATGAACAAATATATAAACCAAACTGACATTTCGCATTCCAGGTAGGGTGATATGTGTGATAATAATAACACATGAATTTGGCTAAATATTCAAGGAATTCAAGTTCGATGTAAACATTAACTGACACTCCTGACCGGTGTCTGCATGATTTTATGCATTGCACTGCTCCCACACGATTGGCTGTTTAGATAATTGCATGAATAAGTAGGTGTACAGGTATTCCTAATAAAGTTAGTGTATATACATTTTGGATTAGCTGAAGTACGTGTGTTCTTGAGCAATGAGAGCCATAACATGGTGCATGGTAGGCATCAAAACTTAGATTGTACAGATAGTATAAACGGAAATAGTTTTTTAAATGCTAGCTGAGAGTATTATTGCAATGGTTTGTATGAAAATGTTATTTTTTATATTTATGTTTTTTTGTAATATGGTTGTGTAATTGTTTTACATTTAATTTTTTTTACTATCCCCTCAAACCATAACCTTCTAGCTAAATTGCTTTTATGTCCTGATCACACTTATACTTTGTTGCCTGCAAGACAACATTTAAAAAATGTGTTTGTGACAAACTAAACCACAAGAGCACAATTCCGTAACTTACGCCCTAAAATGGAACCATTTTTACAGCATTACTTCACTAGCTGGAATCAAACAGCCAATAACAGTGCACTACTCTAATCAAGCGCTTTCATCAACCAACAAGGAAATGACATAGCAATATAGGGTTAACTGCCAGCAATTAACCTTGATCTGCAGGCTCTTTCCAACAGTTTATGACTTGCTGTGGCATCCCAGTGCATCTGAACTCTTGTTCAACTGAGCAAGCTCCTCTCAAGGATTTCAACAGCGGGGAACAGCGCAATAGGGACTAACCGTGGATTCCTGCAAAGGCAACTGCAAGACAGTGGAACTGTGCCAGGCCATTGAAGCTCTCATTTAATTGTGGAATTGCCCTTTCTGCTAGGGCAAAAAAGACAAACAGCTTGTAGGTGGCCATAATTATAATTTATCTCAACTCATGTCAGAGAGGACCTTAATCGGTCTTAATCACTGTTGATTACTGCTGAGCTGGTGGTTTTCACAATTGCCTTATTTTGTATTTTGTACGGGAAAGAGCCCAAAGCCAAAAATACGGCCCAGGCAAGCCAAGATTTCAGGCCGCACCCAGACTTGGTCGGTTAAACATCTTTCACATTATTGGCATCAAGCGACCTATTTTTGAGTGGAAGGTGAAGCCAGCTGAAAACAGGTGAGCCAGACCCACGCACGACAACACTGTGCTGGGTAGGGTGCACTTGTGCCTCAGTTCCAATAGTTTGAAGAGCATGCCACATTCTGCTGTGCCTAGCACAGCGATAAAGACAGCAGAGTAGATGGATTTCTCAGCAACACCAAATGAATTCAACATTGGGTGAGGGATTTCACAATCTATATATAGCTAACAACAATCATAGTTTATTAATCATTAATCATTACAATCATCAGAGACCCTTAGGTTTCATTATTCAACTTATTACAACCTCCCCCTGGGTATGACTGGTTTCAGGGTAGTAATTGTATGCTCCTACAATGTTTTTTTTGTTGCTCCCACGTGTGGTTTAGGAATAGAGTTGTCTTGTAGCCACATAGTGAAAATACTTCAGTATACAACCAACCACATATGCACATACAAATGTGAATGTGGCCTATTTTGACTTATATTATGTTTCAGTGACTTGGCAGACAAATGGTGTTGAACCATTCTGGAAATGTGCAAGGCCTGAGCTCTTCCTGGACAAATGTAACATTAGCAAAGGTAAATCAAGGCAATAGTCCACTTGCTTCCAATCCTCCATTACTATAGAATTACAGGCCCAATGGAGTCTGAACTAGCAGTGAAAATGTAGATAATACTGGCACCAAGTGGGGAGTTCCTTGTATTGCATCTATTTTAACAATTGAACAATAACGGAGCAGTAAAAAGAGTGGACTTCAAGATGCGTCTAGTGTTGCACATGCTCCTCCGAATGCACAGCACCACCTGCTGAGTAGCCTAATATCCGCAACTTATTTTATGTAAACTGTAATTTATCCTGTATTTTGATATTATGAATTCGTACTCTTGATTGTTGTTTTTATATGTATGATCATTAGTTTAATTGTGTCGTTTTATCGGTTACCTTACGCAAAGACACGTAATCTACTTCATGGGACACTTATCCCATTTGGTGCTTACTTCCCGAGCCTATACAGTAGGACATTTCGTTCTGTAACGCATTTCATTGTGTCCCACAGAACATGTCCCACAGTGCAGACACCTTGCTCTTTACACGTCATTAAAAATACTGTGCTCCAGGTGAGGCTCGAACTCACAACCTCGGCATTGCTCTGCTTTGTACTGCTGTATAAGTACCGCGCGCTAACCGATTGCGCCACTGGAGCTTCGAGCTCCCAGCCTCGCAACACCGGTTATAGACGACACGGGATAAGGTCATTAAGCCACTTTTTACTACGTCTTTTTTTGCACCGAACTGTTTAGAAATATCGCATTGCACATTTGACAGCCAGCCACCGTTCGCTAGAATAAAGGACTGTGCACACTACTTTGCAGGCTACTGTATAGAAACAAACAAGCAAAATACATGTTTCGACTGTGTGTCGTCATACTTGCTAGACCGTTCATTACAAAAGTTCCACGCTTCAAAACTAGTCCACATGATGCGCCGTGTCACCACCTCCCAAAAGGCTACATTGGTTAGTCTATTGAGTCTTGTCAGCGCTATAAAAACCTAGATTATGTTTTGCAACATTATGTCAGATAATAATCTCGAGTCAGCATTACAGTGTTGTTCGGAGGGTTTAGCGTGCAACATTATTGCCTCCGCCACATTTTCCCTGTTCATGTCGCAGAGGCACAGGAGGCGTGCATAGTGATGAAACTCGCTCACACTGACGTTGCGAAACATAACAAAGAAGTGTAAAACTGACTATAACTAAAACATACCAAAGATGTTTCAAAGATCCCCACCAGGAGTCACTATCGGACTGATTCGGCGCCGTCGACAAGACTTGCAGGACGGCACTGTGGATTAGATTTGCAAAACTGCACTGCACAGAGCTGTTCCTGTAGATCTACTATACTGGTTTTCCATCCTATTCCAAAGTACACCTCAGAGCTGCTAATTGGTAGAATCACGTGTGCCAAATTAAGGTTTAAATGAAAACCTACAGGACAATAGATCTACGGGAACAGAATGGGCAGTCCTGGACAAGATCATGTAAACATGGTGGAGCGATATATAAAATCCCGCTCCTCCCGCTTCCCTCAAAAAAATATTTTTTTTCAAGATGGATGAAAAATAATGATAATCGAACTCTGTTTTTTTGTTGGCCTACACCAACAATAAAGCCAAAAATGAAAAACCACTCAAATAGTTTAGTAATTTGGAAGAATATTGAAAATACTGAATCAAATCAATATTTTTTGTTACCACCCTGCGGCGTTAAAACTGCAGTTCTATAAGACAATCAGCAGGGAGGTTGTTCCAAGCATGTTGGAGAACTCAGTCCACAGTTCTTCTGCAGGCTTTGGTTGGCTCCTCAGACAGCCTTGATCAGGTTTTTATGTAAAAAGTTGTCAATTGCTTATAGTAATATGCTACTTTTTAAAGTTAAATACACACATGTCTCTGTAAAATTAAATCGTTTGGAAAATGAATATTTGGAAATCTCAAATGTGTTCTTTTATACTAACACACACAAAAAAAAGTAAACATATATACAGTGGTGTGAAAAAGTGTTTGCCCCCTTCCTGATTTCTTATTTTTTTGCATGTTTGTCACACTTAAATGTTTCAGATCATCAAACAAATTTAAATATTAGTCAAAGACAACACAAGTAAACACAAAATGCAGTTTTTAAATGAAGGTTTTTATTATTAAGGGAGAAAAAAAATCCAAACCTACATGGCCCTGTGTGAAAAAGTGATTGCCCCCCCTGTTAAAACATAACTTCACTGTGGTTTAGCAAACCTGAGTTCAATTTCTCTAGCCACACCCAGGCCTGATTACTGCCACACCTGTTCTCAATCAAGAAATCACTTAAATAGGACCTGCCTGACAAAGTGAAGTAGACCAAATGATCCTCAAAAGCTAGACATCATGCCGAGATCTAAAGAAATTCAGGAACAAATGAGAAAGAAAGTAATTGAGATCTATCAGTCTGGAAAAGGTTATGTCGTGAGCCACGGACCCCTTGCCGAGCTCAGACCTCACGTTCCCACGAGCAGTACCTCACCATGAGGTGTCTCGGGGACGAAATCAAGTACTCCGAACGTCCTGGAGCCCTGGTAAGTTCTACTGAACTTCCAGCCCAGTCTCGAAGTGAAGGGTGTGATGCAAATCTGGTAATCGATGTCCTGTATTCAATGTATTTACTCTAAAGACTCTTTGTCACATATGATTATAGTAAGATATATTTTATTATAATCAATCAAAAGAATAGAGTTGTACAGATTACAGTGTACATATCATCTTTTGCAGTTTGCTAATCACATGCAAGTTACATATACCCCTCTTAGCTCTTTCTAAATTACCTTTCCACCACGATGTTTAAAAATCAAGGTACACCCTTCCTATATCCATCCTCTTTGGCCTTAGCCTTATCCTATAGCTCCCCCTTCTTGACGTTTAAAAAGAAACTATTCCTATAATATTATATTTATCTAAATATGATAATTTCTCTACATTTTTCTACTTTATATAGTATCCTAATAAGAAATAAAAGATATATAAAAGTAAACTTATAATATGTTACTTTTCCTACTTCTACAAGTAATATAGATTATAATTACCACTCCAGCTTGGTTATAATTGTTCTGCGTGGATCTTTCTTCACCTGAGTCCGTACCGCGTACGTCACTCCTCTCTCCATATCCATATCCTGGAGTGGCGCGCAGAGGGAGCGCGCCACTCCAGCTTGACTGTCTTGCGTTGCTCTCTCTTCAACAGCTCGTAGATATCTTCTGAAGCCAAATTCTGGGATCCTGCTCTAAGGTCTAAAAACTTATCCCTTATATATCTTTTTTGTATACAAAAGTGTCCCCATTATGTCAAGCGGGAAGACATTTATCTTTTATATAACTTGTTTTTCAATGACCATATTAATTATTTCTGTTTTTCCAATTGTCATTTTCTCATACCTCCAAAGAACTGTCCCCAATATTTTATTTCATGGGCCCCTCTGGTTTGGGAATTTCCCCCATCTTAATATATGAGTGGAAAAACACTAGCCCTTATGTTGTTTTTAATGAACCTATTCATCACTGGTGTCTGTGTCAGTTTCATAATCTCTCCTTGACTTCCTCCAAACTTTGATTTCATGTAAGCCAGACGTTAAAGCCTGCCACCATCCCAACACCCTCTTTAGGTGCCCCTTTTTGTGGCGCCTTAAGGGATCTACAAAGGACATCCAGCCAATAGCTGAGTGTAAATCATCCGCCATTAATCATTAATTTTCTTTCGGTATTGACATCCCTTCCGTTTTCCTTATTTTTGTTTTTCTTTAGCCAGGCATTGTGCCCCTCCCCTGTAGGGTTGGGGTATTCTCAGTCAGAACTTTAACCTTGCTCCTTAAAACCCTAAATCTAAGTCCCCCGACTTCAGACTCCTCTACTGACAAGCATGGCTGCTCATTCTCTGAACCACATATTTTTCTTCTTACGGGCGTTCTTACTACCACCTCGATTGCGTGTGCGAGGGGTTAACAATGCATTCCTTTCTAACCCATCCCCCGTCAATCTCTCATCAGGGGGGCCTAGGGCCGGGTCCTCGACACCCCCTTCAACCCCTCGCACTAAGCCAATCTTAGCCCGTAAGTGCCTCTCAATTAACTCACATAACTTTAATATCCAGGTATCAAACAGTAGGGAGTACCAAGTACTAACTGGGCTCCCATCTGTCATTCTTTGTGTAACAATATCTAACATGGGTCCCCCTTTTGTTTTAATTATCGACACTCTTTTTCTCGTAGGCAACATAAAATCGCACAATATTTGTCCAGGTACTCTAGTTTTTTCTCCTAACACCCCCATGTCCACAAAGTCATACAGCCACTCCTCAATAGTGGCTTCATATCCGAAGTCCTGTCCATTCCTGAGCGTTGTCTTCAGGTTGAAGCAGACGCATTCCAGGCATCCCCGCATGCCTCCTCGCAGCGTGAAATGGGCAATGTCTCTCACATCCTCAAAGCAGATGATGCACCGACTCCTTGGGATCTTTCCTCCTTCAGGTTCAGGGATACAGCGTGTAATCTGGAAACTGTTCCTTCCATCGAGGAAGGCTTGTTGTTCCAGGAAAGCCTTTCTGTACACATCACCTCCTGTCCTTGTTCGGTACCTCTCCTTCAGGGGTATACCCCAAACTGTCTTTAAAAATAAAATAATATACAGATAATACAAACCCCTTCCCCACATAGTTCTCCCCGTTCGAGTGTTTTTACAGCTGTCGAGAGGGTACTTTTTTTCTCTTGATTATATATTTAGTTTGTTGTTTCCCTTCAAGGTCTTCGTAGATATACGGAAATATATTTTTACTAGGTTGATAATATTGATGCATTCATTCTTGTTCAAGATAAAGCATGGGGTGCAGAGACTACCGTATAGGCCCCTGGCCCCCCTCCTAAACCTCACGGTTTTCTCACAGTTCAGACAGGAATCTAGTGGGGGGTATTTGAGGTTGCAGGTGTTAAATAACCTTTTCTTATCTCCAAAAGCAAACAAAGTATTCACTATATGATTACGATACCCTCCTAATTCTATGGGATTTCTGGGTGTATCTGTTTCATTTGCGAACCCCTCTTTTAGGGCTGTCACTGGGAATTGTGATTCACTGGCTTCCACTTGTTCTTTTTCCACAATCCATTTCCCGGTTTTATTCTGTAAGAGATCAAATACAATTTTTCTTTATTTTATATTATTTTTCCATCCTACCTCTACTAGAATATATAAGTTTTTCCATGCGCTTTTGATTATCTATATTCCCTAGGAACTTAATTCTTTTATATATTTACACGGTTTCGATTAGGCCCGGTGAATAATTTAGGGGTTTATTATTATTATTACTTTTTTTTATGGATATACACTACAAGATTTCTCTTTTCCTTGTGAGAATGGTTATTTATTAACCAGCAGGATTTTCCCCAATCAATCTTAAACGTCCAACGGATCAAGTTACATCTCTGTTGGATGCGTAGATTTATGTATACGGTTTGCTGGTTTGGTGCAGGAGGCCATGCAACTATTCTTACACGGGACATCTCTCTTTGGAGTTCATTTTTGAATTTGTAACTTCAGTGTGCGGATTCCTGTGAATCCCCTTCTTTGTTTGGAGGCCCTAGGCCTCAGGTGTCAATTTTGATTTTTAAGTACACAAGATATATAAATCATTCTTTGGGCTCCTGCCCCTACATTTTGGATTCACAAGTATTTGCATTTCCATGGACATACAACTGAGGACTGTTATTATTTGTGACCCATCGAACACAAGCATGATCAGGTATAGCATTTATATTATTTCTTAATACCTGCCTATTAAAATTTTTTTAGAATTTAGATATCCCATAGCCAATGCATGTTGTATTAATACTAGCCACTTAGTAAATTTGTAATTCCATATTTGTATTCATAAGGTGCCTGTTATTGACAAAAAATCAAATCTCATATTCAGCATTCAAATTTCATTTGTTATCTTTGTCTGAAATCTTGTCCCGAAATCCGCATTCCAAATAAAACCATATTTTGATTTTAGAATTCAATTAACAATTCTTACTCCTAATGAGTTTAATTACTGTTACTATGTTACCAAGATTCAAATCAAGAGCTCGGAGGAGGGAACTCACCATGGATAGAGCTAACGGTATTGCTTCACCGTTATCCCGCACTCCCAGATTTCCTTCCCCTGATACATTCCCGATTAGGCTCATGGTTTCATAGGAACTGTTCCAAGTTGCCATTATTCCAATATGCTTGCCTCAGTTGTTTTTCTGCTGTGACCTGTGTCTCTGACTGTTCCAGGCTTTATACCTTATCTGTTTGTGTTTTGGGTAGCCATTTTGGTTTTTGAGGTCAGTATCCTTCACCCCTCTATCTTTTCCTTATGTCTATCTTAGGCCTCCCTTAACAGTTAGTGATTTCTTGCCGGGGTCGTCGGGTCAAGATTTCAGCAAAAGTACGCTGATGCTCATGCTCTTGTTTTTGAGACTCGAGCTTGTGATATGCATACTGTTGTCTATGACGCCTGCACCTTAAGCATACAAAAATGACATATATTATTCCTATGATTAATATTCCAACCCCTATAACCCATACCCAGGGCCCAAACAGGGATTTAATAGTGTCCCATCCCCAGGACATGATATTAGAGGTGGTTTCTTTAAACGTATTTACTCCATTATTCACTCCTTGTTTAACTCCTGTCCAGATTGCTCTGATCACATTAGAGACCCCTCCTCTCCCTATAAAAATACGTTTACTTGTATTGCTATAAAGAGTTAAGTTTCTCATCCACTTATATCCTTCGTATACATGTCCTGCATTAATCATCTCCTTCCAAGCTTTCCATACCAGACGCAAGTCGTCTCGAAGGTCACAAGCTGGCTGTTGCCATATTAACTCTTTTCCTCTCTTACAGGTGTTATCTGGGGTTATGACCCCCATATTTTTAAGTAGGGCCCCAGAAGTCTGATTTACTATATACAACCTTTTCCCAAATTTGTCATTAAAATATATTAGTTGAGGCTTAGCTCCATGTTCTTGCTTCCCTGTGTAATTAGTTCTGAGCGGTGGCACGAAGTGGTCAGGGACATAATTTTTAAAATAGTCCTGGTTTTGTGCATTATTCCCTATATCTCCAGCATAGGCCTCCCACCAACCACTCATTAACGTATAATGAATCCATTCTTCCTTGTAATCTGTTTTAGGATCTTTTCCTTTCATAACTTTGTTCCAGTACCAACTTATCCAATTCCTAAGTTGTTCTTCTACGGGCCTATATCTGAAGGTTACGTATTCATCATCTTCCCAGGTGCATGCCATTGTCATTACACCCTTTTTAATGTCGTTTTTAGAGATTGATTTTTCCCTTATATCTTTTTCGTCTCCTATATATACTGATATTGCATACTGTCTCATTTCTTCTATCATCTCCCTTTCTTTCTGAAGTATCTTCTCTACTATTTCTCGAGAAGGTATTACTGTCTTAATCAATAACGATGGCATTGCTTGGATTGTATCAGCTGCCCAAATGCCCTTTCGAAATTTATCTTGACTCCAATAGGCTAATGTACACAGTAAAGTTCTATTCTGATATACATATGTATTTGTCCACCCTAGTTCCTTTTGTATCTTTATTGATTTATCTATTTTGGGATATTGTTGCGGGTCCCCTATATATAGACTAGTGAGTAGTGGTGTTGTGGGTCCCCATATTATTCCTCGTTGTTCTAATTGTGACCATCGAAGTCCAGTGTAACTCGGTAACCCTTTCCTTATAAGCAAGGGGTATCTAAGCTCACATCTCCTTGCCTTTTGAGTTTTTTTTGTCGGGACCTCCCGCTTTACTTTATGCCCCAATGAGCTTGGATAATATCGAGTTTGCCTGCCTCTTGAACATTTCTGTTTCCCGTCTGTGTTGATACAGCTGACATCGCATTCTATCATACTGGATTTCCGACCTCCTTGAGTCAAATAGTGACAGCATGTTTCTTTTTTCATTTCCTGACCGCAATTTTCAGTACTATTTTCACTTCCTGGTGATGTCATGTTGTATTCACACCAGATCACATTTATTTCCTTAGTAACGCATGTGTATTGGTAAGGGACTCTATATTTCATTATATAATTTCCTAATCCTATTCCTACTACAAAAATTATTAACCCTAGTATTGCTAACCATTTCTTTTCCCGATTTTGTCCCTTCTTCAAAGACTCACTGCGCAGGATTTGTTGATTTTTCTTTTGATTTCGGATTTTCATGTACTCTGTCAGCATTTCCTGATCGGAAACACCCGCTGAAGCACGACATTCTCGTCCTCCTTGTGCGTCGTTGCTGAGAAGCATCTCTAGGTCCTCCATTGTTCGGGTTATTTCTCAGTGGTATTGTAGTAGCAAAATCGTGGACGTCCTTGTACTCTGGCTCGGGGTCTGGAACTACAGGTTCAGCTGCTTTTCCGTCAGCGTCTGTAGACAGGGGTTCCACTGAGTGCCTAGCTGAAACAGAGTATACACCTTCGCCAACCCCAACTCTGGTGGTGACTGTTATGGTTAGTGTGTAAAGAGGCCCTGTGGCCTCGTCTTTATCATCAGAATGGTTGCGGCGAGGGTTTATCCGCCCTGTGGCTCCCCTCCGAGATTCCTCAACCACAATTGTTTCTCTCACTTGCCCTTTATCATCAATTAGGCCTTCTGCGCACACAATTAATTGTCTTCTCACCCCTTTTAATATCCCTTCTACAGGGAAAGCATGTAACCTGAAGTATGCCACTTGCCCTACTTTTTGTGCTCTAGCTTTGAACTTTCTCATTAATAAATCTGTATCACTGCTGTACCATGCTCTGGTTTTCTGATCCCCAAAAGGTATGTCTAGTATTTCAGCATCTTCTGGTGGGTACAGACAATTTTTAACTTCCTCTTTATAATCTGTTAATCTCCATACTACTCTTCCTTCTCTATTTATGGCTTTTCGCCTAAACCTCATAGGTCTGGTATCTGTCTCTCCCCTTCGGTTAACCATCAGCAGCCAGGTGGGCCCATAGTTGTATGTCTGTTCAATAACATTTCTTAGTTGGTCGTCTCTTTGTCTACCCATAATGGGCTGGGCATATGTTGACTTTTCCTGACCTTTGGAGGTCTCGCTTTTATCATAGGGGATTAATGCATGAGTGAGGCCCGCTGCTACAGCTGATCCCTCGAAAGTGAGTTCCCTGCACTCATTACATGTCACAAGTTCCCCTTCTGCTGTTTCAAGGCAGCTACATTTTTTCCTAGGCTGCCCCCCCTTCTCAGGCCCCTCTATTTCTCTGGCCATGAGAAAAGTGGTATTTGTCGCAATGCTAATCCTGCACTGTCCACAGACCACTAATCTGTGCATCATTACTACTGGAGAATGCCCTGTCTGGGTTGTCATTCCCCATAGGGCGTCCCCTGGTAACCCCTCTATTTTTGGGGGTACTCTTGCCCCACCAGGTCCCTGATATCCTGGCCTTAATTCATTACATGAACACATGATGCAACAGCCTGGTCCTTTAATTTCTTCCAGCACTGGACAAGGTTTTATTAATTTCTGGCCCCCATGTTGTGCCAGGTCATGACCTTTTCTAGCTGTTAAAACTCTAAATGTTCCCTCTGTCTGTCTGACCACCTTGACCCAGACTTTAGGGAACAAGCTTTTAGGCAGTAAATATTTATGTGATCCTATCTCCATTATATTTTCTTACACTGTGCTACTGAGGTTATTCCTCCCTTTTTCAATTCTACCGTGTTTTTATCTAACACTTTCTCTACCCTATCTATAGGTCCAAACCTCACCTTTACAGGGACACCTGGTTGTGGGCCTTGATTTCTAGTTCTGACTTGATCTCCTACCTGTAAGGGGCACAGAGGAGCGGTATTCACTACTGGTCTCCCTGTTTCTCTGGTTTCATATTCCCTTTGGAACATTTTATAAAAGGCCGTGCCCCCCCCCGTAGTGTCATAGTCATTTATCTGCTCATGTAATTTTATGAGGTTCTGATCCCAATCCTTGCTATTACAAGTTTTAGCTATTAATCTCTTCACTGTTTGTATCTTCCTCTCTACTATCCCATTTGCTTGGGGATGATAGGGTGGGGAAAATATTCTTTCTATATTGTTTTTGATACACCATTTATTGATAAGGGTATTCTTGAAATGTGCTCCATTGTCTGATCTAATTTCTTTAGGTTTTCCTATTGCCATTACTGTGCTTTCTAGCTTGGCTAGAATCTGTCTCCCCGTACCTTGCCGCAGAGGATGGACCAGGGTGTACCCAGTGCACGAATCAACTATTATCAGCAAGTATCGGTGCCCCCCTGTGGATCGTACTACAGGACCGGCCACGTCCATGCAAATACTTCCCCAGGGTACACTCGACCTTATAGTTAATCCAGCACTCCACAGGCCGTGTGGTGTATTAATCATCTGGCATTGTGAGCAGTTCTTAACTACTCCCTTCACTACCTCTTTCAGCTTGGGTATATGTAACCTATTCAAGTTCTTAATTACATTAAAAGAGAAATATCCATTCTCTTTATGTATTTTCCGAACCAATACCTCTCCCTCTGTCGGAGGCGCGACTTGTAGTCCCTAGTAGTCCCTACTATGGGCTATTCTTTATTAGGAAATATACTTCTATATGTGGGTCTGGCATATCACTGACAGCCATTTTCCCACCTATTTATAAATTGATATGTATACTATTACTTTATTAGAATTTACTGTCCTATACAGTTTTCTAATATTGTAACTTATTCTAAATTACTTCGATTCCTTTTGAGTTCGAGTATTTACGGTTTCACTACTTAGGTGTCCAGCACCTTTCTCTTCAGTGCCAGTAATCAACTCGAGACCCTCGAGTAGGAATCCACTCGGACAATGCCTCAATAGGCCGTGAGCAATTCTCTGCTGCTCGTGCCCCACGTTGGGCGCCAAAATTGTCGTGAGCCACGGACCCCTTGCCGAGCTCAGACCTCACGTTCCCACGAGCAGTACCTCACCATGAGGTGTCTCGGGGACGAAATCAAGTACTCCGAACGTCCTGGAGCCCTGGTAAGTTCTACTGAACTTCCAGCCCAGTCTCGAAGTGAAGGGTGTGATGCAAATCTGGTAATCGATGTCCTGTATTCAATGTATTTACTCTAAAGACTCTTTGTCACATATGATTATAGTAAGATATATTTTATTATAATCAATCAAAAGAATAGAGTTGTACAGATTACAGTGTACATATCATCTTTTGCAGTTTGCTAATCACATGCAAGTTACATATACCCCTCTTAGCTCTTTCTAAATTACCTTTCCACCACGATGTTTAAAAATCAAGGTACACCCTTCCTATATCCATCCTCTTTGGCCTTAGCCTTATCCTATAGCTCCCCCTTCTTGACGTTTAAAAAGAAACTATTCCTATAATATTATATTTATCTAAATATGATAATTTCTCTACATTTTTCTACTTTATATAGTATCCTAATAAGAAATAAAAGATATATAAAAGTAAACTTATAATATGTTACTTTTCCTACTTCTACAAGTAATATAGATTATAATTACCACTCCAGCTTGGTTATAATTGTTCTGCGTGGATCTTTCTTCACCTGAGTCCGTACCGCGTACGTCACTCCTCTCTCCATATCCATATCCTGGAGTGGCGCGCAGAGGGAGCGCGCCACTCCAGCTTGACTGTCTTGCGTTGCTCTCTCTTCAACAGCTCGTAGATATCTTCTGAAGCCAAATTCTGGGATCCTGCTCTAAGGTCTAAAAACTTATCCCTTATATATCTTTTTTGTATACAAAAGTGTCCCCATTATGTCAAGCGGGAAGACATTTATCTTTTATATAACTTGTTTTTCAATGACCATATTAATTATTTCTGTTTTTCCAATTGTCATTTTCTCATACCTCCAAAGAACTGTCCCCAATATTTTATTTCATGGGCCCCTCTGGTTTGGGAATTTCCCCCATCTTAATATATGAGTGGAAAAACACTAGCCCTTATGTTGTTTTTAATGAACCTATTCATCACTGGTGTCTGTGTCAGTTTCATAATCTCTCCTTGACTTCCTCCAAACTTTGATTTCATGTAAGCCAGACGTTAAAGCCTGCCACCATCCCAACACCCTCTTTAGGTGCCCCTTTTTGTGGCGCCTTAAGGGATCTACAAAGGACATCCAGCCAATAGCTGAGTGTAAATCATCCGCCATTAATCATTAATTTTCTTTCGGTATTGACATCCCTTCCGTTTTCCTTATTTTTGTTTTTCTTTAGCCAGGCATTGTGCCCCTCCCCTGTAGGGTTGGGGTATTCTCAGTCAGAACTTTAACCTTGCTCCTTAAAACCCTAAATCTAAGTCCCCCGACTTCAGACTCCTCTACTGACAAGCATGGCTGCTCATTCTCTGAACCACATATTTTTCTTCTTACGGGCGTTCTTACTACCACCTCGATGGCGTGTGCGAGGGGTTAACAATGCATTCCTTTCTAACCCATCCCCCGTCAATCTCTCATCAGGGGGGCCTAGGGCCGGGTCCTCGACAGTTATAAAGCCATTTCTAAAGCTTTGGGACTCAAACCACAGTGAGAGCCATTATCCACAAATGGCGAAAACATGGAACAGTGGTGAACCTTCCCAGGAGTGGCTGGCCGACCAAAATGACCCCAAGAGCCCAGCGACGACTCATCCAAGAGGTCACAAAAGACCCCACAACAACATCCAAAGAACTGCAGGCCTCACTTGCTTCAGTTAAGGTCAGTGTTCATGACTCCACCATAAGAAAGAGACTGGGCAAAAATGGCCTGCATGGCAGAGTTCCAAGACGAAAACCACTGCTGAGCAAAAGGAACATTAAGGCTCGTCTCAATTTTGCCAGAAAACATCTTGATGTTCCCCAAGACTTTGGGAAAATACTCTGTGGTCTGACGAGACAAAAGTTGAACTTTTTGGAAGGTGTGTGTCCCATTACATCTGGCATAAAAGTAACACCGCATTTCAGAAAAAGAACATCATACCAACAGTAAAATATGGTGGTGGTAGTGTGATGGTCTGGGGCTGTTTTGCTGCTTCAGGACCTGGAAGACTTGCTGTGATAAATGGAACCATGAATTCTGCTGTCTACCAAAAAATCCTGAAGGAGAATGTCCGGCCATCTGTTTGTGACCTCAAGCTGAAACAACTTGGGTTCTGCAGCAGGACAATGATCCAAAACACACCAAGTCCACCTCTGAATGGCTGAAGAAAAACAAAATGAAGACTTTGGAGTGGCCTAGTCAAAGTCCTGACCTGAATCCTATTGAGATGCTGTGGCATGACCTTAAAAAGGCGGTTCATGCTCGAAAACCCTCCAATGTGGCTGAATTACAACAATTCTGCAAAAAGGAGTGGGCCAAAATTCCTCCACAGCGCTGTAAGAGACTCATTGCAAGTTATCGCAAATGCTTGATTGCAGTTGTTGCTGCTAAGGGTGGCCCAACCAGTTATTAGGTTTAGGGGGCAATCACTTTTTCACACAGGGCCATGTAGGTTTGTATTTTTTTTCTCCCTTAATAATAATATATCCTTTAATATAATAATAATAATTTAAAAACTGCATTTTGTGTTTACTTGTGTTGTCTTTGACTAATATTTAAATTTGTTTGATCTGAAACATTTAAGTGTGACAAACATGCAAAAAAATAAGAAATCAGGAAGGGGGCAAACACTTTTTCACACCACTGTTTAATAAAGTCTAGGATGCCTAAGACGTCTGCACAGTACTGTAGATGAACAGTTGTTTTTCTAAATACAAGGACATTTCTGTTGGAAACATTAACCTATTGCCAAATTAAGGCCAATCCTTGCCTATTATGTAGCGTTCTATTTAAGACTCTGCGTATGAGCATCACAGAGACTTGGAAAATTAAATTAAATGAAGGAAGACATTTAAAATATCACACTTAGGTTTATTTTCATAATTTAGGTATAAATAAAGTGCCACAATGAAAATGCAAAAATGAAGTTGTTCTCCTTTAGTTTGTAATATTTAGTCAATACTGAGTCACAAATGCAAAAGTTAAAACCTCTTTCCTGGATCATAATCTCCTTGACCACATGCCACATGTTTGCAAAATCTGAGGGTGAGATGCAGTTAATGGGGCCCATTAAGCACAGAATTCTGATGGTGATGAACTTTGACTGGGCCAGGCAGGCTGCTTATATTATGAGAGATTTGGAACGGCTGTTTCAAACATACTTTAATAAGGCCATTGGCCACTAGCCCTGGGGGTTGAAAAAGTCTGAAGTTTTATTTTTGTCTCTTCAGGTTTTAAGCCAAGTTTTTTTTTTTTCTTGGCAAAAAAAGATACAAACTTACAAGCTTCGGCATCTTCTAATGAAGTAGAATGATAGACTTGTCACCAAGAAGGAGTGAAATTAAGTAGTCACAATCACGTTGACCACTGTGGTGCAGTTCTTTTCTGCACTACAGCAGGGTCAGATAAGCCTTCAATTTATGAAAATTAAACTTTCTATAGAACCATGTTAATGCACATGCGTTGCTATTCCACACAACTCTGGGTTATGGAGAACGTCTATGTCTTAAAGGAGCACTGTCACGCTTGTTTCAGTTAAGATTATTTGGATTAAATACTTAAATTCTGTGTGTAGGCATTTTCTGTGTGTAGAATCAGCAGTGTAGCTGTTTCCTAAATGTGGGGCAAAACTGCTAATGGCAAACATGTCCAGTGACGTCAGTGAGCTCACAGTTCCCACACTGACACCAATTTATGTTCCCAATTCTCGTCCTTCGCTGTCTGTCTCTCACTCACGCAATTCTTCCTTTCTAAATTCCAGTAGAAAACTGGAAGGTTGTATTTCTTCATCAAAATCGAACAGCTCGTTCAACTGAATCTCAACTTAGAAATAAATATAAAATGACTGGGTGTGAGTGTATGTTTTTATTATTCACAAACACAAGTTTGACAAGTTATTTTTGGTGAATGCTGAAACTATGTTTCTGATGGAAAGAGGGTGATACTGAAGATAGAGCAGGAGGACTGAGACTTGAGATCTTGTCATTCTCAGATGAGTACCTCAGCCCCTCCCCACACGAAGCGGATGAGTGGGAACATTGTCTCCCAACTAGAGCTGGTGGCAGTATGTAACTGGGAGGACAGGGAAAGTGACCTCTCCCATTTCACAAAGACCCATGAGCTCCAGAATGGTTGGACAACGTTGATCCAGCTACCCCGTGTCAAGGCCATTTTTCTGTCTTTCGTGGTAAGTGCAAGGGTTGTCTGAGCCTCCATGGTACAACTTGGATGAGGGTTGGTGGATTGCAACCACACCAATGTCTCTGGTACAATTGCAGTGAATTTAAAACTGGGATAACTTCAGTTTTTTTTTCTGTGTAGGAATTTCTTGTGTGACTAGTACCATCATATTCACAATTACTACTATTTACATGCTTGGACTGAAGATATTTATCTTGTATTTGTATTTAAATTTACTTTGCATACATTGTACATCTAATAACCTGCGGAGCTGTCCAATCTTTTCCAAAAAAGGGCTGGTGTTGGTGCAAGGTTTTGTTTTAGCCCTGTACTAAGGCCTGTTCTGAGCTAATTATCAAGGTCTTAATTGAATATCATTATTAGTTAATTCATTGAATCAAGTGTCCTAGTCCAGGGTTAAAACAAAAACTTGCCACCTCGCTGGCCCATTTCAGATAAGATTGGACATCCCTTCACTATGCAGTCACAGAAACTGTTTTCTGTTTTTCTACCAATCCAATATAACTTCATAATAATGTACTAAACTATTTTTTTTGTTCTTTGTGAGTATGATTATATGTAGCAGTGGATTTTTCCTGATGGAGAATTGTGCTGGATTTTCTGATAAATCATGTTATGATGTTTGATTAATGATTAAATTAATTTGATTTAACTAAGAACTTTGATATAGTTTTATTCCTGTTGTACACCACTGTACTTTAACTGTTCTACCAGTCTAACATAAACATACATAATGACTCTTCATCCTTCATCCAGATCCTAATCACAGAGTCATGACAAGAGAATGAATGATAAACTATTGCTTTTAATAAACACAGGAAGTTCTATTTCTGTGTGGTCTATTTAGGTCTGTCCACTTCAGCTTATATTCATTGTTTATAAATGACACTGTAAAATGAACAATAATGCACAGCGAGAGGGCCCTGAAACTTGATGCATGATTCAACGTGACCATAAGCATCTGAAGCAGAGCTGTACAGATCGAGTTTTTGGCACATTTTCACTGTGGCAAGGAGGAAATCAATATGCTTAAGATAAGTTAAGCCAGTTGGCATTCCCTCATTAGCAAAGGAACATTGCTTTGTAGTGCTGTGCTCAGGTGCTTTGCCAGAACTTTCCAGATCATTTCCCATAACCCTAACAACTCCCACACAATTATATACCAGTAAATCAAATCTCAGCTACCAGCACATCTCTTTTGCACATCCAAAATATAAAGCAACATAATGTTTTATGCTCCAATTTATTTGTGAAATTTCTGTGGCATTCACATTTTTTCCTTTCTTCTGAAACAGAACATCCTCTAAAATAAAATAAAAAGGGATAGAAGGTGGAAGGTGTCTATGTGAGGACTTTGAGACACCTTTCCTCAGTCTGATTCGATTGGAAAAGGAATCCAGGCAGTTTTTCTCAGACCATGGACAACAAATCCTGTCTGGCCCCACAGGCCTTGGTGGCCACCGTGGTGCCTCCTGTCATGATAATAGAGTTCCTGCTGGGGCTGCCAGGGAACGTCATGGCACTGTGGATCTTCTGCTGCCGTCTGCAGGCCTGGAGGTCCAACACTGTCTACTTGCTAAACCTGATGGTTGCCGATTTCCTGCTGCTAGCTGCTATGCCCCTTCGCATCGACACCCTGCTGCGTGGGGAGAACTGGATCTTCGGTGACACCTTGTGCCGCATCGACCTCTTCCTTCTAACAGTCAACCGCTCAGCCAGCATCAGTTTCCTGACCATTGTGGCAGTCGACCGCTACTTCAAGGTGGTCCATCCGCACCACCAAGCCAACCGGATGACAGCCCAGCAGGCAGGCCTGTTGGCAGGCGCGGTGTGGGCAGCTGTGGTTCTGGTGAGGGTCCCGCTCCTGTCGAACCGCCTCCTGTGGAACCACGGCAACCAGAGCTTCTGCCGCAGCTTCAGCTCCAGCTGGGCACTGTCGGCGGGGATGTGGCTGCACTATGTCATGTACTTGGCCGAGTTCTTCCTGCCGTTCCTCCTGCTGGTGTTCTGCGCCGTGCGCATCTCCTGCACCCTGCGGCTGCGAGGGTTGGTCCGGGCGCGGCAGGTGCGGAGGGCAGTGCGGGTGGTGCTGGTGATCGTGGCCGTGTTTACCCTCTGCTTCCTCCCAGGCGTGACCACCTACCTGGCTGCCCTCCTCATCCACTGGTTCCAGCCCCAGGATTGCGAGGCCTACCTGCTGGCTGGCGAGCTCTTCAGCTTGTCCCTTGGGTTTACCTACCTGAACAGCGCCCTTGATCCAGTCATCTACTGCTTCTCCAGCTCCACGTTCCGCAATGGCCTGAGTACCTCTATCAATGCAGTGGGCTTCTTCGGGTTCGACCTGGGTCATAGAGACAGCACAACTAGTAACAGAAGAGAGGATAGACCATGTTCATGAACCCACACCCCCATCTTTAGTTTAGTGGTATGTGTTATATATAGTATATACTGTATGTATGTTTCTGCCCACTACTACTACTACAACTATTTTAACTTTTAAGTGCAAAGGGACATGTGTTGGTTGGCACTTCCATTGAAACCAGCACATTTTAACTTCAATTTCTCACCCATTTCAAAACTAATCTCCAGGCCATTTCGCAGGTCTACTACAATGGCAACGGGCTTGGCAATTACCGATTTTGGTTTCCCCATTTCTGTGTTATGGATACCCTTAAAAAATTAGCTTAAAACATTGACTTTTTTGGCCCAAAAACAACATTCCTAGAAGCATGCCTGCTTTTTTAATTGAATGACTACATTTTATTAAATTTCAATTAGACCTCAAAATTCTACATTTCCCATAGACTAGAGAAACACAATGTAGAGAAACACAATGCTGACTTTACTGTGGCTAATTGAACATTCAAAATGTTTTGTTAACATGAGCCAGTTCAGCAATGCTATCGTGTGCAGGTCGTTGCTAGATGATTGGGCTATAGTGACAGCAGCCACTGTCTGTCCAAAGTGGAAAGCAAGCACTCAATTTGTGAAAACATGTAGGCTAAAGCGGTTTCAATAAAGCAAGAACGGGCAATAACTGATACCAGCTTTGTCGGTGTACATAAACAAAAAAATTACAGCTAAATCGTCATCTATTTTAGTTAGCTAGTTTATTTGACTAACTTAGTCATAAACACCAACAAAGTGAGTTCCCTTGGCTAGCCAGCTAGCTCTAGCTACACAGAAAAATGTGACAGTGGTAATACCAGCTAGTTAACTCGGTAGCTAAAAGTTTTTTAAAAGTTGTTATGCCTTGCTAACTAGCTAGCTAGCCGACTATGGAGACAGATGAGAGACTTTATATTTGTAAACGAAAAGGTTGAAACTGAAAAATAGTAACTTGAAACTGAAAAATAATAACTTGGTAGACCAAAAAATATTAGATTGTTTGAAAACATGTCATGTTTGGCCGTATTTTACATTATTTTGTATTCACTTTTGAATTTTTGGTTTTTGTCATGTGCTTATAATGTTTTTTTACACTCGATCAAGTAAACTTTTTTTTGACCAAAGTTTTGTCTCTCTTCTTGTGTGGAGGGCGGTATTTAGAGTAAGGACAACAGCCATTATCCAACATAACAACGTATAATTTTTAAAACCCCTTAATGTTATACAAAATATATATATTTACAAAATATCTGTTCC
Source organism: Conger conger (assembly GCF_963514075.1). NCBI lineage: Eukaryota > Metazoa > Chordata > Actinopteri > Anguilliformes > Congridae > Conger > Conger conger. The sequence goes on along the minus strand of NC_083761.1, from coordinate 22,649,104 downwards.
ATCTTCGAGATTATTTGTTATCTCCTTTTGTCCTCAACCCTGGTTTATTTGTTAGTTTTTTGTGAATGTATTGTGTCCTTAATAGTATGATATGGCCCCATTGTAGTGACAAGTAACTATGGATACCAGAACCTACAACTGCATGTTTTATTTAGTATATTTCATGGCACATTTTTGACTATCAGAAAAATACAACATGAATATACAAAAACAAGTGCTGTTGGAATGGTTTGAATCAGGCGGAGAGGCTGATTCCTCATTTCACTGAAGCAGAGGGAAATAGTGAATGTACATTTTCCAAAAAATGTTCTGGAAGATTACAAGCAACCTTAATATTTTATATACAGCCCCATATGGCCACCCTCAAATGGAATTCAATCAAAAACAGGGCCGTATCCATGTCACAGAGACATCCCTGAGGAAATACAGGCAGTCAGCAGATTCCTGCGTCTGCATCATCCAGACCTGACCACTAGAGGTCTCACTCAGGGAGACTGGCCTGGGAGAGGGACTAAAGGGGAAAGATGCAGAATTACTAGATTGGCTGCAAGATTATATCAGCATGACATTGCTCTATCCGGAATTATATACTGAAAGGATACATAAAATAGCAATGAACACTTGAGCTGTGTTCAACAAGGCAAACTTTTGCAGCAAACAATGTTTGTTGCTACTGGTGGTCTGTCAAAACATTTTGAACAAACATTCAATTTAGTTTCCTCTAACACATTTTTTAAGCTTGACATGAAACATGATGATTGAAAATGTCTCAAAGCTTTCCCCTGCTAAATGTACAAATACAGCTACTTCACACCTATAACTCATTATTTGCAACACACTACCTCACCGTTAGCTAACACTGGCTAACATTAGTGGCGAAAATAAATTTCAAGATATTGGTGAAATGTTTGTGACTATTGCCTTGTTGAACACGGTTCTATTGTTTCAGAATCAAAAGCTAATCTATGAACAGAGAGAGATTGGAACCTAAATCTGAAGTCTAGAATCTGGAATAATTGCATTGAATTCTGCCACATATATAATTCAATATACAGAATTGATTACTGTACTGCTGAAATAAAAATCCTTTCGGTCTCAAAAACAGCCATTCAGCTCTAGCATACATTCAGTCATTACTTTCAAAACCTGGGGTTAATCTAGTAATTCTATATCTGCGTGCATACCTTTGTGGACCCATCTATACATGCCAGAAATATAAAACCAACTGACTCAGGTTTTTTTTTTTTTTTTAAATACACGTTAAAAAGCATCACACATATTCACCATCATTTAGCACTTAAAGAGGACGCATTGTCAAAAAGAAAATAATTTTGCATTACTCATTTGCACACCCAGTTCACTCACTCAGACAAAGACATACACACATAAACATTTAAAAGATTTCTTTTTTCCATACTGTACACCTTATTAACATTTCAGAATAGATGAGTCCATCTTCACCTCAAGTGGCACCAAAACAAGGAACTGTGTTTTTTCCCTCCTTATCAGTGATGTCATCAACATGCGACAATGGACAACTGGATTCGGAGTGATGCAGAGCCAGTACTTTCCGCAGTACAGGGGGATTAGGCAAGGACCTGTGTGAGCACAACAGTGTTTCCATAGAGGCTTGCAGTACAAGGGAAGTTTTTTGTTGGATGACAAAGCAGGGGGCCAAGTTCAGTCATGAATGACAATGGGGCCCCGGGCCCTCAGGCCGGGGTGGAGGGCGGCTGGGAGCGATCCGTGGGAGGGCACCTGAAGAGATCTCCTCAGGCCAATCTGCTCACAGGGCTGCCTGCAGGCTCTCCTAAGCTGGGAACGGGAGAGCAGCCTCCGGACTTTCCTGCAAAGGGAGAGGAGAGTGCAGTTAGACAGTGGATCTTGTACATTCCTGCAGGAGGGAAGAGAGCACATTGACAGACATGCCTCTAACCTTCTTTGAGGGGAAAGAGTATTGTGGGCACTGTTGATTACCATGGATTTGAAGGAAACTGCACCAATACTTGATTTCAGGCTAGGACTACATCAATGTCAATGGTTCAGCACAGTGAGCATTGATTTGGACATTTGGAGGCTCAGCATAAAAAGTCAACAAAAAAACAGAGCTCTTCCTTAAGTGCTTGAGAACATGATGTTCTCTAATGCAATAGTGGCAAGTCTGATGATGTATAAATGATTTGATGTGGGAACTGGAAACATAATGAAAGTAATCTGAGAGACAGACAAACTGCCTTGCGTTGCACGTCTCTGTACAGAGATGAGCCGGACAAAGTCATTTTACAGACAAGCTGCCCTTAAGAACAGATATTTGTCCAAATAAGGACAAAATGGTCTGGGTCACAGGTGCCAAAATTGCTGGCAATTATTGTAAATAAAATCAAATAAAATGAAATTAATTTAATTTAATTTAATTAAGTTTAGTTCCTCTAAAGGAACTATATTGTATAACTCCATCACATCCTGTTTCAGTAGAGTATACAAATAATGTAAAAGCAAGCAAAATCCCTTTGTCAACCATCAGCATGGGAAAAGCCAAAGAACTGTCAATTCAGAAGACACAGATGGTAATTGACCATCACAGGTCAGTAATGGGTACAAAAAATACATAAACAGTTAAACATACCGGTTATAAAAAGCCATTAAACATATGAAATGGTCCCAAAGAGGATGCAATTGCATATTATTCCTACGTGTGGTAAGGAAGATGTTGAGGGAGGCCATAAGTAACCCTAGGATTGCAGTTTGAGATTGGTTGTGTCTTTGGGTTATCAAGTTGAAAAAGAAAACATAAAATGGTGCCTCCATACCAGCAAACTTTGGAAGAGTGGCACAAAGACCGCCCTTACTAAGCACAATAAACAGTTTTGGTTGTACATATTTTGTCCAGCAGAACAATGGTCCAAGCATACATCAAAGTCCACACTGAAATGGTTGAGTTACAACAACAACAAACATGTTCTGCAATAGCCATCTCAGTCTCCAGACTTAAATGCCATGAAAAACCTGTGGTCTGGACTGAAGAGGGCATATTCACAAGGATATCAGGGATTCTGCATGGAGGCATGGACATAAATCCCTCCAAATGTGTTTTGTAACCTCTGCACAAATTATAGGAAAAGACCTATAAGCTGTCATATTTGCCTGGGATGTTTGCACAAAGTATTGAACCAGGGGTGCCAATCGCTGTGGAACCTGTTTTTTTGGGAAATTCATTTTTTATTTGAAAAATGTAAGACTTGGTTGATTCCAATGAATCATTCATTAATAAAGTGCACATGTTGCATAATAAAGATGATGGCAATAACTATTATTTTTTAGTTTACAGCAATTTTGTGAATATTGATCACAAATCAGTTATCAGGCAATAATTCCAACAATGCCAGCATTTAAAGACACAGTTGGGGTAAGAAAGCAATACCATTTATTACTTTAAAAATATTTATTGCAGTACAACAAGTATTCAATGTATAATCAAAAGCCAAAGGGTAAACTACCAAACAACGAACATTACAGACATACACAAAAGAAAAGAAAGAAGAAACCAAACCAAAGCTTGATTCTCACAAGGTATACCCAAAAAACTTTCAAAAACCAATAAACAGCAGAATATTCCACAAAGCCAGGGATGAAATTTAAAATACCAGATGAGCTGTAAGACCCCATGCCAGACACCCAAAAAAAAAGCCAGACCCAGATGCAAGGCTCAGAAGCCCTAGATTCCAACCGCCAAAAGTAAAGACAGACCTACATTTTATGTAGTTGAGAGAGGCAGAGGGACACACTGCCTTCTCCTGGGCCATGCATATTAATCGCCAAGTTAAGGTGTGGAAGGGGCGTCAGACAAGGTTATCTAAAAGTTTATTAGAGTGGCTTCATGTTGTTGGAAGCAGGGCATGATATTATTATCAAAAGATTCATGGGTTTAGCCTCTTTCTAATGAGAACAAACAATGAATATGTTGCAAGGCAATTCAATTCAGGTCAGATATGGAATACCACTACAAAAATGGAAATGTATTTCTGCTGTAATGGTAGCTGTAATATTTAAGTCCAGTTAGTAGTGCAATTTTCAGGCTAAATATTATCCATGTGATAAGACCAATCATGTATGAAACTGGAATAAGAGTGTAACCATGGTTGTATAAATTCCGGATGACGCTTAAAGCACTCCATCTCTCCATCTTGGTATGTGCAGGTGGAGATTTGTAACAACAAAGTCACCTGTGACGTAGATGATGTAAGGCAGTACACCCCCTGTGAATACTCACATCATCTCCACTCCTGTTTCGACAGAATCTTCTCACAAGACTATGAGTGACAGGGAACTCCGGAATTCATAGAACCATAATTACATGGGTTACACTCCTTCTATTTCATTTGTCCTGACCGTGAGAGATGGTGCTTAAAGCACTGGATGACTCACACCAACATAGCCACAAGGAAACTTATCCATCTTAGGACAGTAAAAGTGTTGATAAGATGGCCACTGAAACTGCATGGTGAGCAGCTACGTTGACCCTATGGTAACGGGCAATGGTACACATGGAGGTGCCATGGTGAAGACCAGGTACGCCATTCAAGACAGCCCAGGAGGTAGATACACTCCGGGTGGAATAGCCTGTAATTCTTTCCAATACAGGAAGGCCTTTTGACATGTATGCATGTGCAATGACCTCAACAATCTACTTGGACAGCCTCTGTTTCAACAGGGCTTTGAAGCGAGAGACCAGAATGTGAGATCCTACTGTCTGGTTGCCCACCTTGGCATGATGTGCTGAAATGGAGGACACATACACCTTAATTGTAGAGGTAGACTTAGAAACTACTGCAGAAACTACAATATTGCTGCCACAGAGTTCAGGATGGTCTGAACAACTGCCTGATCACAGGAAGTCAACCGTGGTTTTGGTTTCTCAGAGGTCAAACATAGAGTTGCAGGTGACTGGCTTGGAGATCCTTCCTCCTTGGAAGGTGCCACAACTCCCCATTGAGGAGTCTGAGCAACATAAGAAACCATGGTCTTCCTAGCCAGTCGGGTAGCAGTAAGGAAGAAGTATTGGGGTCGGAGGAATTTCATACAGTAGGCTGTCTGGCCATGGGCCAGAATATCCTGTCTGAATTTTCCCTGCTGAAACAGCTCAAGCTAGGTTTTGAAACAACTGGTTGCTGGTTGACCAGTTAAAACAGCTCCATACTCAATATGGTTTGATTAGCTCAAGCTATGTTTTGAAACTCAAGCTATGTTATGCCTTTGTAAAAGAGGGAGAGAATGACCATGTCACATCTTCAGGACAGGGAAGCTCGCATAAACAATTTTGCCATATGAAATTATATTGTCTCCCTCTCTCAAAGGTGATAATCTAAAAACTAGATATCTAACAGGATGGTTGATTTTTCAGACTGCAGTGGCTCAAGGCCTACTTTTTTCCATTTTCAAGGTCAATGTTCTTATTTTTTCATTCATCATATATTGGGACTATATGAAATACACTGACAGAATTCTCGTATGAAATACACTGACACAATTCTTAAACTAAGAGCTAGATATATAAAGACCAGGCAGGCCAGACAAAATGGGTGCCTGTGATGTGTGAATGCCCCAATCATTTGAAGGTCACAGGGTTGCTGCTGTTGTTTTGATGGATGGTGATCGGCTAAAGAATTGTTGTGTACCTCTCCAACCCATCTGATGTGTGGTGAGTGTTCTGGCACAAAATGGCTGCTGTGCATCTCCCAGGTGGGTGCTACACATTGGTGGTGGTTCAGGCAAGATCCCTCCTCATCACTGCAAAGTTAATTGAGTGTGAGAAGAGTGCTACATATATAAAAGGAAGGAATTATTACTAAGTATTATTATTGGACAGATTGTGGGTGGGGAAGGGTCCTGGAGGTTGGGATTGGATAGGAAAGTTGGGGTATATCTATGTTTTAATTTATCGCTTTTCTTCTTCATCCAAATTAATTATTGATATAATACAAAAAACACAAACCATCTCACCAATGGTATCAGATCACAGGACATACAAAAGCACATTCGGTCACCCATCAGTCATCTTTCATGATTGAGAATGACCTCACGTGTGCGGAGGCGAAGAACATGAGCCACCCCTGCTGCTATAGTTGCTCCCGATCAAGGCTCGTTTGTCTTGGCCCAGTCATAGCCTCATTCCTCAGACAGCAGCGCTAAATTTAGACCGGCGTCAGCCCTTGCAGGCGCTGATGGGGCCTGGAGCCAAGGCTCATTTGGACGAGCTGCTAATGGAAAGCCATTCCTCCTAGCCCCCGGCTTCTGCCTTCTCTCTAGCTCATGTTTGTAGGGTCATTGCTCATCTCCTCTATGCAGATGTGTTAGGTGGGTGAGCTGGATGCTAAGTCAGAGCACCTATAGCTACATCTGACACCTGAAACCAGCTACCACAACCTAATGCCTGTTATCTGTTTTACACTGAACACAATCTGAATTCCCCACTGTACCTGGCTCATTAGGTACAACTGTACAACTGACATATTTACTTAACTTTTTTCTATCTTGAGAGACCACCTGCTTGGAAGGCAACCAAAGTGATCTGCAGCCATGGTCCAATAAGATAGCCAAGCTGCCTAATTACTGAAATTAACAAAATTACCAAGGACATTTAAAAGATGCAATTTGAACTAGCCAGACCTACTTGATCATAATCGTTCATTTGATTACATCTTGTAACTGACCGCTTCATTCATTTCCTATAGAAATACCACCACACTAAAAGTGTGTGTACCAGGCTAAGTTCAATATGGCCTATTTTGTCCAACATTAAACCATGACTCTCAAAGGGGTATGACCAATTTGGTAATTACTTATTAAGTATGCTCCTATCATTAACTAATCAGTAACTGTCTCTACCAATTAAGTGGCTGCAACCATAAGACATGCAATTAGACCTTTCATGCCATTTAAACAGATAATTACAACAGGTGCCAATCAAAATTTGTGCCCACACCCCCACCTCCCCCGCTTTCCAGTACTCTGTATTGCAGAAAATAATGCGCTGGTTCAGCATAATTTTTTTGTTATGTAGTTTAGGGAGATGATGAGCAGCTGTGTTCAGGGGATTTCTGATTGCTTCTGTCACATGACGTGTTGCCATGGTGAGCCACTGCACAGTTAGAAGGCACATGAATGTATGTGTACACCTGTGGGCGTAGGGATATGCAGGTGACCTGAGCTGGGCAAAGTCGAGATGCAACCAGGTGGTGAGGGGTCACTGGTCACAATTCTACCTTTGATGCACCTACCTGGTTTCCCGGGAAACAAGGAAAAAGCTGTCGTCGGGGGCGTCAACACAATTGGGGCGGCTCTTGCGAAGCATGGTGCTGCTGTTACGAAGGCTGCTGCTGCCACTGCTCTGGCCGTTGTGCTGGGGAGCGGGATTATGCAGGGGCAAGGGTTAACAAGTTAGGGGTTATTTAGGGAGGGGGAAGACTAGACATGACAATATTATTCATAAAACATGAACAACTACAGTTATCAATAATCCATCCATCCCTTTGTCAATCCGCTTGCTCCTGGTCAGGTTTGCAAGGAACAGGAACCTTGGCAAAGGCAGGAATACAACATGGACAGATCCCTAATCATTTGTAGGACACCACACAGCATTCACACATGCATTTATCACGAGGACAATTTAGACTCTCCAATATACCTAGCATGCAAGTTCTTGGATTGTGGGAGGAAACCGGAGGGAAACCAGAGGAGCACGGGGAGAACATGCAAACAGCACACAGAAAGGCCCTTAGCCGGGATATGAACTTGGTGCCTTCTTGCTGTGAGGCAACAGCACAGCCCATTGCACCCTTTATTTATTATCCCAATATGTATAATCTTTCCTTTCTGTTTTGCTTCATGGGGGACACCATCACTATAGGCCCGCATCTCCACTGTGTTCAGCCTATAAACTCTTTGGCTAGGCAGGCCCTCCAGTTTCTGACACTTTTATTGAACCCAGTGTGGTAATTTGTCCTCTGCCTTTGGCCCATCCTAGTTACTTAGGAGCAGTTGGAAGCCACAGTGCAGCCCCTGAGGACAGAAGTATACCCAACCTGATATGCATGTCTTTCAGTGTGGTAGGAAACTGTAGTACCTGGACTAAATGCACACAAACACAGGGAGAACATGCTAACTGAACGCACAAAGGATCCAGCCGGGATGCAACAGCGCTAACAACCATGCCACCTGTAATCCCTGGCCCATAGAGCCTGCATGGGCGCAGGTGGTATAACAGTAATTTGAGAGACGAAAAAAAGGAACCTGTTACAGCCCAATTAAAGCCAGACACACTGTGAACAGGGACAGGAGGGGAGGGGCTGTGGTTGAACTCACCAGAATTGGGGCTCCCATGTGACCTGTGTTGTCTACAGGGAAAAAAAAGACACAAGACTGAGATAAAGAACACAATGTGGCCCTGCCTTTGCCTGATCAAAGCAATAAGAGAAACTACTCTGTGTCAGTATATGTCAGTATATGTATGTCAGAAACAAGCAGCGCACCCTCACACTGTGGTATTCAGATCTGATGGTGGATGACACACTCTGATTCGAATGTTCATTTGCGCCATTTTCAGAGAACAAGCAACTCATCACGGGAAACAGTGGAAATCAACTTGGGTTAATTATCAGCTACTACCATAGCTCCCACTGGAGACACTAACAAGCATATACCAGGGCGCTGGGGCCTCCAAGTGTAAATTACAAAACACTTTTTTTCTCAAAGTAACAAGGAATTCCAGTTTTTTAAAATTATATTTAAAACTTGGTTTTTCCTTTCTATGATCTGGAAAGCACACATGTGGATTGAACTAATTGCTCCCAATTTTAGACAGAATGTGAAGATTGAATAGTTGGTGGGGGTGGAGAGGAGGTGGTAATTGGGTCTCATTGTCAAATCACTCCTGAATTAGAGCAAAGCCTGTCAGCATGATAGTCCAGCCTCATCAGAAATGGTGTCCTCTTCAGTCTGTGTGCCCATAGCAACATGCTCGAAGAGAGGTGCAAATTTTATCACCCCAGTTACATGACTGTACCCTTGTATAAAAATCATTCTTTTCCCTTTGATGCCATTTGTAATGTAGACAAGGAAGAAAAACGTATTCTGATGCTGTAAAACCTAGCAACGAATCCTGATTTTATCGTTTCTCATATGGTCTATAGCAGGGCTACCCAACCCCATTCCTGGAGATCTACCATCATGTAGGTTTTCATTGCAAACCTAATTTGGCACACCTAATTTGAGTGAGGTGTTCGGGGTTGGAGTGAAAACCTACTGGAAGCTAGATCTCTAGGAACAGGGTTGAGCAGCCCTGGTTTACCCTAATCTTTTGAGGTCATGAAGACTACAGACCCAACTGGTCCAGAATGTTGTGTTCAACAATTGTTCAAAATGTGTCTTTCCTTGTATATGTGTATGTTAGTGTGAGTGTCATGTGGAAGACATCTCTGACATTAAAACAATTAGGGCCCTTTGTTATCATATGGTGTGAAATAAACAATTGAAGTTTGTGTGTTTGGAGGATCACCTTGTCCAAGCGCTCCAGCTCGCCTCTCTACTGCCTCCGCCCTGCTGTGGTGCTGATAGCTGCGTTTTCCCAGCATGCCGAGAGGCCCATGGCTGGGCAGCGAGGACAGCAGGCTCCGGGGGGGCGGAGCTTGCAGACCAGGGGTACGAGGGGTCTGTGGGGTATGAGGTGCCGGGCGTGACTCTGACAAAAACACATACCATGTTAGTGGTGAGTAAGAGACAGCAAGGTAACCTTACATGGAACACTATAGGTGTAAGGGTATCATACAAAACAGCAACCACTCAACAAAATGGTTTGATATACTGTACTGATCAATATACTAATCTGGAACATAGATCTGCACCTTTTATGTTACAACTTCATAGAGTGGCCTCCATTTGGAAATACTATAATCCACTTTTCTCTGTCCCCAGTTTTAGCCTAACCACAGAATGAGACCTGTAAAACTTGGCACAGTGGTACCGTGTACCCCCCTATGACCACTGAATGATTTTGACACTCTCTGTTAAGTGATGTCATATTGGCTATAGGTTGGGCCCCGTGCATCACTGCTTGCAGCTATATTTATCCAAGGGAGGAATTACAATCTTTGCAATATTAGGTATTATTCTAAAAACTTATTTGTATTTTCTATACGTGTGTTGCTCACCGAGGTACTGCAGGACACTAGACAGGGTGCTTTTCTGGGAAGTTCGAGCCCGTATCCTCCAGCCCTCATGTCTCTCCGGGGCTCGGCTCATGTCTGTAGAGAAATAATAACCTCAAATATCCTCAACAAACTGGGGTCACAGTGGACTTAAAAAATACAAATGCAAATGCATATGTTTTATCTTCATAATGTTACACAATAAAATGTTCTGTGTTAAGTAACTGATACATTACATTGCACTTTAGAAGAGCACACATGGTCCCTCATTGAAATGTAAAATTCAATACACTGAATATACACTGGATATTTTTCAAAGGCCCACTAAAGACAACATTTTCCTGAGAGATGCAATGAATATCGAGCAAACCTTCCCAAACAGAGCACTTGGATGTACATAACACAGTGGGGACACATGACCCTCCACCAAATTTGATTTATACTTTTAATTATACTGTTAATGTGGACATTAAACAGTGTTGCTGTATTTATTTTGACTGGCTCAGTCAGTTTTGTATGCGATGAAGGATATTTTACATACAGTAATTTCTGAACTTGTCAGCTTTTAAATTACAGAATATGTATGTGTTTGTTGTTTAAACCAAATAAAATCGATATCAAAAGAAGCTTACAGTGGCAGAGGTTGTTTGTGTGAATTGTGTGTATTACCGAATTGAACACAAAAGTATTTAATCTCATCTTTTGAAGTCTTTCTTATGGCCATACAAACTGCACTCAAAGAAATTGTGGAGTGGCTTCCTGTACCAACCATAATACATGGGTTATTGGAAGTGAAGAGCTTCTGTTGCTTGAGAGCTGATAAGGTAGTTAGTACTGCTGCAGCTTAAAAACTGGCTTTGTATTATTTATGAATGAAAGCATGAATATAATTCATATTTATAGCTTTTTCAATATCGTGAATAATAAAATCTAAAATTGCTGTTCAAGCTTCTTTGGAGTTACTTAAAGTGTATTTTGACCACAAATCGTGATTGCCATAATACTCACCATTGTACAGCCTTCAGGTCATTAGAAACTTCTGTATCGAAAATATCCATCATCACAGACAAAAACTGTCTGGGCCAATGAAAAACAAAACAAACAAGGATAGTATCCTAAAATTCCAGAAAGTGAACTATCCGTTTAAAGCTGACATTACCACGGGTAATAGATATCATGTTGAAGCCTTGTCTGCCACATCCCTAATGTCAAGGACAGCGGCTTGTAAGAAACCCATTTTACGGTGTGGAATTTCGAATTTGCGTAAGTCACCCACTGAATTCTCATTGCCTTCCCTAATCTCTGCAACCTTAAACAAACAGTGATGATGAATAAAAAAATTAAATAAATACTGCAGTGCAGTATTTTCCTTGCCAGATTCATTCTTTATAGAATGAATATCAGTCAGCTTAAATATATAGTATATCTAGAGTATTCAAAAAGGTACTAGTCTTGAGAAGTCTGTTGTGAGACATGCATTTCATTGAGTGATTTCTGTTTGTTCTCTACCGTCACCATGAATCAGCAGGAAGAGACTGGGAGTGCATCCATAGGTTATTCATGCCTTTTCCCCTGAAGCACCTTGGTAAATCATATGCCAAGAAAATCCTAGGTTAGGGCAGAAGATTTATTTACGGTTATCAATAAAATGTTCTTTATTTGGTGCTGGAGGCCATATTTACTAATAAAAAAAAGTACTGAGAAAATAATATGAAGTCCTGGTCATACGGTATAGCTGAATGAGTATGACAGTCCCGCATTACAACCTGAAACAGCAGGGTGGTGCTGTAACTATCCTTTAGTGTGACCCTTGAGGAAGTATCTTTACCTCAGTTGCCCCAATAAAACTCAGTCTGTGGAAACGGTTTACAGAATAGGTGGGGTGTACAACTGGAAACCCCCTGGATAATAACAAAGGTGAAGATATTAGTTTGGCTGGGAGAACAGTGGGGTGTGGGCGTGCAGTAAAAAAAAAAATACATAATCATAAAATAATAATAAAATAATGGGAGCAATTCCAGAAAATGCCACTCACTGGAGAATTGACGATTGACATCACTGGCTCCAAATTTTGATTCATTGAATTTTTTTGCCTTAAAATACTGTAGATCTTCCGAAATCTTAAATTATCTAAGATTGCATAAAGGTATGAGCTGGACAGGAAATAAGGTAAGGACAATCTGGATTAGGGAGGGTAGGTATCATGACAGAGGTGAGCAACAAGGGCTGTATTGGTTTCTGCTTTTTATGGCCTTAATTACTTCATTAAACCTAACAATGACATTTTAGCTACATTTCTTGATAAGTAAGTGCATAATTAACAGCCAAAGATTGTCCTTGTGTCTCTATATGAAATGTTTTACTATGATCCAGTCTATGAGTGAAACAATACTTGTAATGTTTGTGTATACAGCTCATTTAGCCAGAGCAACCGGTGGAACCAAAAACGCGCATACTCACAAGCCCTCCAGGAACATAACTGCCCTCCCCCGAGTCGTAGACGTGTAGGAAGGGGCATATAACATGAGTTGGACTGGAGACTGGCGCAGAATGTTTGGACTGGGAAAGGATGCACTTGAAACAAGGAGCAGACATTATTTTTAAATGGTGAGCAGGGTAGGTGCGATGGGCGGCAAGGTCAATTATGCTGGTGTACTCAGGTCAGTATTGCTCCATCAAGCATGCAAGGGACCGTCAGGCGTGTGTACAGGTCCGGGGGCTGCGTGACCGCAAGCAACCGATTAGGCAATCGGCTCATTATCTTACATCAAACCTGAACCTTTTACCAGGGGAACATGCTAGACACATTGGGCCACACTCAAGCAACATAGGCAAGTCGGCAATGCATCAAGCCACAAATCTGACCCTCAGTAGGAGAGCTTTTGGCACTTTCTTCTACGTATATGTGTGCAATAATCCGCACGACTTCGGGAAAGTGGAGACCCTACATTGTAGCATTACCACTCTCTCCTGCTATTGCTTCATTCTGAAATGTAATACTAAAAGGAATATATACTGTTCTCCAACCCCTTGCCAATCTTTGCCTGCAAATTCCAACAAGTCCATGATTTTGACATTTCTATTGGGTGGTTCTTTTCTCAAAGCAGCTGTTCCCCAGGGATGTTCCAGTGCCAATGAATTCATGTGGATGGCTGAAAATGCAGGATTTCTGCACAGCAGCGTGGTGACACAAATGGAAAGGGAGGGGGGGGGGGGGGGGGTAGCATAGTTTGTGCCCCACTGGGTCATCCAAAGAGATGATGAGATTGGACAGGAGAGTTCTTGCACGAGACAGGGGGAGCCTTATTGACCCCACCCTCTCCAGAACTCTGCCTGACCCGGACAAATCAAACACCAACCAACATAGACACACAAAATGATGACAAGTCAGAGGGAATGCTTTCAGCCGTAGTTTTTATTTATTTAATGAATGTAATTTATTCGTTTTGGCCACAGGACAGTCACACAAAGAAACAGAAGGCAACAGAAAAGACATGCCACCTGGACACTGACAGTGACATGAAGAGCAGGCCACCGTTGATGGGAGACTGTGGGTGGGGGCATGTGGTGATGGATGTACCGCAAGAGTGGACAGTGAAAATAACAAAAAATGAAAGTTAAGAACTGGACGAGACTGAAATCTGAATTCAAAGGAAAATGCATTAAATGGATTCTGTGAATGTCATTGGGACTCAAAAGTGGGGAAAATAAAAGTGGTTTGCCCTTTCCTGGTTTCAAGATCATCCCTGAGGAACAGATCCAGTTTGGTGGAGGGGCTAAAATATTCCATAGCCTGATTACGTTATGATTAGTCAAACATTCCCACTGTAGCACCCTCTTGAGATCCTGGATGATTAAGACCACCCTGTTCTTTAGAGCTGGTGGGACAACCAAAGACCCATTTTTACTTTTTCTTATTTGCTGAGCAGATGTTTACCTAGAGTAATTCAAAATTCATTATTGTTTTACATGCCTCGCCATCTGCCTATCTGTATATTTATGGAAGGCAATTCAGGATGAGCACAAAGTTCAAGGTAGCAGTGTGCTGACAATAAGTTGAACCCAAAATCTTTGGCTTTGCAGTCTGGTTCCTGAACAGCAGCAGCTGGCTGGCAACACTTCCTTTGTGGTTGGATTCAGACAGAAACAGAAATCACCAATTAGATCGCAGAGGGAGCACTGTCAACTTCCTGGCATACTTATGCCATTCATGGTGCGAGGAGCTGGAAAACGGGCAAATCAGGCATTTAACGACCAATTAGCCAGACAAGGCCAAAGGAAACTTGTGTGGCATGTCTCTGGTCTGGTTTCATAGCACGGCCATCACTGTTCAGGAAGGAATTTAGTTTCACATGGTGGCGGGGGGGGGGGGGGGATATTATGTTCTCTGAAACCATGTTCCCTACCAGATCCAACTAATATCTGAAACTTATCAGCAAGCTTTCTTTGTTTTCTTCAAGTGAAAAGCATTTGAAAAAGTACATTGTAAAAATAAAGCAGTGCACAAGGTCAATTTCTTTGGCTTCAAGTTTGGATTTGCAATCTGGGGTCCAATTTAGCTGAAAGACCAAGTGCAGTGACCCCCCTGCTTCTGGGTGAACTATGCCTCTCCCTTTCTCAGCCCGAATGACTGGTCAGTTATCCAATCAAAACCCCCCGGACGTTGGACGTTTCATGTTTGCACAAGTGAAGTTAGATACACTCAGTGAGCACTTAATTAGGTATTTATTAGACCCATTTTTTCAACTTCAAGTCTTCTGCTGCAGTAGCCTGTCCATTGAGAGGTTTGACACGTTATGTGTTCAGAGATGCTCTTCTGCATACCACTGTAATGCATGGATATTCGCATTACTGTCACCTTCAACCAGTCTTGTCCCTTCTTCTCTGACCTCTCTAATTAACGCAATTCTGCCTGAAGAACTGCTGCTCACTGGATGTTTTTTGTTTTTTGCACCATTCTGAGTAAACTCTAGAGACAGTTGTGTGTGAAAATGAGCAGTTACAGAAATATTTAAACCAGCCCGCCTGGTATCAACAATCATTCCTCGGTCAAAATCACAGATATAGGTGTATGAACTATTTTTTCCACATTCTGATAATTGATGTCAATAACAGAGGCTCCTGACCTGTATCTGCATGATTTTATGCACCATACTGCTGCCACATGATTGGCAGATTACATAATCATACATATACACACAAACTCAGTGAGCAATTTATTAGGTTGATCTGTACACCAACTTGTTAATGCAAATATTTAATCAGCCAATCATGTGGCAGCAATTAAATGCATAATAGCATGCAGACGTGGTCAAGAGGCTCAGTTGTTTTTCAGACCAAATGTCAGAATGGGGAAGAAATGTGATCTAAGTGACTTTGACCATGGAATGATTATTGGAGTAATTATTTCAGTATCTCAGAAACTAATGATATCCTGTGATTTTCATGCACAACAGTTTCTAGAGTTTGCAGAGAATGGTGCGAAAAACAAAAAACATCCAGAGAGCATCAGTTCTGCCAGCAGAAATGCGTTGTTAATGAGAGGGGACAGAGGAGAAGGATCAGACTGGTCAAAGCTGACAGGAAGGTGACAGTAACACAAATAACCACGCATTACAACAGTGGAATGCAAAAGAGCATTTCTGAACACACAACCCGTCAAACCTCCAAGTGGACAGACTACAATGACAGAAGACTTGAGTAAAAAAAATATACTTTTAATAAATACCTAATAAAGTGCTCACTGAGTGTATATATATTTTATTTGCAAGTTTGTTTATTTTTTGTTTTAAAAATGTTTGCAAAAACAAAAGGGGGAAAAGGCACAGGGATTAAGTTATTTTCACAGAATAGCAGGATATTTTAAACATTCCCAGGAAAAATGCTGTCATTATCTGAAAGGTGGGTCTGGGGATTACAGCACTTGATAAGTTCTTATTTGTGCGGAGGACAAAAAAATAAAAAATCACAATCACACTTAAATGCAACCCTGATTCCATTCACCCCAGAGGCTTAACATAAACAGGAACCCCCAACTCCCAAACACCACAGTAACCCCCCACCCCCCACCCCCCACCCCCCACCATCACCACATGCACACACGTCCCACAACACACAAACTCCCCACCACAGTCACACAACCCTCCACAGAAACAAGCTCCACCCTCACCACATACACACCCACACAGCCAACTACAGGAACCCCCAACAGATACACACACAACTACATACATACATACATACATACACACACACATACATACAGGACCCTCTAATAGATACACACACTACATACATACACACACAACTACATACATACAGGACCACCCAACTGATACACACACAACTACATACAAGTACACACACACACACACACACACACACACACACACACACACACACACACACACACACACACACACACACACACACACACACACACACACACACACACACACACACACACACACACACACACACACACAGGACCCCCTAACAGATGTACACACAACTGCATACATACATACATACAGGACCCTGTAAAAGATAAACACACAACTGCATAAATACATACATACAGGACCCCCTAACAGATACACACACAACCCAATGTGTGTTTCAGGGCAATATGCTCCACTACCAGCGTGCAAACATTCCAGCAAAACCATAAGTGTACACATATCAGCGCAGAAAGATACGTGTCCTAGGATTTCTGATGTGCAAAATAAAGCTTTCAGTAAGTAAAATACATCACTTTATCTATGTACAGAGTAATCTTCTAAATATAATGCGCACATTAGGAGCTGCACTTTTAAGTACTTACTGCCTAAGGTGCATGACTACAAATAAAAAAAGTAGAATAAATAAACAAAACCTTCAAAAAAAAATCAAATGTGTACATTTTACCTACTTCTTGGATTGTGTTTGCGTGTGCATGCTAGTGTGGTTTAAATATAGTATGCCAAAATAAAAAGAACAAGTAAATGTTAAATTAAAAGAATGAATAAATACAGACATGGTTTCAAAATGGCAAGAGGGAAACAAAAGCAAAAACAAAATAAATTCTCGATTCAATGCGAGAAAGTGATTGAACATAAATAATAAAAAAAGGTGATTGAAACGGAATAATGGGGGGAGCAGGCATTCTTTATTGGAAACGGGACAAAAATACAAAAAATATAATAATAATAATAATAATAATAAAAACAATAAGAGACAGGACGAGGGGAGGGGGAGGGGATGAGAGATGGGGGCGTTAACTGAAGTTAGGAATTTAAAGAGCTCTTACACTCCGCCTTTATGGCGCCACAGTTAATGGGCACAAAGGGTCGGCGGGCCGCCTGGCGCAGCCTGATGAGGTCACGGCACATGTGACGGGCCAGCTTGGTCAGGCGGGTGGCCTGCAGGAGGAAGGCCTGCTTCGTCTTCATGGAGGACTTGGGGCTGCCGCTGTTCCGCACCGGGACCATGTGAGAGGACTGGCGGTTGCCGTGACCGCGTGGTCGAGGCTCCTGGGAAGGGGGGGAGGGGCGGTGGGTAGAGATCAGACCTGGGTCAAATACAACATTGTTTTTTGATTCACACTTTTCCTACACTCTACTGAGCTTATCTGGTGTATTGGAACCTATGAAATGCTCTCAAAAAGTGCAAATCCTGGCACCAGGCAAGCTCAATCAAGCACAGAAAAGCATTTGAATTCAAAACAAATACGTATTTGGTACCAGGTCTGGAAGATATGTCATGAGAAGGAGCAGGACAGTATACACAAAAGAGATGAGGGTGTTTGTCACAGTGGGGTGGGCGGTTATTACAATTATGATTATGAGTATTATTATGACTTGGAAAATATTCAGGTCTTTGGAAAATGAACTGAAAGTCCTAAAGTCCTGTTGTCATGCCAACGGGGAAATTTCCGATGTGATGAGAAGGCGGTGGGGATGCTGTGTGGAGTCGTGTTAGGGACGGTGCCGCACGCTGTTAGCAAGCTCTCACGGTCAGTGGGATACCTCTGGACAGCTTCCCCCACTCTCCACCGCTCAGCACTAATCTGACAAGGCTAACGGCGCTTTCGGCTGCGCGGGGGCCAGCCTCCTACACCCAAACGCCACACGCCAAAGCTCCAGTGCCCTTTGGGGACCCCAGCAACGGTTATAACTATATTTTTGCCCTCAACAGCAGCCCGGGGGCAGATGGTCATGTCGAAAGGGCAATCTTGCGTTGTAATCAGGCGCCAGCGTGTTTGCTAATGAATCGGGGAATTACGTTTTTTTTAAAAGAGAGCAGCCTCATATACTGAAAAGGCAGTTATGGCTCCCAGCAGATTTGGTGTTGTGGTTAGTGTAATTGTCATGCAGGAGACCAGGGTTCAAGGCTCATTCATTGCTCCCCCCCCTCTTTGTTTCGCTAATTTAAAAAAAGTAATTATTCATTCATTCATTCATTCATTATCCTAACCCGCTTATCCTGAACAGGATCACAGGGGGGCTGGAGCCTATCCCAGCAGACATTGGGCGAAAGGCAGGAATACGCCCTGGACAGGTCGCCAGTCCATCGCAGGGCACACACACCATTCACTCACACACTCATACCCACGGGCAATTTAGACTCTCCAATCAGCCTAACCTGCATGTCTTTGGACTGTGGGAGGAAACCGGAGTAAAAAGAAATTATACAACAACAAATGATATCATTGCGCAAAGGCAATCTTAACTGAAACCGGTCAATTGGAGCAACTCTCAGCTTAGAGGGTAGATGTCTGCCGCCAGGGTGCAGCTGAGGGCAAAAAAAGCGCGTGAGGAGCCACAGCATCGGCGGCCAATGGGAGCCGTGCAAGTCCCGGAGGGGGGCTTACGTTAGGCGAGGGGCTGGGGGTCTTCTCCTCCCCCTCGGCTCGGCTGGGCATCTTCAGACCCCCGTACTTCTTCCAGTACGTCCAGCAGGACACGCACAGGCGACACTGCATGTTGGGCGGGCCCCAGGAGTACCACTGAGGGGACTGAACGGCTGGAAGGGAGAGGGTGGATAGTCAGGAGACGGCGATTAGTTTTTACATTACAGGCATTTTCAGACGCTCTTATCCAGAGCGACGTTCAACAAAGTGCATAATCATAACCAGGGACAAGTACGCTGAAAGACCCGAGAGGCAAGTACAGTTCCAAGTGGAATGACCATGATAAGATAAGAGCTTGGACCTTGTAGACCAGTGACGTCAGAATGTACAAACCCTAGACCAGGGAAACCCAACCTGTGGGCCAACCAGGTGTGTTTATGTGGGACACATGATAAACATGAACAGACCAGTCAAGACTGCTTATTACACACATTGCATTACTGTGAATCTCGAAGTACAGGCACTCCACACAATGATACAGTCAATTGGGGACAAATGTCAAAACGCAAAGGCTGCTACACATGCGGCTCATTTATTAAGCAAAGAACATCCCAGCATGCATAGGGTCAGGCTAGTTTACCTCTAAATACGGCTAACACGGCAGCAAAAGGAGACTGCCGGATGTTGAAAGAGGGGCTACTGTTGAACTTGACTGACCAAAACAGTCACCTTGTGCATGATTTGTGAGCAACGGCAGTTTTTCACAGGCTATTGTGTTATTATCTCCAAGACATTTTTAGACTTTCCATCAGCTAAGCATGAGCGGACAGTCATGGAAGAGTGCCGCCATTCCTCCCGCAGAACTGCACATGACGATGAGCAGATAGGACACCAATTAATTTACTCTTTTTTTTGTACATTTCAGCATGTGCCGGGTTCAATTTTAGCATGGGGTAGGACACTGAAAATGTATTCAAATAAGCTTTGGGAATCACTATGCTACACTAGCCTCTTTAACAACATTGTCTAAGGTCTGTGTAAAAATAAATAAATAAATACTTTTTTTTTTTTTTTAATCTATCCATCTCTTTTCCCCCGCCATTACAGCTTTCCCAAGCCTCAGCCACTCCCCCCTTGAGAGCAAAGCATTGAGGAGACAATGTGACATTTTCACTTCATCTTACAAAGAGACTGTTCTATTGTACGAAGCGTCAATATGTTCGTTCTGCCACCTTAATTCCTTCAACTTGGAGAGCGATTCGTGATTAGCTGTGGTTTGGTCTCTAAACGACAGCCCAGGCAAAGGCACTGTGTTAGCAATCATAGTGGTTAAGGCGAAACTGCTCGATTGATCAGTCAATACAGACTAATGGCTTCATAAATAACGCTAAACTGAGTGACAGAATCACCTTCCTCCTACCCCAGACCTGAAGAATTGCCAAAACTGTGTTTTCTTCACATGAATCAATATTTCATGCAAGTCAATATTTCATATGTTCTGGTAATAGCCTGGCTATAGGTCTGAGCCTATAATATTCACATTCAAACCCATAATTTTCCCTTTCATTTGCTGGAACGGGAACAATTTCCCCCCTTTTTTTAATCCCCGATTTGGAACTCCTAATAGCCTGCCTCTCGAGTATCCACGATGCCGCACTGAGCAGCATAGCCGACGCACAAAATGTGCCCTCCCCCAGCGCATTTTCCTGGGAGCAAGTGTCTACTTAAGGCCCTCCAGAGCACTAAAGAAGGCAACTGAAGAAAAGTTGATCTGACCCCACTGGTCTTGGTGGTGCCTGGTGCGTCATTAAGAGGAACTAATATAGAGGCATCCAAAGGAGACCTGGCCTGTTTAACAGCCCGACTCTTGAAAAACAGCCAAGGCTTCGGCTCAAAGCTGTGATGTAACCGTTCTCCACCCAGCAGTTGACATACAAAAAAGCAACCCAAGGACAGAGTGACGGTGCCTCCGAGGATTCGAGCCGACAGAAGCCGGAAAAGGTCCGGAATTTTCCGCGGTACTCACCGAAGCAGCTCTCGCAGGCCCGCCCGGCGCCCGCTGTCGGATAGCCGCCAGGCCCGGACGCCCCGTTCACAGCCGCCATCTTGCCGTTGCTGACGGCAATCTGGTTGGGGTTGGGCTTGTTACTGCCAATCAGACAAGAGACAGACAGAGAGTACGTAGGAGAGAGAGAGAGAGAGAGAGACAGATCGATGTTACAGCCGAGAGGACAAGGGGGTCGGATGAGGAAAATGCTTTATTATGCGAATATACGACACTTACTATGTCGGGATGTAAACTTGTTTCAACTTGCTCTCTGCCTCTGCGGCCTTCAGTCGTTTCTGACAGTGAAAAATCGGGAGCGTGAGGGACACAATTCCCAATTACTGAAACAACATTACCGCGGTTTTAAAATGCCCAGTATGAATACTGTAACCATGTTAGTGAGGGTTCTCGCCGTCCTGGCCCAACACTGCAGCAGTGTAAATCACCTTTCCGACATTAAACTCCTACTTCACTTTTGCCATTTCAGACCACTACAGAGTTAATGGCAATGAACTACGACTTCATAAATCCAGTCCCCATAGAATGCTTTTTCTAGAATTTGATGAGCTGTAAACAGAGCTATGGGACATGCAGACAGGCAAAAACCCACTAGATTCCTAAATGTAAGAGCAAAAGTTTCTCATAGTGATTGCGAGCCCATTCTGTCGAGTATAAGGACATTGTAGCATAGCATCCATTGTTATAAAAAGCATACTGTAGCGTACGTACCATATGTAAATTCTGTGACAGTGCAGAACAGCATTCTGCGCTACAAGCAAACTCAGCTCACCTGCTGCACGTATCTGTCTGTGGTCTTCCACATGTAGTAGTACTCGATGATGCTGGTCAAGGATTTCCATGGGAGCTGAAGCAGAGGAGAAAATGGGGCAGCCAGGTCAATACAGACCACACATTCCCCACAGCGGTGGGGATTCAGTCATTCAGGGTCAACAGAGTTGAGGTGGAATGCAGGATAAAGTGCGGGACAAAATTAGTTACTTTATACCAACTGTATCTTGGTTTTTTGTTTTCATCTCACAATCTGCACCCTGTTGAGACCCTGGTAATCAGGTGAGGTGAGTTAACTGTGTAATAAACTACTCTAATTGATTGCAGACTAACAACAAAAACCAGCAGTCCCTGTAGCGCTCCAGGACCAGGGTTGGAGACCACTGCTTTTTACGATATTCCTTCCATTGAAGTTCACAACTTTTACCCACCTGAAAGTCACAAGAACATTAGGTTCAGCTTCAAATGTAGTAGGGTCATAACTTTCAGTATTAAAGCATATAGCCAAGCTAACACAACAGTTATAACATTAGTAACAGCTCTGGTTCTGGAGTGGAGTGGAGACCAAAGGCAAAAGGTCCTTCACCACAAAGGCAGGCTAGGCCCTACAGATGCCGGTTCGAGACATGGTGTTGGATGTGTTTCTAAGCATTATTTCCATTGCTTCCTCGCAATGAAACCCCAGGGCCCCCAGGTACAGGGCTTCTGGACTGAATGCTGCCAATCACCAAATCACAGGTGAGAACACCAGGGTAGTACACGCACTTCAGCTGTATTGTACCAGGCAGGCAGCCAGGAAATTATTACCTATTTTTAATTATTCTTTTGAGGGGTGGGGTGTCATAAATGAATTCCCAATCCCTGTAAAAAAAAAATATTAAAAAAATAAATATATATATATATATATATATATATACACAGTACTTTGCAAAAGTCATAGGCACCTGTATAACATTGTGTACAGATAAGATACTTTTCAAAAATAATTCAATGAAAGGTCCTAAATATACATACTGTACATTTTACATTATATTTTAGTAATTTGGCAGAATAGTTAAAAACTGAATCAAATCAATATTTTGTGCGACCACCCATCAGCTTTAAAACTGCATCACTTCTCCGAGTTCTTCTGCAGACTTTGGTTGGCTCCTTGCTTTCGATCTCAGACAGCCTTGATCAAGTTTTTATGTAAAAAGTTGTCAATTGCTTACAGTAATATGTTACTTTTTAAAATTAAATACAAAAATGTCTCTGTAAAATTAAATATTTTGGAAAATGACTATTTGGAAATCTCAAATGTGTTCTTTTATACACAAAGAAAATAAACATATATATAATAAAGTCTAAGGTGACTTCTGCACAGTACTGTATATATATTATTTTTTTAAAACAGGAGCACAGATTATTATATCTCACCCTGAAGGGAAATTATGACCTGTCACACAGCGGAGCATCACAAACATTTGTAAGTGATCTGTGTGCAAAAGACGGACTGGCAAATATTAATGGCAACAGACCGGCAAAGTCTGCGATTGAGCTTAAAATCGATCAGTCTAACTCAATTACCCAAATTTCTCGGGGCAAACAAGCACAGCATGGGCCTTGATAGGATGACTATATGATGTGATGTGTGACTCTTCTGTGTGTGTGTGTGTGTGTGTGTGTGTCTGCGTGTGCGTGTCTGCACATGCGTGTGTGTGCTCAACTTCTTTTGGCCGTATTACAGAAACATCCTATCACTGAAAATATTATCTGTATAGTAACCATGGTAATTTCAGTTTTAAGAAAATAGCCAAAAAAAAAGAAGAAAAAAAGTAATTACTGGTCGACAATTAGTATGCTTGTGAGACCTGTAACCACGCCAGCAGTGTCTCCCTTAAAGTTTAACACTACATGTGCTCCTCTCTGCTAGAGATAGCTAGCTAACAAACATATGTTTAATTGTTTACCTAACCAATCAGCTACTCACAAGATGAAAAAAGCGGTGTCAGGTTG
The DNA here is from genome assembly GCF_963514075.1 of Conger conger. Lineage (NCBI taxonomy): Eukaryota > Metazoa > Chordata > Actinopteri > Anguilliformes > Congridae > Conger > Conger conger. The sequence continues at coordinate 22,625,241 of NC_083761.1, read as the reverse complement.
TTAGGTAACAGACAAGAAAATTGACCATCGATTTCAGACTGCATATTTAAGGTTTCCTAGCCTTGATGAGATAGGATGGAATAGATAAGATTCCTAAAGCTAGTTGAGATTTGCTTCTGTAATACGAATTTGTGAAAAATCCTCTTAGACTCATCTTAAAAATCATCTTAAGACTTAACCTTGGACTTAAGGAATTTCTGTAATACGACCCCTGCTCCACAGCAGCAGAGGAACATCTCATCCTTCTTAGATTCTCACTTTTGACTCCCAAGTCTCTCCTGTTTCTGCGATTTCTGTTCTTGTACTCTCTCCCCTCTCCCTCCCTCCGTCTCTCCCTCCCACAGTCTCACACTCCATCCTGCTCTAGCCCTCCCTCTCAAGACTCCATCTGTCCCCCCAACTCCCTCCAACGATGTCATCACGAGATCTGGCCTCGGGGGCAGGGCGGAGACACTCACAAAGTCTTGCCGGATGTCGTTGAAGTCCTTGCCGTACTTCTCCAGAGCCTCCTCGAACAAGTTTGCTTCAGACGAGCTCCACTCCTCCATCTCGTCCCGGCAGAGGACGGGGCCACCCTGGGGCACGAGCACGCTGATGGCGCTGGACAAGTCGTAACCATGCCGATGTAGGGTGTCCATGGCATGGAACTGTGGGATGCGGGATAAGAGGGCAGGTGAGCAGATGGGGGTAAGTGGGCATGTATATGTGTGTGTGTGTGTGTGTGTTTGAAGACACACACACATGAATATAGTCTGTGAGCTCCAACGGACTAAACTCAAACCAACAAATGGCTCACAGCCAAACAGAGGCACCTCAAATCATAATTCATTCATTCATTCATTCATTCATTATCTTAACCCGCTTATCCTGAACAGGGTCGCAGGGGGCTGGAGCCTATCCCAGCATACATTGGGCGAAACTCAAATCATAATGAAAACTTAAAATGGAACTGACGGATGAATGTTCCACCAATAAAGTTTTAATCCCACCACTCTCTCTTTTTCTATTATAGGTTTCCACGGAGTGACAGTCATGATTTATCCACAGTATGGGGGACAATATTCGTTGACTGACATCTTTGCCTCCAGAGAGAGAAATATGTCTGTTAAGGGGTGGAATGTTTGTGAGCATGCTTCAAGTACTGGTTCATCCTATTCAATCCATCATTAGCATGCCTACACAGTCTGTGACATGCAGAGACTGGCTATTAACTGCAATATAGTTAGTTCTCAACAGCAGGTTTTCCTCTGCAGAGCTTACCAATGACAAGGTAAAGGTATACTCATTTCCATTCATCTATGCCAACCTCTTTCCACTGTAGAAAAATCATGCTTGAGAATAGGTGAGGTATTAACTGGGTAACTGGTAACGAGGTGTTGAATGGGTAACTAGATAACTGGGTTTCAGTTATTCCAGGCAGACTAAAAGAAGGAACAATTTCTGTTCAGAGAGACTGATCTCACTACAACCATATTCAAGGTCTAGGCACAGATTTTAATGACGATGCAGTCCAAAAGTGTGTTGAATTCACCCTACTATCAATAAACATAATCTGTCAAGCGAAGGGCAGAGATTCTAGAAAGGCTATTTTTAAATCACTTTGACCAAATTTCTCATTTAATTATGGTCCAAGACATTGAGCCACTGAGATCTTTCTGGAGGATAGCATGTCCTTGCAGTCCAGCCAACTTTATCGATTATTACCAATTCAATGCTTTTCAGCTAATTAAGGGGTGAGGCTCAGGTCACATATCTAAATTCAGTTTGATAAACAACTAGCAACACAATTATATAAATAAATTAAATAAATTAAATCATATTAGGAACAAATAGATGACTGCTAATCAGCAATCCAAATTGGACATGTCGCTGTGGGTCTGATGCAACGGGAGGTTCTCAGTGAATCATTATGCATGAAGAAAAGATTACTACAGCAATTATGGTAGTCAATTTTAGTTTCAATATCAGTGTTCATGAAATCTTATTATTCTATATTTTTAATATAAATATAACACACCTTTCATTGCACTGGTGCCCCTAGAGCAGTTTCAGTATCAGAGCATGTAACCCATACCCATGGACTGCACCTGTGTTTCACTGAACTCCTTTAGTTCACAGTCACCATGTCACTGAGCCGTTACCCTCAGCTGACCCACACAGCTTAAATCAATTTGCCTCTGGCTTATACCTTTTCACACAGTGGTCACAAAGGCTGATGTTTACAGTCTCACAACCACTGTGGCTCCATTTAACCATCTGCCCCTCCTCCTGAGGTACTGCTACACCAGCCCCCTCCCACCGCCACCCCAAGCAGCAGAGCCACCCATCCAACCTCCCTCCCGACCAGCATCTCTGTTCACCACATCCCTGCTCCTTAACCCGGCGCTCCAGCAGAGCCTCGCGGTCCCTCACCAGCGTGATATCTCTGGAGGCCGCCGCCGCGCTCATGTGCAAACTGGGCTGTCTGACGGAGCTGCTGCAATCCAGCGCCCGGGCGAACGTTCCCACCGCACTGCAGAAAGGGAGGGAAAGCAGCTGTCACCGCCACCATCATAGTCATCATTCAAAAAATACATTTGTGCTGCTTTTATGAGAAATTTAAAACCCCGGGAAGCAGTTTTATAGTGTAATTAGTCTATTAATTATTTGTCTAACCCCCTATTCCCGCAGGTGAAAAAGCTTGAAAATCACTTGGGTCAGAAATCCCTTCCCCTCTGCGCCATGCCAAGACAAATTATGTGCCACACTACAGGGCTAAGCGCAGGTAGGCGAGTACGTGGCCCAGATTTGACACTGGGCTGCGGGGCCAGTCCGTACAGACAACACATATTAACGTCATGCAACACGTATGCAAACACATAGGCTTCAAAGCCATCGCAGCTTAAAACGGCATATTCAACAGTAGGTGGAGTAATTTCATCCTCATTCCTGTTCCGTACCCATTGTCTTCACACAGTGGCCGATATCTTCAAAAGGACTTTCAATAAACCGAAACGCATCAACGCCACTTCATTTGTTTTAAGCAGAGATAAGCTGCCTCTGCAATAACTGAGACACCAAGTTAACTGAAGTCACGAATAGGACTTATTGATGAACTTGCCAATTCGTAGAAGCACTTTCAGCACAGCTCAAAATGGGAAAACAAGCTGAAATCCGCTCCAGGTGCTCTAGGTGTGGAGTGGAGTGCAGGGCAGACTGTACCCTAGTGGGACCCGGAAGTCCCGGTGTAACCATGATAAGATCCGTACAGCTGTTCGGCCCTTGAGCAAGGCCCTTATCCCCGCACTGCTCCAGGGAGGATTGTCCCCTAGTCTAATCAAATGCAAGTCGCTTTGGATATAATTTCAGCAAAATAACTGTAAAGTAGTGCAATGCCATGTCACAGAAAAAAGGTCAAATGACATACCGTGCCACAACCAGAAACTGGTCGATCTGTTTGTTGGTAAGCGGGCACTCAGGGTCCCACATCCTCACCTCCAGTTTGGACTGGTCCCGGTCATCTGGTTGACCTGTACGCAAAAATAAACACAGTCCAGTGTGTAAGTATTTGGACAGTGGAACAATTTTTGTTCTTTTGTCTCTGTACTCCAGAAAAGAAACAATGAATATGGGGTTGAAGTGCAGACTGTCACCTTTAATTTCAGGCTATAGATCTATATTGAATGATCCAAGAAAGAATTACATCCCTTTTACACAAAGTCAGGTGTATTCAATCGGTGTATTCAGTGTAGGTCTTAATTATAGGATTTTGATTGCCTTTGGGGTCTGTTATTGCATTTATCAAAATGAGGAGCATAGTTGTGCCCTGTATGTAAATACTAATTACTAACAAGCACACCGATGAAGCCCTGTCTGCAGTGTCTTGCACTTAATGTTGAACATGCTTAATTTTTCATGCTGAGAACGAGAGGCCAGAACTTGTGAAAGTGTAATGGGCATTATGACATGGCATGGTGCCAAATCACAGAAAGGAAGATCAATATCAGCCCCGCAATCAGAGGAAGGGTACAAAGGACTGAGAGGGGGAGTCAGGAAAGTAAGAGAAAGGAAGAAAGAGAGAGAACGAGGAAAAGCAAACAGACCAGTAACCCTGCATCTAGAGTCGGACGATAGACCACAACGATAATATCAAACAAAATTATGATCATTTCTACCCTGTTGTGTACTGCATTTCATTTAATCTTTTTTTCTTTAATTATACCTGATACGGTAGTAAACATCCAAAGTTCAAAGGCTGTGTAAAATGCTTCTGGTGAAACCCCCCCCCCATAACAGCTGTGGGTAAGGCAATCAGCAGCAAGGCTGCACAGCTTCCATGTGATCATGTGATGTTTTTATCAATCACAAAGCTGCTGCAAGGTCTTGAAACTGATTGGCTGTCTTTTCAACAACAAATGGATCACAGCGATGTTTTTCCCAAGAAGAGTTTCCCTCAGCATCCGACATTTGAAAGTTTACTACCACACAATGTATAATTAAAGAAATGTAACCCCCTTGGGAAACAGGATTATAAATTGTGCAGAGTGCAAGGGGTTAATTTTTTGTTGTTGTTTTCTTTCTAAATGTGTTGTTGAACTTTGGTTAACCCGGCTGGCCCTGCCTGTATATCTGTTTTGTGATTGGCTGGACACTTTCAGTCTGTTACTTTGTTGAAATTGATGTCTGGGTTTTTAATTAATGTCTGGATTTTCTGGGGAGTCAGTTTTCTTTTTTCTTTTTTTTTTGGCATGCGAGTGGAAATATTTAGGGGAGGGAGAATCGTGTTCAGATTTTCTACAGAACCAGCAGGCGAGTTTGCAGCTGAGGCAGTTTTTAATGTTTCCAGGAAGAGAAGAATTTGAGACTTTACAGCTAGTGAGTGCACAGCTGAATGCTTTGTTTTGTGTAAAAGTTATTCTTCATTTAACTAACCATTTTGTGTGTTATTGTATGAATATGGGAACTCTTCTATTGTTTTAATATCACCAGGTGAACTTATTGCTGAGGAGTACCTAGCTAACAGCTTATTTCACCATCTACACAGCTGGCTGAGGGGTCCCTAGATTCAAATCATAAATGGAGCACAGTTTGGATGTCACTGCCTTGGTTTGCTATTCGAGGGAGAATTTAATACAAATGTATTCTTTCATGTTGGTTCAGAGCCCCATTGAGACAGGTGGTACAGAAGAAAAAAAAGTAATACACCAGACAGACTTGGGTCGAATATCATTTGGATTCAAAACCTTTTCTGTGTTTGATTGATCTTGACTGCTGCAATTGAGCCAACCAAGAGGACCAGAAGGCGGGGCCTGCATTTTTTGAGAGTATTTCCAAGGTTCAGAGGGAGGTAAACGGAGTTGTTACACTGCACCATACTAAATAGACTGACGAAAGCTATAATATAAACAAACTACGTAGCACTGAAGTATGGGTTCAACATATGTGTTTGAAGGCTTAAACACCCTACATAGTTATATGCTGAATACAATGGGATTTCAATTCGTAAAAAAACCCCATTTGGCCTATTAGTGAGATTTAAAAAAAACGGCTAAAACGTAGTCTCCCAAAATGCTTTCCCTTTGAAAGTTTCTTCAGTTGGACCACCCTTATGCCACCCACAGTGGTATCTGTATTCATTTATCGTTTCCGGACTCCAGACCTGTCTGATTTTTAAAAATCAGATTTAACTGGCATGATTTTAACATATTAACATGATTACACTAATGTGTCCTATTAGTACTCAGTAGCCTATTGATGACAACCTGCAATCAACGTAAACTGCACAATAGAAAGCAAATGGTATGTCTCTTGAGACTGGCCAGCCAAGGATAGATAACATCATCTTTACTGTTGCTTCTGGTACAGAAATCTGACCGTCTGCTTGTAACTACAATACTTTTTAAAAGTAATTAAAAGCTGCATGCCCATCATTTGCTGATGATACGGAGCCTTGTCATTTTGTGGATGATTTAATGCTTGATTTGCTTTTATGAAGTTGTCGCTGTAGCTGTCTATGATGAAATGCGCTAGCATACCATTTATAAGTATACCGAAAAGGCAATTCAGCGGGATATCTGTTTTACCTGATCTTTATAGCGCTTGAAAAAGATTATTGCAGCATCACCCAGCCCTAGGAACATCGTACATATTAAACTGCCAGGATGTAGCTAATAAACATGAAAGGAATTTGAAGCTGCCCCTTGCGCAAGCAGTGAATTTAACTTCCCAGATGACCACCTGCTCCTAGTAGGACTGGTAGCTGCTGTGACCTCTCCCACGCTACTTCCCGCACTGCATGTGAACATGACTGTTTCAAGTGCGGTGAGGGAAAGTACTTTTGAGGGTCGGCGAACAAGACAAACTAGAAGGAGGGGAGAAAAGGCTAAATTAAGAGCGCAGGCGGTGGTGGCAAGGAGGAACGAGGGAGCGGGGCTGGCAAGCATGGAGGGGAAAAAAAAAGAAGTGATGAATCCCTCTTCAACCCAAATATCCCAGAATGCATCTCTATGGCACTGGAGGGAATCACGGCTCATTGATTATTTACAGTTTAATTTAACTTCTAATGGGCGTCTCTCACAGTGGCTTGTCAGTCGGCCCGTGACAGGGACTCCGCGTGACGGCTGCTGAACAAAATGAATGGACGCGAATAAACGCACCATCTCGGAGAGCGGCGCGTAACCGTGGCGACAGAGGGAATTAAATCATTCAGAAGTGGATGCATAAGAATGTGAAGGGAGCAATCAGTAATCCGCCCACCCCCTCCGTCGTTACCGCAGTAACGACCGCCATAATAATCATTGTTAACATCGTCGCCTCACTGCATCAGTTCCTGGGACCAAAAGAGACGTAAAAACATGCATGTTTATGCACACTTATAAATATATTCATATGCGTGTGCACGTCTGTATGCATATTCCATTAAAGTCTCATTATGAACTAGAAAATAAATAGAGGAAACCACATTCAAATGCAGTGACTATATTTTGGGGAACAAACGGGAAAAAAAAGTAATTTCGGGAACAAATAAGCAGGGTGACATGAAAAGAAAAACAGAGGAAAATGCAAAGCACGCTGGCTACGCCATCTATCCATTTTGGAAGCGATTTGTGGGGGATTGAAACCCTGAGCCGCCTGGACCCCAGTAGTCAGGAGTGACAGGAGAACCACTATGTTTGGGAAAGCCAGGCTGTCTACAACTCATCGCTTCACAGACGGCCGCTATACAGCCCAGACAGTGCGGCAGACGCCACGCCACGCCCTCCCACGTCCCATTACTCCCTGCCTCGCCTAATACCTCACACAACACATATGTTTTATTGGATATAGATGGGAGTTCATCTATATATATATTTATTTATCACCAGGTTTACAAATTGCTGAAAAGCAGCTTGCTAACGGATTATTTCCACTGTCTACAGCTACATTAGAGTCATAAAGGAAGTACAGTTTGGTTTGCTATTTGGGCAATAATTGAACTTTATACTAGTTTAAATTTATTCTCTCCTCTGCTGTGTCCCATTGAGACAGGTGTTACAGGGAAAAAAGAAAGGTAATACACTACAAAGACCTGGGTCAAATACATAAATGTTTTGGATTAAAACTATTTTCTGTGTTCAAGCAGGATCTGCGCAAGCTTCCAAAACCAACATCCCATCATTCCCTGCCTCTCCTCACCCGATACCTCAGACAACACGCGTAGCAGCCACAGCCAGCCAAAAGCAAAAAATAGAATGGCTGAATAAAGCAATTAATCAATAAATTAACTTTAATGCAGACTGGATGCTTTGTCCTTCCTTCTGATCTTTCTCCTAATCTTTCTGTCCATTTCCTGCCTTATCATCCTCATTCTGCTAGCTCCAAAATGGCGTCACCTCGCATAATTAATTTCCTGCTATCACACCTGTGGTGTGCTCTGAAAGACTGGCTGAGTGACAGCCCCATTGTGGAACACACAGCAGATAACCTTTGACTGGCTGGGAAGATAAAACAGGCATTGAGTACTGTTGGAAGGTAACAAATGTATGTGCGTGTGCAAATGTGCAGGTGTGATTTGCCAGATCTGTCAAACATCTCGTTGAAAAGCTCAGAGCAGAGGGTTCACTCGGACAAAACATGCAGGCAAACACACGCACACATACATGAAAACAAACATCATCTCCCTCATTTTCACAACTGACAGGTTTACTCAACTGACTCACTCCCTCTCACAAATGTACTCTCTCTCCACTGACTCACTCCCTCTCATAAATGTACTCACTCTCCACTGACTCACTCCCTCTAGTAAATATACTCACACACTCTCCAGCGACTCGCACACTAGATGTCTGTTTATTTCAAGCCTTAAAAAAAAATCAGCCTCTGTCATTCGTGAAGCCGAAAGGGTTCTGATTTGTTAAAAATTAATTAAGGGGTGTGGCCAGAGACACACATGTGTGACACACATAGCGAGCACAGACTGCAGTGGAGAAAAGGGAACAGACGGCAACTAAAACTGAGCTTTCGCCGTTTGACCTTGATAACAAGAAGAAGCTCAAGGGCCAACACACTGTAGCTTCTGTCGACCTGTTCTTTTCGGTTGGCAAGGCGATGTAATTGCATTGTGCAAGATTGTGGAAGGCAAGTGTCCTCGACTAATTTCTGGCGATTCCCGACACGGTACGTCGGGTCTACGGCAAACATCTCGCGCACTCATAGTACAAAGAATTTCCGTCTTTTATCAAATGCAGACAGGGAGGATTTCTGAGAAAAGATATTAGCTGCAGTACATTGTGGCTGTTCAATTAAAGCCGGTCTGCTGGAATTATTAATGGTCATAAATCAAAGGTGTTTAATGAGACGCATGAATATTTCAGGGGCAGAGTCGAGACCCCTGCCGCGAGCCTGCCCCGTGAGCTTGCCATGCCTCACTGCCTCAGCGCCTCAATCGCCAAAACATCACGGGGAACCAGTGACCAGCCTCCTCCCACACTGACCCCACCCACGTCAGGCTCCACCTGTACCAGCTCCACCTACAATAAGATTCCACCCATCCCATATGAAGCCCCACCTGCACCAGGCCCCACCCACATTAATGCTGCACCTACCACGAGGCACCACCCACATTCTTGACGCACCCATATCAGGCTCCACCCACACTAAGGCTCTGCCCACAGCCTCCACTCAGAAACCAGACTCGTACCCAGAGGTCCCAACTTGTTCTTGTTGACCCAAGAAAGCAGTTGATATAGGTAGCCGTGCAATCAACTGCTGAATCAAACTAGTAAGGGACTTGAAAACAAGAAACAGCAGATGTTACAAATGACAGCTTAAGACTTATTTTAAAAAGTATACCGTGGTCTGTTCTACAGGTGAGCCAGCAATAGGGTACAAAGTTTGGCAGCTACTGAGACAGGGTGATAAATATTGGGATCAATAAAGAGACAGTGAGACAGGGTGGTTTAGGGTGCCTGCTTCTGGTCATGTTGGAACTTGTAACCCCACAAGCACAAATGTGTGACCTGCTCGATCAATCACATTGGCCCGACAACACATTTTGAGTTTCACAAACCACTAAAAAGACGACAATGTAAACGTTCTAATGATAGCAAAATTATCCATCTACTCCAAATACAAAGTGAGTTATGTCCCAAAACAAGTTTTTGAGAAAAACAACTTCAAACTTTCGTCACGTTTTAGATATTTAGGATATACCTTTTCGAGATGGCGATCTATTATTTTGGTCAACTTAGATTTAAAAGTTTCAAAACTATACTTCTACAGTGAATGTGATATTATGACATACAGATCATAAAAGACATCTGAAACCGCGAAAGCTGACTGTGTTACTGGGTACAATACGCTAGCTCCCACACAATGTGAAACTCCAGTGCTGCCATCAAGTTTAAAAGCTTAAAAACTATATTTTTATGCTTCATTTCACATTAAGACATAGAGATTATAAAAGCCAAGATACAGTTCTACTAAAATAAAATGAGGCCTCAAACAGCCAAAATTGAACATTTCTGACATAAACATCAATTTGTATTAAAACTGGCCACATTGACTTCTGACTGATGATAACCGGAACACATATGTGATTAGAATATTCTTAACTGAACATTTTACCGTTGATGTGACAATAAATACTGGTAACTGAAAGCACTGGAGTTCAAGAACATATTTGTAAAAACATTCCAAACTACCTACACTTCAAGGGGTTAAGCCTCCCGGCTCTTGCACACTGGGACCGGAGCCCGGCCGCCTTGTTTAAGACCGAGCCCTGCTGATGAAAGGAGCTGCGCCTGGAGACCTCTCCCTTCGGCCCGTTCAGAGACGGCCCGCCTTCCGCCTTCGGCAGACAGAGCAGAGCGCTACTGCGAGGGCCACGTGCCAAAGACTGAGGCGAGCGTTCCTCGCGTAAAGAGGAGTAATAAACGCTAAAGCCTTTACCTCAAGCGTCTGAGAAGGCTACCTACTGCACCCAGGGGAAGCACCTGGCAGGAAGTATTTATGAACCTGCTTTCAAAACCCCATTTAGGGAGCGCGCGGCAGGTACGTCCAAACCCTTTTCCCGGGTTTCATTACGCGGCATTAATATTGCCCGGAAAAATAACCGCAGAGAGACGCACGCCTGCACGTAACCAGGAATTTCACAAACGCAAACGCACAGGCAGAAAGGCACACAGACAGGTGTGTGGGCATGGCATGCACAACAATATACACTAGGGATCAGTAACTCGCGTTCTAGAGGGCCGAGAACTGCTGGAATTCAACCCTCACCTTAGCGGGGAGTAAGGTGTGAAAACAATCAGTAGCGCCAATTACCCGGGAGAAAAAAATACCAGGGCTGGAGTTGGATTCGAGGGCCGGAGATGATAACCTCGGGTTTTTGCGGCGATACCAAAATCGGTGGGGCAGCAGTCCGTAGCTCAGAGGGGGAAAAAGGGGGCTTTACTCAAAAGTGTGCCACTGTAATGGGGACGTTATGGGGGGCAGAGTCGACGAGTCGCATTCCCGCCAACACTAATCACCGGGGGAAACGGGAGAAGCTCACTCAGGCGGACGTCACCGTCCTGCTATTGATGCAATACTCCGAGGACAAATAAATATCTCCTCACAATGGATAAATCTGGATTACACCACACTGAATTATTCATAGGGAGGGAGGGCGGGAGAGACAGAGAGTGATAGAGGGAGAGAGAGCTAGAGAGAGCGAGTGATAGAGAGTGAGGGAGAGGGAGCGAGAGAGAGAGAAAGCGCAAGCGCGCTTTCACACCTGCAAGGCAAGGAAAACATACAGCTCGGAAAGAACAAATCAGAAAGAACAAGAACAAGAAAAAAAAAACGAATTGGGCTGCACATCATCGCTCACACTGGACTGCTTTCCGGAGAGGAGAGATCAGAAGGGGAGGAGAGGGGAAAGAACAAAGTAGAGAGAAAGCTAAGGGAAGAAGAGAGGGCTTCTCGGGTTCAATTTCACGGCGTGGGCACTCTAACCCCCAGTGTGTGTCCGCCAGCGCAGCGATGAGGCTTCAATGCCCATAAATCACAACTTTTACGGTTTCAGAGAAAAGTCTGCAGCGGATCGCAACACCCTGATTGCACAAAATGAACAACGGAAGCTTTTTGCACACTGTTGGCTCTGTGGTTGAACCCCATTCAAAAACACCCAATTAACGCCCCTATTCATCCCATTTGCAATGTCCAATTATACAGGCTTTATAGCCACTTCATCCTCCGTCAGGATAGCATTTAAAGACTATGTTTTTTTTTTTGTTTTTTTTCCCCAAAATTCTAAGTCAGTGTTCTACAATAAGATTGCTTTTAATTACCAGTAGTGATTATTACATCAGCATTAGTAAAATGCTCAGTTAAGAACATGCTAATAACATATTTGTGATCTTATATTATGGATAATCACATTTTCCTTGCTATGTGGATTATAAAGAAGTTATAGGTGCTATAAAAACACAGTGAAATTATCACAACGCACAGTCCCCAAAGAAATCCACAAGCTGTATTAAGAAGCTGTGCATTTAAATAAGCCATTTGGACTGCCGTAAACATATGACGTCGCAACCATACACTCATTTGCATATGTCCGCCTTCAGCACAGCGCACCTTGTAGCCGTATCACATCAAAACCCATAAATAAATAAAAGAATGAATAAATAAACAAATACTTGAATTGTGTGGCCCAGGTGGCCCTGGTTCTGGGGGTCCGTGAACCCCTGGGGTCCTTGAAGCCACTGTTGGAGGGTGCGGCCAGATTCAATATGCAATTACTACAAATAGATTTGGGAAAACATTTCAAAATATGAAAACCTTTTTTAAACACGACCCTTTTAAACTTATAATGGGGGGTCCCCCCAGATGCCTTTGAGCCTGGGTGGGGGGTCCCTGGATCCGGAAAGGTCGAAAACCCCCTGCCCGTTTCTGGCTGATGCGGGCGGGATTCTCTACCAGACGAGCGAGGCTCACAAGGGAGTTCTTTTTTAACCTATTGCGCTCGCTATTTTAGGAAGGGGGGGGGGGGGGGGGGGGGGGGGGAGTCTGCCGTTTGCCCCGCTGCTACTCTGTACAGTGTTGTTGAGTCTTCTGTAAAAAGCGCTACACAAACAAAACTGAACTGAACGGAATCCCGACACCAGAGATGTGGCAATTCAGCAGGACGGACCTCAGGGAGGTCAGAAGAGAGAGGTATCGTTCTGGCTGAGCTGGGGATGGGGGAGGGTTCATTTTGGGGGTAGCGGGGGTGGGTGCGGCACACTCACCCTCCGGCAGCATGTCCGGGACATCGGCCTGGAAACGCGGCCCCACCCGTATCTCGCCCTTGTCTGCCAGGAGGGTCTTCTGTGTGGGGTCGTACACCAGCGAGTAGAAGAAAGAGTCCTAACAAACAGAGGGGGGGAGGGATTCATAATCCATAGCTTGATATGTTAATGAAAAATGAAGTCCTGGAAAACTAATGTTCCCCAAAACAGCCTTGATTCGCAGACGATGACGAGGCCTCAAAGCCTGTGCACTGCAAAAAAACGTCTGTCTTAAGGAGTGTTATTCTTGTAATGAGAAAATATTAACTTGTTTTAAGTTTTCTTACCCCGTTGGCAAAACTTGAAATGAGTAAAACTCTTGCCTCATTGTTTGTGTTATTTAGCAAAAATGCTATAGAAATGGACTTATTTTCTGGTTTATGCAGTGTGGAATTGGTTTAATTTTGTAGCCATGTAGCCAACGTAGCACTTTTGCTCGCCGTTTACTTTCTGAATCCTTCCACCCGCGCCCCCTTACTCACGGCCAGTCATACCTCTTTGTCCAGGTACGAAAGGACCGATTCCGTCTCGTTCAGGAGAGCCACGCTACACTTTCCCCTGCCGAGAGAAACCAGCTGTCAGATAAGCACAACAACTGGAAACATGGCCAATGCACACGCTAGCCAGTGTGAGAGGGAGTACAGTCAACAGAGGTAAAGAAAGACACATATTCCATTTTCAAGTTTCAACTTTATTCGCAATCCTCGACCGTAAAAAGCAACAGAATCGACAGACAAAAATCTCATTGATCAACCGCAAACGGGAGAGGACACCAAAAGCCTAATAAGGTTAGATAATGCTGCATTTATGGCATGAAAATGTGAAAGACAACATTTCATCCTGACACAGCGTTATTTAACACCCCGATGTGTGCGTGCGTTGCTTGTGTGTGTGTGAGTGTGTGTGTGAGAGAGCAGGCAAGCGAGAGAGAAACAGAGAGTTTCATATTCTAGCAGATTTCTGTATGTATGCTTTGGCGATATTTACAAGTGTATTTAATGCCAATAAAGCATTTTTTTAATTATTATTTTAATTCAACAAGGAGAGGGAGGGTGGGGAGGGGGGTGCAGAGACAGAGAGAGAGGAGATTTGTAATGAAATCCTTTGGGATTGCTCTGATCTCATATCAACACCAGCTTTTGTGTACCAAGAGCAAACTGAGATTGCTGCATGAAAGTGACAGAGGGAAGAGCGACAGAAGAATGGAAGGAGAAAGAAGAGAGGGAGTGAGAAGAGGAGGGGGGTGAAACAGGAGCAATGAAACCATGCAGTTTCTTGTTCCATGCGGTGCTCGGTCTAAAAGAGATTTTATGTCAGAGAAACGTAACATTAAGGAACAGACCACTTTTCAGTTAAAAGCATCCAGGCAATAGGGATTGGGCTAGGATTGGGCCTGGAAAGCCAGAAGCAAGCAAGACAGCCAAAGTCTGCAGATGAACTATGGAAAATTCTACATACCAAGCAATTTTCTTATAAGTCTTATAGTGTCCCTAAGAGAATTGATGCAGTTTTAAAGGCGAAGAGTGGTCACAACAAATAATGATTTGATTTAGTTTTTAATCGTTTACGGCACAAATTTCTTGACATTTAGAAACTTAATTTCCCTACTTTTGAAAGCATCTCCACCTGACAGAAGTTTTTACACATGTTTAGGACCTTTGCACAGAACTGTACCTAGAGATGAAAGACAACATTTCCGTCAATTTCTGTACGAGGCAGGCATAAAATCAGCGGTGCCAAGATCTTAGTTGGGAGAGCGCCGATGAGGTTCCGTGCACGTCAAACAGAGCGAAGCATGTTGGGGAACAGATTTGTTGGGTGGGGATGCGACGTGAGGCGTGATTAAGATGTGTACATGCGTCTTTCGCGGACTACCGCCCACGTCTGCCCGAACCACCGCCGACACACAGGCGTATTCACACACACACCAGCTGGACACAGGCTGCTCACTTTGCAGTCCAACTCTTAACAGAAATGAGACACACACACACGCACGCACGCACGCACGCATACACACACTCGCAAAAAAAAAAACAAACAAGGGGTGTTACAAGAGTAGATATTTCAGTGAATAGGGATGGAGAGGAAGATGCTAATGGTTTTCAGACAGGAAGAAGCTGAACCATTTCCAATATCTGGCCTTACAGATTCAATGTTCCCCACAAAGACCCTCTCAGCTCCTTGGGCCTGGTCAACTGAGAATGCGTCCTCAGTGCTCACCCAATACGGGGGCAGTCCAGGCATTTTGGATTGACTGGATGCACAGGAGAGTGCGGAAGAGAGAAGCGCAAGAGGTAATACAATTATGGGAGAAGAAAACAGTGGGGGGTGAAAAGAGCAGGCAGGTCGAAGAAGAGAGAAGGAGGGACTTCTCGACTCTAAACCCTTTTTATTCAGTAGTTCTGAAAACCAAAGGAGCCAAAATTATTGCCACCCGTAACAACTACTGTAAACTCAAAAATGTTAAATTAGCAATATAATTTTACTTAATTTAGTTGATCTCTGTGATTAATATTAATATCTCTGCTTGGAAGCTGAGAATTATTCTTAGGTAGGCTATGAGAGTCAGATAAGATCACAAGATCTTTGAGCAGGGCAGACAGTGTTTTGCTTTTTTTGTTTTTTAAATGCTCATTGACAAGGACCCGCTGAACATATATACATATATACACACAACTGAACGAGAAGATGGTTGGGGAAAGAATCAATGTGTCCAAGCCTGAACTGAAAGAAACAAGCCAACTGAAGAAAATGGTGACGCTGTGTGCGAACATGTATGCGAATGCGCGAATCAGCGAACAAATATTTTCAATAGCCCACTTGTAATTACGATATGCTGTTTTCATCATTGTTCAGTTATCAGTCAGGCTTGAGCAAATTAAATAAAGCCATGCCCAATTCCTTTGAAACATAGGCTAATCATGTAGAAACAGACCACAACTCATTCAACTTATTGAAAACTGGGGTGTCTTGTTTTGACATTGATGTCCATCAGCTATCTTATATACAAGTTGTTTGCAAATTAAATTAACCGAAGTGAAAAACCTAGGTGAATGAATCTTTACAGTGAACTGAATCAAAGGATTTGAGTCACGGAAGGGAACTGAAATGGGGTGCACAAATTAAAGACCAGCCCCTTGCAAGTCACCGGGACCACGAAAAGCATAGATCAAACGCCTAGTACTATGTTCTCACTCAAAGCCCTGGGAGCAATAGTTGGAACATATAGTTGGCGACTTACAAGCTAGTAAATGAAACTGACTTGGTGGGACAATGGACTCTTCAGGCTGTGTGCCTGTGTGCGCCAATGTTGTGTGGTGAATTACCTGATGTGCGTTGCCGGCAGCGACTCGTACTGCCGCGAGAGGAAGAGTTCTCTGTGCCGCAGCTGGTGCTTCTGTTTATCGCTGAGCTCCGGCTCGCTGGGGCTCTCCTTCTCCTCCTCCAGGTCCTCTGTGAGCGGGAGAGAGAGCATGCATCACACACAGCTACACGCAGAGAGCACGCATCACACACAGCTACACACAGACAGCATGTATTACACACAGCGACACGCAGACAGTATGCATCACACACAGCTACACGCAGACGGCATTCATCACACACAGCTATACAGACTGCACACATCACACACAGACAGTATGCATCACACACAGCTACACACAGACAGCATGTATTACACACAGCGACACGCAGACAGTATGCATCACACACAGCTACACGCAGACGGCATTCATCACACACAGCTATACAGACTGCACACATCACACACAGACAGTATGCATCACACACAGCTACACACAGAGAGCATGCATCACACACAGCTACACACAGAGAGCATGCATCACACACAGCTACACACAGAGAGCATGCATCACACACAGCTACACGCAGAGAGCATGCATCACATACAGCTACACACAGAGAGCATGCATCACACACAGCTATACACAGAGAGCACGCATCACATACAGCTACACACAGACGGCACGCATCACACACAGCTACACACAGAGAGCACGCATCACGCAAAACACTCACGCACCAATAACATCCCTAAACCGTAAAAATACCCCAAAAACCCAAACCGTAGAAACAAGCCACCAACACGCAAGAAACTTGCCACAAGCCTGCAAAGAGTGCGCAGCTCAGAGAACGTGCCACCAAGCAAACCGACACAGGTAGCACACCTCACACAGACCACCCTAGAAATACACAGGATGTACCACAGTACCGAGCATCCACCAAAACCACGGGCAGGGAGAAGCCTCGCGCTCCAAGCAAGGAAACGGATCTCCTTCATTAACACACTCTGCTTCATTTACAGCAGAGTCTCATTGAGACATTTCTCATTACTGTCAGCCAGTGCCAAGACAGGAAGCAGAGGGCAGCAATTACAATACAGAGATAATTACTGCCATGAAAGGCTTTCATGGATTTCCATTAGAGCAGTAATAGGCTGATATGAGAGGGCGACGTTTCGAGGCGCTCACAGCTCACGGCCTCCTACTGCAACGACATGGACTGATGAGGCCCGGGGCCCACAAATAAAGAAAGACCCCTCTCCCCAAAGAAAGGCCCTTTAGCCCCACCTTCACACTCATTCAAAATCCCACACCCACTCCTACATGCATAACTGCACAAGCCATCATACATACTGTACTCACAACTTCACACACATACACACGCATGTATGCATGCACGCACGCACGCACGCATACGCGCTAACTCACTGGCATGTTTGTCAGCCAGCTGGATGAGGCTGTGTGAGATATCTCTCCGTCTGTAGAAGCACACCACCTTGGCTTCCACATTCCCACTCGCCGTCTGAAACGGAAATGAAGACACCGTCAGAATGCCGTCAGGATGCTCCAGTGAATGTTGGCAACTTTTGCCATCCCAGACAAGACCCCCAAACCAAGCTCAGGCGCCTGCTCGTCATCTATTATCTTACATCCTCCGGCCCTCACAGTCCTACAGGAGAGAGCTACAACTAACTGGAGGAGGGGGCATATCTCTCACTGACAACAGACCGTTTCAAACTGTGTTTTATCAGCAGCGGACATGACGTCAGTGCTCCTAGAACTTTGGGAGGTAGAGTGTTTTGTTTATAAGCTTGCTTACAAATAACTTAGAGGCAATGTTATCAATTAAAAAGTCT
This sequence comes from Conger conger, assembly GCF_963514075.1. NCBI lineage: Eukaryota > Metazoa > Chordata > Actinopteri > Anguilliformes > Congridae > Conger > Conger conger. The sequence continues at coordinate 22,607,310 of NC_083761.1, read as the reverse complement.
GAATAAACATTTGGGCTGTATTGTACAGTGGTAGATTGTTCCCTGCGACCTGAAACAAATTTACTGTTGGAAATAAAAGTTGGTTTGCTCAAGAAACAGACTTACAGTGCTACTATTTTATACCGGTGTAGCTAGCAAGCCAATTTCCCTCTAAAACACAACTGATTGTGGTATTACCCTTTAAACTGGTGGTCGCAACATATTTTCATTCAGTTTATCAATTGAGTAATCAATTGGCAATTGGCACAGTTTGTTCGCGTCATGTAAAATACGGAAAATAAAGGTGAATTCAATACAGAAATAACAGTTTTAATCACAACGCATCATTTAAAAAAATGCACTTTCAGCACAGCCTGCAATAAAAGCTCCCATTTGAAAAGATGGGAAAAACGAATGATCGAAGTCCACAAAATATAGGTCCTGGCATGGAGACTACTAAATTACACTGGGGGTAGATATCACAAAGCAGTATCAGTAGCTGGGTAAATTGACTAAATACAAATTGGAAAAGCTGTTCTTAGTTTAGTGCATACTTTAGTCCACCTGAAATAAACACTGTGACAAGCCTAGCTAAGTCAGAAGTGCCGGAGAGGGCTGCAACTACCACAGTGCATCAACACGATTGGATAACCAACTACAAACAGTGGATTCCAGGGTCTGTAGCACAAGAATTCAAATCATTACTGGTTACTTTACATTTTGAATTTTATAGTTAGTCAACGTTAACCAACTAGACAAGCTATATAAATAAATATGATGTTCTTTAAACAACAGGAATGTTAGCAAACTAGCTAGGTCACTTTGACACTTATTGACTTGACCGAACAGCTAGTTACTCCTATTCATATGCAAGCACATTAGAAATAAGCCTCTTAATTAACCTAGTTCATAAGTACCAAAGACACCATGGTGAAGTAAGCCAACTTCATAAAGTGTTGCCAACTAAGCTAATCGTGATAGCTAAAAGCAATTTAACTAACAGCTACACTAACTTGCATTACTTTACATTACTTAAAAGCTCTCTCTGCTCTCTCGTACTCTTTAATGCACAGCTCTATATGACTACAATGTTAGATATGACGATGAGTAAACTTAGCCGGTGGCAAAGATAGTTAAAGTAAGATAAATGGATATTTTAAAACCAACAAGTAATTGAGTATTGTTGCTCCTCAGTAATGGGACGACTAAAAAAAACTTTAGTCTTTGAAACTGTCTATAAGCACCTAGAACTGGAAGGAGATCATTTATATCCACCCAACTGTAGATTGAGGCAAAGCGGTAAATGCTGATGGCTCATTGTTGGCTAATCACAGCGCAAGCTGAGGCTCCAACCTATGACATACTGAGACTGCTCAGTGAATTCCTTTTTATTAGAATTCAATTTATTTATTTCAAGAACTCTGCAGGACGGAGAATATTTTTAAGAACTTTTACCAGACCATTATATTACATTATATTCCAATCAGTTCCCAGATGCTCTCATCCAGAGCAACTAAAAAAAGCAGAGAACATAAGTGTTTGTCTGAGGAATACAAATGTGCAACATCAACAAGAAAGCACATTTAAAATCAATAAGTGCACAGTTTCACTGTACAAATCAACAATTAGTGCTGTAAACAAAAGTAAATACCACTACTTGGCTAAGCCTTACACTGGTATACTATAATCAGTATACCAGACTCATTAAAAGCCTAAATGGAGAATAAATGTTCATTGCGGATATTTAATACCATGAACAGCCATAATTACCTGATTGGAGAACATAAAAACAAACACTCTACACTTACGACCACTGCATTACACATTAAAATTATTATTTTTTTAGATGTAGGATTAAAAAAAGCACTGTGCAACTGTGCTGCTGGCCTCCCAAAATCTAAATGACAAAATTGGACAAAAATAAATAAATAAAAATGAACTATTTCAGAGTAAAAGTGGACATTGCTCTATATGGATTCATTTCAGTCAGATCAGTCCAAACCATTAAAAGACTCAAGTGAGTTCAACTGAATTTGTGTCATCAAGTAGGAGTAATGCTGGGCTGGGAGGGTACAAACAGCCGCACAAAGTAACACCGCACACTGTACTGCAGGGCTCTCCCAGACCACCTGAGTGTACAAGTCAGTGTGTGATTATCCCACCAGGTAAATGGCAATATACAAATGCTGCATAGCGCACATGATTTTTCTCCTGACCCATTTAATTACCACATCTGGAGCAATGAGTGGTTTTCATGCCCAAGCACTCACTCAATTTCTAGTTCTCTCCAGTGTTCAGGGCGAAGCCAGACGCCTTTCATTGTGGCCGCAGGGAGCAGAGCATGAGCTCCTCCAATTAATTTTACTGCATGTTTTTATGACACATTTTGAATGCAGAAAAACCCTGAGGCTATATTAAAGACCGACTGGCTGTTGGATTGGATGGACAATCATGGAGATGAGCAGATTGGTTTAATCGTGATATGGTCATGCCTGAATTGGAGACACTTAGATGACGCAGGGCGTGTGTGTGTTTGGGGAAGGTGGGGGGGAAAGGCATATTCTGATGGCTTAAAGCAAGGAACTGATGTACAAAATGTAAAAAATGAATACACTGTTTACATGTTGGCCTTACTGTTGAGACGCAATAGGTGGAAACAGAAACTATATCCTTTACTTTAACGTGCAGAGATTTACTCTCTTTAATAATTGGGTGAATTAAAATGACAATTTTGAATAGTTCTACAGAAAGGCGTGGGGTTTTTTTTGTTATATTGTCTCAGAACCGAGTTCTTGAGCAAAAACAGAAATTAATACTATGGAGAAAGTAGCAATGGTGTTGAACGCAGCAGGTGATTTAAGAACAAGATTAATCTCTTTTCTGAAAACACACCAGCAGGATAAATTCTGTTTAATCTACTCACACAATAAAAACCTCTTATTAACCTTAACCATCCTCTTGACTCGGTGAGGCAGCAACATGTCTACACCCTTCACCCTTATAAGCACGCTCATGAAAGTTTTAGTAGTGTCAACAGGTTTGGGGTTAAAAAAAAAAAGTCCTGTGATGGAAATATCAAGGTGCTCTGATAAGGAAGTATGAGATTAAAAAAATAAATAATAGGAGTATGTGGTAAGGGTAAACACCACGATTATTAGAGACATAGGTGTACTCTCACTTGTCTGTTGTCATGGAGACAACAGCTGAGGCAACCTGACATCTGTCGGCTGATATCAGATTTCTCAGTCTAAATTTTTACTGCCATATACGATATGCCAAACATCGCAGCTAGTGTCATCACTGAGCTTCATTAAAATGGAAATCCTCAAAGCAAGCCTCGGGTTAGTTCAGAGTATTTTTTGAGAGTTTTACACCTTGGTGGCAATCGCAAAGTAATTTTACTGGATCTTCCGTGCTTGTGCAAAGATGGTTTTAAATTGCTATTTGCAAGGGCCAGGATGAAAGTGTTGCATGAAAGAGAGGCACAACATTAGTGAGTTTACTACTGATGATAAAAATGGAAAAATTTAAATTATGTAAAGAACCTCATTACCTCAACTTCTCTGAGATAGCCAAGAAAAACAAGTAAAAGTCAATGGCTGTGAAAGTTTAATAAATTAACAGTGAAAATTGTACTGAACTTTCAACTATACTTGCGTCTTCTTCACACAGTCCAGAGGGAATGAGCCGCAGCATTCATTCACGGGTTATCTTATTACTGATGATCAATGGTAAGAGCTGCTCAGGAGGTAAGAGCAGTCATCTGGCAGTCGGAGGGTTGCCATCTTAATCCCCCGCCCTGGGAGTGTTGAAGTGTCCCTGAGCAAGACCCCCAAATTGCTCCTGCATGGCAGCCTATCACTGTGGGTGTGTGGGTGTGATTGTGTGAATAAGAGGCATGCATTGTAAAACACTTTGGATAAAAGTTAGATAAATGCAGTCTATTTACCATCGAATGCCAAATTGCCAGTACCTCCCCGTTTTGCATTGTAGAACCAGATCGAAATACTCGCCTCCTGGTTTTATGCCTCGGGCGTCCAGTCAAGTTGCAGTTTACATCCCTGTCATCCCAATAACTAATTTGATGAATCCACAACAAGTAGAGCTTAATGTAGTTTTATATATTCTATTAAAGTATTCATGTGCTGTTTCTTTGTCATTTGTTGCATATAAAGTAAACAACATTAAATATTGAATAAAATAATTACAACCTGAATATTTAGTTAAAGGCAGAGTAGTGGAATGATGAGACAAAGTAAAATGTTATAAAATATTTTTTTAGCAAATTGCATGAATTTATTTCATTTGCTCCATCATTTTTTTTCTGTCAAACCAACAACAAAATGTTTGATACTAACTAAAATATCAACTAAAGATTACATCAGCAAACAAAATAACCCAAGATAGTTTCCTCAACTACAGTGGTAAGCAAAACATTAGGATGTCAGTGAAGTTGACCTTTGACCTTTTGGATATAAAATGTCAATCACTTCATAATTTCTTAACCTATTAAACATTTGTGTTGAATTTTGTCATAATTAGTGTATGAATTATTGAGTTATGGCCAAAAACGTATTTTGTGAGGTCACAGCGACCGTGACCATAAGACTATCAAATTCTAGTCCGTTCATCTTTGAGTCCAAGTGGGGGTTTGTGACAAATTTGAAGAACTTCCCTTAAGGCGTTCCTGAGATAGTGTTCACAATGATGGGACGGACAGATGGACAGACGGACAACGGACAGATTAACAACCTGAAAACATGGCTCTCGCCAGCGGGGAGGCATAAAAATGAAAACTGCAAACAAGTTTCCACCTACATGAAAGAAACAGATAATTTGGTGCAGTGCTATTTTGACCGTTTAACTGTATAAAATGTAATATTTAAATTTTTCTCAGATGTCTTTCTGAATGATTCTGGTGGCACTTTTCCATACAGGTGCCAAACTTTCACTTACTGTTCCTTGGGCTCTGTGTTTCCCACAGATTTGTAATATATATTTTTTAAATTAGTAATTTGGGAGACAATAAGGCAATTCACTACGTGTCAAAAATGTTTTATTAAATTTTTTTTTCTGTTTATTTCAACCGGTCAAACAGGTCATAAAATCTTAACATAATAGGAGGGTTAATGTACAGCGTCTGTGAGACATGCATGTTGAGTCATCATATTGGCCATAATCTTTGCTTATGAGCAGATACTGATAAGTCTGCTTTAAAGGAGCACTATCACGCCCGTTTCAGTTTAGCTTATTTGGATTAAATGCTTAAATTATGTGTGCATGCCTTTTAAAAATCATTGCCAGTGTAGCGGTTTCCAAAATATGGGGCAAAACTTCTAAGGGCAAACACGTCCAGTGATGTCAGCCTGCCATCTCCAGCCTGTGTTTCCCAGAAGGTAACAGGTGCTCAAACCCCAGCCTTGAACGCAGAGACTGGTTTATTGACGGCCACCCATCCAGACGATCATATATAATGTTAGCATACAAATATCACTTTGAAAGAGAGCATGGTCGTGGAGAAAAGACGCTCTCCCATGCTGGGTTTGTCTCCGCATGTTATGAAATAAGGAACCGTTGTTGCTAAAACATTGGTGTAGTAAAATAGTGTATACATATAGAACTGTTAGCTTAATTGCTTTCACTGTTAAAAATGAAATGAACACACTCTGACCGCCCGTTTTAAGGGATTAAACAGGATTCCTAAGTATTTAGTATCATAATGACTTATTATCATTATTACGGCAATGTTAGGTCTATTTTGGTGTATATGTCACTGCAAATGTCATTAAGCGTGCAGTTCCATTAACAAAGCCTATGGTTAAAAGAAAGGACCATGTTTAAAATTCAAATAAAAGATTAATCCCGTAAAATTGCATCAGGCTATTATAATGCCATTTTCAGCCAGTTTTTTTAAATGTTATTTTCCATCCAATTTTCACCCATTTAATGCAACGTTAATAAAACGTTGTTTCTGACTGTGAATGTTCTCACATCCCAAAGTCCAGTGGATGACCAAGACTGGCTGAAGGTCCGTGTCATCTTGTGAGCTGATCATATTTAAAGGGAATTTGCATCACTAATTTCTCATAGTTATCAAAGTTGGATGGCACCTTTTTAATAAGAGATTTTATCACAATACTAGCATAAGCAATTTTTCTTGGGCTGATTTAGATTTCACAACATCAAGCTCCTGACACAGTGACAGTCAGCCTAGCATCCTAAATAAGTGTCTTATATCACACTTTATAGCCTTTAGGCAGGTGATATTCTTGGTTATGTCACATTTGGTATAATGCATTGCATAAGTAGGTGTTGTCTCCGTTTATGAAATATGGCATTTGCTTATGTATGGTTTATGAAGCCTTTCTAAGCAACACTTCCTTTAAAGTGATAAAGAATTATAAAAACTATAAATTTAAGAACAATCATTCCTAGTGACAAGAAAAAGCACATTACAACAATGTAGTAGTTAATGTGAGGCACTAGCCTCCAGCAATGTAGGCAGGCTCCTAAATCTATTCTTATTAGAGTTTTAGCAATTCTAATATCACTCTGGCCAATCAAACACCAATACTGAGATTAAAAATGCAGGTCCAATACCACCTCTGTTGCGAAACAGATTTATACTGCAGTAATATAGCTGCAAGCAGCAATAAAGAATACAGCCCCAGTATAATGGACATGAATGAAGGTGTATTGTTTTCCAAGCTTAAGGTCTTTGGAATGAAGTGAATTCCACGTTTGTCATGTGCAGCTCATAAAATAACTTCTCTGCTGGAAAATCAGTGAACACACAAACTTCACCCACTGCCTTAACACTATTTTGAAGAAACTTTTTTTGCTGCCTGTTCACAAATTGAACACTTAAAACACAATTTAACATTTCATCGGATTTATATAATATTCAGCAATCCATTCCTTTTAACAGCTTTGTCATTTTCAGGTATTGACACCATTCTCATTGTATCTTGTTCATGACGTTGCGCCCTTTCATTCAGAACAAATTGTGGATTTAATTGGTGACATTTTTTTACATTAAAATAGCACTGTGTTGATGCACACAAAGTTGGAGAATGATTAACGGAATTATTTCCACCCTTAACCCATTATGTACTAAGGCACCCTATGGAAAGGCCATAGAAAGGCAGAGGAATCACAATGCATTTCAGAGGTAATGTGTCTTGAAAAACGGTCATATGACCAAATACAACACTGGCATCACATCTGTCTGTTAAGGGAGATGTAACGTGCAGGTTGCATCTGCCCATATGGGGTTGAAAAAGAGAGGGAAAAAAGACTGCATATAATAATCTATATGGGAAAGAACACTACATACATTTATTTCAATACATTTCCTATCATTTTTTTATTTTTTATTAAGCAAACATATTTTCTCTTACAAACATAGCCTAGGTGTGAAAATGATTGCTACCCCTAACAAATATTGTAAATAAAATTAAAGTGAAATTAGCAATACAGTTTTACCTAATTTAGTTAATCTCAGTCTAAAGGAACTATGATAAAAATGAGGAAACATGCAGTCAGTCCCTTTGTCATCCATCAGCAATGGAAAAGGCAAAGAACTGTTCATTCAGAAGAGACAGATGGTAATTCACCGTCACAAGATTGGTAATGGGTACAAAAAAAAAAGCAGTTAGACATACCACTTAGCACTGTAAGGGCAATAATAAAAAATATGTAAAACATATGGAATGGTTGCAAACTTGCCAGGAAGAGGACGTTTTCCGCACGAATGCTGAGGAAGATGGTGAGGGAGGCCATAAAAAAACCCAAGGATCACAGGCTGCGTTCAGAATGGCTCAGTCATCCATCCCGCCCTATCCACTACATAGGCAAATTTTCACAGAGCACTGGATAGAGATTCAGTGGTGGAAAAAAATGATGATTCTAGACACAATAGATTATGAGCAGGTTACTTAGCAACGTGCAACGTTTGTGTGACAGCTGTCAGTGGCTTCGAGAGCAAGCAAGTAACTGTTTTTTTTGGGGGGGAATTATTTCTCTGTGATGAATAACTAATAAACAAGTAAACAAAATATTGTGGTAGCTAGTGTGGCCAGCCTCACATTTGTAGAGCAGCACAGCAGGCTCAGCCATTGCCATCTTGACAACAAAATCTCACCAGTAGTGAACATCGTTTGTATCCTACATATTGCAGTGTATTGTGGGGAATATCAAGTTAAATATTTAGGGAGTAAAGTTTGATACCCTACAAAATGGCCAATCCCCTAAATGGTTCACTATATTGTGCATAAGGAGCCATTCCAAACACAGCCATTAGTTGCATCTTGGGGTCACCAAGTCTCAAAAAAACCCTTAATATAAGGGTGGATCCTCAATACCAACAAATATTTAGAAGGGTGGCACGAAGACAGCCCTTACAGAGCACAATAAACAAAACCAAGCATCTTCAGTTTGCCAAACCTCATTGGAATTATCACTGGAAGAAAGTGCTATGGTCAGATAAAAAGAATTATGTTTATACACCATTGACATGTTTGGCAGCAGAAGAGGAATGCACTGCATGCCTACTGTCAAAAAGGGAGGCGAGTCATTGATGTTTTGGAGATTTTTCAGCCAGTGGTCCAGGGGAACTATTTAAGATCAATAACATAATAAATTCAGCAAAGCACCAGGAAATTTCAGCGGTACATTAAATGAAGTAAAGGGCTTGACACTGACCTGTTACTTTGTGTGAATGTTTTCTAAGATTGAACAATATACCTCAGGCCCCTTCTCCCCCCAAAAAAGAACTGTAATGAATCAGAATAGAGGCAAACTCTATGTACTTTGTTTTACATCGTTGGACCTCAGTTGTCTGAAATTATGTGCAACAGACAATGCTTAAAAATGCAGTGAGTAAATACAGCATACGGTTGATTCCTGCTTTTTGAAAATATATTTTTCTTCAGTGGCGTATCGCAAAATCACCTGTATACTTATCATGATACTTTGCCCACAATATGTTAGTATCGTGAGTTACTCTGTGACTCCCACGTTTCACCTTACCAACTACGTGGTTGAAGATGCAACACTTTTTGGTCACTTTCTGGCCAGATCCAAATTTGCCCTCGGATCATTTTTGAATAAATTATCTATTTCTATTAGCATTTATGAAAGACCATAACGTTTTGCGGAGCAGTACTATGAAAATTGGGAGTTGGTGGAGAATCTGAAACTAAACAGAAAATTCTTTTAGACATCAGGTTTTCAGATTTTTCCCTGCTTTAATGGCCCCACTAGCCAATCTAGAATAACACATCCAATGAGGTCCATATTTTGGATGTTATTTATTGAATGGAGTGGTCAGTGATTTCACAGAATGACCCCTTGTTAGAATTCATGCCACGCACAATGAAATTTAGTTCAACTGTATTTCAAGTGGTTTGTTTTTCCTCAATTTGCCCACATAACACATTTCATGTAGCCCTTCATAGGTGACTCAGTCAAGTGTTATGTTTGAAGATGCTAGAACATCGGCATTTGCCAACATCTTTCCGATCATGGAATAGGATTTTATCGTCATCTTATTTTACATAATGTAGGGTATATTGATAATAAGTACCATGGCTACACTTGTCACATAGGGCATGGAAAATAGTAATTCACATTTACTGTGTACTGATGTGTTCTAGGTTAATGTAAAATTTCCCTTGGAGTGCTCATAAATAGTAACATATGTAAAATTCCCATTCCCATGCAAAAGCTGATTACGCTCTTTAGTAGGTGTGTGAACGGTTAAAACATTTAAATTTAAGAAAAACTGTCGGCATGAAAGAAAAATCATTAGACTAGGAGACTATAGTTATCTACCAGAAAGTGAAATTCCTCGCCTTAAAAGGACCAGATTAATCATGTCAACACCACGATTGCCCTGCACTATATAAAATAAAATGCATACTGTTACATAAAAGCCAAATTGTATAGAATAGACCAGTCGCCTATGGAAGGCTATTCCCTTGGATTCCCTGCCTAAAATAGACCAGACTTAATGGGTCGCCACCACGACACAGTGTCATCATGTTATATCACGCAAACATTGGTCATTTACATGAAAGCGGAATTTTGAGCGCACAACCCTGTCTGTAACAAGTTCTCAACAGCAGCAGATTGGGCACATTTCATGTTTCACGTTTACAAAAACCAATGATTTGTCACATTTGTCTACTCTTTATAGAGAAAATGTATAAGAGTGAATTACACGTATTTGTACCACAGTGTAACAACGCTTCTGCATTATCTCAAACCATCATAAGAAACCAATTTATACGCTTTATAATGGACAAAAAGATGATTAAAAATTGGGGAAATGTAGCCTGATCTGACAAATCCTCATTTCTGTTGGAAAATGCAGATGGTAGGGACAGCATTTTCTATCGATCCATCCCACAGCATTATCCCACACCCTATACCACTTAACAATGAACACGTCTTCCAAGCCCCTTCAACCGGGTTAGAGCAAGCTTTATGAGGTTTGTATTCACTCATGTTACCCAATAATACAGCCAGCTAGGCAACAACTGAATATGATTCAAAACAAAGCCTGAACTATAAACCTTTAGACTAGCTGTCTTTTTGTTTAGAACAGCTCTTCATGCGTGTTTTACTAGTTACAGATTTGATGCTTTTTTTTGGAAGAAACTATGCACTTGTAAGTCGCTTTGGATTAAAAGCTGCCAAAACTGTAAATGTAAGCCAGGGATGGGCATTTTCAGTATTTTCATGTTTTGGCTAACTGCCAACATTTAACCGATTAAAAAACTGTTCTTAGAAAAGAACACCAGTTTTTCCACGTGTATGGCTTGTCCACTATTGCTCAAGGACACTAGCTTGAGTTTTAATTTTACAATTGATTAGTTATTCAACGGTGGCACGGATGGTGCAGTGGGTAGCACTGCCGCCTCACAGCAAGGAGGTCCTGGGTTCGAATACCCGTCGGCCAGGGCCTCTCTGTGCGGAGTTTGCATGTTCTCCCTGTGTCGGCGTGGGTTCCCTCCGGGTACTCCGGTTTCCTCCCACAGTCCAAAGACATGCAGGTTAGGTTGATTGGAGAGTCTAAATTGCCCATGTGTGTGAGTGAATGGTGTGTGTGCCCTGCGATGGACTGGCGACCTGTCCAGGGTGTATTCCTGCCTTTCGCCCAATGTATGCTGGGATAGGCTCCAGCCCCCCTGCGACCCTGTTCAGGATAAGCGGGTTAAGATAATGGATGGATGGATGGATGGATGGATGGATGGATGGATAGTTATTCAACTCCCAGCCACGGTCCGCAATCGCAAAATCCTATCTAGTTGTTTGGCTTGAAAGCTGGCAAGACCACTTTTCGAACTGAACTTGTTGGAACACTGCATGACAGTATATTCTGGCTCTAACAATTCCATGGGTTCAAAAAAGCCTTTATTTAGCTTAACAAAATTAAGAGTCGTAATTATACAAGTGAGGTGCTGTGCAATGTGCTTCTTTCTGGTTGAATCAATCGCATTTAACTTGCGTTTGAGGATCGCTATCGTTTTCCTTCATCTAGAGATTTGTCATGGTGCATTTGCTGCACATTATATTATGTAGTTGTTGAACCTAAGTTTGATGCAACATATTTACACTGAAATTTTTACAGATTATCCTCTTCAAAATGTTGCTTGCCATAGCCTACTCCACTGCGTTTTCGAGTCTGTAGTGCCACAATCATTTTAATTTGGCTAGTATGAAATTCTACGACCCCAAAAAATATCTATAATTATTATAGCTACTGCTATAATGCAGGATTTTTTTTTTTTTTGAAGGCATTAACCGGTGAAGACATTGCCCATTGTGGTCAAGTGTCCATTTCGGTTAACCGGTTAATCGATGCCCATCCCTAATATAAACGTACTTTTGCAATATTTCATTTTCTTGGTTATGATGCAATTTATTTGAATACATAAAAATGCCATACTTTCAAAGCACATGTGCAATAGTGTCTTTGTTTTTATATTTATTTAAATAGTTTTTGTAACAAACATATTGCAGAGAGAGATCAAAATTATATATGGGTGATTGCGAAAAATTATAAGTGCTACTGAAGAGCCGTTTGGGAGCCAAAAGAACCAGCTCTTATTGAAGAACAGATCTGACTCATTGAAAGGAGCCAGAATGGCCATCACTAGGACTAGACAGAGCACATCATGCACTGTAGATTAATCATGACAGATGATATTATCAATGCCAGTAGCTAAATGTACATAAAAAATTAAAAAAAATAAAAAGAGTTCTGCAGAAACATCCTGCGTATCAATTTCTGGGAACTGGACTTCATGAGAGGGTTCATGAGAAGTTGTTTTTGTGCGTTTTCCAGAAAATATAATGCACTGAATGCATCTTTTCAATTCACTTCATTCTGTTTCTCTTGAGGAGACAGATCTGGCAGTGTTGGTTTCACACCGTTTTGACAAATGGCTCAAGGCTTTTTACAGTGCCCCCTTCAAGACTTTTTGTGTCAAAATTGATCAGAGAGTCTGGCTTTGGGTCCTCTACATACCTGCCAATTCCCCAAAAAAACAACAAACATTTTAAAGACTTGTGGCCATTTTTCAGGAAAAGAGAAGAAGGCTGAATCATAATAGAAATAACAATAGGGTTCATTGCACCCTAATTAGCTATAATAACAGCAACACTCCGCCATCATGAATTAGCCGGATAAACAGCATGAACATAATTAACAGTACCTTATTAAGCTCCTCTATTCGTCGAATAAGATAGGGGTTACTGGAGGAATTCTCAAAGAAGACATAATCTATAACAGGAGAGAGAGAGAGAGAGAGAGAGAGAGAGAGAGAGAGAGAGAGAGGGAGGGGGAGAGGGGGAGAGAAAGAGAGAGAGAGAGAGAGAGAGAGAGATCAGCATTTGTTTTTTTTTCATTATTAGTTACACAATACATCCAAGCAAATGCAAACTCAGAACAAAAATGATATGGACACATAAGTCATTATAGCTTCAGAACCATTCATTGAAAAAAGCTAGATCTAGTGTCCCCTTAATCCTTTATACAAGAAAATAAGTATTCTACATTCACTGAATATACATTCATTTTAATTGGTTTTAGCAAAATGATGTTGCAGAGATACAGTGCAGTCGACCAGACATTTTTGGTTTAAATTTAAGGCAAACGTTGCCGTTCAGCTATCCAACAAGGAACTGGTCAAAATTGCAGGACACGGATGATCTGGAAAGTTTAACTGACCCTGAGAGACATGTCGGTATAATACCTGTGCAGGCCTGTGCACAAAACTAAAGATTCATAAACCAGTGCCAATAAAGCACCATGCTGCACCGCTCTACATGACCAAACTTGCATAAGCATGGAACCAATACCTCCTCTGTGTAACTTGAAATCATGTCATTCATGCCATATGTTCTCATTCAAACCAGAAAGTGATTTTGACTCATAATTTGGCGCCCATAAGAAGCCAAGGGAATGCAAGTAAACAAACAACAATAGTGGATTGTTGAGCAGCGTTCGGCGTTTTCTTGCTAATTTTGTTATGAGGGGAGATAAACCGTCGGTGATTTTAATCAGACTAGGTTTCACTGGGTGTGTAGGCCTACTTTGTGGGAGGGGTGACGTTAGGTTCTGACATAATCAGCTGATAACAACATTCAGGTTACATAATATTGTGCTATACATCATCTTCGACAAACAGTAAGAAGACGATACAATGATATATTAATGTATCATCTGTAGAACAGTATGCTCATTTATAACCGTTATGCTATAGAAATCGATAAATCGCATCAATCATTACCGCAATATAACCCAATAACCTTTTTGTTATTGTTAGCCGGATATTAGCTATTAATCTCTTTTGGTCTAACTATTTAAATCTACACTACATACGCTTAGCTTTAGATACACCTACTCTCAAGTGTGGCAGTTCTTCAAGTTTCAAAAAGGTAGGCTAAATTAACGTGATGACAATTGCACAGCCAGTCATGTGACTTTACTGTAAGATGATGGGTGGTTGGTCGGCTAGCTAATACGCTAACGTTAGCAGTTAAATGTTCAGCAGTTCCAACCCAAAAATTTTTATTAATGTTAAGTGTGTGCAAAAAACGTTCAGTTTATTAGATTGGCTAGCAAGCTATCACGTATTGACAATTATTGATTCGATGCGAGTTACTGGAGGTGTATGCATTTACGTGCGTTTTTCATCACAGAACACTTCAAAGCCTTTTCTGAGATGATTGGCTAGTTTGTTGCCAGCAAGCTAAGCTATAAAAAAAACCGACTGTTTGGTTGTTTCATCTCAGTATGGAAAATGTATATTTGGTGCATCCTGTAAACAGAGTCTGTGTTCTGAATGCCACTTATTCGGAAACAAATACGTTCGGGATAGAGTATGCCAATCAAAAATCATACCGGGCAATTTCTACCCAGATAGCAAGTGACTCCGGACCGGATCTGTGCAGGTACCGGCTGACTTCGGGCCAGAATCCGGGAAGATCCGACCCGGAGTCGCTTGCTCTCTGGGTAGGCCCACGAGCTTAGCTAACCACGGTGAGACTAGACGCCAAGCAAGCATTGCTTTGGTACAGGTTCGCTAACGTTAGCTTGCTAGCAAACTGAACCAGGCGTTGTAGCTAACCTGTGCCATGTAACAGATGCCTGAATATGGAAAATAAATACTGGATTATTGACTAAATTGGCACAAAGATTATGGTACAATTGATATATGTAACAATATCAATAACGAACAAATAACGTCAAAAAATAAATAGGCTATTCAATGTAGTTCTTTAGGTAACGGGTTTACCCATTACATTAGCCAGCTGTTTCGGCGAATGATGGCTTCACATTACGTTAACATTAGCTACTGTAGTTTTGAGGCCCAACGCACATTTTAATCGCAAATCATCTGTTAAATTCCGCTGCACTCCGAACTCAACAAAAGACTCGTTCGCACAATTGACTGTAAACCGTCGCTTTAACATCGGTGACCAATTAAAAACCAATGCACAGCTAGTTAGCAAGATATTCGCTGTGCTTCGTAATGGCACTTCTTGCAATTCAAAAATCTGGAATGACATACCTCCGACCCGGTACATGTTGGCCGCCATTTCTGCCCTCTTGGAGTGTTAAAAACAAAGCAAAGTACAAAACTAAATTAAAATAATAAATAAATAATCTGGTAAAATATGTATGTTCCTAATCCCTGTAAAACTCACTTGGCTATAACGTTAAATTGGTTGGCGAGGGGGGGGTGAACCAGGAGTTGAGCGGGAGATATTTAATGCGCCCCCCTCCCTGCATTCAGAGTACAATAAAAAGCAAGCAACTTGCACGCGAAAACCCTTCAGATCAACCAGGGTTGTTTCCTGGTGGGGGTGGAGGAACGAAAGGGGATGGAGAAGACGAATACACACTTACGCGCACGTCTGAACGCACAAGCACGCATACGCAATTCACGCACACACACACACACACACACACACCTTAATGAAATTGTAATTGTACAAGGCAATTTCGCTTCCTATGCTGTAGCGGATTTATCAGGAGAAAACGTACCTACATAACCCAAAAGACATAGGCTGCACAACATGCATTATTAATGGTTAGTTTTGGAAAGAAGTGTATTTTTTTCCAAGTGTTAGGCTATGTCAAATTCTTCCAAGTAACTCCAGGTCAGCTGTTCGATTCGCACCACCAAAACCTTGCCGCCGGAAATAGTCGTACAAATGTAAATATATTATGTACACACTTGCTGTCATTATGCTTTGGGTGGGTGCGGTATTACACGGGCAGTTTTTCTATTCGAATTCCATGCGTTCTTTATGTTTGCAACTCATGTATTGCATTGTATGCATTCGTGTAATATAGTCACGTGTAGTATTCAGTCATTATTATTTGGCGCAAGAGGCTTTGGAAACAATGATGCACCATTACGGATGATATACATATGAATTAAATGCGCTACTAGCCCAACACAGAGGACAGTATTGTCTTTTTATGTTCTTCATAAATATGAAAACGTAACATTCCCTGACCGGGAATCGAACCCGGGCCGCGGCGGTGAGAGCGCCGAATCCTAACCACTAGACCACCAGGGAAAGCTGAGAGGCTAGCCACTGACGTTCCATGTGATGCTACTATATCTTGATATAATATACTCAGTTATTTAGAATACACTATACTTATTTAAATTCTGTTATTTAAAGAGTTGCAACACTGAGCATAAACAAATAGTTCACATGTGATATTGCGATAGTAAACGCGGTCCCTGATGCATCCTTAGACTATTGTCCGGTTTATGGACAGTAACCTATGAAGTTAAACTACCATCCGCAGAGTAGCGTTTAAGTCGCCTATCCGATAGTACATCCAGTAAAACGCATTAGTGCGTCGCGTAAACGAGAAGATGATTACAGCAGGGGTCTTTTTACCCAAACCATCTGCGCAGAGCAGCAATCGTGCCGCGCATAGGCTCCCGCAGTTAAAAAGTTTCCATCCCTAGCAACAAGGAGCTCGGAATTTGGCACTGTAGTTTTAACACGTAACTGGCAGTCCCGAAGTTTCAATGTTCATGTGTTTTCACATTGGAACCGCATGGCAAACACAGTTAGTGAAATAGCCGAATTAATTTTAAAATTAGAAATGAGATGGAATCTTGTTAGATGTTCATTGTACAAGTGCACGCGTTGATCGATTGATGAAAAGCTGCATCATTTAAGGCACCTTCAAGTTTCAAGTTCCAAGGTGCCAAAAATCATATAACGGAGTTAGGGATTAAATAATCGTTAAAATCATTGCTATGCAAAGTAATGTATTCTTTCTTTAAAATGAAATGCCGATGATATTATTTATTTTATGATTTAAGCGTAAATTGATTGATTTTGCTTGCTCACGTATATGCTATAAATATAAAACTAAAATAGCTTAGTATGCTTATAATGATTTAGGGCAAGACATGTTTAAACATTATGGAACCGATAAAACGATGTAAAGCATGCTACATACCACGCGAGTACCTTTTTCCAAGGTGCGTAAAGATAAGCGCAAAATCAGCCACTTCCCACAACACAGTGATGATTGGAGGGGTGTTTCTGTGTGACATCACTGGAGGGAACTGCCCTCTCTAGCTGGAGCTCTGAGTTGGACAAAGAGTGAGCAGAGCTACAACCCAGACGTACAGTATGAGCGGAAAACCCGCTATGTGACGACAGTGCTGTGTGGCTGGTTGGAAAGTGCCTCTCTTGGACCTGTAAATGTTGCGTTACTTCTCACGAACGGAACCAGTGATCACGGCATCTTGGGAAGCACACATGGGTAACCTGAAACTGAACTTGGAGAGGGGGTGCGTTATGGTTATTTGCACATCGATATACAAGAGTCCCCTCTGTTTCTGCTTTGCGTAAATCACCGTGGGGGCGTTCAGGACACATGACAGCTCCAAAATGAAGTTTGGGAAGAGTATTTGCATCCTGAACGTGGGAGGCACAAAATACGCCTTCCCCAAGGATGTAATAAAAGATTTTCCTCTGAGGAGGGTCAGTCGGTTGCACAACTGTGCTTCAGAGAAAGAGGTACTGGAAGTCTGTGATGATTACGACCGGGAGAGAAACGAATTTTTCTTTGATAGGCATTCGGAAGCCTTTGTGTTTATCATGCTGTACGTAAAGTCAGGCAAGCTGAGATTCGTGCCGCAGATGTGTGAGCTGTCCTTCTACAACGAAATGATATACTGGGGACTTGAGAGCTCGCATTTGGAGTTTTGCTGTCAGCGTCGCCTGGACGATAGGATGTCCGACACTTACACCTACTTTTCAGAGGAGGATATCAAAACCGAGCAGGAGTTGAGAGACGACGATGATCTGGATAATTCAACAGGCACTGAAAGAGGCAGTGCGAAGTGGCTGGAGAGGATGCGGAGAACTTTCGAGGAGCCCACGTCGTCTGTGGCCGCACAGATACTGGCATCTGTCTCCGTCATTTTTGTGATAATGTCCATGGTGATATTGTGTGCAAGTACACTACCGGACTGGGACACTGCCAAGAACAACAGCGCCGAGGAGCACAGGTACACAGGGAGTGTGGAGCCTTCTTTCTTTCTTCCACGTTCCTTCCCATTTTATTTGGCAAATTGGCAAAACGTAATGTCGACAGATAAAATGGTGTGTGTGTATGCGTTGTACCTTCGCATGCATGTGCGTTTGTTTGTGTGTCTGAGAGGCAAGGAGAGAGAACATTTTATAGAGTAATTGTTGGGAGATTAATAATTATTCCCCTTAAGTGACACGTTCCAAGTGTTCAAAATGTTAGGCTGCATTTACATAGTTTTAGGAAGTAAATGCATTTATTATCATTTATTATCATGAATGTATAGTTGTCGGCTGTCAAATGTTCTTTTGTCCTGTGTTTATGTTGAAGTCTCAAACTGTTTTGTCCTTATTTTTCAGCACACAAACAGTTCTACAGACTGTTCCACTGCGAGGGGACATGGCACAGGCTAGGCTATTTATTTCCCATGATAATTGTTTTCTTATTTAAGTCTTTTTGCGCGCACTAATTAGGCTTTGTACGTTTTGACGAATATTCTGAAAGAAACACATACGAATGGATTGTCAGATTTGTTTAGAGTTCAAACAATCCTGCTTATCGATACAAGGAAGGATTGAACGGTTGTTCCTGACAATATCATAGTTGCATTGATAATGTACTATGTCCAGTATTCATCAATTTTATTACTGCAAATGAGGCCTTTTTTAGACCGACAAGAAACGTGTAATTGAATGGCTATGCGAGCACGCGTAGACAACGATCATTCCCCGACTCAGAAGGAAAGCACCATTGAGTTTAAGACCAGAGGCTCGTGTCCCCTGTAGGGGACACAAATGGGTCTTAGCTGTACATACAAATACATGAAAAACTGAAATACAGGTCGCATACTATTATTACTGCGCACAGAAAAAACTACTTTTGGCTACTCATCACAAAAAAAACAATCTTTTCAGCACGGGTATTCCTCAGGTCTAAACGAAGAACCAGCTCGAGTCAAAACATAGATTTTCTTTTTCGTGTATCTGCATTATTTCCGCGTATTTTCTTCATTTTAATGTACAAACAATTGACATGAAAGAGGCGCATTCTGGATTTTGCGTTCGTGGTCACCATGAATCTGGCTGACATCTTTTGCGCCAGGATTTCTGTCCAAGGTGCTGGACCCGATAGTATTTACAATTTCGAATCTGTATCTTAAGTGAATTCGAGGATTTATTACAATAGTCAAACTGTGACCAGGACCCGCCGCCTGTCACTGTTGAATCATATTTGGATACATTACATTTTATTTTAATAAATGGAGAATATATGTCTATATGCCCCACAAAGATTACAACTGTTGAAGCATTGTGAAGTATAATTCGGAATACAGGTGATGTACTCCAGCAAACAGTTGGCGTAAAACACCTTCCAATTTTAGCGGACCGAAAGTAATTGGACAAATGAACACAAACTGAAATAAAGTCATATTTAATATTTAATTGCAAATCCTTTGCAATCAATGACTGCCCGAAGTTGCTTTGGCTGTTTGTTTTGGATCATTGTCCTGTTGATGAAGTGTCGTCCCATCAGTGTTGATGCGTTTGCTCGGATCTGAGCAGACAAGATGTTTATGTATATTTGACCATTCATCCTGCTGCTGCCATTAGCAGTGACATCGTCAATGAACACAAGTGAGCCAGTTCCAGTTGCAGCCATACATAAATAACAATGTACCAAACAGTTCATTATGACATACCTAATTATTTTACCTCATTGATTTATTGTGATTTTCAGCCTAATGAAGGCTTTACTGGCATTGACACTTCTTTGGTCCTCATGTTGAGAGACAACAACAGACTCCAGATTCAGATGACACTCCAATAATCAACTGTAGACCATTTGCTTGCTCTTGTGTGCATAAACTAATGATGAAACTGTCCAAGAAATATTTGAGTATCCAATTGTCCAATTAAGTTGGTCCCCTAAAAATGTGTAGGGGACTATGTATAAAGGGCTACAATTCCTACACTGGTCACCC
Organism: Conger conger; assembly: GCF_963514075.1. Classification (NCBI taxonomy): domain Eukaryota; kingdom Metazoa; phylum Chordata; class Actinopteri; order Anguilliformes; family Congridae; genus Conger; species Conger conger. The sequence continues at coordinate 22,587,262 of NC_083761.1, read as the reverse complement.
AATATGAATGTTAAAACCCTCACTTAAGTCTGCACTTTATAGTCATTGTTTTATTTCAAATTCAATGTCCTGGAGTACAGAGCCAAAACATCCATCCATCCATCCATTATCTGAACCCGCTTATCCTGAACAGGGTCGCAGGGGGGCTGGAGCCTATCCCAGCATACATTGGGCGAAAGGCAGGAATACACCCTGGACAGGTCGCCAGTCCATCGCAGGGCACACACACCATTCACTCACACACTCATACCTACGGGCAATTTAGACTCTCCAATCAGCCTAACCTGCATGTCTTTGGACTGTGGGAGGAAACCGGAGTACCCGGAGGAAACCCACGCAGACACGGGGAGAACATGCAAACTCCGCACAGAGAGGCCCCGGCCGACGGGGATTCGAACCCAGGACCTCCTTGCTGTGAGGCGGCAGTGCTACCCACTGCGCCATCCGTGCCGCCTAGAGCCAAAACACTGTTCAAATAATTATAGTATGAACTGTACTGTGTATGATATACATAGTTAAAACCTAGGCTGAACACAGATTTCGGTCAAGAAACCCGGAAAATCACATAAATGATCAGGTGCCAGGACCAAAGAACCAATCACAACCCAGAAGTAGGCTGAATAGATGTCTTTATTAAATGACAGGCGGATCAGACAGGCAGGGGTCGAATGCATGCAAAGAGGTTCAGCAGAGATGCAAGCTTATTTATTTATTTATTTATTTATTATTTGCCTACTTGATAGCCACTCTTATCAAGGACAACTTACATCCTTGAGTAATGAGAATCCCTAAGACTGAATCATCTGAAATTGTTGATCTGTTGAAATACAACAAAGAACAGCAGAGCAAAGCCTCCATCATTTTAAGTGGAGCACTTTCTATTCCATTCCAATTCATGCATTCATGACACTTTGAAAGAAGTGTACCTCATGTCATAACTTCATTGTGGGACAACATTAAATACATAAGAAAATCTCAACTTTGTCATCAAATAATTGCCCATATTAAAAGGAACATAAACGAAGTGTACATAAACCACACACATATGCCCCCTCATGAAATACTATGCATCTATCTTATTAATATATTTCTGTGAAGTTTGTTTGAATCTGTATGTCTGTTCCTTCCCTATCATAACATGTGGCCTGGCCGCAGGTAGGCACAGTGATGCTATAATGATATTCCATTGAGAGGATATGTGTGCAGGGGCCAGGTAGGAGTGACCTTAGCACTTCTCAGCCAATCACAGCACAGCCTCGGGACTTGAGGCTGGTGAGTGGCTGGACTGGTTTTCACAGAAAGGTCTGTTTTGGTAATGGGGTGCAGCATGAAGCCACAAATGTCTGGGATGTTGGTTTGGCAACCTCACGCTATAGACTGTGTATCTTAGCACATAGGATGCAGTGGCCATTACATACAGTATATGCATGGATTCTTTATGTGAGGCACACACACATACATTCTGACAAAGTAAGTCAGAATGTAAGGTTATCTCTATATATAGGCAGAGAGTGTAAGACACTGAAAACACCACTGAATCATGTATCCGAGGGGTATAAAACTTTTAGTGCCATTGATCGAATCAATAATCTAATGAAACATTTAGATTTAGAATTATTTAGTCTAAAATGAATGCCCGTCCTGCAACACACACTATAAGCTTGTTGGTGTGTGCGTTGTGGAAGTAATATGTGTCACTGGTTCTTAACTGGGTTAGTCAGTCAGGTCTCTAAGGGGTGCCAACACTGACTCTCTGGCATTTTTGGCAGATTGCAGCTCCTCATTCCTCCCATCCCGTAGTAGCTCTCCACCCTATCTTTGTATCGCCATCGTTCTCCAATTCCTTGCACGTGCCCAGATGTCCTTGCACCATGCCCTGCAGTTGTGCTCGAACTGCTCAATCACTGTGATGATTAGCAGGCAGTCAGATATGCAGTAGGCTCTGGGGTTTCCATTGGGAGGGTTTGAGTGAACCTGACCCAGAAAAGCAAAAGAAAAACAAAATGGTGGGTGTCTTCTTCAGTTACCATACAGTAAAATGTTTTTTTCTTAACGCAGGTGATATGCTTGGGCTGTGGCTCCAACCTGAAACTTTGCATGTCATCTCAGCTAATGACAATTTACAAACCCCCAGCCAAGAGCTCCCAAATATGTATTCATGGGTTTCACGTGATGTCACATTAACTTTGGGGACCAAAATTCATCAGTGCTTTCCATCTGCTACAGGACTGTCGTATCGGAAAAGGAAAGATTGGTTAACATTTGATCAATTACAGTACCAAAGAACCTTGATTGTCACAAAAAGACAATCAAGACTGATTTTTATTGCTGCTACCAAAACCTTATTAACTAACTATCAATGATTTACTTTACACATGTACCTAAACATTGCTCACACAAACAAATTTACACAAAGACTGGTGCAGACCAGGCCAACAGGCTTAAGCAATGTTTCAGCGGTGTCAAAAGCTCAATCAGAACTAGATACAGCACACATATGAAATGTATTCTTTTTACCATAAAGGTGCCTCTGCATTGAACAAGGCCCACTAATTCCCCATAATAGCAGACACAATAATGTCACATGAGTGAAACCCATGAATTGAGCATCTACAAGCTCCTTTCCCCTCCTTTTACCCCGTAAGGTCCAGAGACTTGGTCAGTACTCAGAATCTGATTTTAAAAAGTCAAGCCCTTACGGGGTGAAGCCATTGCATGTCTACAGGGCCATAAAACACCTACAGTACTGTAAGTAAGGCATGGTTTGCCTGACACAAGCAATTCTCTGTGAAAGGGAAGGGGTCGATTTAAGATGGTATACTGTAGGTGGTTAGGTGGTTTGCTATCTATGCTGCTGACTGAGGATGTACAGTGCCATGAAAAAGTATTTGCCCCCTTCCTGATTTTTCAGATTTTTTCATTTTGATAGTTGGTTTCTGATCTTCAGACAAAATATAATATTCGAGTAAACATAAAATACAAAAATGTAAATTATTGTTTCACTGATTTCATTAAAAATGTTAATGCTACCCCTGTGAAAAAGTTGCCCCCTTAAATTTAGTAACTGGTTTCACCACATTTATAATTTGATATCAGTCTTTCACATCACTTTGAGTTTTTACCCATGCTTCTGCTTTAATGAAGACATTGTTTTTTGAGAATGAACTACTCTTTTCAGGTTCTACCACAGCATCCTTAATTTTGATTATTTTCAGTCAATTAGATTGCCTTTGTGTTTTGTATTATTGTCTTGTTACAGAACTCAATTACACTTCAACTTCAGCTCATGCACAGATGACCAGACATTCTCCTTGATAATTTTCTGGTACAGAGCAGAATTCACAGTTCCTTCAATAATGTTAAACTGTCAAGGACCTGAGATATCAAAGAATCCAGACACCATCACACTACCACGATGTCTGACTTTTAGTATGATGTTTTTACTGTGAAATGCTGTATCCACCTTACATCAGACATGGGACCCGTATCATTCAAAAAGTTCCACTCAAGTTCACTTGACTCATCTGTCCATAGAACATTATCACAAAAGGCTTGGGGATCATCTGGGTTTTCTGCAATTGTGAGATGAGTATTGATGTTTATCTCGGTTGTTTCCAGTTGTTTCCACTTTTTTCCCAGTCTCTTTCTTATTGCAGCGTCATGAACACTGATATGATGAAGCTGAGGTAAGAGAGGCTTGCAGGATGGATGTTCTTCTGGGATCATGTGTGACTTCCTGGATTAGTTGTCACTGTGCCCTTGGAGGAATTTTGGCAGGCCAGCCACTGCTGGGAATATTCACCACTGTTCCAATGGTTCTCCATTTGGAGATAATGGCTCTCACTGTCGTTCAGTGGAGTCCCAGAGCCTTATAAATGGCTTTCTAACCCTTTCCAGACTGATATATATATATTCCTATCATACAGTTTTTTATCATGCAGTTTCCTTTCATCATGACATACCAAACTTATAAAAAGTCAGGTAAAATACCTTCACAGTGATGTGAAAGACTAATATCAAATTCGAGATAGTGTTCGATCACACTTGTTGCTGCTAAAAGTGGTGCAACCAGTTTTTAAGATAAAGGGGGTAATTATTTTTTCACAGGGGTGATTTGGATATTTGATAACTTTCTTCATGAAAGAAATGAAATAGTAATTAAAAAAAATGTTTTTTGTTTACTCAGGTTCCCCTTCTTTAATGTTATATTCTTTAATAACATGTTGTCTAAAGGTCTGAAACCATTCTGTGTGGAAAATACAAGACAGTAGAGGAAATCAGGAAGGGGACAAATACTTTTTCACAGCACTGTACAGACTTGAGAGATACATGTCTGCTCTTAGTGAAGTCTATTTTGTCATCACACCCCCGCCCCACCCCCACCCCCCACCCTGGCCACACGTTCACAGGATCATCGAGGCAGTGTGCATCGGCTGGTTCACGGCGGAGTGCATCGTCCGCTTCATAGTGTCCAGGGACAAGTGCGAGTTCGTGCGGCGGCCGCTCAACATCATCGACCTGCTGGCCATCACGCCCTACTACGTCTCCGTGGTGATGACCGTGCTGACGGGCGAGAACCCGCAGCTGCAGCGGGCCGGCGTCACCCTGCGCGTGCTGCGCATGATGCGCATCTTCTGGCTGATCAAGCTGGCCCGCCACTTCCTGGGCCTGCAGACGTTGGGCCTGACGCTGAAGAGGTGCTACCGCGAGATGGTCATGCTGCTGGTGTTCGTCTGCGTGGCCATGGCCATCTTCAGCGCCCTGGCCCAGCTGCTGGAGCACGGCCTGGACCTGGAGGCCAGCAATGAGGACTACGCCAGCATCCCGGCCGCCTGCTGGTGGGTTATTATCTCCATGACGACCGTCGGCTATGGAGACATGTACCCCATCACCATGCCCGGCCGGGTGCTTGGCGGCGTGTGCGTGGTCAGCGGCATCGTCCTGCTGGCGCTGCCCATCACCTTCATCTACCACAGCTTCGTGCAGTGTTACCACGAGCTACGGTTTCGCTCCAACCGCTGCACGCGGAGCCTCTCGGCCGAGTTCCTCGACTGACTGGCCCCGGCTCCGTACACCCTGTTCTCTAATGCCCCTCTCTGCCTGTTCCGCTAATTCTTTACTCTACTTATTCCTATAAGATTTGGACTTTTGGATAGACTATGGATCTATTTATAACTGAACATTTCTCAGCTGAAACTCTTCCTCCTCCAAACATACGCTCAGGATTTTTTGTCCCCTTGCAGCAGGTTACCTCCATCATGGGCAGGTGGAAATGTTCTTATGCTTGTTCTCTGCCTGTCCTACTACTGTAAGATAACTGAATGGATTCGATGATTATGTAAAGTCATTGCTTTGTGCACCCAGCAGAATTCTTTAGATTTCTTGACTGCTGCATATTTTGGATGAGTTTAGAAACTCTATCAGAAACCAGTCCTGTTCCTTTAGGGTCTATGGATGAGGTGGGTGGGCATGACTGACCAAAGAAAGGATAAAACAACAATTGCTCAGAACCTTTCATCATTGCAGGCCAGTCTGTGTCTACTGTTATATTGCTAGTAGTAGAGTAGTAGAGCCACACTGAGAAAAGCACTTAGAACAAATACTGAGCCTCCTTCAAAGCCTTACACAATATGTTGTACTGACCTCCCTTACAGATGGTTGCCAGTCACATAAAATCTGCTTCTTGAGCTCCATTTTGTTTCTAGCAGGACCATTGCCATCACTAGGAGTTGCATTGCCTTTTGGAACACAAAAGGGTGCTATGTTAACAATAGTAAAACAATATTATTATTTTTTTTAAAGATTATATCTTTACCCCCTTCTTTGCACTTGGACCTGTAAAATTGTGAACTGACAAAAAATCTTGAAAAACTGATTTTCATGTTAACGGCTATGGATGAATAGCAAGTTGTTTTAAGTGGGCATTGGTCATTGTAAATTACTGGGAGCTGGTTGGGTCAAGTGAGGCTGGATTTTACAAGATCAACTTTGCTTCACCAAGTGATTCAGAAGAATCATAGATAAATCCAAAGTTTGCACAGTATTAAACTGCATTAACCGATTCTCAGAGATTTGTCCAACAAACAGTTTTCTTGTGATATTTCCTGTGGGGGGATGGGGGTGTTTCTGAAATGGACAAATGGTACCGCCATCTGCTAAACATGGTCCGAATCCTCATATGCACCTTCTAAGCGAGACTGTTTGATTCTGTACTCAATCTGTCAGTCATTGAGACTACACCAACTGTTCTGTGTAGCTTCTGAGTAGGAAGCATCAAAGATGCATATTTACATAAGATTAGATCTCCCCTGTCCAGAACATCACTGATCCCACCCCAGAGGGAAGAAGAGACAAAGAGAGAGGCATGAAATGCGTGAACATAACTATCCACTGAGTGACAGTAAGTCATAGAGGAGAAAGTGGGATGGCTGACACTTTACAATGCAGTTAGAGTAACACAAAATAACCCTGCACCTATTTGAATAAAAGCACCGTTAATGAATGAGAAACATGATTATGAAACTAGAAAACAACTAGCAGCTCGAAAGTTGCTTTGTGTTAACCTCAGCAGGCAGTGTTGGCTATTCCACCTCCTCCTCCACGACTTGCAGTCAGGACCCAGTTGAGGGGCCAGTGTGACGCATTTGGCCTTCCCTACAGATGCACTGTGTCTCCATGATCCCAGGTCCTCTCATAGAGTCACACCAGGCTCCCCATTGCACTGATCCAAAATCAGTGATGGTCTTTATCTCTCTAATCCCAAATCAATGTTGGTATTTATCTCTTTGATCCTAAATCAATGATGGCCTTTATCTCACTGATCCCACATCAGCGGTGGTCTTCATCACACTGATCTGGAATCAGTGATTGTTTTCATCACAATGATCGGGAACAAGTGGCAGTTTTCACCCCACTGTTCTGGGATCGGCTATGACTATTCTAATCCAGCCTCACTAGTACTTATCTAAATCAATGAAGCTCCCCCTTGCTCTGTTCTCTGGGATTTTCCCATTGTTCCTTTCGCCCATGAAAGTTTGTTGGCTTGTTTTACTGTTTGAAGTAAACTTGGAATAAATAAATTGAAGTCTGAATCTGCCTGTAAATTTATCTGTGCTGAGGAGAAGTACCATGACAACATAATCTCTATAACTTTATTTGGAAGACATGTATTGGGTTCATTCTATGCATAGTGAAGGCATAGTCAATTCACTGTAGAGAAATATAAATGAAGGAAAATAGTTGTAAAAATTCATTTAAAATAATCAAACCATAATTTTCCAGTGACATGATATGGCTGTTGGCAGTCTATTTCAGTAACAGCGCAGCTCTGGTTTCGAGGTAGGCTACTATGTGCATTGTAAGTAGAGCATAATTTCATTTCACAGCAGTGTGCCAATTTTCAGCTGTCATATACAAGAGAAACATTTGCTCGCAAAAGCTAGCAGGGTGACTGAAAAAACAAGCATTTATTTTACCACAATTTCAAATTTCATTGTAAACATGGTGTGATCTGTATCTGGGATGCACACTTAAGCCCACGTCATCCATCACCAACTTACTTTCTGTGTTACATCCTAATACTTTGAGCTTGATTTTTGGTTCTGCTCATCTGCTAAGTATAACGATGTTTAAAAGCATATTACATATACATTTACATGAATATTATTAACATGCATGTCTACTGAATGTCAGTGGAAGGTGAAAGATAATAGTAATTGGATAACAAATGGGCCGACCAGGTTTGGGTAGAATTCAGTTTCTTTAGTGCCCCTAAATTTTGTGCTACCATTACATCACATTACATTATATGCATTTGGCAGACGCTCTTATCTAGAGCGATGTACAATAAAGTGCAAATCTTAATCAGGGTCAAGTGCGCTGAAAACCCTAGAGGGAAGTATGGTTCAGTGCTTATATGAATAAACACTATAAGCACTTATGTACAGTTGCCTACCGTAACTAATCTCAAATGATAATAATGAAAAGTAAAGTTTACACAGTTTATTTTGGTAGGCCTATTGTTTTGCATATGTTTCTTTTTTTTTCTTATTTCTTAGTCTCATAATGGCTTCCTTGACTTTCATTGGCACAGCTCTAGTCCTGACAAATAGCAATAACAAACTCCAACGACAATCTAAAGCCAAGAATCAAGACTAGATACTGAAAATTCCTCAGGTAATTAGTGAAACACCTGAAACACCTGTGAAGCCATTTGTCCTAAATGTTATGGTGCTCTGAACTGGGGGGACTATATATTTTCCAAAAACATGCAGTAGGTGACAAAATCGTTGGCAGCCCTAGAGATTCTTTTAAATAAAATCAAAGTTAAATCTGCATGCAAAATCCCTTTGTCATCCATCACCATGGGGAAAGCCAAAGAACTGTCAGATAGTTGTTGAGCATCATAAATCAGGTAGTGGATACAAAAAGAATACATACCACCAAGCACAATTTGGGCAATACACACTGCAACAGATTCAAACTTGCCAGGCAGAGTGCAAGTGCATAACATCCCTACACACAGATGGCGAGGGAATCAACCATAACATGCCAACATACCTTCCATCAAATATACTGGATGGGAAATAATTGTAAAACTTACATATCATAGTGGTTGTATCATTAAAAAAAAAAAGGTAAGCATAATATGCAGGTATAGAACGCCACAGCCTGATACAATTAAAAGTAAGTTTTAAATTTGGGATTTTTATTTCTTGATTTCAGATAAGAATAAATAAAGAAGGCTGAGGCCGATGGTAAATCTTAAAGTTGGGACTTCTGATTCTATTTCAAGCCCATGCATGAGCAGCTACTGCAGTGAATACTGAAAGCATGGAATTCTTGGGAAACACATTTTCTTCACATTTCATCGATTAGGAGGTGTCAGCTCTGACTCTCACTAATGAGATCTGTCACCTGCAGCTATTCCTCTTTTTGAACAGAAACAAACCAGCCGTTTCATTGAAACTGAAGTTAAGGGCTTCCCTTGTCATTAATGAATGCCTTCAGCACCTTCTTACACCTGTGGTGGCTCTATTGGCAAAAAGATGATGACGGCTTTCGGTCTCTTCCTTAGTTTTCACTTGTGACATTCATACATGAAAGCAGGCACTTACATGCACACACACACACACACACACACACACACAAAAACATAGGGTGTGGAGGGGATACTACTGCAGCAGCAAACATAAAACATAAAATGATTAGTTTAGTGTGGACTGTTAGCAACTTGTCCAAAATACCTCAGGACCTTTTTTAAACCAAGCTTCTGCAGTTCTCTCGGGGTCACACATGGGTATGTGGCTCCAGAGCAAGCCAGGTCATTTGGTATACAGGATAGACTTCGACATAAACAGAGGGCTCTCTCAAAGGGCCTATAACACAGATCCCATGGAGCAGCCAACCAAACTAGTAACCATTAAGTTGTCCATGGGCAGTAAAATATTTGCTGTACAGGGACCTGAGGGGAGTCGAGTGAACAACCTGTGAAAAATAACAAAAGGAAAGCATTCAATTTTACCAATGTTACTGAAAATAATCTACACAATGCAAAGCTTGATTCATTTTCATCACTTTCAAATGATGACATGCTCGATTTGACATTGTAATACAATTCCCATTAAGGCTATCCTCTTAGAGACATGGTAGACAAAGAGTTGAACTATGAGACCAGGGGGCAAGGGTGACACAGAAATTATATACATTTGCTTTCATGATAAAGTTAAAAAAACAGCAAAACTGTATGATCATAACAAATGACTCAGTGGACAAAGGACCCATACATGAATATACAATTAATTTTTAATTCATGAATATAAAAATAAGCAGCATTAAGTGGCAATACATACACTTTTCATAATGAATAAGAGCTGAGTTCTTCCTTCCTATATCAACAGGAATATTTTCTTTAATTTTAGTAACGCTGTCTTATAAAGCATTTCCCATTTCAAGCCTTTATTTTCTATAGATAGTAAATATTAACTTTTAGTTTTTGGGTACTTCTTTAAATTGCTCCTGGTACAGCAGCTGTCATACCTGTGTCAGTAATGTTAAACTCAGATATGTTCAATTTAGCAAAGTGTTGTACGATGCTTTTTCCAAAGTGTTGTACGATGCTTTTCATTCACACACTAACAGTGTTTGGCTGCCATGCAAGGCACGAACCAGCTTGTCAGGTGCAAATGGGAGTTAGCTGTCTTGCTCAGGGGAAGATTGAACCGGCAATCGATGTTTCTCCTAGTTAGTACGTTCTGAAACAAAGGATTGTCGGAGGAATGTCTGGGAGTGTGTAACCCCTGATGAGTACTGCTGGCATCTGAGTGGCAATGCACTCCACTATACCTCAACAAATTAGCATTAGCTAAATTTATATTTACAAGCCTGCAACATACTAAACATAATCCCAAATAGATTAACCCACGATAGCGGGGACCATGACAATATACTTAATTTAAGTGCACAACATCAGCACAGTGTTATACAGATTTGTGAGAAAATCCAAGATAAATAGCACTGATTCTTTCCTTGCATTCATTGGTTACATTTAGGCCCATATGTTACTAAATAATCACCACGCACAACATATTTGCATGCATGGCATAATTGCATGTATACTGTCCAGACTTTACATTAAATCCATATGACAGGAGCAACAAAAAGAACCTAAGTAGGCCTACAAAACATCATGTAACACAGTAAAGTACTGTGAAGATATTTTTCAAGCCTGACCACAATGTTACAATATACCCATACAATGGTGTTACTACAAAAAAAACTGCATCCATCAATTAATTAAAATGGTTAAATGGCGTAAAATGCTGGTGATCACCATTTTGGAACCAGCTAGTCTAGCATGAGCCTAGCAAGTTAGTCAACAGTATCTTCACTTTACACTGTTTACAGGCTTGACGAAGCTGGCTATCAGCAGAGCTATTTTAATTTCCAGCTTTGCCAGCATAAACCAGCAAGGGATCAGCACATAATGCCACATTTAGAGTACTACAGTACTGTGTGCAGTTCTGTGGACCACACTATAAGATACAGAGGTGCTAGAAAAGGTTCATAGAAGGGCAACGAGATTGATTCCATGTATAAAAGATAAGATATGAGGAAAGACTAAAGATGTGAAATCTCTTTAAGGTTAGTAAAAGGTTTGAGGCTTTAAAAATGTATTAAAGAGATTAACAAAGTGAACTACATGAAATTCTTCAGGGTTAGCAGAATAAAGGATAAATGGAAATTGGCGAAGGATCATTCCTCCACGGATATTAGGAGGTACAGTGGTGTGAAAAAGTGTTTGCCCCCTTCCTGATTTCTTATTTTTTGGCATGTTTGTCACACTTAAATGTTTCAGATCATTTAAATATTAGTCAAAGACAACACAAGTAAACACAAAATGCAGTTTTTAAATGAAGGTTTTTATTATTAAGGGAGAAAAAAATTCCAAACCCTCATGGCCCTGTGTGAAAAAGTGATTGCCCCCTAAACCTAATAACTGGTTGGGCCACCCTTAGCAGCAACAACTGCAATCAAGCGTTTGCAATAACCTGCAATGAGTCTCTTACAGCACTGTGGAGGAATTTTGGCCCACTCATCTTTGCAGAATTGTTGTAATTCAGCCACATTGGAGGGTTTGAGCATGAACCGCCTTTTTAAGGTCATGCCACAGCATCTCAATAGGATTCAGGTCAGGACTTTGACTAGGCCACTCCAAAGTCTTCATTTTGTTTTTCTTCAGCCATTCAGACGTGGACTTGCTGGTGTGTTTTGGATCATTGTCCTGCTGCAGAACCCAAGTTCATTTCAGCTTGAGGTCACGAACAGATGGCCAGACATTCTCCTTCAGGATTTTTTGGTAGACAGCAGAATTCATGGTTCCATTTATCACAGCAAGTCTTCCAGGTCCTGAAGCAGCAAAACCAGACCATCACACTACCACCACTATATTTTACTGTTGGTATGATGTTCTTTTACTGAAATGCGGTGTTACTTTTACGCCAGATGTAATGGGACACACACCTTCCAAAAAGTTCAACTTTTGTCTCGTCAGACCACAGAGTATTTTCCCAAAAGTCTTGGGGAACATCAAGATGTTTTCTGGCAAAATTGAGACGAGCCTTAATGTTCTTTTTGCTCAGCAGTGGTTTTCGTCTTGGAACTCTGCCATGCAGGCCATTTTTGCCCAGTCTCTTTCTTCTGGTGAAGTCATGAACACTGACCTTAACTGAGGCAAGTGAGGCCTGCAGTTCTTTGGATGTTGTTGTGGGGTCTTTTGTGACCTCTTGGATGAGTCGTCGCTGCGCTCTTGGGGTAATTTTGGTCGGCCGGCCACTCCTGGGAAGGTTCACCACTGTTCCATGTTTTCGCCATTTGTGGATAATGGCTCTCACTGTGGTTCGCTGGAGTCCCAAAGCTTTAGAAATGGCTTTATAACCTTTTCCAGACTGATAGATCTCAATTACTTTCTTTCTCATTTGTTCCTGAATTTCTTTAGCTCTTGGCATGATGTCTAAGCTTTTGAGGATCATTTGGTCTACTTCACTTTGTCAGGCAGGTCCTATTTAAGTGATTTCTTGATTGAGAACAGGTGTGGCAGTAATCAGGCCTGGGTGTGGCTAGAGAAATTGAACTCAGGTTTGATAAACCACAGTTAAGTTATGTTTTAACAGGGGGGGCAATCACTTTTTCACACAGGGCCATGTAGGTTTGGATTTTTTTTCTCCCTTAATAATAAAAACCTTCATTTAAAAACAGCATTTTGTGTTTACTTGTGTTGTCTTTGACTAATATTTAAATTTGTTTGATGATCTGAAACATTTAAGTGTGACAAACATGCAAAAAAATAAGAAATCAGGAAGGGGGCAAACACTTTTTCACACCACTGTATATTTTCACACAGAGAGTGGTCACTGTGTGGAGTAGCTTGCCAGGACATGTAGTGGAGGCAGAAACACTAGAGGTTTTCAAGATGCAGATGCAGGCATGGTACAGTGAAAGATACTATTTAGCTTTCAGGCAAACTAAGCAATAGGTATATTTTAGTATATAAGGCAATATTTGTAGTATATTTAGGAAAAGACAAGCATTGCTGGGCTGAATAGCCTATTCTCACCATTGTGTTTTGTTAATAGACCAGCATTAACCAGCCTAAAACTTATGCTGGTCTATGGTAGGGTTTTTTTCAGCAGAGAATGGTTTTTTAAAAGATACTTTTTAACCAAACAATGTCATTAAGACAAACATAGATCATGCTGATGTGTAGCCTACAAATTATGCATAAGCATGTGTTAACATTGTACCAAAAAATGGTAATCATACAATACTGCAATATTCATAATCAGCGCAATAATTGATGCGCAAACTAATCAAGACCTGCATGATTACACTATATTATTAATATGCTGGATTCAAGTTGTTGATTAATACGCTATAGGCCTATAGCGTATTCATCAACAAGATATATACAAACTATACAATATAAGATATATGAGACATAAGATATACACTCACCAAGCACTATATTCGGAACATTTTTACTTTATTACACCTACTTATTATCTAATCAGCCAATTGTGTGTGCAATGCATACAATCATGTAGATACGGGTCAGGAGCTTCAGTTAATGTTCACATCAACCATCAGAATGGGGAAAAAATGTGACTTTGACAGTGGAATGATTGTTGGTGGCAGACAGGGTGGTTTGAGTATGTCAGAAACTGCTGATCTCTTGGGATTTTCATGCACTCTAGAGTTTGCAATGAATGGGGCAAAAAACAGAAGAAAAAAATCCAGTGAGCAGCTGTTCTGCAGACAGAACCGCCTTGAGAGACATCAGAGGAGAATGGCCAGACTGGTCAAAACTGACAGGAAGGTGACCGTAATGCAAATAACCACACATTACAACAGTGGTCTCTGAACACAAAGCGCATCATATCGCTAAGTGGATAGGCAGTAGAAGTCTAAAATAAGTCTACTAAATACCTAATAAAGTGTTTGGTGAGTGTTTAAGAGATATATGGTAAGAATATATAAGTATATTGAGGCATTCCCACATGTATGTATAATTATGAGAGTTATAATTACTAGAGAGCAAAAACATAAAAATGGCAGGTAAAACCATTTTTATCAGAAAAGAAAGAACACGTTTATAAACAGGCAGACATAAAATCTGCCCTATACGTCACTATTATGGGACGTAACAAGGTCCTTTAATGCCGCGTGCGCAGCCGAGAGCTGTGAAGAGGTGGATACCGCATTCGTAGCATTTATTTTGGAAAAAATGTACTACAAATTAAGTGGATTCACTCAAAGACTGACGGGGTCACCCCCGTCGACTGCGTACAATCCACAGGTGAGTAATAGAGGGGTGACTGTTTGCTCATGTAAATGTATTCTTTCTGGGATGACGTGACCTTCACTCAGAAGTTTCGTATTTTGCTTGCTAGCTAAGTGACGAAAAACCGTGTTAGGATATACTGCTTACCTGTATGTTTAGGCTTTAATTTTAAACACTGCTTTACGCAATAAACCGAAGCTTATACATGATGTAAATGGGTTATTTCTGATCGAGTTCATCTCTCGCTTGAAAATCCCTTGCGTTCTTCCTTTGTATCTAGCTAGCTATGTTAGTTGCATGTTGTTGACGCGTGCTGTTTATAAAGTCTTTTGAGTGTGACTCCCAGTCTGTACCCAACCCAATAGTAACATTAATGAGATCTCACGGCAGACTACTAAAGCCAAAGGAGCTCGAGATGTCTTTCCGTCTGGGTTTTGGCCTTGGGCGTCCTTGGGTTGTGAGTGGCATGGTATTGTCACCGAGCAGTGATTACATCGCTCTTTCTTGATATACCTAAGGATCAAATTCCCAATACCTATTATCCGCGCTTGTATTATGACTAACCTTCAGTTCTCCCGTTTTAAGACGGGTATTCACGGTAGTGGCCCATATCTTTGTATGAAGATTAGGCTAATCTCTAAAATTTAAGGTAAGTTTTTGTTTGTTGTGTGAGGAAAAATGAGACTCGACTGGAAGGGTAGGTTGACGACTGACGTGAGGAAGATGCGGGACAAAATGGCTTTTTAAACGGGGAGCTTGTTTTCATTAATATGCAGGGTTGCGGAAGAACTCTGTTTGTTGGGTGGGGTTATGCGAAGACATTTAATCCTCACACATCACTAAAAGCATGTTTGTTTTTGCGCGCTTCAAATGAATGCATACACGGATGGATGAATGAAAGTGACAAATCTGAAAATGATCAAAATAAAAGGCTTGCTTATTCCTCGCACAGCCCAAAGTTGCTTGTTCTATTGAATATATAATCAGCCCTCTACCCTCGTAGTCTTGGTGCCTGCTTTGAGCATCCTGCCAAATGCTTTCGGCAAGTTTAATTACTGTTAATTAATGGCTGTCTAATTTGAAGTTCATATCCTCGGTTAATGAGTGATAATCAGGTAAACAGCACTGGACACCCTTTAATTTGTACATTACAAATTCATCAGTACAGAGTTTGCTTCAAGACTAGCTCCTTATGGCCATCTGCACGACTGTCATCTGGCACGCTGTTCACAAGGGCCTTTATATGGAAAGGTTATGGCGGCTCAAGGACAGTGATTACTACTTCTATGATCCACAGGCTGAAAACCTCTGCTCTAAAGCATTGCTTATCTGGGCCTTGCTGTGTGAAATCACCATGAAATTGCTGTGAGCCTTTCCTGAAATATACTTCATTTAACAGAAGGGTATTGGGACAAAAATATTTATGAAACAATGCTATTGCTAATAACCCTAAAGTAGTATTAATTTGTTTCTGAGTGTGCAGTAGGGCTGAGTGATATAGCCATCGCGTTATAACAGCTTTTTTTTGTATGTGTAGTTACAAATATCTCCAGCTTGCAGTGTTAGACTTCTTTCAGTCTTATTTAATCATAACTGATGTGGTAGCATGCCTCCAATTCTCTGAGCCAAAGTGAAATGCTTCCGGGGGAAAAAAGTCACTTGTATCTTTTAAAAGTTGATATGACAGCAACAGGGCCATGCTGTTTCCTTGTGATGGATAACTTCAACATGACTACGAGGATAAAGTGCGAAAATGTAAGCGATGCGTTTTTCAAAAGGAATAGGTAAGTTAACCAACACTGAACATATTACAAGTGATGTTGTTTTTTTTCTCTCCCGGAAGCATTTCACTGAAGTTGTTACCGTATCAAGTATGACTTAAGACGAAAAGAAGGAATGAAACCTACCACCACCTGCCAGAGATGTTACTTTTTGCACTAAAAGGACTATTCGTATGTACCGCGACAGCTAAACAGCGCAGCCTGAGTGTGCAGGCTCCGATCGTGCTCAGGTGGGACTGTGTGTGTCTGTGCTAAGCCACTCTTCTGCTTCTGAAGGGTCTCAAGCCGTCGGTCCCTGCAGATCCAGCCCCCATGGTCTTTGCCAGTCCTACCAAAGTGGTGTCTGAGTCGGGCTCCGTGGTGGAGTTCTTGGGCGCCAACAAGATCCCGGTCCTGCAGAAGCTCTTCCAGGTAAACTTACACAAATACGTTTTACCAAACTTACAGCCAGAGCTTTGAACCTTCAACACTGTCTGGGGTATAGTTACTCAGTTAATAGGAGGGCAGCACTCAGAAAAATAACAACAAATGATAGTGGTAAGCTGGACAGATTGCACAACATTTTGGGGCAATCTGGAACTAATTAAAAAAAAAATGTTTTGCATAGGAAGGAAATTAGTGTCCACACACTTAATCTCCTCAAACATGGAGTGTTTTGAATGTCTTTGGTCTACAAGTGCTTTTCTTCATGTGTCTGAAGACCCAGTTTTAATATTTTTAATTTTGTCACAGAAATTTAGAAATAACTGCTAACCATTTTCTAAAAGAGTATGCATTGCTAAAATAAAAATTTTCTGGATCATTATGATTGTTGTGAGGATTTATTAGCGTGTTGGATATTCCCTGTTGAAAGGTCTGTAGCTTTATCAGGGTATGTGGGTCTGAGTGGAAAAGCATATATTGACACTGCAGATTCAATATTGTTCTCCTTGTTCTCACTGACTGCCTTTTATTGTCCAGTTTATAGTCCAGCGATGAGTGTAGTCGTGTCGCTCGACTGAAATTGCAGAACATTCGGGAAAGTTCTATGGTCACCTGATGTAAACTATATATATATAAACTCACTCCAGTCGCTCAAAGTGTAAGCCAAATATTGCTGCCTCCAGCGATTGAACGGTGTCAATCACAGCAACACTTTGTCACTGGACTATAAACTGACCTTAACTTCTTTCTTTCACCATACAGAAATCGGACGGTGTTCCAGTGCACCTGAAGCGGGGGCTACCGGACCAGCTTCTGTACCGCAGTACCATGGCCCTCACTATAGGCGGGTTCATGTACTGCTTGGTGGCCCTGTATATCGCTGCACATCCCCGCAAGTGAACGTCTGCTGATCTCGGCTCAGCCGCCAACAAAGCCGCGAAGAGGATGATGATGGCTGTGGCGGCCATTGAACAACATTGTGCAGGCTCTGTCCCCACCATGGACCTGACTCCTCTTATTTACTTCTCATATATTTATTAACCCAGTCCCAGTGGAAACTCCTGCCCCATATTCTGCACCCTCTACCCCAGCACTCACAGCTGTCAAGGACATACACTGACCTGCTCTCTGCCCTCTTTAGCCAGGACCAGGTGTGTGTGTCTGTGTTTGTGTGTGTACATTTCATTTTCCAACTTTCAGTGTGTGAATAACTCCAATTTTGTGAACAGCATCTGTGAAGCGGTCAAGCACATTTTTGAAAATTGGGGTCCGGTCTTCTGGGAATTCGAGGAACTCTCGTGTTCAGAAACCGAGGCAAGTGTATTACTGAGAGAGTGGCTGGTAGGGCAGGAGAATATGTGGGAGGGCAGGAAAATGTCTCGGTGCATGGATGTGCTACATCCGTCTTTCCCACATATCCCTGCTGTATAATGGCACTTGTACAAATTACATGGATGAGCAAAGCTGTTATCTAGGAATTTTTGGACAGACGTTATTATTCAACAGATATTTAGTATTCTCAATATATTCTGCAAGTATTTCCGGAAACATTGGTGACCCCATTTTGATAGGCGCGAGGAAGTTGGGTGAACGCAAAATTCAAAGATGGTGGCAAGACTGTGGCCGTGCACTCAACCACCAAATGCAATCGAGTGTTATGTGCTCATCGATATACGAAAACCCGAATGCCCTCCCATTCCCTTTGACTCCCCATGTCCACACTGCAAACGCAAATTAATTTCTCAGCTGACCTGCTTGTATGAAGTGAATAATAGTCACACACTGCCGAATTACACAAATGTATATTGTGCATGCTGCATTTCTGAACGCAGCCCAGCGAACCTCAGCTCTGTGAGGTGTTGATGGGGATGGATGGGGCTGCTGCCAGAGCTAGTGCTGCGTGTTTCTGTGTAGGACCGCCGCCTTTTTTCCCCCCCTGCCCTGCCCTGCCCTCCTCGTTTTCCGCTTTGGCATTTCTCAGCAATCATTGGTTTCCTACTACCCCTCGGAGGTAATTACAGAGGTTTTGATTTTGCTAATGGAAAAAGAATTGATTAATACGCATTGCAGGCTGAGTTAATTCTTCTGCAGCGGAAAAGGGTTCTGGTGCAGAGCCACGTAATGGAATTTTGAATTGCTTTAGAAGTTTCCTGTTTTCCCACGCCTAGTGCTATATACCGCTCGGTTTGCTTTTTAATTGGGTTGCGTGACATTCTTTACATTATGTAAATCTGTACAACACTGGATTCCACCTCCACTTGCCGCTGGTGATGTTCAGTCTACAAAACAACATGATGCCATCTTCTCATGTCCAGCATTGTGGTGTTTGGGAAAATACATTATATTTTGTATCGATAAAATATAAATGAATACTAAATAAAAAAACTTCTGTACAGCCTGTCTTTTCGTAAATTTTTTACCTCTTCATACGGGCAATTGTAAGTGGTGCTGTTTCTGTTCTTTTGGCTGTACCCCAGCTCTTTGAATTTCAAACGAAACCGTCAACGAGGTTAAGGTGCAGACTCCTCTTTAATTTGAAGGTATTTAAATCCTTATCGGGTTCCCAACAGTTGATTTTCTCAGCCTGTCTCTCACTGATATTCTTTTCTTATTTCCCAGCCTCACTGTGGCTTCCTTGACATTCATTGGCACAACTCTGGTCCTCATGTTGACATGCATGAATAACAGACTCGAGGCAATCAAGCCTAGAATCTATACTCCATATTGAAAGCTTTCTTATGTCTGCATGAAGGAAGCGATTGAATATGGAATAACCACAAACCACTCAGAAGTCATTAAGTCCAATTAATTTTGGTTCCCTAAAATGGAGGTAAAAAGTATAAAAAGGGATACAATTACGACACTCAAAATACCCTCAAATTATAGGCGTCTGCATGTTAACCTCAGTCATCATTTTATTTCAAATCCTATGTGCTGGAGTACAGAGCCAAAGGAACAGAAATTGTATCACCGTCCAAGTAGTTACACACTGCACTGTATCTTAAGTGAGTTTTGACCTCCACTTTCCATCTACCAGAATACAAACTCGATTTTTTTCGAATGGATTTTGGGGGCTATTTGTGTGTTCAACCCTTCAATCTGCTGCCTTCAAATGACTTTGGAGTATGGAGTGTTAACATTTCATTGACCAACTACTAGAGGTCTCCCCATGCTGGACCGGAATGTAAAATTTAGTGTGCCGTTTACAGTTGATGACATCTGCTAGATGATCTTAATGGCTAAACTACATTTTTATTATAGTCAAATCTTAATGATGGTTTTACAAAACTGGATGCAAATGGCATCAGTGAATGCAAGATTCATCTCATTATTTGTTCAACACCAATTTCCATGCATTGGCAATTGAATACGATGAATTGTAGTCATGACAATGGGGCATTATTCTTAATTGATTAATCATTCCTAAATCATGCACGAAGGGTGACTGGCAAAAAATAACAATAGATCCTATATGATGATATGAGTCAGGATGCCAAAGGATTCTAAGAGCAGCAAGCATCAATTGATTGGAGAACGACAATTGTGCATCATGTTGAAATCCATCAGCTGACAAGTGAATACATACAACTAATGTCGTGTCTAGGAAACGACAGAGTCCAAATCTTCAATTTGTCGAAAAACATCTTCGCGAGAGAAAAGACGACACCAGGCAGGTGAAAATCAGACTTTCAGACTTTATTAGCACACGTGCATAAAGCCGGATCAGCTCTCCAGAACTGAACCCCGACTGGCATTTGTACACCCATTTTATACACAGTTACTCCACCTACAACTCCTCCTCAAACCTCATTCTGGCAAATCACCCACACTTTTCTTATCGTAACTCCTCCCAACGCTCCTCCCACAACGTCATTGTGGCAAATTGCCAACGGTCCTTATGCTCTGCCAACTCTGTACAAAGTTCAGGGCATTCTGCCAACTACGTGTCCTCACTTCACCCCGCACCTGCTCTTGGCAAACTACCAGACCTCAAAGTTCTGGATGCCCTCCCTCTAACACGTCATCCATACACGTCACTCTGTATCTTTCGCTTTTATAAGACAAACTAAGCAGCAGTAATCATTGAAAATATACAGACAAACTAAACATTTCATTAATATTCACTTCTAATATACTTTTCTAATATACAGACATACTAAACATTTCATTAATTATTCTCTTCTAAGGGAATAAATGTACGTAGCATTCTTTGCTCTCATTTCAACAGTTTTCACTGTGGTTTCTTGCGTTTTCATAAGCTCAGCTATAATTAATGTTCTAGGTCAAATAGATACACTCCTGGCATAAAACATCGAGAGTCCCGGAGAAATCAGCTGTACAGTCATATCTTGCTCTGCCCGTGTCCTTGACAGTTTGGTCTACACAGTTCAAGACGGGCCCCCCCCCCTGCCAGCTGGCTGGGCTCACTGTGTAATCCTAGCACAATTTAGCAGTTAATCAGTTTGAAACTATACAGGGTACATATCATACTTTAATACAGATATATTGATAAACTTTTAGCACACATCGTCGAGAGTTTTGGAGGAACCAGCCTGCTCACTAAGGCGGAGTCTGATTTTGACTTGTGATTGGTTATCATGCTTTTAGGAGGGAGATCTTTCGTTCTGTGAATTTTCCCCTACACTAAGACCTACAATTAAGACTAAGATCTCAATTAGCAAAACCAAAGGGCCAAAGGTGATTAAACATCACTATTCTATACACTAGAATAGTTCAGAGTAACTTTGTCATCATCTGGGACAATGTGAGTGTATCATACAACAGAAATGTGAATGGATTGGGACAAAGCCACACATCAGTGGTGTTCCACCTTAGCAACTTCCCCTAAACACGGTTGAGGAATTTTAGCTCATGGATGTACCCTGTGGTTATATTAATCCTGAGGCCAAGATCTGGCACAGGGTGTCATATTTCAATATTTTTTGATGTGGTTGAAAATTTTGGGATCAGATAGGCGCTGATTGAAATACCTTTTGATTAGATTTATTATGATTAAATGACGACAAACTCAAAACGGCTTCACACAATAATTTGCAAGAAAGATTATTAGCTGAATTTTCAGCTTGATTTCATATACGTACTTGTGTATTGTGTTGTGACAAAATAGCATAATACAAATTAATGCAACAATGGAAAAATCAACAGGTCCGTACTGTAACTCCGTGTTGTCCACGCTGCGGCTGTTATCATGGCAACGGTCGGCTCACGGCGATTTGAGAGCTGGCACTTAATGACCCTATTCTCCCTGCCTTTCCTTCAGCGCTTGCAGAAATACTGAGTGCTGTAGTGTGTTTCCTTCCCTTTTCCAGAAAACTAGATTTTTCTCCAGTCAATGCAACAGAAGATTTATCCTTTTACAGACAATAAAATCAATGCAATTTGGGGGTCTTTGAAAGACAGTTGGACCTCTGATTTGTTGTCGCACGAAGATGAGCGGGCTGTGGATTTGGATTACAATGAAATGCTGTGATTCATCCACTCTGGGCTGTCGGAGACAGCGTGCGGCAAATCAACCCTAGTGCGAGGATGATTCGTCTTCTTTTGTTTCGTTTTTCTTTTTTGCCTTTGAATGGCAGTCTAAACCTGTCAATTTCTCTCAAATAATCCCATCATTGGCTGAATAGCTCCTGTCAAGACCCGCGAGAGAAAGTGTGAGATTGAGAGATATTGAAAGCTGTTAAGGGCAACTCCTGTGTTTGATGTAAGACAGAGACAATTTCACAGAGTGAAACCTACCATTTGCATGCATCTGTGATACAAAGGCCTCAGTCCATTGGAGGAGGCTAATACTGGTAAATGGAAGAGCAAAATTGTGTGTATTGACACATGGAGGTTAAGTTGAAATGTTTTCTGCCTCTGCAATGTGGCTACAAGAATGGCTCAAGCATGTCCATAATTGTGCCAAATGCTATTGTTTGCCTATTGTTTGGCCTGTTCTTTTCTTATTTCTCAGCCTCATAAGGGCTTCCTTGATTTTCAGTGACACCAAAGGCTAAAACCCTGCTGTGAAATTTAGGTATGACCATCTTGAAATGTCCAGCTACCAGCTGTTTCAAAACATAGCTTGAGCTGTTTTTTTCAGCAGGGAAGCCTAGAATCAAGACTAGATACTGAACGCTTTCTTATACTTGCATTAAAGGAAATTATATACACTTCACTATCAGAAACAACGGAGAAACTGCTACTCTCTGATTTAAAATGACAGTCCATGGTGACCTCATATTCATTGTTTCATTTCAAATCCAATACACAATAACAGAAATTGCACCACTGTCCAAATATTTGTACTGTAGATGTAACATGTGAACAAGACAGAAGGGGCGTCTCCTTTGGGCAGAATATGGGGAAACAACAACAGTTCTAAGGGACCTACTCTACTTCTGAATATATACTATGAAATGAAACCCCTTTTCTTTAATATGTATGCATTGGTCATTATCATAAATGAGATGCACCATCAAATGATGTGTTATTGTCTGTAATTGTGTTCAACCTTGATGTATGCCTTATTGGCCAGATCTCATTTTTTCTAACCTCAATGTTTATCACATAGTTATAGGGTAAATATATTGTACAAACTTGTCAACCAGCTGTTTAAAAACCTAGTTTGAGCTGTTTTTTGTTTTTTTTCAGCTGGGAAGCCATTAAGTACAACAACACAGAGATAAACCGTTGCGTTCTACATTGAACCAGAGATTGAATTTGTGTTAGTTTTGGGGGTTTTTTCTGTGAAATTGAAAAGGCAGGGTGGGTCTACGTTGTTGGTGAAACAGAGAACTGTGTAGGTGGGCTGGCTGCACACTGAGCTGATGTCCGTGGCATAGGTCTGTCTCTTCACGGCCCTCGTTTCACATGCACCCCTCTTTTGCGATGGCGTGCTCCGGTTTTAACACCACCACGTTGGCGCTGCCTCTCGCCTGTGAGACAGGTGGTGTGGGAGGGAGAGAGCGGCTCCTGGCCCCTGTCAGCTTGCTGCTAAACCATTTGGGGGGGAAAAGCTGATAATTACCAGGGCAGAGTGATGGGCGACAATTAAAAATAACATGCTCGTGGCTTGGTGATTACAGAGAAGACCGTCCTGCTTATTTAATCAGGAGGCTGTGATCTTTAATTATCCGGGATCGCTCCCAACTGTCTCCTTTGGTTCTGCTCTAACATGCAAGGCAAGTCTATAGGCACGCCAAGGTAGCCTGCCGACTTATGTTAAAACGAAAATTGGCGAAGCGTGGCGTGATCCTGGCGCAGCAAAAGTTTGCAGTTGCTCTCCCGGGAAATTACTGAACTACATTCCAAGCTTTGATTCATTTGATTTGGGCCAACATTATTTCATAAAAAAGAAAAAACATTTGGAAGTGTACAGAATACCAAAATGTCTCTGGATGTTCTTCATCTTACAGTGTTCCATACAACGATTTCAAACGATTTCATTAAGGATTAAATCATTGCAAGCTGAACAGTTCTCGAGATTTATATGCACACCTCGGTGCTGTTCTCATCAAAGAATTGTATATCATAAGATCTGATGGTTTGTATTTTTATACCAGAGCACTTACCGCAAATAAATACTAAATTACAACTGTACAAAAAATGAAATAGTTATCAAGTGAAAATGACAACAATTTGATGTGTAGGCTTACACCCACCAGGAAATGTAACACCGCCATGGTCTCTATGCAGGAAGGGGAGGTAGGATTGTTCAAAGATCAAAATGAAATGCAAAAATCTTTTGGAAACTTTATGAAATTACATATATTAAGCATTTTAGCTTAAGTCATTTAGATACAGTCTCAAGAGCAAGAATGAAAACTGTACCACTAAGTTAGAATGTTAGGATTCACTGCAAAAACAAAAGAATAAGTCAATCTGAACAAGCATTGTAGTCTTAAATTGAGACAGAAATCTCTGCAACAGGCTCAGGGACAGAGACTGCTCTCCAGAGTGACAGAGTTTGCTCTTGAGCAATTAAAAAGATACCACACTCAGTGGAATAGCCAACCAAGCGATTAAAATTGATGGTAGTCATTACATAATAAGGCACTCCACTCACTGAAGGAACTTGACAAATTATGAAGCATCAAATCTATTTGAACCAGCATTTAACATTTACCACCCTGAAACTGATTGGTTGTTGGAGTGGTCAAGACTGAAAGTGATGAATTATGTCTTAATTCCCACTAATATTGAAAATTGTAAAAACGAATTGACTTCCTGCTGTCATGCAAGAAGTTCCCAAAGCTTCTACAAGCTTCTCAGTCTTTTTGAATGATTGAATAGGCAGCATACCAGGGGTATTTTTGAGAGAATCTTGGGAGGGCCAGTAAAAAATGACATGCAACACATTTTGGACCTACAAGCAGTGAACTCAACCCCCTGTGAACACAACTTGACTAAATCCAGAAGTGAATCTTCCCAGGCATGGCCATCCTGAAAAAAACCTCTCCAAAGAGCAAGGTATAACATCATCCAGTCATAAAGAACCCAAGGGACCTGTAAGCCTCTTGCCTTGGCTGAGGTCATTGTTCATAACTCAAGCATTAGAAATATACTGGGCAAAAAAACTGCTCTACTATTGTCATCGATTGACCAATGAATGTGATGTTATTTCATTTTCGCCTGGCCATTTTATTGCCGATCGTTTCACTAGAAGAAACACAATAACTTTTAATTTGGTTTAGCATAGCGGTATGAAGTTGGATGCAGCAGAATCATTTCATTACCGAATTGCTGAGCTTTTCCCCCAGACTTAGTAACAGGGAGGGAATGCTAAAAAGAGGGAGTGCATTGAGTGGATACCCAGGAATGAACACCATTTGATATTGAGAAGCTGAGGAAGAGCCATCTGTCTGTGTGAGAGCCGGACAGAAGGGGATCTGTGCGGAAGTGTTTTTATGCACACATGGTGTGAAACTGTCAGTCACTTAAACGCTTCATCTTTATGTTCCCTATCCCCATACAGGGGGTAGTGTGAAACTGTCAGTCACTTAAAAGCTTCATCTGTATGTTTTCTATTGCCATACAGGTGGTAGTGTGAAACTGTCAGTCAGGCCCAAGCCCTGCCCACACAGGGGGATAGAGTGTGAAACTACAGTGCAGTCCATAAGTATTTGGACAGTGACATGTTTTTTCTTTTTTGTTGTTGCCGTTTCGGCTCTGGACTCCAGCACAAAATGTTTAAATGAAATAATGAATATGAGATTAAAGTGTTGACTGTCAGCTTTAATTAAAGGTATGCACATCCGTATTGGATTATCTGTGTATCTGTGAAATATGTACAGCATTTTTTATGCATAGTCCTCCCATTGTATGGGGAGCAAAATGAAGTAGGCAAATTAACATAATCTGAAATAAAGTCAATAAAGTCAAGTGTCTTCACGGGGGGAGGGGGGTGCTTTGGATCATGAGCAGTTCCTTTTTTTCCCTCTTTTCATCACTTTGGTCCAGGTTAATACTTCTCTGTCCATAAGACTTTGTTCCAGAACACAGTTTCTTGTACTTTTTTGCAAACTCTAACCTGTCTGTACTGTTATTGAGGCTTATCAGTGGTTTGCATCTTTAGAGTGTTCACTGCAAGAGCTCTCTCTCTTCCATTTCTCAATTTAGTCGGTGGTAATCTCTGGCACATCTACGCCTGCATTCGGAGAGTGTTATTGATCAGTGCAATCTTGTTTCAAACAGTTGATTTTGACACACCCGATGTTTAGGTTATGTCTCTGATCGATTTATTCAGATTTATATCGATTTAACTCATTATGAACTGGTTTACTGGCATTGATGCTTATTTGGTCCTAATGTTGAGGGACAATGCAAATGCCACACAAATAATCAACTCTAGACATCTTGTTAGCTTTTGATTGAATGAACTAATGATGCAGACAGATAGCTAACCAAGAAATAGCTGTGCTGCCAATTGTCCCTTTATATTTTCTAAAACGGGGGGAATATGTATAAAAATGGCTTCAGTTCCTATAAGAATCGCCTTATACAGAAGTAAATACCCTCAAAGTAAAGCTGACAATCTGCAGTTTACCCTCATATTCATTGTTTAATTTAAAATCTAATGTGCTAAAGTACAGACCCAGAACAACGAAGGATGTGTCACTGTCCAAATACTTATGGACTATAACCTGTATACATCATCCTGTTGGCCAATTGCGAGATTCACTTGATAGTACGAGTGGGAAAGAACTACCAGTCCCATGCCTGTCTCACTCACACTAGTTTCAGTAGGACACAGTGTAATATGCAAACCAGTTAAACTGTAAGTGTACTGGGTCACATTGCAGGTAGGGAATGGTGGTTGTGCATACAGTAGATAAAGTAGCCCTGCCGAAAAAAACAGCTCAAGCTAGGTTTTGAAACAGCTGGTAGCTGGTTGACAAGCTACCAGCTCAGACAAACTACCAACACTAACTAGCTGAGCAGATAGTTGACCAGCCCTTACCCAGCTAGACCAGCTTATGACCAACTTGGTCATGCTGGTTGACCTGCTCATACCCAGCTAGACGAGCTTATGACCAGCTTGACCAGCTCAATTTTCAAGGTGGTCAAGCTGGCATAGCTAGATTTTACAGCAGGGAGTATTAGAAACTATTGTAACTAGACTAGATATTTACTCAACATGAAAGATAAAACATTTTGTTGAAGGTGAGGTCTGTGTCTTTACATGGAACCCTGATTTAGCATGCAATGGAAGATTCTGCTGTCAGCCTGCAGACATTTTGTAATTTAACTCTGCTTGTGGCTGAGGCCCTTATGGTTATTTCAGCACTAAACACGGGGACTTGATTAAGATGAACTGGACTCATTTAGAGTCGCTGCTTACAAGTGATCACTGCTAAATAAAAGGCAAGATTGAGGAAATCAAAGAACAAACAGAAAATAAGCAGCTCCCCTTGTGTCTGATGTGAATTGTACAAAGGATATGGCACTCTACACACTCAAGGTTGAATTGGCTTTTAATGGAATGAAAAGGCTCTCGGGATGGCCGTGACCTCATAGGCTGAGCAGCTAATAGGGACCAATGAGCCAGTCAAGAGTTCCTCACTCGGATTAATGCAGTTGCCACTTCTAGGAAATTGACAAATTGTTGTCATGGGTTGGAAACCACCTTGGGATCACTAAGTCCACAAAAAAATAAAATGAACACTGACATTTAATTATGTATGGATATGCACTAATGGCCAACCTTTGAATTTTGCTGAAGGAAATTAAATTATTTATTAAATATGCTAAAGGAGTATATTTTAAAGGTTGAATAAAAATTTGGCTAAAGAAGTAAAGGGGCAGGCTCATTTACAAAAGAAGGAAAACACCACATGGGATGTTTCCACAATGTTTCTGCAACACACTGGCAACAATCATGCTTCCGTAGATACAAATATTCCTAACTTTTTCCCATGAATAAATTACAAATAAAAGTAGGCCCGGTGTGAGAATAAAAAATGACTAGGGACATATTTGTGTGTATGTGTGCCTCTCTTAGTGTACGTGTGTGCACATGTACTGTACATACAGTGATGCACTTGTTGGTCTTTCACATGTAGTCCCCATGAGTAATCCCTTCTGGAGTCGAATTCCAGAAATAAATCCGCAAGCAACACTCACTGTCACACATCACACAAGGTGATGATAGAAATTAAAAAGGACATCAATTAAGATAAAGCCGTCTTTGAGAATAATTATCTAGTATAAATATAACGATGGGAATGAAAATTATTCAGATATCTTGCTTCCTTTATCCCCAGTTGCAAAATGCTACATTAGACCTACAGTACTTAGTATCTCTAAATCTAGTCCTGCTTAAGGAATACTAAGTGCTTCCTTTCTTTTTTCAATTACATTCTGTTAATATGCAATCATTAGTATCCTCAATTCAAGGAAATGATTGCTTAAGGAGGGGGGTCACATAATCAATATCTAGTTTGTTTAGACTATGTTCACTTTGAAATGTTGCAAGTCAATAAGATTGGAAATCAAACTAAAGATTTATTGGTTTGAATATTGACCAAATCTACAAGACTGACAACATGATTTTTCACATGTAGAAATGTTTAGTGACATGTGAAAAGGGCAATTACGTGTGAAAATGAATGAAAACACTTCATTGTCCATGTCCAAGGCCACAATGCTCTCCGATTGAGAGAGGGTGAGAGAGAGAGAGAGAGAGAGAGAGAGATGGTAATGGCAAAAACATTACCATACACTGAGCTCATCCTGATAAAAGCATAAAGACATAAACAGAAGTAAAGGTCGCAAAATAAATAGTTCTTTATCAATGTTCTGAGGAAAATACTGTACAAGGTTCACTCAGAGTCCTTCAACTTCGGCATTTAACAAAAAACAGTATGAATGGCAGATTTAAATGAATAGACAGGATGTCTCCAACCATAGTGATACAATTATTTGTGGCTGGCAATTCCATTTACATACTCCATTACATTGGAATACATTATGCAGGCAGCAGTTGCTGTCATGTTAACCACGGTGAGGATGTAATTTTATAAATCATTCATTTATCAATTGATGGCAGATAATTATTTAGATGGCTAAAGATTTAGGAAGCTAAAGGGTCATGGTTTATGCACAAACAGCTACAACCACACACCCAAAAGCCACTGGTATAATTGAGTCCATTAGTAAAAATGGCTTCTGGGAAAACTGGAAAACCCAAAACAAATAAGCTATTATATGTGCAGTCGGGACTTGTAATAATGTGAACCCTACCAGTAAATACAAGATGATCCTATAAAATATCCTAAATACAATTAAGGTCCATACAGAAAATGCTGTTACATGCACTTTCCAACACCACTCAGCCACTGTGGCATCCAAATGTCAACAGTTAAAATTATATTGAATTGCAACACAGCAAGAACGAAATTGCATGAGGTTCTAGGATATACAAAAAAACATCAATAATATTAGGTGCTATCAGGCCTCAAGAAAACGGGAAACTGGAAAACTAAATATCACATCTTTGTGGACCATCAGATGCAGGTAAAATTGGCTGCAGTTCCACAATGCTTTCCACGATCCATTCTGCAACAGATACAGAGTTGCACTTCATCCTCAGATATACTGTGATAAATACAATGAAACAAGGTGCAAGTGTTTATGAAAAACGGCACAAAGATAAGAAGCATGAAGATAAGAAGAGGCTGAAAGGTAGCTGCACTGGTCTATAAATGTATTGCTATGCCATCCACACACACCAAGCAAGAGAACTGCAGCGGAACTCCATCTTGTCCACGAGTCAGCTAGCAGCCTTCCAATCATAGCCATATTTCGCACTAAAGACAGCTGGTTGCCTTTGTGTGCTCATTCATGAACTAATACAGAGATTATTCAAGGAAACCTGGCTGATTTAAACCCACTCTCTAAGGGGTGGTGCAATGCCAGTTGTGTCCTTCCTTGCAGGCTCCTGGTCATGGTAACTTCCCCCACACTAAATCAATCTCTATTCTATGGAAAGGCTTTCTCTTGGGTCAAGGTGACATATAGGTGATGAAAGGCCTTTGTACGCTTGTGACACAACTCTACCTGAAACCTATTGCTTGTGGCAGTCTGTCATTGCCTGCCAATTGGGAGTGCTAAAGTACTACTTGTTAACAGTTGTTTGAGAGAGAAAGAGAGAGAGGAGGACAGTGAGTACATTTGGCTGTCATGAGACATTTCCTGTATCCCCTCAGTGAGCTCTTAATGAGGTTTTTTATTCACTGCTGCTTCTGTAGCCTATCCAATTAAGAGGATTGATGCGTTGTGTGTTCAGAGATGCTCTTCTGCATACCACTGTTGTAATGTGTGTTTATTTGCATTACTGTCACCTTCCCTTCTCCACTGACCTCTCTTATTAACAAGGCATTTCTGCCCGTAGAACTGCTGCCCGCTGGATGTTTTTTAGTTCTCTGTAAACTGGAGACTGTTGTGCGTGAAAATCCCAGGAGATCAAGGATTCTTTTATGCATTTAGTTGCTGCCACATGTTTGGCTGATTAAATATTTGCATTAACAAGCTGGTGTACAGGTCTACCTAATAAAGTGTTCAGTGAGTGTATGTTTGAATAGAAAATGTAACAATTTAAAAGGAAAGGAAAAGTAATCCCTTTTATCAAAATGCTTAAACACAGTAGCCACAAGTTGTAGGAGGCTCTGCTGGAAATATTCTGTTTGACTGCATGTGGGCTACTTTCACATCGAGTGTAAAATCACATCTTAATATCATATCCTCTTTAAGAGAACTCTAACACCAGTAACCACTGGCTGAGACATCGATGTAAGAATTAATATGGGGAAGTTCCCATGTAGAAATATAATGGATATTATGGATTTTTGCAGTGTGCATCTAGAGTTTGAAAGTCTAACTGAAATCCTTGCAATGTTTACCCAATACAACTGACTAGAAATGAGAAAAACCAGCAATGGTGTTATATGGGAAATATTGATCAGGTCATAAATGAGGCTAAATTAAATTAGGCAGGGAATTCTTTGTTCAGGGCCAAGAGTAATCTTTATCCATGTAAGTGTACTGACCATGATAGAATACAGAATTTAGTATTTTCATTCCCTTGTCTCCCCCTTCTTGACAGACAATTAAAATTGTTACTCTGTACTGATGACCTGGTTCTACTGTTGCACACAGAACAAGGACTGGAGGGGATCTTGATCTTGGAACAATACTGTAAAACCAGGGCTCTGGCAATACATATGAAGGAAATGCCAATTATGACATATCCACAAAAATATGTATTAAGTGACCTTTAATGTAATTTTACTGAACTGTAAAATAATTAACAACAACGGCAAGAGAGGAATATCATATTTGTCATGGCAAGCACAATCTCCATGTTGTCATTTTCATGTATGCTACCTTATTCAGGCATGAAAATATAAAATGCTAAATCCAACATATAGTTGCATGTTGATTAACAATCAACAAACAAATAGAGTGAACCTATTAAGTTTGTGTCTTCATTCATCACATTTTTACAAATTGTTAGTTTTATTCATTCCTTTATATTTTTCATCACAAAACTGGAATCATCTGACTTAATTTTGTTCTTGAGTAACAATACTTATTGTTACTTATTTTAGTGGGATTTTGTTGTTGTTTTCTTATACGTATATTTGAATTTATGTTTTACATTTCATATTCTGAAATCCTCCATTGGCTGTAAAATCAATTCTTAATTGTTTAATTTAGTTCAGGCACATACAATGCTTGTTTTTATTGGCTACTTTTAAAGTATAGCAAGCATTTTCAGCTGAGTGCATGGCAGCTACTTTAAAACCTGCCCCATTGTCAAGTCCTGCTGCCCTCAGTTACTGTTGCTAAGTCCATTAAGCTTTCATGTTTGAGAGGATTTTCCATTGGAAACAATGCAAGATGTAGCAGCAGTTGCTATGCTTATGAGTGCTATGATTGGTGGGTTGGACAGTCTTTTTTCCACAGAATTATGATTTGTACTTCAAACATGAAAAGTGAAATACTAAAATATGGAAATTCAGGTTACAAGTAAAATGAAATCATTTGCACTCAAAATGTAATTAAACTTTACTTGCCTAAGTGCTTACAATGTACAGATAGGCCACAGGTATTATAATAAGAAGTAAGGAGCTTTTAAAAGTCAACAAAATCTGTCCACTATCTCTCTATTCAATCAATAACAAGTATGATTGTTTTGTTTTCCATATAATGCTCGCCTGTCCACTGCTTTTTCCTTCAGAATGTTTTCCCAAATGAGCATGAACATTTTCAGGCTTGGCCCCCCCTTCTCCCTCTCACTGAAGTTCCAGAGCAAAATAGGCCTATACAGATGTTAAGTGCGAGCAACTCCAGTCTGCACGCATGCACACACACACACACACACACACACCAGCCCACTGCAGCAGACAGGAGAGGACGAGCGAATAACAGAATGCTCAATCAGGGTCTCCAGAGCTGGGGGCCTCAGGACGTTGGGGCACGGGTGAAGCTGTGTGGTGCCCATGACACCTCAATTCATTTGTGACAGTAACTACTCTTTTATATTTATTTCTGGAAGTAAATTCCAAGAGAGATTACTCGCAAAGGTGTCACGAGAAGGACACAATGCGTGATGTTGCTATTACTTGGGGCTGGGTCAACCACACACCTCCTTCCCCACCCGCGCGAATGAGCTTCACGGTTTCCGATTGAATCCGGACCATTCCAGCCAGGACTGAACGTCAAAGTGCTTTGCAGTGTCCAAAATTGGAGCATAGCTATTAGAGGTGACACATTATTTAAATAAGGACATGCAATACACAATATTTACATAATAAAAACATTATTAAAAAATATATTTGGTGGTCATGGGAAGGAATCTGTCTCAGTAGCTTGGTAGACAATCTTACCATTCCATCGTTGCCAGGCGATGGTCCTCCTGTGATCGATCGGTTGGATTCAGACATGGCAGTCTCTAAAAGTGGGCTGACTGACTGCCAAGAGGAGTGTTAGATTACTGATATTCACAAGTCTGCCCACGAGACAGGCTCTCCTTCCGGGGAGCCCCTGCTTCATTCATTTAGTCTCTCTCCAAAGTGGGAGGGCATTATTACAAAGACTTAAGATAAACAATTAAAGACAGCAGAAGTCCAGCTTTGTGCACCATATAAATATGTCCCTCTTCCTTTCTGTCTTTGCTTAGACTACAGGACCACACCTAATATTTATAAAAATGGTTGAGAAAGGAACTCCGTGATTCCACTGAAGAACCCTATCTAGTTAAAGGGTTCTTTGTCTGGGGTTTTCACATGTCAAATATGATAGGGTGTTCCATAAAGAATTAAAAAAGGTTCCTTTATGAAGACAAGCCAAAGAGTGTGTAGACTGCTGAGCATGTGGAGAAATTTTTTCAACAATATTTTTCTGCCTGATTCAGTATTGCTACTACTGCTAATACTATGGTGTTTAAATATTTACATTTACAAGCTGTGAATGGAAATGTACCTAATACCTAATTAAGTACCTAATAAAGTGCTCCCTGAGTGCATATAAACATTTAGAAGTGTAATATACGTATGCAGTGTTGATCTTTATAGTGTAATGGCAGTTTAAACAACATGTCAAAAAATGTAATTGTCACCACTGTAGAAACTGAACATTCCTTTGTTCATTCCTATGGGATGGAAAGCCTTAAATATATCTGAAATTAATGGGAATATTGGAAAGCTACGAACAAACCATTAGGGACCAAGCCAGGAATTTTCCAGTTGGTTTGGTGTCGATAGCCCAAAAACTGTAGGCGGAGATAACTTTCAGATAACAATTGTGTGTTGCTTCACAATCACACTCATTACAAATCATTTGTTGTATTTGACATTTGTTAAACTCTCTTGCTCAGATGTCAGTTGTTATGGACAGCAATACAGTATTTATTTTATAAATGAAGGTAAGGGAGGAGGACAATTGGGGCTCTTTAACTCTTTCCACTTTGCCAACCATTTACTATTCTACTATTTGCTCCACCCCCAGAGGGAAATTTATACCTATTTCGTATTAGTCCTATGAAACTATCAATATCTCAAAAACGATGCTGAATGGCTTTTCCTTGAAAGCTTAATACTTTCAATTCACAATTTTACTGTCCTAATGGTAATAATAATTTTGTTTATTAAAAAAATCAGTCAAGACAAGAAATTTGGGAAAATGCCCGATAAATATAATGTACCAATAAATGCTAAGCTTGGTTTCAGTACGCATTAGGATAAATGCTGACTGCTGCAAGTCACCCAAAACTTTATCCACACAATTCGCTACTTAAAAAACCAATGTGCCATTGTACCTCATTATTATGGACCAAATTAGTTTGAGCTTGTTTTGTGTGTAAGCTAACTTGATTGTTTTTTACAATTTGTTAAACTGACATTCTGAAAAATACAATGGAATGTTGTTAATGGGTTCACTGAATTGCAATTCACGCTGGATATATGTATTTTTTAAGCATGCAAATAATGCATGGTCTATGCAAACAAGACTGGTGACATACAACACAGACGAGTATCGATATCATGAAAATATATTTTTATTACATAAGAAGTCTAGATAAAGAAAAGTAGCAATATCTCTGGTTGAAGTCTAATATTCTCTTTCAATTCTCGTAATGAATATAAATTGTCATTCAAAATATCTCATAAGCAGATGCCTCTTATCCCTGTTTCATAATAGTCTCTTGCTAACAAAAAGCCCTTTGTATCAAGAATGTACTTTTAACAACAAACCTCTTTCCATAAAACTGAATGAAACACCCTTGTAGGGGCTGCTTTCACAATACTATGCGGCAAGGTAAGTGGTATAGGTTCTTTGTGAGGATAAAAAGCAAAACAAAAGCAGGACATCCTTGTGTGAAGTGTGATTATGTATCTTAGCATATCACTGTGTCTCACATTTCCCGGTGGAGATGTTGCAAAAACATACATTTTAAAATGCAAGATTATCTGTGAATATCTATTTTATGTAAATAAATAACAACTATAAACGTTGGGTGTATGTGTGCGTGCATTTAAAATACAAGAAAGTTCATTTAGAAAATATGAATCCATATTAAGCGTTATTATGTTAGAGTAATTAAATTTGACTGCCGTATGGTTCTATATTAACATAATTTTTCAGCTACTGAAATACTAATCATTCTTTCATTAAAAATCCTGGTACTGCAGCAAAACCTGCGCACCAGCAACAGCAGCCAAGTGGGACGGAAGGAAATCAGTGAGTTTCAGCCAGCAGTGCTTCAGGGCTGATAAGCACAACTGAAGAGATGTCCCAAAAGAGCACGGTGGACGTGTCAGGAAACTGCAGCTCCTCAATTGGAAGAGAGCAGTGAAGATAGATTTCATTTCCAACCCATAGTAAAAAATCAATACACGCTCGTCTTGCTTTGACTTAGACAAAGAAAAGATAATAGGAAAACCCTCACAAATCCACCTTCTAATTAAGGACGGAAGTCCTGTGAAATGTATGCAAATGTGTGTTAGCTCTTATCATACCTTGGCCTCTGGATAAGCAGTCTGATAGTGTCATCATCCAGGAACTGGAGGCAAGACAACTGGCTTCATGAAAATTCTGAATTTGGAATTCCAGAATGCAGTCTCGCTACAGTCTCAACTCCCAAGCTATCTCTAGAGCATCTAGAATGCAATGTTCATTTCAAATTGTTACTGTCATTCAAGTGAACCTAAAATTTTCAATTGAGAAAACCACAAAAATATATAGGTGTACCAAATTGAAGTAAAAATGTTTATCCTATGAAAATCTTTTTTTGTTGTGAGTAGATTACAATATATAGTACATAAAGTAGCGTAAAATAATGTGGGGGTGTTTTCTTGAGAGGTTTGAAGGGGAAGGCAGACAGTGATGTAACATTAGGAGAGTTTTATATTACTTATAGAAACGGCGATGTTAGCTTTACAACCAAATTCATTTTTGACATGACAGATCCAGCATTGCCTCAATAGCCTTGAACAAAGAGGAAAATGTTTACTAGCAATAAATTCAGCAGCACTCATTCAAGGTGTTAGCTAAACTTTGATTCTGACAATGAAATGACCAAAGGCAACCATAGATGACATATTGTAGGAAAGGTATCTTGAATAAAAATCTGGGCATAGGTGTTGTATGTATCTTCAAGCTAGAGTGATCAGATGCAACTGTCACGTTTCATGTTTGTCATGTC
The DNA here is from genome assembly GCF_963514075.1 of Conger conger. Classification (NCBI taxonomy): domain Eukaryota; kingdom Metazoa; phylum Chordata; class Actinopteri; order Anguilliformes; family Congridae; genus Conger; species Conger conger. Next base: position 22,551,012 of record NC_083761.1, on the reverse strand, counting down.
ATGTTTTAGGTTTAGTTATTGTCTTGGTTATGTTATTGTCATGTCACGTATTATGTTAGTTTAGTATCACCACGTTTTTATGTTTCATGTCATGTTATGTTTCATGTTTAGTTGTTGTTACGATTTTATTGTTAGTCTTGCCATGTCATGTTATTTAGTTTATTGTCTTATTTCGCGAACTTGTTATGTCACAATTTATGTTTCATGTTACGTTGTACTGGTCATTGATTAGCATACACTTTTTCATGTCTTTCTGCAAATCTTGCATTCCTGCTTTCTCTCTCTCCCTTTCTGTCACTCACACCCTAATTGTTTCAATTTCCCTTGTCTACTTATCTAATCTACTAATGCTAGATCAGGATTAACTAACATTCTAATCATGTATTCATATTACCTTACGTTTCATGCGCATGTCGTTTGCTAATTTACTAATGCTCGGGCAGGATAGGTTTATTACTAACGATTACTAATTACCTCATTAACTTGTCAATCCTCCACACCTGATTTCCATTCTCTTGCTGCTCTCAAGCTAATTGTCTACACCTGTCTTCACCTGCATATAAAGCTCAGTTTCATGTCTTGTCTTTGTGAAATTGTTTGCCTCCTGTTGGCCAGTGCGTCGGGCGAGTGGTTTTGGCAAGCCATTGTCTACCCGTTACGATCCAAGCCTGTTTATTGACCAAAGATTATTGACTTCTGTTTTGTTGACCATTGCCTGCCTGTACCGCGACTTTGCCTGCTGTTTTTGTACTTTTGCCCCGCGGAGCAGACTTCAGTCTTGACTCTTGCACCGTCATCGACCCTGAGCCTCCCTACTGCCCGCCTGTACTTCTGCCCCGCTGACAGCTTTCCTGGCTACCGGACTTCTTGCATGGTGTACCGATTACGAGACTGCCTTCTCCCTCGGTACTGCGCTTTGGTTTTTTGGCTGGATTTTTTGTGTATGAACATTGCTTGTTTTTTGACCAGGCTCTCTGGATATTCCCCGAATAAAGCCCTGACGGGACTATTACACCACTGTTTCTGAGTCGTGCATTTTGGGTCCAACCCCCCGCGCACCCGTCTCAGCAACCAGTTGAAACGTGAGACAAAGAGTAAAATTGTGGGACAATGCAGGACAGATTGATATTGTCCATTCTCTAAAGGTTACCAATGCAAAATATACAGAACTTTGATATAATGCATATCAGACTTGAACACATAAGTCGCCTGCAGTTCCACTCTTGCCCACTCAGTGCACATAGTATAGTATGCTTGAATAACTAACAGCTGACAAAATAAACTACTAACATTATAGGCATGACCAATGGTAAGTGCAGTTGTTATTGATACATAATTTTGATCCACCGTGCAATGGGAATAGCCTTCCGAATCCTGCCCTGACTTTATAATTAGGCAAAAAATTCAATAAATGTAATGAAAATCTAGCATGTCAAAATCAAGATTGGTTTAAGTGGGAAATAAATCTCCTTTTCTACGACCACATTATATTTTTATTGCAATATCGGAGTCTGCCGAAATGAGAGTAGCTTGCAACCGCTGTCGTGGGAGTGGTGCATAGTGTGATACATGCTAGTTATGTCGTGTCTAGGAAACGACAGAGTCCAAATCTTCAATTTGTCGAAAAACATCTTCGCGAGGGAAAAGACGACACCACGGCAGCAAGATCTTCAGGAAAATCAGACTTTATTAGCAGCAGCACATAAAGCCGGAACAGTTCTCCAGAACTGAACCCCGACTGGCATTTGTACACCCATTTTATACACAGTTACTCCACCTACAACTCCTCCTCAAACCTCATTCTGGCAAATCACCCACACTTTTCTTATCGTAACTCCTCCCAACGCTCCTCCCACAACGTCATTGTGGCAAATTGCCAACGGTCCTTATGCTCTGCCAACTCTGTACAAAGTTCAGGGCATTCTGCCAACTACGTGTCCTCACTTCACCCCGCACCTGCTCTTGGCAAACTACCAGACCTCATAAAGTTCTGGATGCCCTCCCTCTAACACGTCATCCATACACGTCACTCTGTATCTTTCGCATTTTATAAGACGAACTAAGCAGCAGAAATCATTGAAAATATACAGACAAACTAAACATTTCATTAATATTCACTTCTAATATACTTTTCTAATATACAGACATACTAAACATTTCATTAATTATTCTTTGCTCTCATTTCAACAGTTTTCACTGTGGTTTCTTGCGTTTTCATAAGCTCAGCTATAATTAATGTTCTAGGTCAAATAGATACACTCCTGGCATGAAACATTGAGAGTCCCGGAGAAATCAGCTGTACAGTCATATCTTGCTCTGCCCGTGTCCTTGACAGTTTGGTCTACCCCCCTGCCAGCTGGCTGGGCTCACTGTGTAATCCTAGCACAATTTAGCAGTTAATCAGTTTGGAACTATACAGGGTACATATCATACTTTAATACAGATATATTGATAAACTTTTAGCACACATCGTCGAGAGTTTTGGAGGAACCAGCCTGCTCACTAAGGTGGAGTCTGATTTTGACTTGTGATTGGTTATCATGCTTTTAGGAGGGAGATCTTTCCCCTACAGTTATCTCAGCTGCAGTGACTTGGCTATCTTCTTTGGGTTTTAAGTAGCAAAGCATCCATATTTCAGGGGCCCGTATCACAGAGCAGGATTACTGAGTTTACTGGATAACTGCACTGATTAGAAAAACTGAATTATTTCATATGTGGAACACAGACTGATCCCCCCCCCCCCCCCGCGCTTGCTAATTTACAATCAAACTGCTAAATGAGGTCACGTGCTGACGCAAGGAGGAGTGAGAGCTAGAGAATCCAAGCAGCTGAGAATATCAGAGTTTATTATGGGAAAGTTATCGATAATTTCATGTTTAAGTGGAGAAACACATCGTCATTGTGGGACAAAAGGTCAAAATGCTGTGCGGTACGACGTAAAGTGGGACACCTGGTCACCCTACTCGTAGCGTGTACTTGCAAGTACTCTGAAAGGGTGACTGTGCCCTTGTCCTGTCTGAAGGTATGAAACTCTCCTTTTCTCCCTCTCTCTCTTAGGACAGCACAGACCTCATTTGGAGCCCATCTCTGTCTATGTCACATCGTATTATTGATCAGAGCTGGCTAATGTGTCTACCCTACCACTTCTCATTTAAACCCTGTACACCTCTTCCACATGTACCTCAAGCATGTAGTCTTCAGCAAAGTGGAGGACAGTGTGCTGAGAGAATACGACCTGATTTCATGCAGAGTATTACTATCTTAATTGAGCATATACAACAGAATCATTGACATAGAATGGTTAGGAAGCATTCATACAAATGCCCCGAGACCAGAAGAAATATATTCCTGTCAAAATGCTTAGGATTTACACATTAAAAAAAGGCACATTTTCATCATCATCACTGTATATTTAACTATAAGTTGTGTGTACCTGTACCTGGTTACTAAACTGTAGCAATATGCTTTCATAGGATTAATTTGCAATTATTTAACTTGAACTTATTTAGTTATTTACTTTAAATAACTTATGCAAATAACTTACTTATTTAGTTATTAGTATAAGACGAAGGGTTTGCCCTACCCATGCTACAGAACGGTTTTATTAGGACTATGAAAATATGCCTTTACACAGATGGGGCTTCAAAGGATTCAAATCCATGATGGGAATTCACAGAAGTCTATGGAGATACATCTCTGAATGTATGTTCAGGGTGGACTTTTACTATTTACATTTTGATTAGTAATTTATTGGAGAATTTGTATATTAGCAATGGGGTGGGGATTATCTCCCATCCTTCCGGCCCTTCTCCCACGGGCCTTAACATGGACCTCTGTGCTTCTGTGGTGGATAAGGTTAAATGAATGCTAACACTGCTTTGAATTTGTACATGTCCAGGTGACTGGGTTCAATGATCCTGCAGTTCAGAGGAAAATTTAATTTCGTCCCAGTCCTCTCACATAATCGCATACCAGCCATTATTGCACTGCTCAAACATACGGCCTGAATGATGACGGCCGACATTCTCCCTCGGTAGCAGCGTAAACTTCGAATGTTCAGAGGAGGTGGATAAATTCCCGCATTACACGGTGAGTGATGTAATTGATATTATAATGAACTTTTTTCATCTGGAATATATTCAACCTGAGTTAGGGAAGAGGGGAGGGAGTGAGCTGTACGAGGTTAATTTAATTGAAAGGCTGTTATGAAAAGACTGCAGGGCTAGATAAGCTCAAAGGCTGACATTTAAGGCTTGATGTGCTGTTAGAATTGGCTGCCCGCCATCTTAATGTTTACTCATTTGGCTCCTGGGCAAATCCAATCCCCTGGCAAGCCCATTGGTCTACAGAGAGGACCAAAAAGTAATTCTCATATAATTTAACACTACGTATTTGGTTTCTCTGCTACATTCTGTGACTATTCTTGAGACAAATGGGTCTACCTATAAGTTACTGTTATGTGCTCCCAGCTTCCTTATGACTTATATAAATGTTTCTCCTGGAGAAATTCTGGGCAAGAGTGAATTATCCCTGCAGAATGTCACCTAACCCTACCACATGTACTTATATTGCTGCTACAGCTCATTTGCCTACACGCACGAATGTCCCTCTCCATTGCGACCAAGGTCAGAGAACCCCCTCACACTAAATATTTCAGGTAAATAAAATTGAATGATGTTGGAAGACCAGTGCTGTGCACTCACACTCTATTAAAACTGAGCAATGGCAGTCGCTGACAGCACGGACAGGAAAAAAGTCACAAAAGGGGTCAATGAATATAAAATGCTGATCCGTTATAAAAGAAAACAGTTAAGTCAACCAGCATTTCATGACATATCTTGAAGAATGCAACGACTTTTGACCTAAACATGTTTGTAGTCTGGATGCAGAAATCCTCAAATTTTCTTCTCTTCCAGGCTTGGGTCTTAGTGATCAGAACATCAGAATGAAACGCAACATGTTAGGAACATGGTCAAAAGTCTTTAAAGTGGCTTTCCTTATCCAGTTTTGGTGGATTTGACGACATCTGCAGAGACTAGTGTTCACAAAAGTTAATTTGCCCACTGCAAATACCATTCCATTTTAAACAAAAATTATCACCAGGATCGCACAACACACTGAGTTCTCACAACTATTGTTTTAGTCAAGAAATGGCAACAATTTAGTACAGTACAAATAGTAAAGGGACAATAGCCAGACATGACCATGACTAAACCATCGCCTGTGTGGGGGATATTATCAGCTGCCCTTCAGGCTGCCTCACACATCCCACCCTTAAATGATTTTTAACACAAACAATTTATTGACTGCACCCCCTGGAACAATGTGGGGTAAAAGCCTTGCTCAGGGGCCCAACAGCTGTGTTGACAGTACCGTGGCTACACCAGGGCTTGAGCCACCGACCTTCCAGGTCCCCCTATGGCCACAGTATAAGTATATCCAATTCCAATTCCAAATCTATTCAGCATAGCCTGGGATCAGACCAAGCAAAGCACTGATGCTGCCTTCTAAATTTGAAGGATGAAGCAGCAATGATGCCCAAATGAGCTTCATGTTTCTATCAACTACTCACTGCAGTCATAGAAGAGTTGTGTTGCAGTAAAACAGAATCAAATTTGGTGGGGACTAGTCTTAGAAACTCATCACTGTGAGCTACAGTACAACACTGTGATTAGTCTATAATGTCATTATGAAAATTGGTTGGTATACCATAGATTGTGACAATGTCATGGCAAACGTAAACAGCCCTGCCGATGAAAGATGTAGCATTGCTAGGTATTATACAGGATTACTGTAAAAAATGTGAAGAACTGAGTGTACAGTGTTTTAAAAGATTTAATAGACAGGTTTGACCACAGAGTGCTACTGTAGAAATGGGGATTACCGCGCCATACAGTCCTGGGTACAGAGGCCCCACTTACACCACCATCACTCAGTGAAATTACTTCTCTCTGTGATAATTGCCTTGTTCGTTCATACGTCATAATGTGAAGCATTTTGCTTGAAAATAGCTTTGTCTTAGCTAATCTCTCCAGCTTTTTTATAACACTAAAGGCTGTAATATAATCAGTCATCTAGAGAGGTACTTAAAGGAGAAGTTTCTTCTACCCCTGTTAGAAGTTCCCTCTGGGCCGTGGCCCTCTACCTTTGCATTTAATTTGTTTCAAAAGGCGCTCTGGAACATGATAATGACTGCAGGGATTGTAATGTCTTGGTCAGTTAAGCCAGAGCCAAGGAGAACAGATTATAAGTAATAAAACTCACAGTTGTCATCGGTCTCAGACCTGTGAATTTACATCAGAGTGGTTTGAATGGGAACATCTCAGAGACAAGTTGCTCACACTGCAGTCCTCCAGGGCCTGGGCAAAACATAAAGTATGGTTACAGACACATTTCTTTAGAGAGAAACAGAAAGAGAGGGAGAGAGAGAGACAGATAGAGAGACAGAGAGACAGAGAGGGGGAGCGAGAGAAAGAAAGAGAGAGAGAGGCAGAAAGAGAGGGAGGGGGAGCGAGAGAGAAAGAAAGAGAGAGAGAGAGAGACTTGGCAATTGAAAGTGATATGAGAACGAGATGATGATTGGTACCCCTAGGCCCAGGACGTGGGTCTTTAACTAATTGCATCTTGTCAAAAGGCAGGCTGTGTGTTTAAAAAGGCTGCGGCTGGATTTTCTGGCAGGGCAACATCTGTCATGCTCACACCGCATGCTGTTGTTGTGGAACTTTGGCTCGGTCACAGTCAAGATCGAATGCAAACAAACGAAAGACAAACAAGACATCCCGCCTCCTATTTCACTGTCAAAGCGGGAACGCTGACCCTAACACTGGAATACATGAAAACATTTATAATCTAATTAAACTGACAAAGCAGGATTACTTTAAAAAGAGACAGGAATACATGAAACATATTAACCGAAACATATTAACCCTCTAATTCATTTTTTCCACTAGCCGTGTGTAGTTGAAGACCTCCAGAGAACTTAAGTATTGTTTCTGTGTTTTTTGCGTGTGAGCATTAGGTAAAAAGGAAACCTTGTTAGTCTATCAGCTGTTGTACATTTGTTTGTCAAATTGCCTTGATAGTTAGACCAGGTGTGTCGCATTTCGTTATTAAATCTAGTGTGTTTTTCACCAGCCGCCGGCAGTTTCGCTTGGTTCTGTTATTCTGATCAGGTGATCAGAATCAGTTAGATACTTTGGACGCTGAAATTGTTAGGATAATTATTAGATCGCTAGTTCATATAAGCATGCTCAGAGCGACGCTCCCTCCCATTTGGAATGGTATGGTGTGTCAGCACCCCATTACAGTCTGCTCTCTCCCCATTACGGTCTGCTCTCTCCCCTTCAGAACGCACTTCCAGCGACGTGGCCCTCCACGACTTCATTCCTGGTTATGCCTCCCTCCTGTCCCTACAGTTCCTTGCCCTCACCGAGACCTGGATTACACCAGAGAACACCGCCACCCCCACTGCCCTCTCATCCTCCTTCTCCTTCTCACACACCCCCCCGGCCCTCTGGCCGTGAAGGTGGCACTGGCTTGCTGATCTCCCCTTCCTGGAAATTCTCTGCGTTTTTCCCTCACTGACCTATCCCTGTCCACCTTTGAATGCCACGCTGTCTCAATTACTCACCCTGTTGAACTTTATATTGTTGTCATTTATCGTCCTCCAGGTGCCCTGGGAAGTTTCCTTGATGAGCTTGGCACTCTACTCAGCTCGTTCCCTGAGGATGGCACCCCACTTATCCTCCTGGGAGATTTCAACATCCACCTGGAAGCCTCCCAGTCTGTTGCCTTCTTACCACTACTTCACTCCTTTGACCTCTCCCTGCAGCACTCTCCCCCAACTCACAAGGCTGGAAACCTTCTCGACCTGATCTTTCTGAGGAACTGCTCCTCTTCTAACCCCGCTGTTACCCCTTTACACAAGACCGATCACCACTTCATTTCCTTCTCCATCCCCCTAGCTCCTCTGCCTCCCTGCCCTTCTCTCACCCCCACTGTTTCTTTCCGATGTAACCTCCGCTCTCTATCACCCTCCTCCCTTGCCCCCAGAGTCACCGCTTCCCCCCCCGCCTCTTCAATCCTTCTCCAAACTGCCCACTGATTCCGCATCTTCCACGCTGCTTTCCTCTCTCTCCTCAGCCCTTGACTCTCTCTATCCTCTTGTCTCCCGGCCTGCTCGATCCTCCCCTCCCAGCCCATGGGTTTCTGACCTTCTACGTTCCTCCAGGCCCAGCCTACGTGCAGCTGAGAGGAAGTGAAGGAAATCAAAAGACCCATCGGACCTGTCTTCCTACCAGTCTCTCCTGGCGGAATTCTCCTCTGCTATCACCACTGCCAGAAATTACTTCCAAACAAAAATCCAGAATTCCACTTCTAACCCCCATCAACTGTTCTCCATTTTCTCCTCTCTCCTCAGCACACCTCCCCCACCATCTCAGTCCTCGCTCACTGCTGATGACTTTGCGGTATTTTTTGACAAGAAGGTTGCAGATATCCGCAGCACCTTCGCGACCACCACCACTTCTATGCCTGCCTCCCTTTCTGTGTCTGCCCCCTGTTTCTCCTCTTTCTGTCCCCTTACAGATGCTGATGTGTCTCACCTCCTGATCTCCCACCGCCCTACTACTTGTGCCCTGGACCCCATCCCCTCAAACCACCTTCAGGCAATCACTCATACTTGTGTTTGATTTGCACTTCATTGTACGTCGCTCTGGATAAGAGCGTCTGCTAAATGCCATGTAATGTAATGTAATGTAATTCAACTGACGACACAAGAATACTAATATACCCTCTAGCGGTAGTACCTTCAGTAAAAGGTAGTGCCAGGGAATTCTTTCAGAGTCAAGCCAAGAACTATGACAATAACCACTTCAAAGTGCGACTAAAATCAGATAATGGAGTGACTACAATTCACTACAAAGAAACTAAAAACATGCCAGTGACTCTAAACACCATGCTGAATGGTATGTCACATGAGGAGACCATCTACAAAGTGACTAAAGCCATCCAAAGAAAGCCACCTGGAAGAAAGCGAGTCCTGATTCTGCTCTTGGTTCCCTTTTCAGCATCTATCATCTCTGAGCAGTTATTGATATTGTTGACAGGACATTAGGTCCTTTGCCCACAGACCAATCAGCACTTGAAATAGCCCGCTTCCTTCGATGTGCAGTCCTCAACCTCGGGAGACCGCAAATGATGCATGTACAAAGAACCAGAAGCTGAACTTAATGCTTTCAATAAAACATGGGCCTCATATTTCACGATAAATAATTAATCACATTTCTTCATAATATCTGGAGTTTTGTGGCACTGTGCTCTGTACCACTTTCTTTGCACTTCTAGTTTTTTTTCCGTAGCTGCGGTTTATAGGCCCGTTAGGGAAAGCCCATGCCATGCCTTCTAATGTTAAACGTAACTCACAGATCCACAGATATGGTCCACGATGGAGGATTTGTCACAGGAAACCAATTCTCCTTTGTTGCATTCCTTTAAATTCATATATGTTGGACTGTGAGGTGTGCATATTTGTTAATATTGCTCAGATAACATGTAGTGAATAAAAGTAATTACTTCTATTTCCAATCAAGCGGGATCTTGGTTTGACTTGTCGTCTAGCCAAGCATAGTGACGCAGGGCCTGGGCACATCCCCCTTTTAAATGTCTTGTGTGTGATTGGATGTACAAGAAGCTCCTCCTCTTTCATGACAGATGGGTTTCGGCCTGTAGCGTAGTGGTTAGGGTACATAACTGGGACCCACAAGGTCAACGGTTTGGTCCTCGGTGTAGCCACAATAAGATCCGCACAGCCGTTGGACCCTTGAGCAAGACCCTTAACCCTGCATTGCTCCAGGGGAGAATTGTCTCCTGCTTAGTCTAATCAACTGTACGTCGCTCTGGATAAGAGTGTCTGCCAAATGCAATGTAATGTTTCCGTCTTCAGAGAGAGGAGTGCTGCAGGGGGTCGGAGTGGGAGTCGCTGTGCTGTATACATGCTGTATGTGCTGCGGGCCACCGTGTCTGCAAGTATTTGCTCCAACCAGGCGCTACACCACTGAGTTCACTCATTATTTTACCTGCTTGGTTCAGATAATAAGCTCATTAGTGAAATCTGGTAGCATAGTGTGTGGTTGGAGCGAGTACCTGCAGACACTGCGTCCCGCAGTGTTTTTTTCCCTCCCTCCGGTCTAACCGGAGAGTTAATGGTATTACCCATTCTGGTTATTTTACAAACTTAACAATTCACTTCATTTACTGCATCCTGGTGTTGTTTATAGTGAGTGGATTCCTGTATAGGGAAAAACAACACATACCAATTATTACTGGAGAGGGTTACTTATCCAGTCCACCAAAATACATTTCAAATCGCTCTACCTCCCGATTCAGTAATTGACCAAGAGATGCTTCAAAATTCTTGGGCACTGTTTTGATAATGTATTTTAATGACATTTGTACACCCAGTGAGCATTTTATTAGTGATTTATTAGACTTATTTTTTAGACTTATTAAGTCTTCTGCTGCTGTAGCCTATCCACTTAGAGGTTTGACGCATTGTGTGTTCAGAGATGCTCTTCTGCTTACCACTGTTGTAATGTGTGGTCACCTTCCTTTCAGCTTCGACCAGTCTGGCCCTTCTCATCCACTCTCATTAACAAGGCATTTCTGCCGCAGATCTGCTGCTCACAGGATGTTTTTAGTTTTTTGTACCATTGTCTGCAAAGAAAGACTGTTGTGTGTGAAAATCCCAGGAGATCAGCAGTTTCTGAGATACTCAAACCACTCTGTCTGACAACAGCAATCATTCCATGGTCAAAGTCACTTAGATTACATTTCTTCTCCAAGCTGATATTTGGTCAGAAAAACAGCTGAACCTCTTGACCACGTCTGCATGCTTTTATGCATTTAGTTGCTGCCACATGTTTGGTTGATTAAATATTTGCATTTACAAGCTGGTGTATAGGCCTAATAAAGTGATCACTGAGTGTGTGTGTATATATACAGTGGTGTGAAAAAGTGTTTGCCCCCTTCCTGATTTCTTATTTTTTTGCATGTTTGTCACACTTAAATGTTTCAGATCATCAAACAAATTTAAATATTAGTCAAAGACAACACAAGTAAACAGAAAATGCAGTTTTTAAATGAAGGTTTTTATTATTATGGGAGAAAAAAATCCAAACCGACATGGCCCCGTGTTAAAACATAACTTAACTGTGGTTTATTAAACCTGAGTTCAATTTCTCTAGCCACACCCAGGCCTGATTACTGCCACACCTGTTCTCAATCAAGAAATCACTTAAATAGGACCTGCCTGACAAAGTGAAGTAGACCAAATGATCCTCAAAAGCTAGACATCATGCCGAGATCTAAAGAAATTCAGGAACAAATGAGAAAGAAAGTAATTGAGATCTATCAGTCTGGAAAAGGTTATAAAGCCATTTCTAAAGCTTTGGGACTCCAGCGAACCACAGTGAGAGCCATTATCCACAAATGGCGAAAACATGGAACAGTGGTGAACCTTCCCAGGAGTGGCCGGCCGACCAAAATTACCCCAAGAGCGCAGCAACGACTCATCCAAGAGGTCACAAAAGACCCCACAACAACATCCAAAGAACTGCAGGCCTCACTTGCCTCAGTTAAGGTCAGTGTTCATGACTCCACCATAAGAAAGAGACTGGGCAAAAATGGCCTGCATGGCAGAGTTCCAAGACGAAAACCACTGCTGAGCAAAAAGAACATTAAGGCTCGTCTCAATTTTGCCAGAAAACATCTTGATGTTCCCCAAGACCTTTGGGAAAATACTCTGTGGTCTGACGAGACAAAAGTTGAACTTTTTGGAAGGTGTGTGTCCCATTACATCTGGCGTAAAAGTAACACCGCATTTCAGAAAAAGAACATCATACCAACAGTAAAATATGGTGGCGGTAGTGTGATGGTCTGGGGCTGTTTTGCTGCTTCAGGACCTGGAAGACTTGTTGTGATAAATGGAACCATGAATTCTGCTGTCTACCAAAAAATCCTGAAGGAGAATGTCCGGCCATCTGTTCGTGACCTCAAGCTGAAACGAACTGGGGTTCTGCAGCAGGACAATGATCCAAAACACACCAGCAAGTCCACCTCTGAATGGCTGAAGAAAAACAAAATGAAGACTTTGGAGTGGCCTAGTCAAAGTCCTGACCTGAATCCTATTGAGATGCTGTGGCATGACCTTAAAAAGGCGGTTTATGCTCGAAAACCCTCCAATGTGGCCGAATTACAACAATTCTGCAAAGATGAGTGGGCCAAAATTCCTCCACAGCGCTGTAAGAGACTCATTGCAAGTTATCGCAAACGCTTGATTGCACTTGTTGCTGCTAAGGGTGGCCCAACCAGTTATTAGGTTTAGGGGGCAATCACTTTTTCACACTGGGCCATGTAGGTTTGGAATTTTTTTCTCCCTTAATAATAAAAACCTTCATTTAAAAACTGCATTCTGTGTTTACTTGTGTTGTCTTTGACTAATATTTAAATTTGTTTGATCTGAAACATTTAAGTGTGACAAACATGCAAAAAAATAAGAAATCAGGAAGGGGGCAAACACTTTTTCACACCAATGTATACTATATTATCAAATATATAAATAAATATAAATATAAAATATAAAACAATATGGCCTTCATAAGCTGCATGTCCTAATGCCAAATTCAAGTACAAATATAATTTTTAAGCTTTTAAACACAAGATGTCAAAGAGTGACACTGGAACTGTGCATTGTTTGGAGGCTAGTGTTTGCGTGGCCAGTCACAAACATCTACATCAGCTGTGTTTGTGGCTACACGTTAATGTATTTGCTTTCATGGTCTGTATGTGTTAACCTCAAGAGTAAATGTTCAGAGTAAAAATATAGTTTTAAAGGGTTTTTACATACGATGTCAGTAGACTCCCAGTCTCACGTAACTCTCGCATAGCAAAGCAAACCCCATTGTCTGAAGTTTGTGTAGAAATACACACTTTACCAAGTAAAAAAAAAAAGATTTATACAAATGTAGAGGACTTAATTGCATGGAGTTTATACAAAAATATTTCTAAATCTGATTGTATGCAGTGCATAACTGATAAATGAGGAATCTCAAACAAAACCATTTGTTCAAAGACAACATAAATGCCTGTGAGCCAAAGGGGGGTGATGTTAGACAGATTTTTAACTAGGTAATTGATTTTTTAAATTGGCGAGAATCTGGAAATAGGGGTCAGCAGGTCTGAGGTTTAAAAGCTCAGAATTGACTTCTGTAACACAATGCTTGCCATTACATGCAGAGCAGTCAGACCCAATGCTACACACTGAGTGACCACTTTATTAAGTAGACCTGCACACCAGGGTGGTTAATGCAAATATCTAATCAACCAATCCTGGCAGCAACTCAATGTATACAAGCATGTAGACATGGTCAAGAGGTCCAATTGTTGTTCAGATCAAACATCAGAATGGGGAAGTTTGAGTTTTTCAGAAACATCTCCTGGGATGATCACACACAACAGACCAGAGTGAATGGTTCCAAAAAATAAAAATAAATATCAAGCAGCAGTTCTCACAAGTTGACAGGAAGGTAACCATGTGTTACAACAGTGAAGGGCATCTGTATTGGCAGCAGCTGCAGAAGACCAATATGTCCTAAAACATAAATATCTGATGAAGTGGTCAAAGATGGTATATCTCATTGGCTGTCCCTTACCCTGTGAATTCTATTCTTTTCCATATGAGGGCAGTAATCCTAATATAGTCCTCATCAATCCTAACTGTTGATAAATGTAACGTCATGTCAAAAATAATGAAAAAGGAAGTTTTGAGGAAAAGACAGCAGAAGAAAACAGAAGAGCAGAGGAAAGGGTGCCCAGAAAGAAGAAAGTAAGGGAGGAGGGGAATGAAGAGGAAAGATTGATAAAAGGAGAGGAATGAGTTCAGGGAAGGCGAAATAAGACATTTAGAAGAGAGTATGAGAGGAAAAAGGGAGAAGAGGGGCAAAGAGACAAATGAGGATAAGAAGAAAAAGAATGGACGAGAGGACAGGGGAGGAATGAAAGAGTGAAGACAGGAAGCAAGGAGAGCTGGATGTGTTTGGGGCTGACGGGGGGTTCTGGCGAGTGCTGGGAACTTTGCAGCCCAAGGCTGACCAATTACACACTCCCACAGAGAAAACAAGCCAATGTTTCACAGCCCCATGCATTATTGAACAGCCTTAATACAGCACTCCCAGAAACCATGGCTCCTTGTACGTGACACAGTGCCCTCACAGTTCGGAACCCTCCCTGCTCTGGAGATTAATATATGTTTAGATTCTTATTCTGAGTCTTGCTGAGAGGAGAACACGCTCACTGGTAGCAGGTTGCCTGTAGCCTTGCAATGCATCCTCATTACTCTGTAAGCAAACACTGCCAGCAATTCCAGGTGAAATGGAATGTGTCGTGCTTGAAAGAAAATGGTGCTGGTGTTTCAGAAATATGGATGTGCTGTGACATATCACTTCATCACATGCAATATGTATTGCTCATCAAATTATATCTTATAGAATAAAGTAAGGGCTAATTGTTTCATAGCGCTGAATGACAATAACAGACTACAAAGGCAATCAAAAGGCTCGAAACAGAAAGCTTTGTTATACCTCCATTGAGGAAGCGATTAGATACACCTCACTAACTGACCACTTTATTATATAGTCCGGTACACCAGCATGTTAATAATCAATCATGTTGTAGCAACTCAATGCATAAACTCAGGCACACATGGTCAAGAGGTTCAGTTTTTGTTCAGCTCAAGCATCAGAATGGGAAAGTGTGACAAAAGTGCCTTTGCCTGTGGAATGACTGTTGGTGCTTTTTTGTGTGCTTTTGTGTATCTAACTGCTGCTGAAGATCCTGGGATTTTCATGCACAACAGTCTCGAGAGTTTACAGGGAATGGTGTGAAAACATCCAAGGTCCTGAGGCAAAAATGCCTTGTTAATGAGCGGTCAGAGGAGAAGGGCCAGACTGGTTCAAGCTGACAGGAAAGTGAGGAGTAACTCATGACTATGTGTTACAAAAGTGGTAGAACAGCATCTCTGAACACATAACACATCAAACCTTGAAGTGGTTGGACTACAGCAGCAGGAGGACCAATAACTCCAAAGTAATAAGTCTAATAAATACCTAATAAAGTGGTGAGTGTGTATATAATGTGTCTCATTCATTCGGGGTGCTAAACACACCATTCAAGCAGTTCATTTAGCTATACTGTGGCGCCCCCTTCTGGGAGACAGTACAATGCTGACATTCTTAATAAAGAATGTAAAAAAAAAAGCCTGGTATAGGCATGCCTATATTGGTGTTTGTGAGTGTGTGTGTGTGTGTGTGTGTGTGTGTGTGTTCATATGTGTGCTTGCATGCCTGTGATGAGAGCAGTGATGCCACTCCCAGGTGTCCATGTGTGTGCCTGTGTAATTACAGTGAAAATGCCATCCAGTCAATTTAAATAGTTTAATGGATATGCCCTCCATATATCAAAAAGTGATATTGAAACCTTGTAAAGTATTATGCCAAAAAATTCATTTTGCTTTCTTGATTACATTAAGTAAAATGACAAAAAATGGAGCAAAAAATTATACCATTCCCCCACCTCATGCCACCCTATCCAAATACATAATAGTAATACAGATTCAGAATTTAGAGTGTATCATAAATGTTAATCTTATAATCTTATAAATCCATCATTAGAACAAGCCTCAACTGTTCTCTAGCAGAATTCCAAGCTGTCGCAGTGCTATTCCTGGCATCATGAATGCAACATGATGCCTGGCATAATGGATGCTACTGTATAGAGTACTCCATATAAATTATGTCAATAAATGTGATAATCCAGTGGTGCCATTGGTGCCATTAAAAATAATGTGGAGATTAGTCTTTGATTCTGTGAAAGTTGAAGCCCTGAATTATCTGCAAGGTGTATAGGAATTTTGATAAAGAGGAAGATTATTCCTCCTCAGTTATGATTCAAGTTATTTGATTTAAAGGCCCATTTACAGGGTGAGGTGCAATTTATAACAGCAATTACAGCGGAAACATTTGTTTTTCAGTCTTCTTGGTGAAGAATGCACTAGTTTTTTGTTTTTTGTTTTTTTAAACATTATTAAATTTCATGTCATTTGGCTGACTCTTTTTATTCAAAGCGACTTAGTTGACTAGACTAAGAGGGAGACAATCCTCCCCTGGAACAATGCGGGCTTAAGGGACTTGCTCAAGGGCCCAACAGCTGTGGGGATCTTATTGTGGCTACACCGGGGATCAAACCATCTAACCTTACGGGTCCCAGTCACTTACCTTAACCACTGCGCCACAGGCCTCCCCTTTTTAATGCCGTAAAGTAAGCAGACCCTTTTATAAGACCCTCTGAGACAGGCCGCAAAGCCCAGTTACCCATGCTTCTACCTAGAATGTCTGGAACACCAGAGATTATTGTGAACAGGGCAGTTGCGAATCCACCACAGGAAGGCAAAGTGCAGCAGGAAGAACCAAATGTAATCCTGTGCTGTGCCAGCAGGTCAGCCAAGGAGCATTCAGAGCAGGTTGAGCAGCATAGTGCTACTGAACTCAATATTGCAGATGGTCAGGAGGAGGAGGAGCAGCCTTGCCAACAACAGGTGCACAGCCTCCCCACATGAGCGTCAGGGAAAGACACCCAGCAATAAACCCATGTCTAAAGCAAGGTGAGAAGAGAGGCCAACTCCACGCATTAAAGTCAAGTGGCTTGAAGCCAAGGAAAGGGATGCCTGGAGAAACTTGGACCAGAGTCAGTACATAATCCTGGAAAAGGTAACCAGGTTGAACCTCTTTGGTAACATCGTCTATGAGAAGGCAAGGAGAGTTTCAGAGAGATGGTCCAGAGGAAGAAAATCGCCGAGGGGTTGGTGAAGGAGAGGCATCTACTCAGGAAGTCCTGGGGGAAAGCAAAAGAGCAGGGGAAGGAAGGAATGAAGACAGTCTGGGGCCAGATCAAAAGCAGACTGGCAACTCTGAGGAGGGCAAAATTGATCTGGAATTACAGAAGCAAGAAAGACTAGGAGAGGTCAAGGTACTCCTGAAATCTCAGAGAAGAATGGGAAGTAAGAGATTATGGAGCAAGAACTCAGGGGCCCCATCAAGAACCAGCTAAGTGGCCAGCACATCCCACTTGGCTCCCCAGGGCACATACCAGTCTTCCTATTCGACCTGTCTGGCTGGATCTGGCAAATGCCTATGGTACAGTCCTCCACCAGCTCATCACCTTTGCCTTCAAGTTTTTCTGTATCCACAACCTGATATCCAACTACTACTACTACTTTTATTTCTGATTTCTTCTTCCATGTCCACTTCTTCCATCACTGATCTCAATTTTTTCCTCTCCTGTTCTCTCTGCTGAATCTCCATCTTTAGTCTAAATTCATTTTTCTCTCTCCCCTTCACCAACATTTTCCACTGCTTACTCTTTTCTTCCTCTTTCCACTGCACTTTTTATTTCTCTTTATGCTGCTCTGCCTCTACCTTCTTCCTCTCCTTCTCCATCTTTTCTCTCTCAACCACCATACTCTCTCTCCATCTCTATCTTCTTCCTCTCCACATGCCTGTCCTACTCACATTTCTCCTGCTCTCTCAATTTTTGTTTGGTGACAGGCTCATAGTCTTCTCTGAAGTTCTTCCTGCATTTGCTTCTTCTCATTCACGGTCAGTTTCATCTTCATCTTCAAATTGCACTCAACATTTCCCTATATCTCCAATGCCATCTTCATCATTTATATCTCTACCTCCATTTTTTCCCCTAACCTCTTTCTTCCTTGCCACCAGGCAAGTCCCTCTCCTTTCCCCAATTGTTTTTCTCCAAAATAATCTTCCCATTCTTTATCATGTCAATAGTTCTCTTCTCCATGTCAGCCAGTTCTGCTTTCATCACAGCACTGGTAAATACATCCAATGGACTGTTGTAAAGTTCTCATTTTTATCTGTTCCGAGCAACTTAGCAACATTTTGTGTAAAAAAATATTCTTTCAGTAATATCCATAATTTTAATCAGGAAAGCTCATGAAATTTTAGAACAATAACATTACATTTAATACTTTTGTCCAGAAATGGGTGCGTTGTGTCTATCCATCCACCTTCCACATTATATTAGCATATAGGCTAGCCTATCATTTGGTGTGCGATGTTATTATTAGGCTACTTTTCTATACACTTTAAGCAACATATTGTAACCTATTTGATTAACAAATGCCCGATGACGGCATAGAAATCCAGTAAACTCCAGTAAAAGCCTCCCGCTAAATAATATAATCCATTGACCGCTTACCTAATGTCCCGCATTTTGGTCGATTGCCATTACTGCCCACATCTCAAACCTAGAATAGCCTGTTTTCCGTTCATTGTTCGACAGGAAACGCTCTGATAGACTAATTAATAAAGTGAAAATATGCGACTGAGCTGTTGTAAGTCGTAATGTGACCGTAAACATGATTTACTCTGAATATAATGAGCCCTCGCTATTTCCTCGACGTCCCACTGTTACATCACAAAACAGAATTTCAAGCTGAGTCAATTTACTTATTCACTTGGCGGCGGGGGGCAATCTAGCCTACATTTGTATTAAGAAATAGATTGAAATAGATTTAAGTAGATTGAAGTATGGAATATATTTTATGCCTAGTAGTAGGTGTAGTAGGTTAGGCTAGTAGGCTAGTAGTAGTAGGCAAATAATAATAATAATAATAATAATAATAATAATAATAATAATAATTAGTTGTAGTTGTTTTTTTATCATTATTGGCCTATTATAATTGTATAATTAGAATTTAGTGATGGGCGGCACGGATGGTGCAGTGGGTAGCACTGCCACCTCACAGCAAGGAGGTCCTGGGTTTGAATCCCCGTCGGCCGGGGCCTCTCTGTGTGGAGTTTGCATGTTCTCCCCGTGTCTACGTGGGTTTCCTCCGGGTACTCTGGTTTCCTCCCACAGTCCAAAGACATGCAGGTTAGGCTGATTGGAGAGTCTAAATTGCCTATAGGTATGAGTGTGTGAGTGAATGGTGTGTGTTCCCTTTGATGGACTGGTGACCTGTCCAGGGTGTATTCCTGCCTTTCGCCCAATGTATGCTGGGATAGGCTCCAGCGACCCTGTTCAGGATAAGCGGGTTAAGATAATGGATGGATGGATGGAATTTAGTGATACTCGGCAGATCACAGTTAGCAATTATGTCGCCGCTTTTCCTGACACCAATAGCTTGTTTCTGTTGCCTGATTTTTGCCTGCATAGCACACACACGCAGAACGGTTTAGCAACATTTACAATAACCAATAGTGTTAAAAGACGTGCGTAATAAACATATGACAAACCACTACAGGAGCATTCTGACCGCATCTCCCCTTCTTGCCAGCATGGGAGGCACCAGGGATCCCGGGCACCATGATGAGATCTCACACCACGTTCTAATGCTCTGTTCGGCAGGGCCCTTCGGATTGCTCTACCTTTTCTGCATACCTACGGCTGGAGAAGTGTGTGCAGTGGATGCAGGCACCTGTCGGCTTTCCGCCGGAGTCTATGCAGATGGCAGAAACTCGAATCTCTGCTCAGTGTCCCGATGTACCACTAAAATGGTGATCCGTACAAGCACACTGAAAGACTACAGCTACTGCAGGAGCTTGCATCATGAGTTTTAAACATCTCTGCAGTAAGAACACTGCAATTCGCAATGGGTAACTACTGTACAGTATATCTCCTGTTTGTTATCCCTGTATCCCCATCATCAGTCCCTCTAAGTAGATCAGAATGCTGCTGCTCGTCCAGTCTACTACCACTCTAATACCTGGAATCTATTATCAAATTGTACACCTCTTTCAAAAATATCAGCTAAAATATCATGTTGGCTTCATATATAGAAGCAGATGCAGCCCTTCTTGTCCAACTCTAGTCCACTTGCTTCTTAGGGAGGTTGTGTTGCTATTTGACTGTATGGAGATGATTGGTGAATCCTTGTGTAAATGTGAGATAATCTGAGGAAATCTATAATGTTGTATGTTGTAAACTGAAATCATCCATCCATCCTCCTTAAGACTTGGTCATTGTAGTACTGTTATATAAGGTTGGGTTTAAGAAACAATGGAGAAAAGAGAAAGCATTTTCTGTTTGAAAAGTTCTTTTGTTTTTTTATTCGTAGCATTGTACTGCCATTTGAAAGGAATAAAAGAGCAACCAAGATATCGGTTCAAATATCTTCACATCATTTCACTTTGTCCTTAACTTTGAGGAACATACAAATGACAAACAAAAGGACAAATGGTACATTTGGTTCCGTTCCAATAAAGTATTACATTTGTATTCAATATTCAATCTAAAGCACTTTGCAGTTAGATTGGATCTGGGTCTTGTTTTATTGTATCATGCTCATTCCACCTTTCTTTTTAAACTATCACCTTCACTAAAGCCTGTAACTTGGCCTCAACTCTCTGAATACCAGTCCCTTAAACACAGTCCAATCCAGCACAGGGTTCCACTCACTATATGGGTGGGTTCCTGTTCTGGAAAGCTCACTGTTCTCCAACCCAATTAATCAGCGGAGTGACGATCCATTGCTCAGGGATCCACAAACCCACTTTGGGCTCCTCCCCTATATGGTGTTGGGCAGACTATGTTCAGTTACTTGAGGGCTGCGAGCCCAGTCGCATGGCTATGACCCTTCTGCAATGTCAGCACTAAGCAATCGGGTTAGCCACTGCTAGACTGTGTCGTCAAATGTTTATTTTTCTTTCTCAAAATGAAAAGGTGAATAGTCCAAGCCCTTCATTGACTTAAGTTTCGAAGCGGGAAGAATATTGCAGAGAGAGCGAAAGAGACATTCTGATTTACCCGGGGGACCTGCAGCCAGGGTATCCAGCTGTGACATTCACATGAACATGGACAGCTAGGCTGCCTTATCCAATAGGTAATTTAATATCTCTTTAACTGGTTGTTATCCATTTTATACCGTGCCTTCAAAGCTATTAAATGATCCTTTGTAAATCATCTATGTTAACTGTCTTTATTACCTGCGCTGTGTAAACTGTATGGTTATGTGCATATCTGTTGTTGCAGGCATAATTCTTCATGTGAACAGTACATGTTTATAACCCAAGAGTCTACAGATTCAGTTTTGCTATCTGGAAAACACATGCACACATAAACACAGGTGTGCACAGACACTCTCTTACTCGCTCGCTCGCTCACGCACACACACCCACACACACACATACACACACACACCTCTTTGATGTTGCTGGTACTGTTGATTTTTAGATTTTGTGGTCACTGTTGCTCTTATTGGCAGAGGTTAAGGTGTCAGACAAAATGTTCATGGTGGCACTACTTCAACCCTCAAGGGTTTCAAAACCATATGTTTTTCCAACCATTACAATCAAAATACTATAATGAACTACGACTAAAATGTACTTTACACATGCATTGGTTTAGTAGGGCATACTGGTGTGTACCAGTAGAATACTCTTGGCCGTAAGTGCAAGTTCAAAAAACAAATCCTAAATAAAGTCAGTCAACAGAATTATACACAAAGGCATATCAATATATACAGGAACTGACCAAGTCAGAGTGGTTATCATGAGGGCAAACGTAGACATGTAGTGAGTATGTACTGTATCTGAGAACTAGAATGAGCTAGCAGAAATCAGCTGGAGGAGTTGCCCCTGTCACACATTCACACAACCAGAATGGGGCACAGGCCTCAAGTTTGTTAAAAATACACCACACATTCTTCAGCATGTTATTTTCTTCTTTCTCCTGAGGACTGGTTTTTAATGTTAGATAGTATCATTTGTCTGCCACAAAGCATGTTGCCAACTGGCTGTACAACCGAACACCTTCTATCTTTCTCCACTAGCTTTGCTAGCTAGCTAGCTTATGTGATTCTGTAACCTGTGTAAGTGTTCAGCATTTCAAAACTGGCAAGTGCCATCCCAACTCCTCTGGGTTTCCCGTATCGAACAGCAAAGCATTCGAGGATTGCGCTGCCTGTTGACACTTCAGGTAAGTTGCTAAAGCATAATGGAAAATCATTCCTTTGCCAAGAAAAAAATGCAAACATTGCATTTGGCAATAATCCCGACATTGTACCGAGCAAGATAAAAAAAGAGATTCTCTGTACACCAGCAGTAACATAGAGAGCTTTGAAAATTAATGGAGAACAGTGTTGGTGTCATGTTAGTACGTCATTACCAAATGAATCCTCTCACTATACTGAACCTTTACATTACATAATTTCCATCCACAATCTGTTTAGATCCACGTAACACTGACATCATGCACTGGCGTCACCTTTCGTCTCAAATTCTCACTTCACAGAACCAGAAACAAACAAAGCATCCATATTTCATGCCTTTTTACAGCATCCACCACACCAAAAGTGGCCTGGCATTTTAAAAACAAAGCACTTAAAAAAAAGAAAAAAGTTGTGCCATGACCCGCAATTGGCCAATTACAGCATGGCATTACAGCCCCATCTCTGGTAGAAAAAAAGCTATTGCTGCCTACATCTGACCTATTACATCACAACTCGCTGTAGCTCAGCCAATCATATCAATGTTGTGAGGCTCACATAGCATGCCAGTTGCTATGGCATTGCTTGGTGTTGAACAGGCCAGTGAGATGCGCAGAGCTCACAAACCAGCAGTCTAGTGACACCATATCTATGGTGCTCCCAGCTGTCAACTGGAGGAAGGCTTTTTCTTTAATGTTATCAGTCTGCCTACTTGGAGGACAGAGAAACTGCTCTCAGGTGGTGGCGGGCAGGAGTGAAAGCAGATGGACGCCTCCATCATTGCTGGCGGTGTGATACCTGGCAGGCTGACCCTGAGATTTGGCAAACAGGGAACAAGGCCTGGGATGACACTGTAACAAAATGAAAGGATCCAAAGAACAACCAAAGCACTTGACACTATCTCTCTTTCTTTTTTCTTACTGTTACTTTTCAAAAAAGCTCCAGCCACCACCGGTTTTTTTTTTTTTTTCAAAGTACTGCTGGTAAAGGAAAGAAGGTCTCCAATCACCCATTAAAAAACAAATGCAGCACACAAACAGCCATTGCAAAAAATCATGAAAGAAATAAGTAAGCTGTGATAAATTAAACACTATTCATTCAGTATTCCAGTTATTCCAGCACAATTACTGCATTCAGCTGAAATATAATGCAGACATTCAACCAAGCGAGTCTCTCCATGTACGTTTTATGAAATATGGAGAACCCAACAAAAATGTGTATAGTAACTTCCCCTTCATTCTTTTCCATGAGATGTAGCTGAGTGGTAAGACAAAAAGAAAAAGCAACAGCTCTCCTCAGACCTCTTGCATTCTAAAAAAAAAAAAAAACCTTGAAAAGATTCTCATACAAAAAAAGTTTACTGCACTCCACAGTGGAAGCTGCAGTGACATCTGGGTGCCACTAGGAGCCGCTCCAGAGTAGGAACAGGGTAACTGCTAAGCGTCTTACAAGGGTAAGGAAGGCCCGTGCTCGTCGTTGGGCGTGGCCAAGTCGTCGCTAGGCTGCTCCAGGCTATCCTCGGGGCTGAGCGTGCTGTCGGAGGGGGGCGGGGTGCTCTCCGGCGAGCTCTGCAGCTGTCCGTTATGGGTGGGCCCGGCGGAGGAGGGGAGGGGCCCGGTTGGTTCGGAGGACACGGTTGGCTGCGCGGGCAGCGAGACCCCGCCCCAGGGGGAGGAGTTGTGAAGGAGCCCGTCCCCCAGGCCCAGGGTGAGCGCGTCGCCGCTGCCCAGAGACGGGGCTCGCTCCACCACGCGCCACTGCATGACGCTGGTGTCCTTGCCCCCCGTGGACACTACGTGGCTGTCGCTGTGCAGGAAGGTCACGTTGGTCACATGGCTGCTGTGGGCCGTGTACTTGTGGCTGGGGGCCTGGGAAGGGACAGACATGTCGACACACAGATCCTCAGCGGTGCAAATTCACTTCCGCTGCAGAAATTGAACCCTCCCTCACCTTCATTGGCAGCTGACCCT
The DNA here is from genome assembly GCF_963514075.1 of Conger conger. NCBI lineage: Eukaryota > Metazoa > Chordata > Actinopteri > Anguilliformes > Congridae > Conger > Conger conger. Next base: position 22,526,985 of record NC_083761.1, on the reverse strand, counting down.
TTCCCAGTAAAGATGTTACATACAGCAAGCAAATAACAAGACTATAATCGAGACTAATTACTGTTTTCTTATACCTGCACTAAGGAAGCGAACACGCCTGTCTAATCAGATTCACCTGTGATGCCATTTGTCCCACATATTATGACCGATATTCATAATTATTATTATATATTATTATCATCATTATCATTATTATTGTTACAGGGAATGTTCTGTATCAGCTGACCTTGGGCCTTGAGCAGGGGTACTGAAAGAGGTGAAGTTTGCAGAAGTCGTCAGCCAGTGCAATCAGCTTTCTACTGTGAGACCTCATCAGGGCGTTTATGTCCGTGCCATCTGAGCCCTCTGGCCACACCCCTGTGCAGAACAGGACACAGAACACGACACAGGAGAGAGGAGATTGCCTCACTGTCAGGACACGTAAAGAGGAGTGATGTCACAGGCAGACTCTTCTGTCATTTCTGTTTGTGTCCAGCAGATGTCAGCAGAGCTGACAGTTTGGCCAGTACGCTAATGCGGTTTGTCCTCTTAACAAATATAGGACAATATAGGACAAATATATATAGGACACATGAACATGCACAAACAAGCTTGCTGAATGTGTGTGCGAACACACACCTACACATACTGCACAAACACATACAACCTGAAATAATATAGCTCAGTTCCAGACTGGACCAAATACTATGATTTAGATATGTGATATGTTAAAACACTCCTGCAAATTGCTGAGAATTTTTTGATAAGACATACTATTTCTCTCAACTAAGGGTTATGGTATTACAAATAATACTTTGATATTAATTACAATTCAGCAAATA